>NC_092818.1:141509212-142109212 GCF_023375885.2 Dermacentor andersoni | reverse complement strand
CACCGCGGAAACTAAGATCCTACGATCAGCGGTTGTCCAAACTCGTACCGGTGCGCTTGGCGTCAGCCGCTGCCACGATCTCCTCGCTGGACAGCGAATACGCGCCGGACACTGTAGCGGTGCACTTGAGCTTCATGGTGCCGTAGGTGAAGTGTTGGGGCTCGGCCGTGAAGGTCAAGCCTAACGACGAGTGGTACAAGTGGTCCTGGTCGCGGAAGATTGGGTACATCCTCTCGTATTCGGGAGGAATCTGTACAGACCGAAGAGCAGAAATTAAACAAAGTAAATTAAGGCGAAGCGCAATTATCGTGGTAAGTTAAGCTATACGTTCTCGTTATTTTGCTCGGCTATAAACGATAAGTTAGAGTTCATGAAAATTTTTGCTGTCGACCGAGAATAACCAAAACATTAAAACCGCCGCACTTGCGGAAGCACTGCATTTGTACTGCTAAACATTAGTTACCACACAAAAATATTAAGTCATTAGTCTTTGTAGAGATTACCGTAACGTGTAAACGTGCGCGCACAAATTAGCCTCTTTTAATATGCCAAGGCAAACTGTAGGCAAAATTCTAGTCATTATCTGCGACGTTAACGAAGTCGTTGCGACATTGACTGAGAATATGACTGTGGCTATTTGAGTTTGATTACAGTATATTCGTTGGTTTCGCAGTGTGACATCCGAGGCAATGCCTTTTTCGCAAGAGAAACGACGCTCACCTGCTCACCGTTGATGTACCACATCAAGACAGCTGGCGGCTTTGTCGCGCTTGCGTAGCACGTGACGTTCACCATGTCTCCGATCCTATAGTGGGGCTTGGTACCGCGAATCACGGGGCCTTTTTTGGGCAGCACTACAATGGAGGGAGAACTAGATAAATAAACTCAGGTGGGGGGGGGGGGGTGATGTTGCTACAGGCGAAGTTTGCCTGGCAGACTTGGCCGATAATTGCTCCTCCTGAGCGTCTCTTTCCTCGCCAAATATTGACCAAAAAGTGTGATAGGCATTTGTCTTCTGTTTTCGCGTAACTGCATGAAAGCAAACTGTTGTACAAATCGAGCTCTGTCATCTGTCCACTAGAAATAACTAATTAAATAACACCTTTGCTCTCAACCAGAGATAGCAGAAGAATGTATTCTTGTTAAGAAACAACTCCCCAGTGTGCAAAGCAGCACACCTAAATTATTGAGGGTATCAATACTTTGACATCACAGGCTTGTAAATAGGAGCGCCGACATACTGTGCACATAGTCAAGGTTTGCATGGTTCAACGTAAGCGCAAGGGACTGTGCTACGCAAAGGGGCGTCTGTGAGGTGCAAGCAGTAGTTACGAATGCGCTGACTCCTCACTAAATTTTCATAATCCGCCATAACAAAACAATTTTGCAAACCCGATTTCAATTTTAATGTTGGACAAAACGCGCGCCGTCCGAAGGTGAGCGTTGCTGCAATAATTGCGTCCGCAAGCTCGTTTATGCATAGAGGTCATGAAGAAAACAGCGGCAGTGTCACCGCGTAGTTGCGACATACCACATTGCATCATATGCCCGCACGCTGTGATCACTAATTCATTTCCAGATCTCGTAGTTCAATAGTTACACAAGTGAGCCATGGATACTCTGTATGCTGTGAGTGTTTAGAATAATCGAGCACACAAAATATTCGCACACTGGCCACCTCGCTCGCTCCTGTAATCGTCTTAGGAAAAAAATGCGAGGGCACCTAAGCACTTCTTATGAGTTGTGAATGCGAAAGCATTAATGTCCAATTGAACGCCGCTGAGCCGTCCTTTGAGTTTTGCGATGCGAGTGATGTACCATAGCGGTACATGCTGCCCGAGCCATCAAGCAGCAGCAGCCTGCGGTGCCAACATACGCTGCATGCCACCGACGTCCTGCGCGATGATAGACCGAGGAAGCAGCGGCGGCCTACAATGCCGGCAGGCGTGCTCAGCAGCTAAGCCCAGTGGAGGTGAGAGAGAGAGAGAGAGAGAGAGAGAGAGAGAGAGAGAGATCCGGACCGCATACCGGCTTCCGAGAGCGAGACCAAGACACCGCGCATGTGCGTCACGCGACTGCCTCGCCGACGACTAGCCGCCTCGCTATCCGCTCGGTCGAGGTAGCGGTGGTGACGTGGCGTCGCGGCGATGCACTCTCCCCTCACGCAAAACCATTTCGCTTGCTCTGTTCCGTCAAGGTGCGGTGGTGACGCAGCGTCGCAGCCAGTGGGAATTTAAATGCGTTTCGCTGTTTACAGACGCCAGCTTTTTCGCTCAATGGGTCATTTGATGCTTTCGCATAAAAAAATAAGTCGTATATGGCAATTCAAAGGCTACTTCACTTTACTATTTGAAGCACGATTAAGGTGCCATACGACGGGGAGTTGTGGTATAGAAAATTTGACGATGACGACCATTGACGCGTTGAACCATGCAAATAGCGCCAACACTACTGAGCATTTTTTGTTAACCTGCCACAGTATCCGTCCAGAAGCAAATGAGGACGTAGTTATCCTGCGAGAAGCCTTAGAATGCAAAGATATCGCGGGAGAAAAGTGAACTGGTCTGACGCTAACAAAATTGAAAGACCAGTGGAGGATTGCTGGCGTGAAGGTAAGGAAGCCTTAGAACAAAACGGCATCTTTTTGGGCGGCAATAAGCTCTTGCGACTTTGCAAACTTTGGGCAATACTTTAGGAAACGATATTTTCTTAACTCGAGCTGCTTGATAAGCTCTAACCTAACTGAGAACAAACGTAGCAGAAAGGTAGAAATAATCAGCTTGGCGACACCATCTACCACCGTTTTAAAGAGGACGCTTATAAAATCCACCCATCCAAACTATCCACGAAACACCGACGCTGGTCGTGAATATTGCAGTTTGCCTGCTTGCTTGTTTGTGCGCGTTTTTCCGCTCTCTATCCCTGAAGCTACTATATACGAGTTTCACAAGGTTTCACTCCCTGTGCAGTGTGATCTTGCAATACCGCGTCGCTGGACGCTCACCGTAGACCTTGAGCTCCTTCTCCGACCGGACGGTCTGAAAGGAGGGCGCGTCGGCCGACACCTCGCACGCATAGTGGCCCTCGGTCTTCAGGTCCGTCTCCGTCATGTAGAGGCTGCCCACCGAGCTCCGGCTGACCTGTCCGATGGTAGAGGCAGTAAGGAATAAATAAAAATGAAAAAAAACCTTAGAAAGTTACTGCTTGCTGCATGCACTGCAACTGTCTAGCTGCGTCCGCTGATACCAGAACTGCAGTCAGCAATCGGTGTGGGATTGAGGGGGAAGGAGAGAGATGATAGGCTAGAACGCAGGAAACTAGTTAGATAGTGCACAATGTGGCAAATAAATAAATAAATAAATAAATAAATAAATAAATAAATAAATAAATAAATAAATAAATAAATAAATAAATAAATTCGACTATGTCATTATGAAAAACAAACATAGTTCGCAAGCGCTGCCCCTTCGACGAAGTGCAGAAAAGCTTATCTGCATTCAAAAGAATACAGAAATAAATACTACATTTTAGGGGTGCGCGATTAGTGATTTTTGAGACCGAGTCGAATACGGATCGAATAGTGGCAGAAGCGAATCAAATCAAATCGAACATTGCATACTCTTCGAATATTTTTCGTATAATGAATAGTCGTTAATATAATTATTATAAAACGATGTTCACATCCCACTATTCTTCAAATTAGCGATTTTCCTTCATTACGTAGTACAATATGATGCGTTGCTTATTAAAAGCACAAGTGAATCATTAGGAGCAAACAAGTAGTCTTTTCGCGTGCACAGGACTTTTCAGAGAGAACAAATAATCTCTGTACAGCCTGTAAAGTAAGGCTACCTGTAACCTGTTCCACCACGCAAGTACTCATGTTTCATGTCTATGCTGTGCCCGAGCAGCTGAAAACGTTCCGTATCTTTGCTCGTGCTGTATGTTTATTTGGGCGCAGTGGACATTTCGAAATATTCGAAGAGTATTCGAAAAGTCCTTGCTTTTTCGAATAGTGATTATTCGATTCGAAGACCGAATCGAATAGCACACTATTACATTCGTTATACGAAAGTTTCGAATATTCGCACACCCCTCCTATTTTTGTCAAAGGAAAGAGCGCTGACAGCGCTGACGATTTGAACGAGGAGCTTCACATGTAGGAAACGAGGAGAAAAAAAAAAAAAAAACACGATGAGCTAGTGGCCGGCAATGGTTTGCGCGTCTGCGGCATAATTGAAGAATTGTGTTTTTTTTTTTTTTACACTCTTCCAGTGACCAGTTGTTGCTATAGTTTAGGTTTGTTTCAAACATTGCAAATGTGACTAAATTGCCTAAGCACTTGCCTAATGAACATTTTTTTCTGTACCATATATATATGAATATATGAACACGTAAATTCAAGTTGGGTTTGGGCTAAAGCTTTCTCTTAACAAATTTGGGCGAATAAGGGGCAAAATTATCTGCCAGTCGTCTTGTTATTACAATGGGAGCATAGGGCGTTTAGTTCTAGAGCAGAGCTTCCCAATATCGTCTGTTGTTTTAATCGCCTGGGTTGCCACGGGGTCTTAACGTCGGAATCAAATTACATTTAAGCATGGAGGCCTGCTCGATGCAGATACTGCAAGATCGACTAATGAAGTCTATCTTCAAGAGCCATCGCTAATAGTTTTCAGCTTGGTTGCTTCTCGACCTCACACCCCTAAGCGCTCTTTCGGCGACTGTCTTTCTACCAGTCCACGTCCAAAGTACTGTTCATGGCGGGGGGAATCCGCCGCAGATCCAGGAACGGAGCACTTCAGACACTACCGCACTTGTCCTCCATTATTTTATAAGAGGGCTGCCGTGGAAAGGCTGAGCTAGAAAACAACTCGGCCGTACCGCTTTTCCCCCACTTCAACGTCTCGTACGTTTCATTAACCGCATCCTGCTTCGCCCTTTACTCAGCGGCTAATAAACGCATCACGTGTTACGTCGGTAGGTAACATTACTTTCAAGCGCATGCTGAAATACTTGCACTCAACGAAAGCGTTCCATGATCTATGAAAGCTGGCTGAGTACCTTGTGCAGCCGCGAACGTGACTGAGGTATCGAGTTTGCATCCTTCTAGACTAAGATCCAAGAGCTGGAATTCCTGATTTTTCTTCTTTGTATTTGTACCCCGCATGTCATGTGCAGCTTTCGCCCATCAGACTATGCGAATGCAGATCTCTGCTTCTGCTGTGCATATTTGCAGGTCCTGAAATGCTACCTTCGCTTTTTTTCACGTGGTATTTTTCACTCAGCCTAGTTTTGTATGCGCAGCGGTGTTGTATGCGCAGTCATTGCCACTGCTTCATATTTTTCGTATTCCAGAATCGTCGTCAACAAAATGGTTTCCTTTCCTGAGCTTGTATTTTCCTTTAGACAACGTACTTCCAAAGAAAAAAGAGAAAGAGAAAAAAGTAAAGAAACAATAAATAATAAAAAGAAAGAAAGAAGGAAACTTTTTGCGCGCAAACAAACAGGGGCGAAGAAAGAAAGAGAGAAAGAAAGAAAGAAAGAAAGAAAGAAAAAAGAAAGAAAGAAAGAAAGAAAGAAAGAAAGATGGAACTACTTTTAAATGTGTCGGCCCCGAGTCTTGTTCTATCACCAACATTTACGAAAGAATACGAAGGACCCCTGAAAAGAAAGTACGACGGTACACCTAGAGACGTCGCGGGCGCACTTTAGACGTTTCTTCGACAGGCTGCTGTGATTTTGTTCTGCCTAAGAGAGTTAACACAAAGCAACGCCGTAGAGCTGGGGCACTTGGAAACTAATACAGAAATAAAAAAACATGCACTCAGCCTAACGCATTCAAGAGCAAACGCTACAAAAGAGGAGCGTCCATGATTTGAACGTTGAGAGTATAAACGAACACTACGGGCTTCTAAAAAGAAACGATGAACTATTAACATGTATTTCTACACACGTGCATTCCGGAGCCAGCTACATAACAGTGATAATAAAGGTGCCTCACTCGGGCACTTTCACGCCGCCATACAGTTATACGACCACATCCGTGTGTACAACAAAGGAGATCGGCAATGAGCGTGCTCGAGATTTACGCTTCTTCGCTTCCTGCGCGGCGAACAATGCGAACGAGTCCGGCCCATTCGCTTCCTTTGATCGTCCCGCACAGGAAGAAGCTCGCCCAAATGCGCGAGCTCCGACTCGGAGTGCCGCTGCCACGGGGAACAAAGGGAGGAAACGCGAACGGATCTGAGCGCCGGGAACGCAAAGCACGCGGCTCTGGGATGCGGATCCCCACGGACCATCTGCTAGGGAGCGCGGAGCGACATGCTGCGTTGCTGGCCCTCGCCAGTCGTCGCGGGCAGTGAAGGTAAAGCAAGGAACGGAGACGTTTATAACGTGCCGAGGCTTCTCGCACTGACACGGCTCGGCTTGGTACAGCCCGCAATAGAAGAGTGCAGTGAGTTGGTTGTTGAATTGAAGGAAATGCGAAAATGGTTCGAAACCTTTTTCCTCTTGGCACGAAGGCAGCCATGCGAAGTTGGATGTAGCACTTTTTAAAAACTTTTCTATGGCGTGGTTTTCCTATCGCCGCAGTTTTAAATGGATGTGGCATTTGGCCCCTGTGCCCGTTATGTAGTATTCAATATCTTACAACTGCAGGCGTCCACCAGTGCTATTGGGGCAGCGCACGCAGTCGAAGCGTCAACCGCATATTTTCCAAACGAAGTATACGTAAGTTATGCCAAGGTGTTATTGCTTCTGCATTTACCACTACTTCTCTACCGCTGTTGTCGATATTTGCCATTCAGCCGAAGGTTTCTACACTCCAGTGCTAACTTCAGCGTTGGCCAGGAACATATGAAAAAAAAAAAATGCAATGAGCACATTTTGACAACTGCTTCAGATATAACGGTAATTGTCTTTTATTTATTTATTTATTTATTTATTTATTTATTTATTTATTTATTTATTTATTTATTTATTTCATTTTTCACAACAGACAGAATATAAAGCCTGATGCAGGGAAAGAAGCTAGAGGCAGTTGGTGCCTGACGAGGCCTCTGACCCTATACACAGTCCGGAGCAATGCAGTTACAAAACATTGTAAAGAAAATTGCGCTGAACAAGATAAGATATATAACGCGACATTTTACATTGTCCTAGGGTTACGAGAACCTGTCACTTGTACAGTAGCCGACACAACAGATCACACATGGCATGACACTATCTAAATATTAGAAGATTATGAAAATAAGGTCTAGGCATGTGAATATTGTAGAGAGAGATGAAATCTTTGTTAATATGCCGGAGTTGTAGGCCTTGCTGATTAAATACGAATACAAATATAGATGGTGGTGATGGTGGTGGTGGTGAATTGTAGCAACAGGCGGGTTTAGCCTGGCGATCAAGGTTGGCAATTGCTCCGCACGAGCGTCCCTTACAATACCGTTGAATGGTTTCACCATAGTCCATCAAACCAGTATCTCTTAAGAATTCGATAAGGTGACTTGAAGTTTCTTTGCGGGCTATAACTGATCCCCCGAGAAATATAAGGTGATGCAGGCGCGCATGCGGAAGGTCCTTCTTTTTGCAGATTCTTCAGGAGACCGCGCCTGTCATCTTGGAATTTCTGGCAGGACCACGAAAAGTGCTCAATGTCTCCTGTCTCTTTGCATGCCGTACAGTTCGGCGAAATGATTCGCCCCGTCTTAAATAATCAGGTAGGTGTACTAGCAGATTCTGTTCTTATTCGATGTAGAAGTGAGGCTTCCTCTCGGTGAAATCTCTTGGTTGCGCAGGGCATATACTGTGGAACCCAAAGCGACCCAAAGTTATTTAGAATGTCAGACTTTTTTACCTGATTACCCTTTGGAGCCTTGACTTTGAGAGGATGATAGAGCGCTGCATATGCAAGCGCATCAGCTTTTTCGTTGCCAAGAATACCAATGTGGGAGGGAATCCATTGAAACTTTACTGTAAAGCCTTTGTTGTTGAGTCCTTTCACGATGGCTAGCGATTTGCGTGGGAACTTGAGGGATGGCAGACCACGGTATGGTTGTTGTAACGCGGCCTCTGAGTCCACAAGGACAACCAATTTCTGCGGATGCAGTCTTTAGTTTGCGCAGAGCAGAAGCTATTGCTACGCCTTCTGCAACTGTCGACGAGGCTATACAGTCCATACGGCCAGACCACGTATATCTTAGGGAGGCACGATTGCAGTCAAAGAGCTGCATTCCATCTGCAGAAGCCAAATCACTAGTCCTGGAACATTTGAACACGACTTACCCGAATCACCTACAAGCATACACAGATATGGCTCTGTCAAAGCAGACGAAGACCGCTGCGCAGCTGCATTCTAGAAATATAGAAACAACACACTCTTTACAACTGTAGCATGTACAGAGACAAGAAATGCCACACCGCGAACGCCTGTTGCCCGAAGTGACTTGAAATATAGTATGACGTACTAGATAAATTCACGCCGTGTCTGGTAGCAGTCAGAAGAAAGAATAGCCTGAAATCTGGTGATAAATGCGCACAGACTGGCAAATTTGTAACATATGAAAATAAAACCTTGTAACCTTGTGTTCTAAATATAGAATCTGGCCTTTTTAGTCGCAATGAACGGAAATAATAGTCTTACGAAAGAAAGAAAATAGCAGAGGAATCCTTTTGTCGAGAACTGAGAAGGGGTATTTTCAGTCCTGGAGAGAGTCAGTCATCGCCTCGGAGCCACAATTGAAACACGATGCCTCAATGGTGTTCCGGATTGGGAAAAAAGGACTTGCGTTCAGGGTCGCAAATATTAAAGCAACAAAACAAGCAGTAAGAGAACCTCTGAACTTGTGGCGGAAAAGAATAATAAGAGAAATCCGGGATATCGCACTGTTCGCTCACAGTAGCACGGGGCTCTCATCAGTGTCTTGTTTATCTTCGATGCTTGTTCGACGACTGGCCCCTGAGTTCGCCTGAAAGAATAACATCGGACAAAAACTGCAGTAAGGTAGTGGTAAACGGCTACGGAAACGTCCCGTTTCGTCGAAGTACGACGTATCCAGAATGAAGCACGATTTACTTTAGAATATAACTACCACGAAACATTTCTGTTTTAGTAGTTCTCACTACCTTGGACCCTATTTTGGCAGTCTTCTCTTTATCCGTTTACGTTAATTTCAGAGAGAGAGAGAGCAAATGATAAAGGAAAGGTAGGGAGGTTAACCAGGACTGAGCCCGGTTGGCTACCCTGCACTGGGGAAAGGGAAAAGGGGACGGAAAGATTAAAAGAAGAAGAGAAAGTCTACTGGGTATATCGTTCGGTCACTCAGTCCGGATCACAGACGCTGACTCAATCCAGTAGCCTTCAAATATCGCAGCAGAGCTTTTGTGGCCTTTTGTAGCTGCGATATGCGAGGCCATGGTCCCAAGATCTTCTTCAAGGTGAACGCTGTTCTATCTAGCTGATTGAGAGCTGTGCAGAGGTCATGTGTTTCGTTTTGAAAAGATGGGCAGTAGCACAGTAGATGTTCTACAGTTTCCTCGGCACCGCAGGCATTACAGTCGGCGCTATCAGTCATTCCAATCAAAAACGTATATGCATTGGTGAATGCGACGCCCAAGCGTAAGCGGCACAGCATTGTTTCTTCATTTCGCAGAAGCCCTGGTAACAGCCGCAGTTGCATAGAGGGATCGAGGGGATGCAATCGTTCTTGGGTGAATTCAGGTGTGTGCCACTTATCTAATGTCATACGGTGTGCTACCTTGCTTAGGTGTTGGGCTGCGTCGGTCCGCGATAAAGGTACAGAAACAAGGGTTGCTGCTTCGTGTGCTTTCCTAGCAGCTTCGTCAGCGAGGTCGTTACCGGAGATACCGCAATGGCCAGGCAGCCACTGAAACACGACGTCGTGTCCTTTCGCTATCATACGATGGTGCATTTCTCGTATCTCCGACACTAGTTGTTCACACGACCCGCGACGAAGAGATGACAGAAGACATTGTAAGGCCGCCTTCGAATCGCAGAATATTGCCCACCGATTAGCGGGTTGGTTGTTAATGTAATCAACGGCACCTCGGAAAATTTCAGAAAATTTGATCAAGGCAAGGGCTAGTTACCTTGAGAAAGTTCTGGCACATTTTTCTCCCTCCATCTTTTTCAGCTGTTCTAGCCTCTTCAGTTCCTCAAGTCAACTTACAATCTCAGTGTACAGTGAAAAAAAAATAGTAAACCGCAATCTTGGGCATTTGAAATTTCTTGCAACAGTCGTTATCGCGATGCCCCAAACTCTTCCAGCATTTGTTCTCAATTCCGGCCTCATAACGATGCTGTCTTTTGGAAATAATTGATCTGTCCGTCGGCTCGCCACTGCACATTACCACCTATTGGACTTCAGTGGACGTGGGCACAGGTGCACGTGCACTTAATAACGTGCTCGCTCATGGCGTCAGATAAATTCTTGAATGACACCACAACTCAACCACAGCGTGTATAATGTGGCATATTGTTAGAGGGAGTTTGTGGGTCGCTCACTTTGCTGGCACTTCAGCTAGAAGTGGCAGCTGGAGCTATGCAATCATACTAAACGTGTGCGTAGAAAGATGCTAGCGCTGTAAACCTCAATTAAGTCTATCTGCCAGAAATCCGGACACTTTTACACTTCTCAGAGCAAAAAAAAAAAAAAGCACATGCTTTACACTCGTGCATTTATTGGAACGACTGTAAAATACAGGACGCGATGTGCTGAAACTTCATGCGAGTATACCGTATGAATACACCAATGGACGTCGATAAGAAGCAGTAGTGTGCCACTTCTGATGTGCATATATCCATTACTTTTTTCCTTTTATTTTATTTTCTAAGGCATGGTCTACAAAGTGGCCGGGATAAGAGGCGACAATGCTTCCGCCCTCTTTACACAAGTACACGTCAATTTGACTATTAAGGATTTCTCGCATCCCCACACACTGCTACGTCAGGAATTGCCTTCGCATCGTTTCCTTCCTCGTTTTGCTTCTCTTCCTACTTCACTTTTTGTGGTCGAACCTGTGGAAGGAACATAAGTAGATAAACAATGCCCCAGGATAATTTATGAATTTGTATCTATGGTATGTTCTCTATACATACCTTGTGTAAGCGCAAACACAAATGCGCCCACGTGGTACCATCTTCCTCGCATTTCCAGAGCTACCGTACTTCCCCGCTGCATTTTAGTCAGGCTGACGGCCCAGTCTAATCTTCGCGTCCCCTGAACCAGGACGACATCTGCTTTTTGCTGGGCTCCTCGGGTTTCTCGAGTTATTATATTTTTTTCCCACGGGCCATTCTGCTGTGAAAATTTGGGCCGTCACGGGGCTTTTTCCTTTTTGACAGCACGGACGCTGTGAAAACGAAATTACTTCCTATTCTCTTCTGTCACGTCTTCAAGAACCGTGCTTCGAACACAACTTTACCGGCGAAAGAAGATCAAAACTAAACGAAGCTCTAAACGTGAGAGGAGACGACAGAAAGCGAGGACAGCACCAAGGCAATGGAAGAGCGGCTGGGCTGGGACGGAAGTTGCGCCGAAAAGTGCAACGCGGCACTTCATTTTTATCCCCGCAATGTTTCTTTTTTTTTCAGCTCTCACAATTCAGGGCGTCGTATGAGGTGGCACGCTGCAAAAAGAGAGAAATGGCTCGATGAGCCATCGTAGTACGTGACGATGCGAGGCCGAACGGAAGCAGTGATGTCCAAGGCGGAGGACGGCAGATAAGAAGCGGAAGACCTAGGCAGGCGACATGAAAAGAGAGATGCGTGTATGTTGAGAACACGGCCACTGACGAACAGTGTCTCTAGTTATCTTGTACTGCTGCCCCAGGGGTGCTGGATCGATATAAATGAGCATGTGCGCGCGATGTGGCACATGGTGATTGAACAACTACCTCATAATTAACAGTACAAGCGTTGCCCTTAAATAAAAAGAATCTATAGGAATAAAATAAAAGAGAGGACGGGTTCCACACCAGCCAACCTACAACATATTTGGGATGATTCTCAAATTAATCTTGAAGCTTTCTAGCAGCAACGCGTGGATATCCTTATCTGAAATAAAAATATAGGGCCAAATAATTCTGCCAGCATTTCCTTTATTCAGCCTTGGAGGTCGAAGAGAAGGCTGGATACAAAATTAAGATTAGCGCAGTTGGTGACGCAAGGAAAAACTAGATGCGACGGGAAGAAAAAGAGTAGCTTGGATTTTACGAACGTACGGGTGTTGGTGATATTCTAGCTAATTACTGATACGCTTAAGTGAGCTTGTGCATTGCTTGTGACGCTCCAGTGTGCGACCACGCATTGAGTGTTGCTTCGTACCAAGAGGCTCCTGCGTAGTTGAATAATAAGAAAAAATATGTTTTAGTCGCAACATTCCATTTATTGACGATGATATTCACCACATTTGGGCCGCATAGCCTTGTTAAACAGCCAGCTTTTTTAGCTTTAGGGCGCTGCATCCTGCGCTTACCTGACAACTTTTGTGGTTAAGGTTGGGCCGCTCCTATGAGGGCCAAAAGGGTCCACGCTCGGCGCTCTTCTACGTTAAGGAGTCTCGTAAACACTATCGCCGGAGCCTGCTAACGCGCTGCTCTATTGCCTTAGAAGGTGTCTTCGCCATCATAAAACAAAGCTTACGGCGAAGCAAACACAAAAAAGAAAGCAGTAGCATTAGCGTTTTCACAATGCTGAGCCATGAACTCACTGATTATCTGTGTTCATGGCTTGTTCAATTTCTAGGATGTCTTCTATGTTGCTTCATTTTATGCTGTACTGCTTTTCGTATTATTTTGTTTTGTGTTAGTTACATCAAGGGTCCAGGCAATAGCGTTAACTATGAGGCCTTCGTATCTATATTTGAGTAATGAATTTTACCATCTTAAAGCCCAACAGCGATTGATTGATTGCGTGATTGGTTGATTTATTGATAAATTACAAATATTTCAACAGTACAGAACACAGCGTCGTTCGAAAAACATTTTTTTTCAGTATCTTCGGCTCCATTATAGTTTATGCAGTACGGATTAGAAAATGCATTTCGACGTAGCGGCATGCGCAGATGCATTCGCAATCTGTAGCTGGCGGGAAATGGCGGAGAAAACACTTGAGAAAACTAGTTTAATTTACACGAGGTACCACACCGTTCCGTAACGTCTGACATTCCATCGGCCTTACACTAGTCTGTGTAGTCGCCTAGCACTTAGGGCTCAACACGAAATGCAATTAAAATTGAAAAAAATCACCGCCCAATCAATCTGTACAGGTGGTTAACAAGCGAACCTTCAACGTGCGGCCCTGGTGTTTATCACTTGGTTAATCCCGACGGCTCATTAAACTACGGCTTGGTAGGCTGCCGGATCCTCGGTACGCAGTTGCTGCTTGCGCTCGGCTGTTCTTGTGCCCGGGCTGCAGCATCGACACGGCGTAGACGAGCTCATTCCCGGTTCTGCTCGCGGTGTTGCTGATCGAAAGCTGCCTACTCCTCGGGAGTACGTATGACGCGTAGCCTACCCGTTTCGGAGCCCGAGAGAAACTGCTGCGCGCGCGCTCGACTGCGACGGAGAGCAACGACATCACTACTGGGGCAGCCACTCGCATGCCTCTCTTTCTCTTTTCTTCGCGCGTGCGCATGGGGTTGCACCGCAGGAGTTTCCGGCGTACAGGCGACAGACGGTCGGACGGACGGACGAATCGGCTAGCCATATACAGCTTCGCTGTAAAAAGCGCTTTAGCCATTGCCTGTTTCATTATATCGAAATATTTTGCATTCGACAAGCGTTCGGATAAGGTACCTTGTTATAGACCACGAGACGAAAATATACTTTATTTACGAGCTTCGTGTCACGCAATAGGCTTTGTGATTACACTGGCTGTCAATACAGTGACTGGCTATACCGTGCTCTCATCACACGACCCCCCCCCCCTCCCCGCCTTTTATAATATGGTCACTGCACTGAATGCACCTCAGAGAATTAAAGGCCTTCTGAATTTATTAGCATAACCATTCTCTTCTCTCAGTCAGCTGCTTCTGGGCATACAGTATAAAGAACTGTTGCGTGAATAACAAGAACATTGTTACCACTGTCGAAGTCAGTGGCGAGTCAGTTTGGTAATAAAAACATCGACTACCTAAAAAACTGCTAAAGAACGAAGAACCGACTACACTATGCCCTTATTAGCCCCATGTATGCAATGCAAGCGAGATGTCGCGAAGACAAAGCTACACAAACTCTCATCTTTCAGACTTGTGTCGGCAGTTTGTGTCGATATTATTTGTTTTTGTCAACACAAATAAATTTTGGTAAAGTTTAATGAACGTAGACCTCAGTTATTACTGAAACTTTTCTCATAATGTACCAGTTTTCAGGCTTGAAGAGCGAAGTGGAAGGAACGGTGAATTACAAACTTTTGGTAAAGTTTATTATGCCCGTGAACCTGAGTAATTATTGAAACTTCTCGCATGATATACGAGTTGTTCAGGCTTGAAACGCGAATTGGAAGAAACGGCGAATTGCAAAGGTGTACTAAGCAAATACACTCATCGCAGGTTTTTATTGAAAGTATGGAACGCTGATGCTGAACCAGCACTAGAGGAGGGTGCTACAAACGTTTGAAAGATCAAATGTTGCAAGCGCTGCCTAAAATGAAAGTTGTTGCGGCTCTTGGTGCTTTCTCTGCTTTCTGTTCGTTATTATGCTTGAGTTTTATCAGTTTCCGTTTATCAAGTAGAGCCGATCGACGTTTGTAAACGAACGACGTATGTAACTATACACGTTTCTCATTTGTGGTTCCTGCCAACCTCGAGTCTTTATCAAGGAAACGCATGCAAAAATTTTTGATGGTGTTTCTTGTTAAACAAACCCCATACTTTGGTCATTTCGATTGGCAAAACTTCCTAAACTGGATACATGTGTGCCTTAATCGATTAATTATAACAGAGCCCCTCTCTCTGGTCTACCACTCCCATACGGAAACGACTTCGATATCTCTTGGAGCTATTCACAGTTGTTGTGCCGCCGCAATGATTCAGTACGATGGTCTTCGTTCCACACGTGACCTCTGTTTTTTTTCCCCATTTTACGTATCACGAAGACCAAGACAGGGAGCTTTTTAAAGCGATCTGCACATGACACGCTCCATGACAGATTCTATCGGGTTGCGCTGCGGTGTCTCATAATAATGGTAAAAATTTTGTACGCCATCGTTGTATCAAATTTAGAACCGTATAAATGGCTCGTCCATTGTTCTACTACAGCTTTGATACAGCGATAATACATGGAAAGTGCAAGTCATACCATATGATTCTTATCACCAATTGGATTTGTTAGACACAATTCGTGATGAGAAGGTATGTAGAGAAATAAACAACGACTTATGAAGCGGGGACTTTAGCTTGTCTGAACAATAAAGCTACGCAGCGTGCGACACCTCGATTAGGAATGTAAACATTTTCATTGGGTATCATCGAAGTTCATTTTTTTCCTTGAAGAAAAAAAAAAACGTTTTTGAACGATTATCAAATCTCAATCCAGCGCTTACCCTGTCCACTCTTTCAACTTCCAGATTCCTTATATTTCTGACCATTTTATGTTTTGAGAACTCTCTTGTTTATTAAAATAATAAGTAGCTGCCAATTGCACGCGCTCTGGTTATAGCGCTAGGTTACACATAGAAAAATATAAGCAGCTCATAAGCATCAGTGAGAACGGTAAACTGATTTTGAATGCTGCAAGACAGTTTTACGGCTTATGAATTTGAGAAAAAGGAGCACAATTCTGCCTAACAAGACTGCCTAAGCACCAAATTGCATAAAGATAGGCAATCTCCATAAGGCCCGATCATTCCGTCGCGACAACGTCGCTCACTGTTGACGTGAAGAAAGATGCACTACAGGCAGCATTACGCGCACGGCGCGTCCCTCTTGGTGCGTGTGCACGCTAACGCTTGTCTGAACGAAAGCAGATGTAGGCATTTTAAGACGCGATAGTTGAGGTTCGGCTATAGGAGCCCCACGCAGGTAGGTTATGCCCCTCGATATGGCAAGGAGGAGGAGCAGGTGGAGGAAACAAAGAGAGAAGGCAGGGATGTTAACCAGAAACGCGTTTGGTAGGCTACCCTACTCTGGCGGACGGGAAAGAGGGAATAGAAAGATAAGATAGAGAGAGGGACGGGGAGGGGCACGAATAGTAGTCAGACAGCGCGCTCTAACGGCACAATTAGCGCTCATCTGATGCAGCCGTATACCTCCCATTTGTCATAGAAAGGTTGAAAGAATATCATTTGGAACGAGCGCAAGAGCGCCAATATGGTACGCGTAAATGCCGCCTCTTGATAGGGGAATAAAGTAATGAATACATTGTTGCGCTGAAACAATCTTTTACTATGTGCTCACATTTGTTAACAATTTTGACAATTTCACGCTGTAGCGCCGCTTGGTAACGTCTCTGACTGCTACTTTTATCTAGCCGTATTTTTCTAGTGCACGTTTCAGCAAACAGAGCCGTAAATAGCAAAGAGTATCTGGCGCACCTCAAACTCTTAAACACACCACGGGGCATCAATAGAGGAGTGCCACAGTGACAGTGGCACAATAGACACGCTGTACATGGAGACGCCGCTCCATGGGTCGGCCTCGACTTCCGCAAAACAACGCATCAGCGGGTCTGATCTTGGCTCTGGGCCAGAAGTATACGAATTCCTTGTGCAAGGGTGAGGAAAGCTTCAGAGGTTACTGTTCCTTTCCGTTGTCCTACTTTCCTTCGCACTATCTAGATTTCTGTGTGCAGCTGCCTCAAGGACAAAAACTTATGAGGCGAGAAGGGCCCTCCTGGCTCGATGAGAACTGCGGGTCTAGTCACGGCTGTGGCTGGCCTTGCTGCAATCCATGAAATGAGAATGCAGAGTCCTCATTGCACTAGCACGTACAGAAGCGATTTGCCCTGTCTCAAAGCATTATCCGTCGCTCGGGCGCTCTTCTCAGCTTCGTTTTACGTTTCTTGCTATATCCATCGTTTCAACCGCATAGGTCAGAACTGGTACGATGCGCTGATTGTCTACAAACAAACGCCTACGAGAACTGCCTGATTAAGTATTTCGCGCAAAACAATTAAAAAGAGATCAGGTAACCTTCTTGACGCTCTTTTATTCCACCGGGGCTTTGAAAGGTCTATCTGAGAGACTATTAACATTAAGGCCCTTCGTTTACGTTGTCTCTCTTCGTAACCCATTTTCGTTTCCCTTTCTTTTGTCCCGGCGTAGAGTATCAAAAGATAGGAGTAATCCTCAGGTCAGCTTCACTGTCGTTTCATAAATAAACGCGCCTCTTTCTATCTCTCTCTGCTCTCTTTTTGTAAGGTTCTTGTTTCTGATTTTAGCGGCAAGATTCCGTTCCCAACTTCACATATCCTGCAGCTTCTACTCATGATCCGCGTAGAATCTAGGGACCAAAATAAATGTAATCATGCACAACTTCACACGAAGCTTTATTTTCTTGCCAGGCAAGATATTTAGCATTGCCTCCTTCTTCTGCATAATAAACTTCAAACCTGCACTTGCTAATACTTCACCCGTTCATGTCCCAGACCATCTGTTGTAATTTCCACATATGCTGAACGCGTTAATGTCGCCTGGAAACGACGGGTTGTTGAGATATCCCCCAATTGGTCTTCACATTTAATCCTTTCAAATGAAGTCGTCCGATTGTTGAAAGCATGTAGGGCATAACTGACAGCCTTCTTAATCAGTATTTCATCATCTTGTTTTGTGAACTATGGCAACTGTAAAACCTATGTAGATATTTTCTAAAGTACTCAGGAATTTTTTGTATGCTCCTTGACTACTATTATAACTAATATCTGAAATATAGACTCAATCGAACGCCTTTATATAATCAAACTCCAAGGTAACAAAACTCTAACGCAATTCTGGTTGAAGCGAACGTATGCGCCCTTCTTGTAAACGATGCTAGTATGCTGTAATGACGTAGAAGGGTGCACTAAACATGTATATGACAAGTATACGTTGTTTAAAGCCAGTTTGAAGAAAAAATAGTATGACGAGCAATCAAAAGAGAATTTCTGCGCCACCGCTAAATACGGGAAGCTTTTCTCACCTGGCTTCCAGCTGCGCATAAGATTTCTATTGTATCGAGGCAATAAAAGCGACGGGTCATAGCGAACACCCATAAATAGAAACAAATTTTACTTTATTTATTTGTCCATTTATTATTTTTACATAGTGCAGCTCATGCAGAACTATTTGTGAAGTGAGTTTTATTGTACAAGAACAAAAATAACAACAAGCAAAAACAAAAAAGAACAATTAGAAGAAGAAGCGGTAAAGCACATTAAAAGATTTTTACGTGTCGCTATGTGTGGATGCAAATTTATCGGGTGGCAGGCAATGAGTTCCATCACTTAAAGAATACCGGAGCCCAAATTTCCAGGCAAGGAAGCTGAACTTAAAGATGTTGTCCAGCGCAACTAATAATATACGATTACATTCCTGATAATTTCGAGATCATGATTCCTTTGTGAACGTTAAGAAGGTCTTTAAGAGGCGGCAGGAACAACTCACGTTGCAGCGTAATGTTTTTAACGACTCATGAGGCGACGCCAAGACAGACAGGTTAGATTAAGCGAGTCTGGAATAGTGGAAGGAGAGAAGTCGTGATCGTAGTTGTAAACAATCAACAGTTTCTGTTTGATTTTTCTTTTTTTTTTTTGCCCGAAATTGAGCAGGCACTTAGTTCGACAGCACGAAATGAAAGAGGACGGTGCGTTGTGATCAATCAGCAATCATCTTCGACACATCTTCTTTCTTTTTATGTTGTTAAAAAAAAAAGAGACACACTGTCCGCTGAATTTCGGGAAAGTATGAGCCAGCTACAGCTCAGCGGTGAACCGGTCGGCGAGACTAATTTTGTTGTAAAAGCCCAGCGGGAAAGAGCTACCACCGTTAAACGTTGGCGCCGAGGCTCTATTTAGGTATATTTCTATATTTAATTTTTTTTTCTGCTGCGATGATTTGCTTCTGAGCAGGCCGCACAGGTTCTCGTATAGCCTCGCGCTACCTTTATGTTCGTGCAAATCTTCCCGTTCACAGAGCGACTCCAACTCACGTCCACATAGACGCCCGACAGTTTGTACGCTTGTCCAGGCGGGCTTTCGTTGGGCAGGTACCGAAAGAATTCCCGGTTGTTCTTGTACCACTTCACGGAGTACAGCTCGTCCGACTCGAGGTCGAAGGAGCAGTTCAGCCACAGCGGTTCGCCCCGAATCACGACACCCGGCATATCGAGCCGTACTAGTCGCAGAGCCTCGCTCAGCCCTGCGAAGAGGGAACAAGAGGAAAGCGAATCAAAAATTGCACGTGAGTGACTGCTCAGTTTTCTTCCAGGTTCAAAGTAGATGTCGATGTAAAAAAAAAAAAAAGGAACTGGCGAAAGAAGACGCAAAGGTACACCGTATCGATGTCTACATTTGTTTTTTTGTTTCTGACACACCATACTTACAGAACCACGCATTACCGACTCACTCAAACCGCTGCGCTTGTGTTTATTTCAATAAGAGACGTGCGATGCAGACCGACTAGAAAGAGGGAAGCCGGCATACTGTACACCCCAGTGTTGTCTGACATAAAGCTCACGCCACAGTATCGACCGTTCATACCAAGAGAGTACTTGGTGAGGGCTAAGTCGTCGATGGTAACCAAAATGAGGCAACGCAATGGAGAGAAAAAAATTATGCGGGAACGATCCACGATGAATCTCAATGCAAGCGAAGGGCCGAACGCTTCCAGAAAGCTGTTCGTTTTACGAACGGAAGAAGGCTCTTGATGACTTAAATGCATTTGTCGTAGGGCTGTTCAGGTAGTGGTCGTTGTTTCACTGCGTGATTCTGTAGGAAGCGGAGCAGTTCGTCAGTACACCTCTAGCGGTAGCATAGGTGGACATCATGCGTGTCTCAACGAGCTATAAGAGTTATCTAGAAATGACTCAACGTGCCATGAATTTGGGGGCTATGTTATGTGTAATGTGTGGCGAAATTGTAACATTTCTGGATTCATTATAATTGGCGCAAACAATTACTCAACCCTCAACTTTTCTTTATACCGTGTGTCCCAGTAAACGTTATCCAAGCTCTTCAACAAAACGAAAATGATATTTAAAACGCGGTGCGAGATACAATGAGAAAACCCAATTTTTTCGGTCATCGGAGGTCGGTCGACCCAACACTGTAACTTGCATCGCGTCTTTTCAATCTTATTTTTCGTTGAAGAGATTGGCTAACGTTATCTTGGACACCCTATATTCATGGGTTATACGAAGAAGCCGCGGTGTCCTTGGTGAACTAAACGGTTCACCTTGTTTATATTTAATGAAAATAGGGGGCAGGTTAGGCGTCATGTGCATCCAAAGTTCAAAGTGTGTGGCTCAGTTACGGCGCAAAATTTAGCCCATTGTCCCGAAATAACTATAAGTTACCAAGATCAAATTTTGTGACAGTGAGGGGAGGGGGCTACTACGGCTTCTGTGCGTGCAAAGTTAAAAGTGTGTGCCTTTCTTAAATATTCTTTAAGCAAGTGCTCGAAAGTGCTATGTGCGGGCAACGTTTTGAAATGAGTGGTTTAATTAGCGACAACCGAAATTAATAATGCAACTGTTTTAAGGAAAACGTCCTCGTCGGAAATTGCGGTTTGATTACGCAATATGGCGAAAGTTGGTTGTATTTTTCCTCACACGGGAAAAATGCGAGAATGGTACTTCCAGAAGTGTTATCATTTTAAGGATCTGTAATCACAATCCCAAGTACGTATAATTGTTTTCTCTCTCGCTCTGTCTTTCGTTTATCTTCGGTAAGATGATGGGTCTGACTTGGATCCTTAGTCCAACCCTATGTACACAGGATGGTGTGCGTAAGGTTGTATGCGAATACATCATTACATACGTCATTTGACTGAAATGACGTCTCATGTAGTGCTGCGTGATATCCTACTGGTTGATACATTACATTCCGATGGCTTGTTATCTTTAGTCCTCTATGCTTACCGGCACGTCTGCGGTCGGACGTACCTTTCTTCTTTTCCTTTCTTTTTATTGATTAAGAGATCCCCTCAAAACTAGGACTCATCCCCCTTTTTAGGTCACACTTGCTTCTGATTAAAAAACCTCGCTAGTTTCTTTCCATCGCAGACAGCATCACCAATCAGGGAAATACACCATATACGGCGCCGAAATCTCATCCGTAGACTCGTATAAATACCTCGGCATAACCTTTTCAACTACCCTAAATTGGTCACATCATGTCATTAACTTAGCCAATGCCGCGAATCGAACCCTCGGTTTTCTCCGCCGGAACCTAAGACTTGCTCCCCCATCAGTAAAATTGTTAGCTTATGTTACATATGTCCGCCCTAAGTTAGAATATGCATGCTCTGTCTGGGATCCTCATCAACATAACCTATCTAATACACTGGAATCAATTCAAAACCGTGCAGCCCGGTTTATCTACTCTGAATATTCTTATCATGCAAGCGTGTCTGAACTAAAATCCCGTGCCGGTCTTACTAATCTAGAATCGCGACGTCTTATTTCTAGACTGTGTCTTTTTCACAAATTCTATAATTCACCACTCCACATTCAAGCTATATTACCAGCTCATCGTCAGTCCAGCCGCATTAACCACAGCAAAGCCGTGTATCCTCCCCCGGCGCAGACTACCTCTCATCTACGATCATTTTTTGTGAAAACCGCCAGGGACTGGAACGGTCTGTCTGCCGACATCACGCACCACTCCGACACTCATCACTTCAAGGCTGCTCTCGAATCACTGTTTTGTTAAAGCCCATCCCTCATGTAATACCCCATCTCTGGGGCCTTTGAGGTATAATAAATAAATAAATAAATAAATAAATAAATAAATAAATAAATAAATAAATTTCGTTTTCCTGCTTACACTGCCCTTCTCGCGAGTTATCGGTGCTCGCGAGACTCGACTGAGGTTGCGAACAAACGCTACATATCGCATATTCCATGCAGTTTCATACGGGTACAAAAATTGTTGCAGGGAAATCTGGTGCTAGTTTGTGCAGTAGTGGGAACTGTGATGGTTCAGCCAGCACGTCAGTGATGAATATCACAATGATTTGCCTAATTTTCGTCCTACTGTCTTCAAACAGCTTTGTGACTTTTCAGAATGATCATTCTAAAGAATATGTTGCGTTATAAGTGCAACAATTAGCGATGACTAAGAATGTGTGTCGAAACTTATTGTCGTCTTGCGTTTAGAAAAATATGCTTTGTTCAAAAATTTAGGAGTGCTTTTATTTATTTATTTATTTATTTATTTATTTATTTATTTATTTATTTATTTATTTATTAGGACAATGCTGCTAGCCTTGAAACTCTGTAAGCCGGAGTGGGGATACTAGATTCATCAATACGACACAATACTTGTTTTACGCCTAACGGCACTGCCACACGAAAATATGCATTAACTCTTTTCGTGTAAGACAGCATCCATAGAGTGTTATACCGTACGTCAAATCGCAAAACATACATAGTGAAACATACGCATACAAGACAACGAAAGAGACTCGTCCTTACTAACAAATTAATCTGTTGATAGGTGCGCGAGAGAAACCCATTATCCGTCACGTAAGACAATGAATGGTTCATACCCCCATAAGCGAGCAAAAGGTTCAATGGTTCATACCCACGTAAGGCAGAGGGTACAAGCGCTCAGCAAAGTGGGAAGCGAACAGTGCATACATCATTGAGATCACCCGTACAACACATAGAACAGCATACCTGTACGTTTCGATATATCACAAATTCAAAACAAGCATCCGAACCTACACTAAAGCACTGCATACCCAACTCAGGAAATGTAGTGGAGGTTTAGGACAGCTTCGCTAAATTCACCTTAGTTCACCTTAATTAACACCGAAGGTCATGGGTTCGACTTCCATCAAAGGTCGAGGGTTCGAGTGCCCTAATGTACTATATCCTAATTAACTGTGCCTACTTAACCTCGCCTTAGTTAACACCAATGGTCGTGTGTTCGAGTGCTGTAATGAACTCTATCTTAATTTAACTTACCTTATCATGTTCGCTATCGAACTAGATAAGCGAACGGCCGATGAAGGTTGGTAAGGGTTTATACTAGTCGGATCAAGCTCCATAACATTGATAATGAAACCGGGCTGAGCGGAGACGAGCAATTTGCACAATGCTTACGCATACTTAGACAACTACCAGAGGAGTTTCTGCGTGAAATGTTCAAGCACGTTGGTCCAGCAGTTAAAGTCCCGTTGTCTTTCGGAGTGGTGAGAGCGTGCGTTTCGTTTGGCAAAAGACTGGATGAAACTGTCCATTTTTTTATATCTATTTGATTCTGAAAGAGTACAGTCGAACGCCTCTACAACGAGCGCCTCTACAGTGAAATGATCTGTATAGCGAAGGATTGATTATGTGCCGTCCGAATTCCAATCTTTCGTATGTGTTACGAACGCTTCTACAACGAATTTGCCTGCACAGCTAAGAAATTTAGGCGTCCCCAACCGATGATTTGTTGCTTTACAACGAACGCGACGTAGCAGTGCCGCCCACTGCCTTTCGCAGACTTCACCCAGTAGCGCTCTGCGCTAGCGCTAATGGCAGGAACTAGCGGCGCCCACTTGAGTGTTCCGTTGTCCTGCTGCGCTGCTCCACGAATAGATCAACTCGTACGCTGCTTGTTGTAGCACGTCTGCGGGTGTGACTGCTGACGAATACGTCGCACTTGAGGACGACGGGATGATGTCATCGCAACAGACAACCTACAGCGTCTCCAACGCCAGCTAGGCTGGAAACTAAGCGAATATCAACGAAGACAATAGTGGTAAGGATCCTGTAAATGAACCAAGGATTTCGAAGGCAAGGGAGACGATAGCGGCATTCGACAATCTGCAGCTTCACTTTGGGTAGCACCTGCATTTCGCTGCGGAGCATGCCGTGAATCCGGCGCGATATGGTTGGCAAAAGTCGCACTTTAAAAACAAAATGATGGGGTTTTACGTGGCAAAACCACGATCTGATTATGAGGCACGCCGTAGTGGGGGACCCCAGATTAATTTTTATGGCCTGGTGTTTTTTAACGTGCACCTAAATCTAAGTACACGCGTATTTTTGCATTTCGCCCCCATCGAAATGCGGCCGCCGTGGACAGGATTCGATCCCACGACCTCCTGCTTAGCAGGGCAACACCAAAGCTACTAAGCAACCACAGCATGTAAATCGCACTTTCTGTTAACAAGCTGTGCACACGAAAAAGTTAGTTACTTATTTCAGTAGCCTGTCTTGAATTCATGTTAAATAAAGTTTTCTTTTTTTTTTTCTTTTTTTTTAACGTGCTTAGTCGGCTCTAGTTCAGAGGCACGGTGCGCAACCTTCGCAACGACGTGACCTTTACAGCAGAATTTTGGAGGTCCTAAGCACTTCATTGTACAGGCGTTTGACTGTAGATACAAGTATTCTAACCAATTTCGCAAGACGACGGGATGGTAAGAAATTGAGTCCAGTTTTTCTTTTTTTCTTTTTTACTGAAGCATAATAAATAACGCGTAATAAATACCGACGCAAGAATTTCTGAAGCTACAAGCACGAATATCAGACAAATCCACGTACCATACCCATCGTTCACATTGTAGCTGAACGACCATAGCGCCAGAATTTCCTTTGGTTAAAACTTGTGGGGAACTCTATGGCATATGGAATCCCACAATCGCTCGCACACAAAAGCGCCCGCTGAGGAAAATGTCGGTACATTGTTACACTGTGACAAGGGCCAAGCTCGCGTTGGCACTGAACGATGCCACCTCAAAGCCTCCGAATGACAAATAAAGCGACAACGCCAGCGTTGTCGACACGTCCTTCGCCTCGTGCTTTTTCCGGTGCGATCACCCTTCCCCCCTACCTCCCACCTCGCGTCGGCGGTGATGGATTGCAAGGACCCCGGATACTTAGACGCCCGTTACGACGGCTGTAGCGCGTCGAGGCACGGAGAACGAGGAGTGAAGCCTCCGCGAGAGATGAGGGTGGAAGGGAAGCGGTGATGAAGACAGGGGTGTTTACACTCTCAGGGCGAGAGTTTCGTTGTCGAGACCGACAAGTATGACCCACTGTTCTTTATTTTTGCGTTGTTATCCAAACCTAGACACCTCGTTTGTCTCTGACACCCTGAGTCGTTACACTTAATCTCTCCCCTCCTCTCCTGCCTTGGCACTGACATCTTTCCTTACCCGTTCTTTCCCTCCGAGCGTTGAGCCATGTTTAGTGCCTGCAGTGCTAACTTCGTGTTTCTCTCGAACTCCCTCACTCGAACACGCTCTATTGCAATGTGGGAAAGAAAAAATAAACAGACAAGCGGAAGAAGTGAAAAATTACACGTTCATAGACAAATGAATATTGCGTGTTTCTAGACGTCAAAGCGATACGTAAAAGTGATGAAGACTCGCGAAGTAAAATGATGAGCTCTGAAGAAACAAAAACACACCCCATAAAATGCCCTTGTTAAATGACAATTAAGCACCCGCTTTCACTTTTCTAGCTGTCAACGTAGACGAAAAAAGAAGTTTCATTAATCGCTTGTTCGACTACTCGTCCCCATAAATGATAAAGATGAAAAAAAATCCCGATTCAAGATCCTGTAACATGGGAGCAAACAATTATGTTGTCCTGTCGCGTATATTCGTTTCAAAGAAGGAAGACAAACTTGACAAGCGTACAAAGAGGTCTCTCGAAATGAAAAATGAAAAATGGCCGCTCCTAGTAAGACACCCACAATGAAAGAATTCCTCTTACGTGACGATAACAATATCCAATTGGCATGAACAGTCCAAATTTATGTTTTCAGAAGTTTTAGCCAGCCAATGTCGCGCTTGTGGCAAAAGCCATCTCTGAAAGCGAACTAAAGTGCAAAGCGAAGGCTGCAAAAGAAAAGCATGACAAATGTCAGTGCACTTTTGGAAATTTATGGTAGCTGCACTGCTTAGGTTAATTCTCCCATCCGGCTGAATTAAGAGCACCGGATTGACGAAGCACGCCATGAAATTCATTTTGCTTAAAATCAGAGACACGGATATGCCTTTAGCAAAGTCGTGGTCGACGGACTTTCACACAGTCTGCAACATGCGCTGCATCTGAAAAAAAAACAAGAAACAAAAAGAACAACAACGAAAACAAGACAGAGCACTCATGCCACTACGATCTATCGCATATGATTCAAGGGGAATGTTGGGCATGTTACTTCCAGTCTGGAAAATACGCCGAATAAAAATACAAAGAAATCAGCATTCACGCCACCTACATTATATCGCATATGACTCAAGTTTAGCCCAAAAGATAGCTGCGCATGTCACTTCGCATATACTCGTGTAACAAATACAGATATCCGTTCATGTGTGATCAACAACGAAGTAATGGCTTCCCGCAATCTAGCACAAAAGAATTTGTGCTTGAGCGAGCTGGCAAAACTTTAGCTGTAAATGAAGCGCAAAACGGTATGATGATGACGATGACGCCACATTGTTTCAGTATCTACGATTTTGGATTACAATTAAGAGTTTAATCCACAAAGTTTATCGTTCGTAAGGGCTTACTTTGATTGGCAGGCCACATACTAACAAATTTATTCTCTTTCGGCCCAGGCAACGAGGGCTTCTTGTAGTTTTTGATCCGGCGTTCTGAGCAGCTCCAATGACACGTCCAACGTCACTGGCTAATGTAATAACGTAATAACGCTCTGTGGCAAGTTCTCAGTGAGGCGTGGGGACGAGACGCCAAAGATGCACGACTGGAAAGATCTTCATCTCCCACATTGGCGGCGTGACACTCATAAATTATCGAAGAGCTGATTAGGGCTTCTTGCATCTCTTTATTGAAAAACAGCACACTCGCTAACAAACACGCACACGCACGCCCACACACGCACACACGCACACACATTTTGTTTTGATGCTTCTCACCGTGCCTGTGTTCTTTTCCGTCCCAACTAACTAGTATTTCTTTCTTGTACCCTGCGTACTGCATTCGTAGAGATGTGGTGACATCAATACTAATTTTTCGGGTGCCTTTCATCGTGAGTAAGCCACATCTGTCCTACATGTTGTGTCTACAAGAATAGATAAGTGGCTCATTGAGTCCCCAAGACGTGGGTGCCTGGGGTGGTTGGCGTCATTATCGGTTCGACTGTGGCCCCGACAACTAATGAGATCTACTGAATCGTTCAGTGTTTGGCGGTGAAAAAAAAAAACATTGGAAAAAAAACGCTGGCACAACTTCTTTACATACAACGCGTATACGTTATATTTTCATGTATGCTTTGACGGTCTGCATCGCAAAAAAAGACAATTGAGAAAATAAAAATAGAACCGGCCGCCGCTTTCCTGTCGAGCAGCGATAATAATAATTTTAATGTCGATTTTCTCGGACAATAGTAGCAGATCTAAAGAAAACCTACTGGATAATCCGGGGGAGTGTTGTTTTTTGGAAGGAAAGGAGAGCAGATCGAGAGTGCGAGAGTGATATATATATATATATATATATATATATATATATATATATATATATATATATATATATATATATATATATATATATATATATATATATATATATATATATATACGGCGTTATTCCAAGCACGGCGTTACTATACACAGCTGAACGCAGCAGCGGCAAGCAGCAACCACCAAGCCAGCGCGTGTTCATGCGAATTCCGCGCGCAAAGAGGGAAGAGTGGGATTATCTGCAAAAGGGGGGCAATATGTTTTATTGACGTGCCTTTTAACTCTTCTTTCTTTTATTTTCATTTGACGCTTTCTGTTCCCGCCAAATGAGGACTCGGAGTGGCGCGGCGGATCCTCTCATCTCGTGATGTGTGCGCGAGAGCGTGAGTCCGCGCGCTAGTTTTACAAATCGCGATTCGCGACACGCTGACATGCTTTTTGCCTCCGTTTGAGCTTCCGTTTCTTTCTTCTTCTTTCTTATGCTATACGAAGATCGCGCTGCGTTCTCGCGGAAAGAAACGGGTAGAAAACGTAAAATTAATTTGCGCATTTATGCAAGCCGCGAGGGAGCGCGTGCACAGCGAGGGAGGAATTTGACTAGTCCGTTCGCGGTGCGTTGCGGAAATTGAATACGCGAAATGACGAAATGCCCAGACTTGGTGTGAGAAATGAGCGAACGAAATTGTAATACCGCGCTTAAGTGGATTTCCTGTGACACGCTGCAAGTACAATGTACAAATTAGCTATGTGAATTATATAAATAACATTTGTTACCCTCGTTGTCCGCAACGGCAAATTCGAGGCTCCGTCTTAAAGGATCTGCCGAGCGCAAGCAACTCAGAGATGCTCTGTCGAGAAACCTTTATCGATGTGACTCATCAGCTTTCGACAGCTCTCTTCATTTTATTTTAGCTTATCAGCTCGTCTTAAGCATACCTGCCAATTCTTCCGAATTTTTTCGCAATGTTTACGAATGTTGCGTGAATTTTTACGAAAAATTATGTTCGTGTACGTTTCGCTCAGGGGTCTCCTAGATATATTCTAGAAAATATTCTGATCGTGAAGGGACACCAGAGGCGTACTTCCTTTGAACCGTTTATTGTGACAAATCCCTCTAGCATGCAAAATAGGGAATATCAATGTTGCCGCAACAAGTCAGCTATCTCAAGAACAGTGTCCTGCTTAATTTGTCAGTGTGTGCTCTTCTAAATCTGTTTGGCTTGTGTGCTGCGTCTAAATATGTATAATCGCTGATCAAATGCGTATGCATTCTGCACAAGGTTCAAGCTCAATGCAAGGAAACAAGCAAACATCGTAACTAACCGCAAGGCAGGAGGCAGCATACACCCAGTGGCAAATCCTGCGAGGAAAACACGACGAACGCGAAACCCCGGAGAAGCAGGAAAGGAAACATTCGCTTTAAATGAAAGCCTTCATCCCCAACGCCACTGGGGCATAGAGCGCATGCCCCAGCGGTAGTACGCAGTTGGGCTCCGGACGGGCTAACCTCTGAACTCCCGCGCAACGCTTGGGCTCAGTGATGTGTGCAGGTGTTTTGCGCAACGCTTAAAGTCGGGTTGCTGTCGTTGCGGATTTCGGAGGTCACTGCAAGGAATGAAGTAGCAAAAGAAGGCAACGCACCTCGCATCGAAAGAAACCAGCTATTCTTGAGAATACGGAATACAATCGATTGCCCTAATAGATCAGTTCTCGAAAGATCATTTATTTTCCTTAATTTCAGCATTGTGCGTTATTTTGTCTCGATTTCTACTTTTTCTCCCCGGCCCTATAATTCTAATTTGTAAGTGGCAACTTCCTAATTGTTAATTCCCCTCGTCCTTGTTATCCTTTTCTTTTTAACCACCCGTCTCGTGGCCGATTCCCCACTGTAAATATGCGCGACAACACACAATAGCAAAAACAACAAGGTGGCGATGACTGCTGCAAGAGGCTGACGCTGTCGCAGTAAATGAGTACAAAGCCAGAGAAGTTGCTGACGTCTGCTTGCGCTTTTCAACCGCATGTTCGATGCCCATATATCATGCGTATTTATAACTCGAACACGTAATGGAGCCACCATTTCGAAGCAGTCATTACGAGAGGACGGCAAAAGAGCGCCTGCGGCAGTCTAAGGACCTGCTAGAAATAGAAAGAACGTGCTGACTTAGGCAGAGCCCGAGGGGTGCACGTATTTTCTGCGGAGACGCTTGGTTCAGCGGCTTCGTGTCGTGCGATAGTTATGCGCGTATGCGGCAAGAGAGACTCCAAACAACGATCGCAATCAGTGCATCGCCATGGGTCACGGGCTTCTCGCTCGCTACATGCGAGTCATCATAACAAGGCGACACGACGTTTTTTTCGGGTCGGGCAAGAAAGAGCACCTCCGGACATAAGGAGGTAACGAAGATTCAGAGACGGCAAAGCGAGCACCCGTCCTATATTCGGGACCCGCTAGTGAACTTTTGGCAAATGAAAAAGAATAGAAGACCGTGGCGTTCCGCATAGGTGATTCGACGGTTGTGCGGCGTTGTGTTTAAGGCCCGCTGTCGGGGTCGCGACTTGAACTCAGCTCGTTTGGCCAGTTTATAGCTCCGAAATTTGTTTTTCTTTTTTTTTTGCCTGTTTAGTATTTTTTCCGGTTTCCTTGACTCTTTGATTTTGTGTCTTTTCGTTCGTTCGTTCGTTCGTTCGTTCGTTCGTTCGTTCGTTCGTTCGTTCGTTCGTTCGTTCGTTCGTTCGTTCGTTCGTTCGTTCGTTCGTTTGTTTGTTTGTTTGTTTGTTTGTTTGTTTGTTTGTTTGTTTGTTTGTTTGTTTTGTTTGTTATAGTTCTCGGTTGTGGGAAGACAACGTCGCTGGTACAAACGAGGAGGAGAATACATGTTTAAATAGAAAGGAAGGAGGTAAACAAGTTAGCAACATTTTAATCATAGAGTAAACTTACGTGAGAACACAATAGAAAAGGGGAAGGAGCCGAAGACAAGTCGTAAGACACCTGCATGAGTTTAGCATGAGATACTAATGCATTTCGGCCATCAACATCATACATTCATCCAACATCATAGACATCATACGGCATTATAGATTAAGTATATTGTTTCAGCTATCCAGCCCAACTATCAGCCTATGCTAACGCCTTTTTCAAAGTCCGGCATGTCGAGCTAAGCCTTGTGACGCGCCTGCGTTGAATGCCCTTGTAGAGATCTTGGTTTCCACAATGGGATTTATGTTAAACGATAAATTTATATCAAGAATAATATTGAGGATTTTTTCTGACCTGCCAGGAGCCATGCGGGGTTTGTGTTAGTGCTAATATAATTTCGCTCGCGCGGATGCACATGCTTAGCGCAGCTGGAATGCCGCCCGCTGCCAATGAAACTGCCAAACACACGAAAACTGCCTTGTTGTAGTAAAAGATTTTCTGAAATTAAATTACGAGCCTTTCCGAGGTTTTACTCCCATATGGGTTTACGAGGATTCACTGCCACTTGCAACTCACTAGATATGATGAGCGGGAGTTGCGCATCCACTTCGACCACCTGAGATTCTCTAAACGCCCGCTCAAAGCACTGCACGCCCGTGAGTTAAAGGGACTCTATTAACCTTGTCGCTTGACTTTGAATGCTCCCGTACACACGACGGTTGCTAAAACTGTGCTCATAGTCCCACAATACGGAAGTTGAGTCATTGTGCGGGGCATACAAAGAACAAACAAACAAACAAACAAGCAAGCAAGGAACCAAACAAACCAACAAAAAAGATGCACGTTCAGTAGGTGCAACGGGCCGACATACACACCAGGGACAGGAACATTAAACGAACGGAGCACAATTTTAAAGCGAAAGCTTAATCCACCCTGACCGCTATAGAGCTCGGCTCCGTTTTTGCACACTGCAATCGCGCGACATCTCAGCTTTTGTCTTTCTCTTTTGGACCAGGGTTGTGAAATTGGTCCATCACGTCGAGAGTAGGAAGGATGGTAGCCAATTCAACTATCGCTGAAATTAGTAAAGTAAGTCATGAGAGCTACGCTAAGAAAAAAAAACAGACATCGGGAAATTTGGCTGTTCGTAGCGCATCGCCACCAAGGCAACGACCTACAGAGAATGTGAACAACGCATTCTGATGGGAAACAGATCCTGTATTCACAAAATTCTGACGCTACAGCTGTTCGTAAGAACAGATATGGCCGCCACCCGCCATGCATTGCATATTATACGCAAAGTTTTTCGTTCGTAAGAGTTGCTTGCCGTTACCGCCGTCCGCGTTCGCTATATATTATGTGCAACACCACAATACTCTGGCACCTACTCGTACGAATTGTTCTAGCACGAGAACATTTTTGGCAAAAGCGGGCATCGATGACGTTACTTCTCCGTTGGTCGGGCAGCTTCTTTTACACCCGATTAAAGTAGGAAAGCAAACCCGAGCTTTCGATGACGGTATTTACTTTTTCACAAAGATTCCGCCTTCCCTACTTTCTATATTTAGGGTATATTTGAAACACTGAATAGACTGAACACACACACGCACATACACACGCACACGCACAAAGAAAGATGCCGTAGGAGCAAGTATAAACGAGAACCAAACGATGGCGCGTATGATGCGCGCACGGAATAAGGAAGGAAAACTGCGCATGAGCGTCGCTTCGGTTCGTTTTGGGCCGAAGTTGCTTTCGTACATTTGATAATCCGGACAGCTATACGAAATTATTGATGCGTAATTATTGGCAAGTGCTCTGTCTGCACGTCATGTAAAGAAGGAACATTACGAGATGTTGCTTGCTCATTTATCTGGTGGCAACGAAGACCTATGGCAGTTTTCGAACCACCTTTCGGTCCGCAGCAGCTCCAGAACTTCTGCACGTGATTTTGCCGTCAAAAACATCGGGCCGACTTCGCTGAGCCTTTCCTTCGTTTTTGCTGTTTGCCATCGGCCGGCTGCCTTCACCAACATCACAATTGGCCGGAGTATGCTCTTCTTAATAGTCCCTACGTTTGAATTCGCGCAAGAGTTTTGTGAGTATGCAGATTCGCAAATTCGCACGATGAATGACACGTATTCACAAGATTCTTGCCAACTCTGATGCACGGCATGTTATTACTGTGGGCGTCCGGTTAATGTCAAAGATCGCTTACAAACAAAAAAACTTTGTGAACTAAGCCCCGTGTCTTCCCTCACGTCGTCTCGGGATGCTTGCATATCACCGGCGACCATATTTTCCCGCGCTTTCTCACCGCTACATCTAACTTCCGATTTTAGCGAGACATGCTCATTTATTCACGACACTTGAGCAAATAGTTGTTGGCCTGTGTTCATGAAGTGCTTCGTACACGAAGTTTTGTGCGTAAAAACAGCAGACTGCCAATCGTGACAACAAGTGTCCTATCAGCAAGGGTTCCCAAATAAAAATAAACAGTTCCACTAACAAAAGAAATTTGAGTTCTCTCCCTGAAGACAAAATTGTGTTGTTTCTTTTCTTCGGATGTGCTCTCGGACATTCATCAGCGCGTCATAAATGCTGGTGAATGCTGGTGAATGCTGCTCGAATAAAACAAGACCGCAGACTTGAAGACAGCGAGAAAAGTTTTACTGCTGGCACGTAGTGTGTGTTCAAAAGTGTACTTTTGGCTCCTTTTTTCGATGAATGATACTGATTTACCTGCTCATATTCGTCTACGTATCCCTATCATCATATTCATAACAAATATTTATCGATGAATTCATTTATTCGTTCGTTAAATTGCTCAGTTGAACAGGGTGTGCTATCCGTCACCCTCCGCTCACACTTGAGTGGGCACGGGAGCAGTATTGTTGGCATGGCTCTCAACCACCATGTTTTCACTTCGCAGGCGTTACTTGTCTCCTGGCTTGCTTGGTTATCAACCATAACGCATGGCATCATTACCTCCGATGTTCAGCATTTCAAGCTGGTCTTGCCCGGTTGCACCTTGGATGCTGCGCCGTTGATTGACATGACTGTATCTGCGCAAATCACCCCTGGCTCCCCCTTACGCTCATCGGTGACATCACCTGCTGTCAGCTGCACAAAAAGCCCGCCTGTCCCGTCCGCCTTCAGTGGGCACGGGAGCAGTACTGTTGGCATGGTTCTGAATCACTGTGTTTCACTTCGCAGGTTTGTGCTTCCTTTTTATTTGTACGCTAAGAAAAGCGATGACCCATGTTTGCTTCTGCTCCCGTGCCCAAGAGCGTCCTGTGAAACCGCTTGTGAGTGTTTTTCTATGGCATTTCTTTTGTTGTGCTCGTGGGACGTTGACTTTAACCCTTGCCCTAACACTCGCTCTCAATCTCCGCTTGACATTGAGTCCTTGCCAGATGACCCCTCTGAGCAGATGAGCATAATTTTCAAGCTCATAAAGGACATGCATACGCGTCTCTTACAAGCGACCCGCCGTGGTTGCTCAGTGGCTATGGTGTTAGGCTGCTGAGCACGAGGTCGCGGGATCGAATCCCGGCCATGGCGGCCGCATTTTGATGGGGGCGAAATGCGAAAACATCCGTGTACTTAGATTTACGTGCACGTTAAAGAACCCCAGGTGGTCGAAATTTCCGGAGTCCTGCACTACGGCGTGCCTCATAATCAGAAAGTGGTTTTGGCACGTAAAACCCCATAATTTAATTTTTTTTTCTTACAAGCGTTAAAGTTCCAGGCCGCGATTACTGCTGATGTTAAGGCTACAAGAAGCGGACAAAAATCACTTGAATCAAAAGTTTCTGGCATTATGAAAAGGCTAGACGCGCTAGAGGAAAAATCTAAAAACCTTGATATTGCCAGCCTGAAAGTTTCCAGCATGACAAAAACGATTGACGAAGTTCGCACCCGGAATAATCTTTTTGAGTCTCGTTTAAATGAATCGGAAGATCGGTCGCGCCTCAACAATTTAATTTTCCATGGTCTCCCTGATAATAATGAGACATGGCAACAAACAGAGTCGAATATAACGACATTAATTAGTAGTATTCCCGAACCACTTCCTGCAGATGTAATTCAACGTGCGCACCGCCGAGGTTCGTATGCGCCTAATGAATTGTCATTGCGAAGTTCGCGAACTTCAAAACCAAAGAAAAACTACCGTCTCTGCGCAGCCAATTCAAGCATAAGAACATCAATCCGAGTGAAGATTTTTCTGTTGCTACACGAACCGCGCGAAGAAAACTGATTGCATTCAGTAAGAGCCAAGCCTCTTCTGAACCTCTTAAATTGCGATATGATAAGTTAATCCTGAACGGGAAATCATACATGTACAACGCCAATTCAGATGAAATTGAAGAACTCAAGCAAAGTAGTGATAATAATGCCCGCGTGCATATCCTGTTCTGCCACGTCCTCCGATCTGGGAAAGCGCGAGGGGCAGTGGTTTATTTTCTTCATTTACTCAAGTTTCAGTTTTATATTGTTACGTCAGAAGCACCTCCAACAAATACGATTCTTTATCTTCTGCAATTGACACATGTTCTGCAAAAATCATTGTGCTTACTGAAACATGGTTACCTCCGCATGTCACTGACGCAGAAGTGTTTCACGGTGCTGTGCAAGTTCGTGTTTGTCGCTGCGATCGTACTGCGCGCCGAGGAGGTGGCGTCCTTTTGGCAATTTCGAAATGATATTTCGTCTTCTCTTGTCTGTACGAGCGACCATCTAGAGGCTGTCTGGGTTTCCGTAACTCTTGGTCACAAAAAATTCATCATGGATGTGCGCTATCCCTCACCCTCTGCACAACCTACGTTTTTCCATGACATACACGACAGTATGAACCTTGTGCGCACGCAATTTCCTTTATTTCCCATCCTACTTCTGGGCGATTTTGATCTTCCAAATGTAACCTGGAAAGATGAACCTTCTTCAGTCTCTTCCTTTTTGGCACAAGCTAAGGAGTTTTTATAATTGTGCGCAGTCTTTTCATTGTCGCAACTAGTAACACAACCTACACGTGTAGCTTCTAATTCTGCAAGTCCCCTTGACCCGATTTTGACATCCCGCCCTGATACAATCTCGGAGATTACACACTTACCTGGTATAAGCGATCACTGCCTACTTGCATTTTCAATTAACGCTTTCACCCGCGAACCAAATAAAATCATAAAAACTATACATATTTACAAAAAAAAGCTAACTTTACCGCCATAAATAACGAATTACCTGCATTTCTCGACGCTTTCCTACCGAATTTTGAAAATCGTTCGCTCCAGCACAATTGGGACATGTTCGCAGCTCAAGTTGAGGAACTAACTGAAAAGTTCATTCCATTCCTCATCGTTACCTACAATTCTGATGCTCCTTGGTGCAATACCCATGTTAAGCGCCTATGTAACCGCACAAAACGCCTATGACGCTCTGCAAAACACTCGCCAACTGCCACACGCTGGTCTGCTTATAAGTCCGCATTCGACACGTACGTAACAGCACTAAAGAATGCTAAATCTAACTTTCTATCTAACGTACTTCCATCAATGTTAAAGACTAACGTTAAAAAATTTGGGTTGTAACCCTTGCATGATGAGCACCTAACACTGGAAGACACATTGGGCATCCTTATACCTAAGGAACAGTGCGCTGCCGCCCTTAATGACGCATTTGTGCAAAATTTTTCTGTCCCCTACAATGACCGCCTACATCCTACGCGCCAGTACGGTTATGTGTTTATGCCTCCAGTGATCGTGGATGCGGCTGGCGTTGCGAAACTAATTGATTCCCTGAACCAGCACTCATCGCCTGGTTACGACTCTATTAACTCAAAATTTCTTTAAAATACCAACGCCCGTTTGTTCAATAATACTAACAAAACTTTTTCAGCAATCACTGGATACATCTATTCAACCTAGCCAAAGGAAAATCGGGAAGGTGGTTCCACTGCATAAATCAGGTAACAAAAATTTAACAGCTAATTATCGCCCCATCTCTCTCTCAAGCACTTGCTCTAAATTGCTCGAACATTCTTCAAATATCTTGTTAACTTCCTGGAATCCAATGCAATTTTCACACCAGCCCAGCATGGATTTATAAAAACATTTTCATGTGAAACTCAGCTTGCAATCTTTACGCACAAATTACATCGCATTGTAGGTCGTTCATTTGCAGATTGCATCTTTTTAGACTTCGCTAAAGCATTTGATAAGGTCTGTCATAAACTTCTACTTTATAAACTAAGTCAGTTGAACCTTGACACTAACATCCTGAAGTGGGTTGAATGCTTCCTATCCAATCGCTCTCATTTTGTAACTGCAAATGGCATAACTCCACACTTTGAAGCGTAACTCCTGGTGTACCTCAAGGTTCAGTACTCGGGCCTCTCTTGTTTCTCATTTAATTAACGACCTCCCTTCGTCACTATCATCTAACATTCACTTATTTGCTGATGATTGTGTTATCTTTCGTGAAATAACTAATGCAGAGGATGCTAACCACCTTCAGTCTGATCTAATTAGTGTAGCAAGCTGGTGCAAACATTGGCTAATGGAACTAAACGTTGGCAAATGTAAAGTAATGCGGGTATCCCGAATAACTAACAGCATACCTACATATTTCCTAAATAATGTTCCCTTGGAATTAGTTCATTCTTATAAATACCTACTTGTGCATATCTCTGATAATTTATCTTGGAATGTTCATACCGACTACGTAATTCGCAATGCTAACCGCATGCTTGGCTGCCTATGCCGTAACTTTTAAACTGCCCCTTCATCCCTAAATATGCTTTTTATACTACCCTTATACGTCTGAAATTTGAAAGTGCATGCGATGTTTGGGATCCTGCCATTGACAAACTAATTCATTAGAACTCGTGGAAAATAATTCAGTTCGTTTCCTCTTACGTAATTACAACAGAACTGCAAGTGCGTCTGCCATGAAAACCAACCATGCACTTACCCCACTTTCTTCTTGTGAAATCGCGCGTTTAGTCCTTTTTCATAAATTATACCATCATTTAACAACTCCGCAACGCTTTCATTTTTCAGCCACAATACGTACCGCCTCGACTCGACCACCGTTATAAGGTTGGTCTTGAATCATGTCGCACTAAAACGTTTTTGCAGTCATTTGTTCTGCCGCCATCCACGGAATGGAACCATCTTCCTGGTGAAGTTGTATCCATTTACGATAACCAAAGATTACGAGCAGTTCTAGGTAGCATTGTGTAATTGAAGCACATTTTGTTGTTGTTGTTATTGTTTACTGTATGGTTGTAACCTAAGTACTTTTGTATTTACAGCTTTACTATCCTAGTTTGCTACCCATTTATCATGACGTAGTTAACCCTAGCTAAAACTGTATAATCAGAAGCCTTTGTACTTATACGTTCTAACTGCTTATATTTGTTTCTTTTCTCATTTGCTGTAACCCACTCCCCTCTTTAATGCCTTTGTCCATGAGGGTAATAATAAACAAAACAATAAATAGATTTTACTGGCTTCCATAGGAGCGCATATTTAAATGGCTTCACTAATCTGACATAGTTGGACGCCAGAGGGTGCACAATAGTGCGACTGTTCTGTCTTTTGTAACTTTTACCATATCCAACTTATACCTATTGGTCAGTCTAAGCTGAGGCAAAAAAATACACAGGCTCTGGCGCACACACTTTGTGTAAGCGTAATTTTTTAGTCAATGTGGCCGTACATCGACAAACAGTTCTTATGAACGAATATATAGTGACTCCTGTCTTAAAATAAATTACAAACTCAGCTCAGCGCCAGAAACAACTTTCAATCCTTCTCGCAAGCATCTGCAATAACAACACTTCGATATGAGCCACTTACTCGTATTCGATCGCTCTATACTTGAAACAGCGAGAAATGTTGGTCTGTCTGTCTGTCTGTCTGTCTGTCTGTCTGTCTGTCTGTCTGTCTGTCTGTCTGTCTGTCTGTCTGTCTGTCTGTCTGTCTGTCTGTTGTGTCTGTCTGTGTGTCTGTCTGTCTGTTGTGTATGTCTGTCCGTCCGCCCTACTTACGCCTTTTTTTTTCGCCAGTATTTCGCACCGTTCTGTGTACAAAAATCGAAGTATCTACCAATAAACCAGTAGGCATGCACCATGTGTTCTATCTTCGCACCACGCGAAAGCTGCGCTCGCAACACACTCACCGGCCAGTCCGATGACGCGACAGAGCACGAGCACTGCCCAGTGCAGCTGCGCCGCGACGCTGCCGGATCGGAGGCGATCGCACATCGCTCGGTACACGAATGCGCACCACGACACCGCGCGAAGGCGTGACGTCGCCTTGCTTATCCTCGAGTGTGCGACACGCGCAAGCACGACACCGCAACTCCGTGCCCGAGAAAGCGAGCGGAGCGGGAAACCCGCACCAGCTCCGATGGTTCTTCGGAGAGTGCCGTCGACGCAGCCGGCGGTGGGCTCCGGGATCCTCCCGTCGCGACCCCTACGGTGGCCACGGGTACTGCGTGCGCTCCGGTCAAGTAGCACGACCTCCGCGAATCTCGAACCGCTGCTGTGTGAGGCTCCTGTTTCGCGCTGAACGAGTCTTGGAGCACGTTTAGAGTTGAAATGTTAGGTTCGCGATGCTCCAGGGAAGAAAAGTTTGCCTTAACGTTTGTTCTGCCTCAATGGAGTTGCTCTGACCAGGACCGGTGTTCACGAAAAGGCAGGATTGTAAGAGCAATCCTTTTAAAGACAATCCAGGTACCGGAAATATGAATGGAAAAGGCAGCGGGCAAAGAGCCCGTACGAAGAAAAAGCTTGTGATTTCGGCCCAGAACTCTAGATAGCTGACTGATTTATTATAATGCAAAGTACGAGGGACGTTCCTAAAGCAAGTTTCGTCATTTATCTTCACACAAAAACTTTAATGCCTCCCCCCCCCCCCCAAAAGAAAAAAAAATACGCCATGGCATATCCTGAACTATGCACATTGCACTATTTTCCCATACAGTCACCACCGACATTGAGACATTTTTCGTAGCCTGCAATCGGTTTGAAGAAACCACTCTGGTAAAACTCGGTGCTCTGCGATGCAAGGAGTTGTCGCACAGCCTGCTCCACCTTAGCATTGTTTTGGAAGGGATGTCCCGAGAGTGCGGCTTTCCCTGCAAAGGACAGGTGTCCATTCATACCGGATAAAAGCACGCACTTCCATTGGCGACCACGTTGTCAGCACACGTCCGTCTGCCGTCGTGATTTGTACTCGAATAACCTAGGGAAGGCCGGTCTGTGGCTACTCTCTCTTCTTCGGCTCTCTGCGCGTGTGTCATTCTTCCTCAGCTGACCCTCTTTCCGTCATTTAACCAGCAACGGGCGTGGATTCTTACGGCAATTGTTTGCTTCACGTGGTGTACCATCTTCCTCAAAAAAAAAAAAAAAAAGAGGAAACTTACTTTCGGAACGTCGTTTGCACACCCAGAGTGCCTCGCGAAGTTCACAAACACACACACACACACACACACACGTATATATATATATATATATATATATATATATATATACGTGTGTGTGTATATATATATACATATATATATATATATATATATATATATATATATATATATATATATATATATATATATATATATATATATATATATATATATATATATATATATAAATATATAGGCGTTTGTTAATCACCGGCATTTGGGACAGACCGTTAGAGCAGAACACGGACTCCCAGCACGGGTAGCGTTTTCCGAGCGAGAGGGCGAAAGCGCGCGCGCGTGCGTGCGTGCGTGCGTGCGTGCGTGCGTGCGTGCGTGCGTGCGTGCGTGCGTGCGTGCGTGCGTGCGTGCGTGCGTGCGTGCGTGCGTGCGTGCGTGCGTGCGTGTGAGAACGAGAAGAAAGAGAACCAAGGGGCCCGATTTTTAGTAATCACACCATAAGAAGCCAACAAACAAAGCTACCAAGGACAACACAGGGGAAATAACTTGTGCTTACTAAGTGAACTAAAGAAATGGTAAAGTAATAATGGAAATGAAAATGAAAGACGTGGGATCGTTCCCCACCTGCGACCAGTTGCTTTTTTATCCATTTTCAGTTGCATTCTATATCATTTCTTTAATTCGATTAGTAAGTACAAGTAATTTCCTCTATCTTGTCCTTGGTATCTTTTTTTGTTCTCTTCTTATGATATATATGTGTGGTGCGTGTGTATATATGCTTTTCTTTAGCTGCAAGGAGTAGAGAGTTTTTAAAAATTGCCTAGAACAATTCTAACTCTTGAGCTAAATTAGCATATGACGGGGCGAATATTTCTGCACGAAATCAAAATGCTGAACTGAATAATTACCATAATTACATTAACTAAACTTTAATTATTCACTTTTACAGGAAAGCTTGCTATACCGTCCAAAACAGCCGCGACGTGGCCCATCGTCGTTCAGAGAGCGCTAGCCATCGTCCTTAGGTGGCTAACTTGCATGCCTATTCCTGCGAGTTGTTTGTGTACTTTCTCATATTGCATTTGATACAGGGGACCGCAAGAGGAGCGGTACGTTTAAGTGAAGCCCACTAGTGGCGCAATCCTTTAAATCCGAAACAAAAGAAAAAAATCGTGTGGCCGTAACATTCATATGGCAAAAGGTTACCAGCGAAGCTGTTTAGGCTGCACACATGGGCTGCATACATTACGAAATCGTACATTTTTGTTGTCATACGGCACGCCACTACGCCGACACAAGCCACTCTTTCCCCCTCTCCCCTATCCGCCTGCATACCAGCAGCGCCGGCATCTCCGACGGGCGGCCACGTGCACAGGCGCCATTGCCAAACTCTTTACCCATCTCCCCCAAACGGTCGGCTGCGCGCGCATTCCTGTCCACGATTTTGGGAAGTTACCGCAAGCAAAACACGAGACTTCAAAGAAAGGGACAACACGAAGCGGTACTGACAACAGATGATTTAATGAAACGAACGTCAAGCTTGTGTAGATCAGAGACACGTGAGCGCTCAAAAAGCAACGTAAAAACCAATAAAAGCACAGAACGACCTTAGCGGTGCGATACAAATATTAAGATAAACGCTGGCCGACTACTGGGGCACCGAACACCTGGAGCCGCTCCAGGGCCAGGTCGAGGTCAAGATCCCGGCTCCGATCCAGATCCGGTTCCAGGGGCTGCCCGGGTTCCAGAACCTAGCCAGCATCCGGACCTCAGCCCACCTCCACACGTTGCGAGAAGCAGCCGACCCTCGTTTGGGCCGATCTAGCACGTCCCAAGCCCGGCGCCAATACCGAGGCTGCTCCGGCACCTCGTAACGACCCGCCCCCAGAGCAAGCTAGGGACGCAGAAGTAATTCGCTTGCGCAAAGAGAACGACCACCTCAAGAACACGATCAAGAGACTAGTTAACGAAATGGCGGAGATCAGGAAACTCTTTTCGAAGGTGTTGGGTGACGGTGTGTCAGTCAGGGCCGCCGAGACTCCAATACCAGCTCCTGTAGACGGCACTGCGACGTCCTCCAAACGCAGGGCAGTAGTCAAAGAAAGATGTTAATCGGGAGCGTTGTCCGCAGAAGTCAGCGAGATTAAGCAAACCCTCATGGGCCGACAGGCGGCCTCAAGCAAGTCAACGATAGCGTCAGTTTCCTCATCGATAACGTTCGCCAAATTCAGGTTGCGCTCGGGGACCCCAACATGGGCCTCGGAACTCTCAGACATCGCGTCGACACCGTTGAGGCGCGAATGGCTTCATCCGCCTCCATCGTACAACCGCTAACTGTTCCCACCATACTAAGGGAAGCTAGACTTCAGTATCCCACCAGCGCGGTGACAGGAGGTCCCAGTCTTTACGCAGCCCTAACTGCCCCGTTAGGTGGTAGTTCGTCCGGTCAGCCATAATAGATAGATCCAAAGACAGTTTTCGCATTTGGCAATGGAACTGCAGGGGTATTCTAACAAAACACCCCTTCTGCAACAGTTTTTCAGGTCTTTCGCTGTCAAACCACAGGTAATTGCTCTCCAGGAAACATTAGTCTCCGCCGCCTCACTCCAGGGCTACAGGGCCGTGTCCGGCCTACCCGGAGGGCGAAGGATTTGCACCTTGATCGATAAAAGGCTGACTCATCTCACCAACGACCTCAAGCTGACGAGTCGTAGAATCGAATATGTCATGGTTGAGATCCTGCTCGAGGTACCGCAGCGGAATCAGCGCAGAAAGAGCGTGTTCGTCCTCATATCTATAGCAAACCCAGGGACTCGCGCCAGCAGTTCAAGACCATCTTCAAGAAAGCGACCGATTTGGCCGGCCCTCGACCCTTTGTCGTCGTAGGCGATTTCAACGCACCGTAAGGCATCTGGGGTTACGTCTACGATACTACCAAGGGGCGCAACCTGTGGCAAGACGCCAACGAGATGGACCTCACTCTGGTCACTGACAAGGATTTAGCTACGCGCATCGGTAACTCCGTCACCCGGCACTCGACACCCGACCTCGCCTTCATCAGGAACGTCGCGGACGTAGGCTGGGAGAACACCGCCATAGAGTTCGGCAGCGACGACTTCATTCTCGAGAGCAACTTCAAGGTGTCTCGGAGTAGGATCAGGGAATTCACGTTCATCGATTGGGACCATTTTCGCAAGATTCGCGAATAACCCAGGAGAGCCAGGGCAACCGCCACTCTCGAAGAATGGTGCGAAGGCATCCGGAACGCTGTTCCGCGGCCACCAGGAGAGTGGAAACCGATCTCGACGTCGAACAGAGGGACAGCAGACTCGCCCACCTGATCGAGGCCAAAAACGCCCTGCTCAGTCGATGTAAGGGTCAAAGGCTCAATTGCAGACTCCGAAAGAAGATATCGGAGTTCAACAAGGTCATCGATTACCACTGCAAGGCGCCTGCAGCAGTGGAACGAGCTCTGCGAATCCACTGACGGACAGATGCGCAAAAGCGAATCCTGGGGTATGCTTAAGCACTTTCTCGACGAAAGCAACTCGAAGTCAAATCAGAAGCATACGTTGGCCCGGGCCCTTCACGAAGCCACCAGGTATCACACGGTCGATGAACTCGTTTGAAAACTCACACATAAGTACCTATCCGTCCTTCGCGAGGGGGATCCGGGGACCTAACTCCCGGACTACCGAGGCCCTCCACGTCCCGAGTTTGACGAAGACTTCTCCGCTACCGAGATCAGACAGGCCATCTTCGCGCTCAGCCGCAAGTCTGAGCCTGGTTCGGACAGGGTCACCAACAAAATATTGAGAAACCTCGACGACACGTCGATCGTCATTCTGACCGACAAGATCAACGAGTCCTGGAAGAGCGGCGTTGTTCCTACACAAAGGAAGATGGCCTGCACGGTGCTCATTCTAAGCCCGGCAAGGCCCCGAACATCGAGAACCTCAGGCCGATTTCTCAAACCTCCTGCGTCGGCAAGGTCATGGAGCGCGTCGTCATCGACAGGCTCAACGGGTACCTCGAAGACAACGAGGTTTACACGTACAACATGATCGGCTTCCGTGCCGGACTCTCGACGCAGGATGCCATGAAAATAATCAAGCATCAGATTGTGGATGGCCGTTGCAGAGACGTGAAGGCTCTGCTCGGTCTTGACCTCGAGAAGGCGTTCGACGACGTGCTCCACGCTTTCATCGTGAAGACCATTTCGGACCTGGGTCCCGGTTCCAGATTCCACAGCTACGTCAGCTCTTTTCTAACGGACAGGAAGGCCAAGCTTCGCACTGGAGACTTCCGCTCCGAAGATGTGCCCCTGGGAGGGCGGGGAACTCCTCAGCGCGCCGTCATCTCCCCCACACTGTTTAACATCTCTATGATTTATCTTTCCTAGAGGCTGTCACGCGTCGAGGACGTCAAGCACACCACATACGCCGGTGATGTCACCATATGTTGCTCCGGCGGCTGCGAGGGCAGCGTCGAAGAAGCCATGCAGGAGGCGATCGACGTGATGGAGGAGTATCACCGCCCCACCCAGCTTCGATGCTCCCCCGCCAAGTAGGAGCTCCTGCTTTACAGAAAAGAGAAGGGAGGCAGACCCAAAGGTTGGAAGCCAGTCTCGGAAAGCAGCATCAGTCTTTGCACTTTTGACGGAGGGGATGATAACCAGGGTCGACATTAATCAGGTCCTGGGCATGTCTGTCGGGTTCAACGGTTGGAACGGAACGGCTCTCCGCAAGATATCGCAAAGACTGACAAAGCTTTCCGCCTCGTTCGCAGAATCGCTGCCGGCGCCAAGGCATGAAGGAAAACAATCACCGCGGACTGATCAATGCCTTCGCAGTATGCCACTTCACGTGCACGATTTCTATGCACAACTGGCTTAGACCTGAGCGAGACAAGTTCAACGCTCTCATTCGCAAAGTAGTCAAGAGGGCTCTCGGGCTACCCATCAGGACCCATACCGAGGATCTCCTCAAGCTGTGGGTACATAACACCGCCGAGGAGATTGCCCAAGTCCAAGAATGCGCGCAATTCACTCGCCTAACCACCACAGCGGCAGGTAAACGCATCCTCGAAGAGTTGGGTTACCACCCTGCGGGATTCCCTATGGTCAGTACCCCGATCCCTAGGTGCATTCGAGACAAGTTCGAAGTGGCCCCTGTGCGCCGAAACGTCCATCCCGTCCCCAACGAGTAAGACGCAAGTTCATAGCAGCAGCCATCCTCAAACAGATCAAGCAACAAGATATTAGAGCAAGCTTCGTCGACACCGCGGAGTACAGCGATGGGAAGACTTTTGCCGTCATTGTGGTCGACTCCAGCGGCAAGATTTCTATAGGCGCCTTAATTCGCACTTCAGACCCCGGACTCGCCGATCCGCCATCGCCATCAACCAAGGGTTGCATCGCCAAGCAAGCTGCTGGTCTTCTTAGCGGCTCGAGCACATATGCTCTCAGGCATCATTCAATTCACTGGTTTCCCGCTCACGTAGGGTCGGTCGAGGGTGCTCCCCCGAACTCCAATGAGTCTGCTCACGAGGCTGCGCGTGACCTCACCGACCGCGCTTCTTCTGTAAGGAGCGCCGACTCCCCTCCTCCTTATGACCACAGGGACGCTCCCGCTACTCACAACGAGGTTATTAAATTCTTCTACCTGTCTAAAAGGCTCTTTCCACCCCCACACCCCAAGTTGAATACAGCACAAGTCGTGTCGCTTATGCTTCTAAACACCAGCACATATCCGTGTCTGTCCGTTCTTAACGAGGCTTACCCCGACGTATATCGGGACGACGCCTGCCCGTCCAGCGGGCAGACCTCCACTCTTGCGCACATGCTCTGGGAGTGCGGGTCGACATACCCCACGTTCATCAAGGTGGAGTGGGACGCGCTTCTGCGTAGCGCCGCTCTAGACAAGGAAATCCTGGCTGTCCGGCATGCCCGCGACCGGGCCGGTGGGCTAGACCTGCCGGTCCCGACGTGGGACTAGCCGGGTGCGCGAAAAGTTAGCGTCCTCGCCGGACCTGCAATAAAGTTTCTTCATTGACTCACTCACTCACCGAATGCATATGTATCACATAGAAAGAAACAAAAGTTCTTTCTGAGAAACCATAACTGACGGCGAGCTAACGCAATCCCCACCCTTAAAGCATCGAATGGCCACTGCAATCTCTCTTTCCAGCTGCCATCTTTTCTGCCAATAATCTCATTCTTTGAAAACTAAGGAGAGCAGCCCAAGCAACTACGGCAATGAAAAGCCAAGTTCGACCCTCCAGCAGCCCCCAGGGAACGCTCATCACCAACTGGCCTGTAGCAAGCATGTGACCCCCCCCCCCCCCTCAGGCATAATGTTCGTTCGCCGCCAGGCTCGGTGGCTTCCCAAGCTCGGCAGGCAACATTGATCACCGCACCGTAATAAACACCAACGAGCACGGCTGCTCGGCGGTCAGTCATCATTCAGCACCACCACGCTGCAGAGCGTCCGTCTAATGGAGGGTGCCTCGAGCCCTCCCTTGTTTACGAACCCGGGTGGATTGTGACACTGGCGACAAGTACCCACAGATCGTCCCACGCCGCCGCGAGCGGCGAAACACCGCCCCCCGTTACTGCCGCCATGCCGCTGTACGGAAGGCTCGAGCCGTTCGAGGGAGATGAGTCCGCCTGGCAAATATACGAGGAGCAAGTCCACGTGTTCTTCCGGGCAAACGACACACCCGAGGCCAAACAGAGGGACATTTTCCTGGCCAGTTGCGGGACCAGCGTCTTCAGCCTCCTGCTCGACCTTCTGAGAAAGCCAGCCACGCCGCACGTTAAGACGCTGGGTGAGCTGCTCGCCATATTGCGCTCACATTTCAACCCAGCACCGTCCACACTAATGGAGCGTTTCCGCTTCAACAACCGGAGCCGCCGGGAAGGAGAGACCCTCGGGCAGTTCGTTGCTGCGCCACGAGTGTTAGCGAGTGCCTGCGTTTTCGGGGACCAGCTGGACTCGCTGCTCCGGGACCGTTTCGTCTGCGGCATCAACAACACCGCCATGCACACGCGACTCCTGGAGCTTCCCGACCCCTCGCTGGACGACGCCGTGAAGGCAGCGCTGGCAATGGAAGCTGCCGCCAAGAACGCCGGCGAGATTTCCCGTGCGACTGGCTCACCGTCGGCGTAAGCGGCGGTCAACGAGTTGGCGACAAAGTGCAGTACCTGCGGTCGCTGTGGTGGTGCCCACTCCCCCTCACAGTGCCAGTTCTCTCAAGCACAATGCTTTACGTGCGGGAAAACTGGGCACCTGGCACGTGTATGCCGAAGGGGGAGGACGAACAGCAAACAGCAGCAGCAGCCTCATTCAAGCCCAGGTACCACACAAGCCCGTGGCCAGGGTAGCCATCGCAAGGGTATGCGGCGAGGGCGTGTGGCAGCAGGCTCAAGTTCTTCCGCCGCCAAGCTCCACGTCGTGGCCGAGAACCCGCCGATTTTCGACATGTGGCACACAGGTATTGTACCGTCTTCTGTGCCGCCGTACATGCTGGCCGTCGAAATCTGCGGGCACCCATTTCCATGGAGCTGGACACAGCGGCCAGCGTGTCTGTAATGGCCGGGAAACTCTTAAGCGTACCTTCCCCGGCATGTCCGTCGACGCTTCAGGCGTGATGCTGCGCAGCTCCTCCGGGCCACTCTCCCAGGTCCAGGGTCAGGCACAGGTCAGCGTTCGTTTCGGCGACAGGGAGGCAACCCTTCCCTTTTACTTAACGAAGGGGTCGTCGCTGACGCTTCTGGGCCGAAACTGGATTCATGCACTGGGCGTTCGTCTGCCAGAGCAGAGGGCCTGCCAAGCTCGGCAGGCAACATTGATCACCGCACTGTAATAAACACCGACGAGCACGGCTGCTCGGCGGTCAGTCATCATTCAGCACCACTGCGCTGCGGCGGAGCGTCCGTCTAACGGAGGGTGCCTCGAGCCCTCCCTTGTTCACGAACCCGGGTGGATTGTGACAGGCCTACACCCATACTCTGCATGTCCTCGATAAGGACGAAAGGCACCCAGGGTACCCCCTCTGGGATAGCAAGCGAGGGATGCATACGCAGGTAAGAGGTAAAGGGCGTCGCTGTAAAATCGCACTATGCACAAGATATTCATTCCAGCAATAAAACATACGCATAGCTGTGACTTGACCATTTAACAGACGAAGGTACAAATTCTCTAACCTTTTTCTCCGTAAGTATAGTTTTGGGCATTTCCCAGACACGTTCGCTAATCAGATGTCCAGCATCAGGATTTGCTGAAATTTTCTCTCCCGAACAATTCTATCATAAAAATCACACAAAAATACTAATTAAGTGTTCAACTAATTAACTTACGGCACACATTACAATTTAGAAATCGACACCATTTAGGAGCTAAGCACAATCAAATTAACACTGCACTGACTTACCACTTACGCGAACCGAGACTTAAAATTCATCAGTGTTCCGGCGAGCAGAATGTACCTATGGTTGGACCCTCCATGACACCCAGAAAGAGGCTAATGACCCATTTGAGAGCCACTTCCAGGAACACATGGCTATACGCTTAACTATATTTCCGCATGTCCGTGGATCCATCTCGTGTATCGGCGTCAGCATGTATATCGGTGAGGGTAGTGATGTATCCCCCGAGCGGTCGTCTTCCACAGAAGCGAGTGGACACAGAGACTGCGACATTTAACTAGCTGTAGGTTTAACTCTTTCACGAAAAAGCCCAGTCGGGGAATGTGTTTATTGTTTGCGTAAATCGGCGTCACCACTTATATTAGCGGGCGGAGTGATGTATCTGCCCAACAAGCGCTTTCCCTAGTAGTTGTTGGACGTTGCTGCGCTGACATTGTAATGGCCTAAACCCATACCTTTTTTTTATTTTTCGAGAAAGCCAATCTGCGCATTTCCGTTTATTAATCGTCTAAATTGGCATCATCACGTGTATTTGCAAGGCAAGCCATGTATGCGACAAACCAGCGCTTTCCAGAGAATTGATATTGGACCTCCAGAGAATTTCCAGAGAATTGATATTGTAACAGGCTTAGCCTGTTACGTTAAGCCTGTGGACGGTAAGCCTATAGCCCAGGAAAATATTGTCTCAACCAGGTCGAAAAAATTCTTTCTACAGCGCTGGTTCACCGCATACGTCACTCCCCACGCACGTGCTGACCCCGATTTAGATGTACGCTATAAATAAACAAATAAGCTTACAATATTTTCCTTGAAAAAAATGAAAAAACGGTAAACCTATAGCCAAAGGAATTATTGTCTCAGCTAAGGTAAAATCTCTCTAAAACGCTGGCTCGCCGTACAAATCATTCCCCACGCACGTGCCAATTGTGATTTACGCTATAAATAAACAAATAAGCTCAGAATAATTTTCTCGACAAAATGAAAAAACGTTAAGCCTATATAGCCCAGGGAATTATTGCTTCAGCTAGGTAAAATAAAGTCCCTCTAAAGCGCTTGCTCGTCGCCCAAATCACTTCCCACGCACGTTCTGACTCCGATTTACGCTATAAATATACAAATAAGCTCAGAATAATTTTCTCGAAAAAATGGAAAAAACATCAAGCCTATAGCCCAGGCAATTATTCCTTCAGCTAGGTAAAATAAAGTCCCTCTAAAGCGCTTGCTCGTCGCCCAAATCACTTCCCACGCACGTTCTGACTCCGATTTACGCTATAAATATACAAATAAGCTCAGAATAATTTTCTCGAAAAAATGGAAAAAACATCAAGCCTATAGCCCAGGGAATTATTCCTTCAGCTAGGTAAAATAAAGTCCCTCTAAAGCGCTTGCTCGTCGCCCACATCACTTCCCACGCACGTTCTGACTCCGATTTACGCTATAGATATACAAATAAGCTCAGAATAATTTTCTCGACAAAATGAAAAAACGTTAAGCCTATATAGCCCAGGGAATTATTGCTTCAGCTAGGTAAAATAAAGTCCCTCTAAAGCGCTTGCTCGTCGCCCACATCACTTCCCACGCACGTTCTGACTCCGATTTACGCTATAAATATACAAATAAGCTCAGAATAATTTTCTCGAAAAAATGGAAAAAACATCAAGCCTATAGCCCAGGGAATTATTGCTTCAGCTAGGTAAAATAAAGTCCCTCTAAAGCGCTTGCTCGTCGCCCACATCACTTCCCACGCACGTTCTGACTCCGATTTACGCTATAGATATACAAATAAGCTCAGAATAATTTTCTCGAAAAAATGGAAAAAACATCAAGCCTATAGCCCAGGGAATTATTGCTTCAGCTAGGTAAAATAAAGTCCCTCTAAAGCGCTTGCTCGTCGCCCACATCACTTCCCACGCACGTTCTGACTCCGATTTACGCTATAAATATACAAATAAGCTCAGAATAATTTTCTCGAAAAAATGGAAAAAACATCAAGCCTATTACCCAGGGAATTATTGCTTCAGCTAGGTAAAATAAAGTCCCTCTAAAGCGCTTGCTCGTCGCCCACATCACTTCCCACGCACGTTCTGACTCCGATTTACGCTATAAATATACAAATAAGCTCAGAATAATTTTCTCGAAAAAATGGAAAAAACATCAAGCCTATAGCCCAGGGAATTATTGCTTCAGCTAGGTAAAATAAAGTCCCTCTAAAGCGCTTGCTCGTCGCCCACATCACTTCCCACGCACGTTCTGACTCCGATTTACGCTATAGATATACAAATAAGCTCAGAATAATTTTCTCGAAAAAATGGAAAAAACATCAAGCCTATAGCCCAGGGAATTATTGCTTCAGCTAGGTAAAATAAAGTCCCTCTAAAGCGCTTGCTCGTCGCCCACATCACTTCCCACGCACGTTCTGACTCCGATTTACGCTATAAATATACAAATAAGCTCAGAATAATTTTCTCGAAAAAATGGAAAAAACATCAAGCCTATAGCCCAGGGAATTATTGCTTCAGCTAGGTAAAATAAAGTCCCTCTAAAGCGCTTGCTCGTCGCCCACATCACTTCCCACGCACGTTCTGACTCCGATTTACGCTATAGATATACAAATAAGCTCAGAATAATTTTCTCGAAAAAATGGAAAAAACATCAAGCCTATAGCCCAGGGAATTATTGCTTCAGCTAGGTAAAATAAAGTCCCTCTAAAGCGCTTGCTCGTCGCCCACATCACTTCCCACGCACGTTCTGACTCCGATTTACGCTATAAATATACAAATAAGCTCAGAATAATTTTCTCGAAAAAATGGAAAAAACATCAAGCCTATTACCCAGGGAATTATTGCTTCAGCTAGGTAAAATAAAGTCCCTCTAAAGCGCTTGCTCGTCGCCCACATCACTTCCCACGCACGTTCTGACTCCGATTTACGCTATAAATATACAAATAAGCTCAGAATAATTTTCTCGAAAAAATGGAAAAAACATCAAGCCTATAGCCCAGGGAATTATTGCTTCAGCTAGGTAAAATAAAGTCCCTCTAAAGCGCTTGCTCGTCGCCCACATCACTTCCCACGCACGTTCTGACTCCGATTTACGCTATAGATATACAAATAAGCTCAGAATAATTTTCTCGAAAAAATGGAAAAAACATCAAGCCTATAGCCCAGGGAATTATTGCTTCAGCTAGATAAAATAAAGTCCCTCTAAAGCGCTTGCTCGTCGCCCACATCACTTCCCACGCACGTTCTGACTCCGATTTACGCTATAAATATACAAATAAGCTCAGAATAATTTTCTCGAAAAAATGGAAAAAACATCAAGCCTATAGCCCAGGGAATTATTGCTTCAGCTAGGTAAAATAAAGTCCCTCTAAAGCGCTTGCTCGTCGCCCACATCACTTCCCACGCACGTTCTGACTCCGATTTACGCTATAAATATACAAATAAGCTCAGAATAATTTTCTCGAAAAAATGGAAAAAACATCAAGCCTATAGCCCAGGGAATTATTGCTTCAGCGAGGTAAAATAAAGTCCCTCTAAAGCGCTTGCTCGTCGCCCACATCACTTCCCACGCACGTTCTGACTCCGATTTACGCTATAAATATACAAATAAGCTCAGAATAATTTTCTCGAAAAAATGGAAAAAACGTCAAGCCTATAGCTCAGGGAATTATTGCTTCAGCTAGGTAAAATAAAGTCCCTCTAAAGCGCTTGCTCGTCACCCACATCACTTCCCACGCACGTTCTGACTCCGATTTACGCTATAAATATACAAATAAGCTCAGAATAATTTTCTCGAAAAAATGGAAAAAACATCAAGCCTATAGCCCAGGGAATTATTGCTTCAGCTAGGTAAAATAAAGTCCCTCTAAAGCGCTTGCTCGTCACCCACATCACTTCCCACGCACGTTCTGACTCCGATTTACGCTATAAATATACAAATAAGCTCAGAATAATTTTCTCGAAAAAATGGAAAAAACATCAAGCCTATAGCCCAGGGAATTATTGCTTCAGCTAGGTAAAATAAAGTCCCTCTAAAGCGCTTGCTCGTCGCCCACATCACTTCCCACGCACGTTCTGACTCCGATTTACGCTATAGATATACAAATAAGCTCAGAATAATTTTCTCGAAAAAATGGAAAAAACATCAAGCCTATAGCCCAGGGAATTATTGCTTCAGCTAGGTAAAATAAAGTCCCTCTAAAGCGCTTGCTCGTCGCCCACATCACTTCCCACGCACGTTCTGACTCCGATTTACGCTATAAATATACAAATAAGCTCAGAATAATTTTCTCGAAAAAATGGAAAAAACATCAAGCCTATAGCCCAGGGAATTATTGCTTCAGCTAGGTAAAATAAAGTCCCTCTAAAGCGCTTGCTCGTCGCCCACATCACTTCCCACGCACGTTCTGACTCCGATTTACGCTATAGATATACAAATAAGCTCAGAATAATTTTCTCGAAAAAATGGAAAAAACATCAAGCCTATAGCCCAGGGAATTATTGCTTCAGCGAGGTAAAATAAAGTCCCTCTAAAGCGCTTGCTCGTCGCCCACATCACTTCCCACGCACGTTCTGACTCCGATTTACGCTATAAATATACAAATAAGCTCAGAATAATTTTCTCGAAAAAATGGAAAAAACGTCAAGCCTATAGCTCAGGGAATTATTGCTTCAGCTAGGTAAAATAAAGTCCCTCTAAAGCGCTTGCTCGTCACCCACATCACTTCCCACGCACGTTCTGACTCCGATTTACGCTATAAATATACAAATAAGCTCAGAATAATTTTCTCGAAAAAATGGAAAAAACATCAAGCCTATAGCCCAGGGAATTATTGCTTCAGCTAGGTAAAATAAAGTCCCTCTAAAGCGCTTGCTCGTCACCCACATCACTTCCCACGCACGTTCTGACTCCGATTTACGCTATAAATATACAAATAAGCTCAGAATAATTTTCTCGAAAAAATGGAAAAAACATCAAGCCTATAGCCCAGGGAATTATTGCTTCAGCTAGGTAAAATAAAGTCCCTCTAAAGCGCTTGCTCGTCGCCCACATCACTTCCCACGCACGTTCTGACTCCGATTTACGCTATAAATATACAAATAAGCTCAGAATAATTTTCTCGAAAAAATGGAAAAAACATCAAGCCTATAGCCCAGGGAATTATTGCTTCAGCTAGATAAAATAAAGTCCCTCTAAAGCGCTTGCTCGTCGCCCACATCACTTCCCACGCACGTTCTGACTCCGATTTACGCTATAGATATACAAATAAGCTCAGAATAATTTTCTCGAAAAAATGGAAAAAACATCAAGCCTATAGCCCAGGGAATTATTGCTTCAGCTAGATAAAATAAAGTCCCTCTAAAGCGCTTGCTCGTCGCCCACATCACTTCCCACGCACGTTCTGACTCCGATTTACGCTATAAATATACAAATAAGCTCAGAATAATTTTCTCGAAAAAATGGAAAAAACATCAAGCCTATAGCCCAGGGAATTATTGCTTCAGCTAGGTAAAATAAAGTCCCTCTAAAGCGCTTGCTCGTCGCCCACATCACTTCCCACGCACGTTCTGACTCCGATTTACGCTATAGATATACAAATAAGCTCAGAATAATTTTCTCGAAAAAATGGAAAAAACATCAAGCCTATAGCCCAGGGAATTATTGCTTCAGCTAGGTAAAATAAAGTCCCTCTAAAGCGCTTGCTCGTCGCCCACATCACTTCCCACGCACGTTCTGACTCCGATTTACGCTATAAATATACAAATAAGCTCAGAATAATTTTCTCGAAAAAATGGAAAAAACATCAAGCCTATAGCCCAGGGAATTATTGCTTCAGCTAGGTAAAATAAAGTCCCTCTAAAGCGCTTGCTCGTCGCCCACATCACTTCCCACGCACGTTCTGACTCCGATTTACGCTATAGATATACAAATAAGCTCAGAATAATTTTCTCGAAAAAATGGAAAAAACATCAAGCCTATAGCCCAGGGAATTATTGCTTCAGCTAGGTAAAATAAAGTCCCTCTAAAGCGCTTGCTCGTCGCCCACATCACTTCCCACGCACGTTCTGACTCCGATTTACGCTATAAATATACAAATAAGCTCAGAATAATTTTCTCGAAAAAATGGAAAAAACATCAAGCCTATTACCCAGGGAATTATTGCTTCAGCTAGGTAAAATAAAGTCCCTCTAAAGCGCTTGCTCGTCGCCCACATCACTTCCCACGCACGTTCTGACTCCGATTTACGCTATAAATATACAAATAAGCTCAGAATAATTTTCTCGAAAAAATGGAAAAAACATCAAGCCTATTACCCAGGGAATTATTGCTTCAGCTAGGTAAAATAAAGTCCCTCTAAAGCGCTTGCTCGTCGCCCACATCACTTCCCACGCACGTTCTGACTCCGATTTACGCTATAAATATACAAATAAGCTCAGAATAATTTTCTCGAAAAAATGGAAAAAACATCAAGCCTATTACCCAGGGAATTATTGCTTCAGCTAGGTAAAATAAAGTCCCTCTAAAGCGCTTGCTCGTCGCCCACATCACTTCCCACGCACGTTCTGACTCCGATTTACGCTATAGATATACAAATAAGCTCAGAATAATTTTCTCGAAAAAATGGAAAAAACATCAAGCCTATTACCCAGGGAATTATTGCTTCAGCTAGGTAAAATAAAGTCCCTCTAAAGCGCTTGCTCGTCGCCCACATCACTTCCCACGCACGTTCTGACTCCGATTTACGCTATAAATATACAAATAAGCTCAGAATAATTTTCTCGAAAAAATGGAAAAAACATCAAGCCTATTACCCAGGGAATTATTGCTTCAGCTAGGTAAAATAAAGTCCCTCTAAAGCGCTTGCTCGTCGCCCACATCACTTCCCACGCACGTTCTGACTCCGATTTACGCTATAAATATACAAATAAGCTCAGAATAATTTTCTCGAAAAAATGGAAAAAACATCAAGCCTATTACCCAGGGAATTATTGCTTCAGCTAGGTAAAATAAAGTCCCTCTAAAGCGCTTGCTCGTCGCCCACATCACTTCCCACGCACGTTCTGACTCCGATTTACGCTATAGATATACAAATAAGCTCAGAATAATTTTCTCGAAAAAATGGAAAAAACATCAAGCCTATTACCCAGGGAATTATTGCTTCAGCTAGGTAAAATAAAGTCCCTCTAAAGCGCTTGCTCGTCGCCCACATCACTTCCCACGCACGTTCTGACTCCGATTTACGCTATAAATATACAAATAAGCTCAGAATAATTTTCTCGAAAAAATGGAAAAAACATCAAGCCTATTACCCAGCGAATTATTGCTTCAGCTAGGTAAAATAAAGTCCCTCTAAAGCGCTTGCTCGTCGCCCACATCACTTCCCACGCACGTTCTGACTCCGATTTACGCTATAGATATACAAATAAGCTCAGAATAATTTTCTCGAAAAAATGGAAAAAACATCAAGCCTATAGCCCAGGGAATTATTGCTTCAGCTAGGTAAAATAAAGTCCCTCTAAAGCGCTTGCTCGTCGCCCACATCACTTCCCACGCACGTTCTGACTCCGATTTACGCTATAGATATACAAATAAGCTCAGAATAATTTTCTCGAAAAAATGGAAAAAACATCAAGCCTATTACCCAGGGAATTATTGCTTCAGCTAGGTAAAATAAAGTCCCTCTAAAGCGCTTGCTCGTCGCCCACATCACTTCCCACGCACGTTCTGACTCCGATTTACGCTATAAATATACAAATAAGCTCAGAATAATTTTCTCGAAAAAATGGAAAAAACATCAAGCCTATAGCCCAGGGAATTATTGCTTCAGCGAGGTAAAATAAAGTCCCTCTAAAGCGCTTGCTCGTCGCCCACATCACTTCCCACGCACGTTCTGACTCCGATTTACGCTATAAATATACAAATAAGCTCAGAATAATTTTCTCGAAAAAATGGAAAAAACGTCAAGCCTATAGCTCAGGGAATTATTGCTTCAGCTAGGTAAAATAAAGTCCCTCTAAAGCGCTTGCTCGTCACCCACATCACTTCCCACGCACGTTCTGACTCCGATTTACGCTATAAATATACAAATAAGCTCAGAATAATTTTCTCGAAAAAATGGAAAAAACATCAAGCCTATAGCCCAGGGAATTATTGCTTCAGCTAGGTAAAATAAAGTCCCTCTAAAGCGCTTGCTCGTCACCCACATCACTTCCCACGCACGTTCTGACTCCGATTTACGCTATAAATATACAAATAAGCTCAGAATAATTTTCTCGAAAAAATGGAAAAAACATCAAGCCTATAGCTCAGGGAATTATTGCTTCAGCTAGGTAAAATAAAGTCCGTCTAAAGCGCTTGCTCGTCACCCACATCACTTCCCACGCACGTTCTGACTCCGATTTACGCTATAGATATACAAATAAGCTCAGAATAATTTTCTCGAAAAAATGGAAAAAACATCAAGCCTATAGCCCAGGGAATTATTGCTTCAGCTAGGTAAAATAAAGTCCCTCTAAAGCGCTTGCTCGTCGCCCACATCACTTCCCACGCACGTTCTGACTCCGATTTACGCTATAAATATACAAATAAGCTCAGAATAATTTTCTCGAAAAAATGGAAAAAACATCAAGCCTATAGCCCAGGGAATTATTGCTTCAGCTAGGTAAAATAAAGTCCCTCTAAAGCGCTTGCTCGTCGCCCACATCACTTCCCACGCACGTTCTGACTCCGATTTACGCTATAGATATACAAATAAGCTCAGAATAATTTTCTCGAAAAAATGGAAAAAACATCAAGCCTATAGCCCAGGGAATTATTGCTTCAGCTAGGTAAAATAAAGTCCCTCTAAAGCGCTTGCTCGTCGCCCACATCACTTCCCACGCACGTTCTGACTCCGATTTACGCTATAGATATACAAATAAGCTCAGAATAATTTTCTCGAAAAAATGGAAAAAACATCAAGCCTATTACCCAGGGAATTATTGCTTCAGCTAGGTAAAATAAAGTCCCTCTAAAGCGCTTGCTCGTCGCCCACATCACTTCCCACGCACGTTCTGACTCCGATTTACGCTATAAATATACAAATAAGCTCAGAATAATTTTCTCGAAAAAATGGAAAAAACATCAAGCCTATAGCCCAGGGAATTATTGCTTCAGCGAGGTAAAATAAAGTCCCTCTAAAGCGCTTGCTCGTCGCCCACATCACTTCCCACGCACGTTCTGACTCCGATTTACGCTATAAATATACAAATAAGCTCAGAATAATTTTCTCGAAAAAATGGAAAAAACGTCAAGCCTATAGCTCAGGGAATTATTGCTTCAGCTAGGTAAAATAAAGTCCCTCTAAAGCGCTTGCTCGTCACCCACATCACTTCCCACGCACGTTCTGACTCCGATTTACGCTATAAATATACAAATAAGCTCAGAATAATTTTCTCGAAAAAATGGAAAAAACGTCAAGCCTATAGCTCAGGGAATTATTGCTTCAGCTAGGTAAAATAAAGTCCCTCTAAAGCGCTTGCTCGTCACCCACATCACTTCCCACGCACGTTCTGACTCCGATTTACGCTATAAATATACAAATAAGCTCAGAATAATTTTCTCGAAAAAATGGAAAAAACATCAAGCCTATAGCCCAGGGAATTATTGCTTCAGCTAGGTAAAATAAAGTCCCTCTAAAGCGCTTGCTCGTCACCCACATCACTTCCCACGCACGTTCTGACTCCGATTTACGCTATAAATATACAAATAAGCTCAGAATAATTTTCTCGAAAAAATGGAAAAAACATCAAGCCTATAGCTCAGGGAATTATTGCTTCAGCTAGGTAAAATAAAGTCCGTCTAAAGCGCTTGCTCGTCACCCACATCACTTCCCACGCACGTTCTGACTCCGATTTACGCTATAGATATACAAATAAGCTCAGAATAATTTTCTCGAAAAAATGGAAAAAACATCAAGCCTATAGCCCAGGGAATTATTGCTTCAGCTAGGTAAAATAAAGTCCCTCTAAAGCGCTTGCTCGTCACCCACATCACTTCCCACGCACGTTCTGACTCCGATTTACGCTATAAATATACAAATAAGCTCAGAATAATTTTCTCGAAAAAATGGAAAAAACATCAAGCCTATAGCCCAGGGAATTATTGCTTCAGCTAGGTAAAATAAAGTCCCTCTAAAGCGCTTGCTCGTCACCCACATCACTTCCCACGCACGTTCTGACTCCGATTTACGCTATAAATATACAAATAAGCTCAGAATAATTTTCTCGAAAAAATGGAAAAAACATCAAGCCTATAGCCCAGGGAATTATTGCTTCAGCTAGGTAAAATAAAGTCCCTCTAAAGCGCTTGCTCGTCGCCCACATCACTTCCCACGCACGTTCTGACTCCGATTTACGCTATAAATATACAAATAAGCTCAGAATAATTTTCTCGAAAAAATGGAAAAAACATCAAGCCTATAGCCCAGGGAATTATTGCTTCAGCTAGGTAAAATAAAGTCCCTCTAAAGCGCTTGCTCGTCGCCCACATCACTTCCCACGCACGTTCTGACTCCGATTTACGCTATAAATATACAAATAAGCTCAGAATAATTTTCTCGAAAAAATGGAAAAAACATCAAGCCTATAGCCCAGGGAATTATTGCTTCAGCTAGGTAAAATAAAGTCCCTCTAAAGCGCTTGCTCGTCGCCCACATCACTTCCCACGCACGTTCTGACTCCGATTTACGCTATAGATATACAAATAAGCTCAGAATAATTTTCTCGAAAAAATGGAAAAAACATCAAGCCTATAGCCCAGGGAATTATTGCTTCAGCTAGGTAAAATAAAGTCCCTCTAAAGCGCTTGCTCGTCGCCCACATCACTTCCCACGCACGTTCTGACTCCGATTTACGCTATAGATATACAAATAAGCTCAGAATAATTTTCTCGAAAAAATGGAAAAAACATCAAGCCTATTACCCAGGGAATTATTGCTTCAGCGAGGTAAAATAAAGTCCCTCTAAAGCGCTTGCTCGTCGCCCACATCACTTCCCACGCACGTTCTGACTCCGATTTACGCTATAAATATACAAATAAGCTCAGAATAATTTTCTCGAAAAAATGGAAAAAACGTCAAGCCTATAGCTCAGGGAATTATTGCTTCAGCTAGGTAAAATAAAGTCCCTCTAAAGCGCTTGCTCGTCACCCACATCACTTCCCACGCACGTTCTGACTCCGATTTACGCTATAAATATACAAATAAGCTCAGAATAATTTTCTCGAAAAAATGGAAAAAACATCAAGCCTATAGCCCAGGGAATTATTGCTTCAGCTAGGTAAAATAAAGTCCCTCTAAAGCGCTTGCTCGTCACCCACATCACTTCCCACGCACGTTCTGACTCCGCTTTACGCTATAAATATACAAATAAGCTCAGAATAATTTTCTCGAAAAAATGGAAAAAACATCAAGCCTATAGCTCAGGGAATTATTGCTTCAGCTAGGTAAAATAAAGTCCGTCTAAAGCGCTTGCTCGTCACCCACATCACTTCCCACGCACGTTCTGACTCCGATTTACGCTATAGATATACAAATAAGCTCAGAATAATTTTCTCGAAAAAATGGAAAAAACATCAAGCCTATAGCCCAGGGAATTATTGCTTCAGCTAGGTAAAATAAAGTCCCTCTAAAGCGCTTGCTCGTCACCCACATCACTTCCCACGCACGTTCTGACTCCGATTTACGCTATAAATATACAAATAAGCTCAGAATAATTTTCTCGAAAAAATGGAAAAAACATCAAGCCTATAGCCCAGGGAATTATTGCTTCAGCTAGGTAAAATAAAGTCCCTCTAAAGCGCTTGCTCGTCACCCACATCACTTCCCACGCACGTTCTGACTCCGATTTACGCTATAAATATACAAATAAGCTCAGAATAATTTTCTCGAAAAAATGGAAAAAACATCAAGCCTATAGCCCAGGGAATTATTGCTTCAGCTAGGTAAAATAAAGTCCCTCTAAAGCGCTTGCTCGTCGCCCACATCACTTCCCACGCACGTTCTGACTCCGATTTACGCTATAAATATACAAATAAGCTCAGAATAATTTTCTCGAAAAAATGGAAAAAACATCAAGCCTATAGCCCAGGGAATTATTGCTTCAGCTAGGTAAAATAAAGTCCCTCTAAAGCGCTTGCTCGTCGCCCACATCACTTCCCACGCACGTTCTGACTCCGATTTACGCTATAGATATACAAATAAGCTCAGAATAATTTTCTCGAAAAAATGGAAAAAACATCAAGCCTATAGCCCAGGGAATTATTGCTTCAGCTAGGTAAAATAAAGTCCCTCTAAAGCGCTTGCTCGTCGCCCACATCACTTCCCACGCACGTTCTGACTCCGATTTACGCTATAGATATACAAATAAGCTCAGAATAATTTTCTCGAAAAAATGGAAAAAACATCAAGCCTATTACCCAGGGAATTATTGCTTCAGCGAGGTAAAATAAAGTCCCTCTAAAGCGCTTGCTCGTCGCCCACATCACTTCCCACGCACGTTCTGACTCCGATTTACGCTATAAATATACAAATAAGCTCAGAATAATTTTCTCGAAAAAATGGAAAAAACATCAAGCCTATTACCCAGGGAATTATTGCTTCAGCGAGGTAAAATAAAGTCCCTCTAAAGCGCTTGCTCGTCGCCCACATCACTTCCCACGCACGTTCTGACTCCGATTTACGCTATAGATATACAAATAAGCTCAGAATAATTTTCTCGAAAAAATGGAAAAAACATCAAGCCTATTACCCAGGGAATTATTGCTTCAGCGAGGTAAAATAAAGTCCCTCTAAAGCGCTTGCTCGTCGCCCACATCACTTCCCACGCACGTTCTGACTCCGATTTACGCTATAGATATACAAATAAGCTCAGAATAATTTTCTCGAAAAAATGGAAAAAACATCAAGCCTATATAGCCCAGGGAATTATTGCTTCAGCTAGGTAAAATAAAGTCCCTCTAAAGCGCTTGCTCGTCGCCCACATCACTTCCCACGCACGTTCTGACTCCGATTTACGCTATAAATATACAAATAAGCTCAGAATAATTTTCTCGAAAAAATGGAAAAAACATCAAGCCTATAGCCCAGGGAATTATTGCTTCAGCGAGGTAAAATAAAGTCCCTCTAAAGCGCTTGCTCGTCGCCCACATCACTTCCCACGCACGTTCTGACTCCGATTTACGCTATAAATATACAAATAAGCTCAGAATAATTTTCTCGAAAAAATGGAAAAAACGTCAAGCCTATAGCTCAGGGAATTATTGCTTCAGCTAGGTAAAATAAAGTCCCTCTAAAGCGCTTGCTCGTCACCCACATCACTTCCCACGCACGTTCTGACTCCGATTTACGCTATAAATATACAAATAAGCTCAGAATAATTTTCTCGAAAAAATGGAAAAAACATCAAGCCTATAGCCCAGGGAATTATTGCTTCAGCTAGGTAAAATAAAGTCCCTCTAAAGCGCTTGCTCGTCACCCACATCACTTCCCACGCACGTTCTGACTCCGATTTACGCTATAAATATACAAATAAGCTCAGAATAATTTTCTCGAAAAAATGGAAAAAACATCAAGCCTATAGCTCAGGGAATTATTGCTTCAGCTAGGTAAAATAAAGTCCGTCTAAAGCGCTTGCTCGTCACCCACATCACTTCCCACGCACGTTCTGACTCCGATTTACGCTATAGATATACAAATAAGCTCAGAATAATTTTCTCGAAAAAATGGAAAAAACATCAAGCCTATAGCCCAGGGAATTATTGCTTCAGCTAGGTAAAATAAAGTCCCTCTAAAGCGCTTGCTCGTCGCCCACATCACTTCCCACGCACGTTCTGACTCCGATTTACGCTATAAATATACAAATAAGCTCAGAATAATTTTCTCGAAAAAATGGAAAAAACATCAAGCCTATAGCCCAGGGAATTATTGCTTCAGCTAGGTAAAATAAAGTCCCTCTAAAGCGCTTGCTCGTCACCCACATCACTTCCCACGCACGTTCTGACTCCGATTTACGCTATAAATATACAAATAAGCTCAGAATAATTTTCTCGAAAAAATGGAAAAAACATCAAGCCTATAGCCCAGGGAATTATTGCTTCAGCGAGGTAAAATAAAGTCCGTCTAAAGCGGTTGCTCGTCGCCCACATCACTTCCCACGCACGTTCTGACTCCGATTTACGCTATAAATATACAAATAAGCTCAGAATAATTTTCTCGAAAAAATGGAAAAAACATCAAGCCTATTACCCAGGGAATTATTGCTTCAGCGAGGTAAAATAAAGTCCCTCTAAAGCGCTTGCTCGTCGCCCACATCACTTCCCACGCACGTTCTGACTCCGATTTACGCTATAGATATACAAATAAGCTCAGAATAATTTTCTCGAAAAAATGGAAAAAACATCAAGCCTATTACCCAGGGAATTATTGCTTCAGCGAGGTAAAATAAAGTCCCTCTAAAGCGCTTGCTCGTCGCCCACATCACTTCCCACGCACGTTCTGACTCCGATTTACGCTATAGATATACAAATAAGCTCAGAATAATTTTCTCGAAAAAATGGAAAAAACATCAAGCCTATAGCCCAGGGAATTATTGCTTCAGCTAGGTAAAATAAAGTCCCTCTAAAGCGCTTGCTCGTCGCCCACATCACTTCCCACGCACGTTCTGACTCCGATTTACGCTATAAATATACAAATAAGCTCAGAATAATTTTCTCGAAAAAATGGAAAAAACATCAAGCCTATAGCTCAGGGAATTATTGCTTCAGCGAGGTAAAATAAAGTCCCTCTAAAGCGCTTGCTCGTCGCCCACATCACTTCCCACGCACGTTCTGACTCCGATTTACGCTATAAATATACAAATAAGCTCAGAATAATTTTCTCGAAAAAATGGAAAAAACGTCAAGCCTATAGCTCAGGGAATTATTGCTTCAGCTAGGTAAAATAAAGTCCCTCTAAAGCGCTTGCTCGTCACCCACATCACTTCCCACGCACGTTCTGACTCCGATTTACGCTATAAATATACAAATAAGCTCAGAATAATTTTCTCGAAAAAATGGAAAAAACATCAAGCCTATAGCCCAGGGAATTATTGCTTCAGCTAGGTAAAATAAAGTCCCTCTAAAGCGCTTGCTCGTCACCCACATCACTTCCCACGCACGTTCTGACTCCGATTTACGCTATAAATATACAAATAAGCTCAGAATAATTTTCTCGAAAAAATGGAAAAAACATCAAGCCTATAGCTCAGGGAATTATTGCTTCAGCTAGGTAAAATAAAGTCCGTCTAAAGCGCTTGCTCGTCACCCACATCACTTCCCACGCACGTTCTGACTCCGATTTACGCTATAGATATACAAATAAGCTCAGAATAATTTTCTCGAAAAAATGGAAAAAACATCAAGCCTATAGCCCAGGGAATTATTGCTTCAGCTAGGTAAAATAAAGTCCCTCTAAAGCGCTTGCTCGTCGCCCACATCACTTCCCACGCACGTTCTGACTCCGATTTACGCTATAAATATACAAATAAGCTCAGAATAATTTTCTCGAAAAAATGGAAAAAACATCAAGCCTATAGCCCAGGGAATTATTGCTTCAGCTAGGTAAAATAAAGTCCCTCTAAAGCGCTTGCTCGTCACCCACATCACTTCCCACGCACGTTCTGACTCCGATTTACGCTATAAATATACAAATAAGCTCAGAATAATTTTCTCGAAAAAATGGAAAAAACATCAAGCCTATAGCCCAGGGAATTATTGCTTCAGCGAGGTAAAATAAAGTCCGTCTAAAGTGGTTGCTCGTCGCCCACATCACTTCCCACGCACGTTCTGACTCCGATTTACGCTATAAATATACAAATAAGCTCAGAATAATTTTCTCGAAAAAATGGAAAAAACATCAAGCCTATAGCCCAGGGAATTATTGCTTCAGCGAGGTAAAATAAAGTCCGTCTAAAGCGCTTGCTCGTCGCCCACATCACTTCCCACGCACGTTCTGACTCCGATTTACGCTATAAATATACAAATAAGCTCAGAATAATTTTCTCGAAAAAATGGAAAAAACATCAAGCCTATAGCCCAGGGAATTATTGCTTCAGCTAGGTAAAATAAAGTCCCTCTAAAGCGCTTGCTCGTCGCCCACATCACTTCCCACGCACGTTCTGACTCCGATTTACGCTATAAATATACAAATAAGCTCAGAATAATTTTCTCGAAAAAATGGAAAAAACATCAAGCCTATAGCCCAGGGAATTATTGCTTCAGCGAGGTAAAATAAAGTCCGTCTAAAGCGCTTGCTCGTCGCCCACATCACTTCCCACGCACGTTCTGACTCCGATTTACGCTATAAATATACAAATAAGCTCAGAATAATTTTCTCGAAAAAATGGAAAAAACATCAAGCCTATAGCCCAGGGAATTATTGCTTCAGCGAGGTAAAATAAAGTCCCTCTAAAGCGCTTGCTCGTCGCCCACATCACTTCCCACGCACGTTCTGACTCCGATTTACGCTATAAATATACAAATAAGCTCAGAATAATTTTCTCGAAAAAATGGAAAAAACATCAAGCCTATAGCCCAGGGAATTATTGCTTCAGCGAGGTAAAATAAAGTCCGTCTAAAGCGCTTGCTCGTCGCCCACATCACTTCCCACGCACGTTCTGACTCCGATTTACGCTATAAATATACAAATAAGCTCAGAATAATTTTCTCGAAAAAATGGAAAAAACATCAAGCCTATAGCCCAGGGAATTATTGCTTCAGCTAGGTAAAATAAAGTCCCTCTAAAGCGCTTGCTCGTCGCCCACATCACTTCCCACGCACGTTCTGACTCCGATTTACGCTATAAATATACAAATAAGCTCAGAATAATTTTCTCGAAAAAATGGAAAAAACATCAAGCCTATAGCCCAGGGAATTATTGCTTCAGCTAGGTAAAATAAAGTCCCTCTAAAGCGCTTGCTCGTCACCCACATCACTTCCCACGCACGTTCTGACTCCGATTTACGCTATAAATATACAAATAAGCTCAGAATAATTTTCTCGAAAAAATGGAAAAAACATCAAGCCTATAGCCCAGGGAATTATTGCTTCAGCGAGGTAAAATAAAGTCCGTCTAAAGTGGTTGCTCGTCGCCCACATCACTTCCCACGCACGTTCTGACTCCGATTTACGCTATAAATATACAAATAAGCTCAGAATAATTTTCTCGAAAATATGGAAAAAACATCAAGCCTATAGCCCAGGGAATTATTGCTTCAGCGAGGTAAAATAAAGTCCGTCTAAAGCGGTTGCTCGTCGCCCACATCACTTCCCACGCACGTTCTGACTCCGATTTACGCTATAAATATACAAATAAGCTCAGAATAATTTTCTCGAAAAAATGGAAAAAACATCAAGCCTATAGCCCAGGGAATTATTGCTTCAGCGAGGTAAAATAAAGTCCGTCTAAAGTGGTTGCTCGTCGCCCACATCACTTCCCACGCACGTTCTGACTCCGATTTACGCTATAAATATACAAATAAGCTCAGAATAATTTTCTCGAAAAAATGGAAAAAACATCAAGCCTATAGCCCAGGGAATTATTGCTTCAGCGAGGTAAAATAAAGTCCGTCTAAAGCGGTTGCTCGTCGCCCACATCACTTCCCACGCACGTTCTGACTCCGATTTACGCTATAAATATACAAATAAGCTCAGAATAATTTTCTCGAAAAAATGGAAAAAACATCAAGCCTATAGCCCAGGCAATTTTTGCTTCAGCTAGGTAAAATAAAGTCCCTCTATAGCGCCTGCTCGTCGCCCAAATCACTTCCCACGCACGTTCTGACTCCGATTTACGCTATAGATATACAAATAAGCTCAGAATAATTTTCTCGAAAAAATGGAAAAAACATCAAGCCTATAGCCCAGGGAATTATTGCTTCAGCTAGGTAAAATAAAGTCCCTCTAAAGCGCTTGCTCGTCACCCACATCACTTCCCACGCACGTTCTGACTCCGATTTACGCTATAAATATACAAATAAGCTCAGAATAATTTTCTCGAAAAAATGGAAAAAACATTAAGCCTATAGCCCAGGGAATTATTGCTTCAGCGAGGTAAAATAAAGTCCGTCTAAAGCGGTTGCTCGTCGCCCACATCACTTCCTACGCACGTTCTGACTCCGATTTACGCTATAAATATACAAATAAGCTCAGAATAATTTTCTCGAAAAAATGGAAAAAACATCAAGCCTATAGCCCAGGGAATTATTGCTTCAGCTAGGTAAAATAAAGTCCCTCTATAGCGCCTGCTCGTCGCCCACATCACTTCCCACGCACGTTCTGACTCCGATTTACGCTATAGATATACAAATAAGCTCAGAATAATTTTCTCGAAAAAATGGAAAAAACATTAAGCCTATAGCCCAGGGAATTATTGCTTCAGCGAGGTAAAATAAAGTCCGTCTAAAGCGGTTGCTCGTCGCCCACATCACTTCCCACGCACGTTCTGACTCCGATTTACGCTATAAATATACAAATAAGCTCAGAATAATTTTCTCGAAAAAATGGAAAAAACATCAAGCCTATAGCCCAGGGAATTATTGCTTCAGCGAGGTAAAATAAAGTCCGTCTAAAGCGGTTGCTCGTCGCCCACATCACTTCCTACGCACGTTCTGACTCCGATTTACGCTATAAATATACAAATAAGCTCAGAATAATTTTCTCGAAAAAATGGAAAAAACATCAAGCCTATAGCCCAGGGAATTATTGCTTCAGCTAGGTAAAATAAAGTCCCTCTATAGCGCCTGCTCGTCGCCCACATCACTTCCCACGCACGTTCTGACTCCGATTTACGCTATAAATATACAAATAAGCTCAGAATAATTTTCTCGAAAAAATGGAAAAAACATTAAGCCTATAGCCCAGGGAATTATTGCTTCAGCGAGGTAAAATAAAGTCCGTCTAAAGCGGTTGCTCGTCGCCCACATCACTTCCTACGCACGTTCTGACTCCGATTTACGCTATAAATATACAAATAAGCTCAGAATAATTTTCTCGAAAAAATGGAAAAAACATCAAGCCTATAGCCCAGGGAATTATTGCTTCAGCTAGGTAAAATAAAGTCCGTCTAAAGCGCTTGCTCGTCACCCACATCACTTCCCACGCACGTTCTGACTCCGATTTACGCTATAGATATACAAATAAGCTCAGAATAATTTTCTCGAAAAAATGGAAAAAACATCAAGCCTATAGCTCAGGGAATTATTGCTTCAGCGAGGTAAAATAAAGTCCGTCTAAAGCGGTTGCTCGTCGCCCACATCACTTCCTACGCACGTTCTGACTCCGATTTACGCTATAAATATACAAATAAGCTCAGAATAATTTTCTCGAAAAAATGGAAAAAACATCAAGCCTATAGCCCAGGGAATTATTGCTTCAGCGAGGTAAAATAAAGTCCGTCTAAAGCGGTTGCTCGTCGCCCACATCACTTCCTACGCACGTTCTGACTCCGATTTACGCTATAAATATACAAATAAGCTCAGAATAATTTTCTCGAAAAAATGGAAAAAACATCAAGCCTATAGCCCAGGGAATTATTGCTTCAGCTAGGTAAAATAAAGTCCGTCTAAAGCGGTTGCTCGTCGCCCACATCACTTCCCACGCACGTTCTGACTCCGATTTACGCTATAAATATACAAATAAGCTCAGAATAATTTTCTCGAAAAAATGGAAAAAACATTAAGCCTATAGCCCAGGGAATTATTGCTTCAGCGAGGTAAAATAAAGTCCGTCTAAAGCGGTTGCTCGTCGCCCACATCACTTCCTACGCACGTTCTGACTCCGATTTACGCTATAAATATACAAATAAGCTCAGAATAATTTTCTCGAAAAAATGGAAAAAACATCAAGCCTATAGCCCAGGGAATTATTGCTTCAGCTAGGTAAAATAAAGTCCCTCTATAGCGCCTGCTCGTCGCCCACATCACTTCCCACGCACGTTCTGACTCCGATTTACGCTATAAATATACAAATAAGCTCAGAATAATTTTCTCGAAAAAATGGAAAAAACATTAAGCCTATAGCCCAGGGAATTATTGCTTCAGCGAGGTAAAATAAAGTCCGTCTAAAGCGGTTGCTCGTCGCCCACATCACTTCCTACGCACGTTCTGACTCCGATTTACGCTATAAATATACAAATAAGCTCAGAATAATTTTCTCGAAAAAATGGAAAAAACATCAAGCCTATAGCCCAGGGAATTATTGCTTCAGCTAGGTAAAATAAAGTCCGTCTAAAGCGCTTGCTCGTCACCCACATCACTTCCCACGCACGTTCTGACTCCGATTTACGCTATAGATATACAAATAAGCTCAGAATAATTTTCTCGAAAAAATGGAAAAAACATCAAGCCTATAGCTCAGGGAATTATTGCTTCAGCGAGGTAAAATAAAGTCCGTCTAAAGCGGTTGCTCGTCGCCCACATCACTTCCCACGCACGTTCTGACTCCGATTTACGCTATAAATATACAAATAAGCTCAGAATAATTTTCTCGAAAAAATGGAAAAAACATCAAGCCTTATAGCCCAGGGAATTATTGCTTCAGCGAGGTAAAATAAAGTCCGTCTAAAGCGGTTGCTCGTCGCCCACATCACTTCCCACGCACGTTCTGACTCCGATTTACGCTATAAATATACAAATAAGCTCAGAATAATTTTCTCGAAAAAATGGAAAAAACATCAAGCCTATAGCCCAGGCAATTATTGCTTCAGCTAGGTAAAATAAAGTCCCTCTATAGCGCCTGCTCGTCGCCCACATCACTTCCCACGCACGTTCTGACTCCGATTTACGCTATAAATATACAAATAAGCTCAGAATAATTTTCTCGAAAAAATGGAAAAAACATCAAGCCTATAGCCCAGGGAATTATTGCTTCAGCTAGGTAAAATAAAGTCCGTCTAAAGCGCTTGCTCGTCACCCACATCACTTCCCACGCACGTTCTGACTCCGATTTACGCTATAGATATACAAATAAGCTCAGAATAATTTTCTCGAAAAAATGGAAAAAACATCAAGCCTATAGCTCAGGGAATTATTGCTTCAGCTAGGTAAAATAAAGTCCCTCTAAAGCGCTTGCTCGTCGCCCACATCACTTCCCACGCACGTTCTGACTCCGATTTACGCTATAAATATACAAATAAGCTCAGAATAATTTTCTCGAAAAAATGGAAAAAACATCAAGCCTATAGCCCAGGGAATTACTGCTTCAGCGAGGTAAAATAAAGTCCGTCTAAAGCGGTTGCTCGTCGCCCACATCACTTCCCACGCACGTTCTGACTCCGATTTACGCTATAAATATACAAATAAGCTCAGAATAATTTTCTCGAAAAAATGGAAAAAACATCAAGCCTATAGCCCAGGCAATTATTGCTTCAGCTAGGTAAAATAAAGTCCGTCTAAAGCGCTTGCTCGTCGCCCACATCACTTCCCACGCACGTTCTGACTCCGATTTACGCTATAAATATACAATTAAGCTCAGAATAATTTTCTCGAAAAAATGGAAAAAACATCAAGCCTATAGCCCAGGGAATTATTGCTTCAGCTAGGTAAAATAAAGTCCCTCTAAAGCGCTTGCTCGTCGCCCACATCACTTCCCACGCACGTTCTGACTCCGATTTACGCTATAAATATACAAATAAGCTCAGAATAATTTTCTGGAAAAAATGGAAAAAACATCAAGCCTATAGCCCAGGGAATTATTGCTTCAGCTAGGTAAAATAAAGTCCCTCTAAAGCGCTTGCTCGTCACCCACATCACTTCCCACGCACGTTCTGACTCCGATTTACGCTATAAATATACAAATAAGCTCAGAATAATTTTCTCGAAAAAATGGAAAAAACATCAAGCCTATAGCCCAGGGAATTATTGCTTCAGCTAGGTAAAATAAAGTCCCTCTAAAGCGCTTGCTCGTCACCCACATCACTTCCCACGCACGTTCTGACTCCGATTTACGCTATAAATATACAAATAAGCTCAGAATAATTTTCTCGAAAAAATGGAAAAAACATCAAGCCTATAGCCCAGGGAATTATTGCTTCAGCTAGGTAAAATAAAGTCCCTCTAAAGCGCTTGCTCGTCACCCACATCACTTCCCACGCACGTTCTGACTCCGATTTACGCTATAAATATACAAATAAGCTCAGAATAATTTTCTCGAAAAAATGGAAAAAACATCAAGCCTATAGCCCAGGGAATTATTGCTTCAGCGAGGTAAAATAAAGTCCGTCTAAAGTGGTTGCTCGTCGCCCACATCACTTCCCACGCACGTTCTGACTCCGATTTACGCTATAAATATACAAATAAGCTCAGAATAATTTTCTCGAAAAAATGGAAAAAACATCAAGCCTATAGCCCAGGGAATTATTGCTTCAGCGAGGTAAAATAAAGTCCGTCTAAAGCGGTTGCTCGTCGCCCACATCACTTCCCACGCACGTTCTGACTCCGATTTACGCTATAAATATACAAATAAGCTCAGAATAATTTTCTCGAAAAAATGGAAAAAACATCAAGCCTATAGCCCAGGCAATTTTTGCTTCAGCTAGGTAAAATAAAGTCCCTCTATAGCGCCTGCTCGTCGCCCAAATCACTTCCCACGCACGTTCTGACTCCGATTTACGCTATAGATATACAAATAAGCTCAGAATAATTTTCTCGAAAAAATGGAAAAAACATCAAGCCTATAGCCCAGGGAATTGTTGCTTCAGCTAGGTAAAATAAAGTCCCTCTAAAGCGCTTGCTCGTCACCCACATCACTTCCCACGCACGTTCTGACTCCGATTTACGCTATAGATATACAAATAAGCTCAGAATAATTTTCTCGAAAAAATGGAAAAAACATTAAGCCTATAGCCCAGGGAATTATTGCTTCAGCGAGGTAAAATAAAGTCCGTCTAAAGCGGTTGCTCGTCGCCCACATCACTTCCCACGCACGTTCTGACTCCGATTTACGCTATAAATATACAAATAAGCTCAGAATAATTTTCTCGAAAAAATGGAAAAAACATCAAGCCTATAGCCCAGGGAATTACTGCTTCAGCGAGGTAAAATAAAGTCCGTCTAAAGCGGTTGCTCGTCGCCCACATCACTTCCCACGCACGTTCTGACTCCGATTTACGCTATAAATATACAAATAAGCTCAGAATAATTTTCTCGAAAAAATGGAAAAAACATCAAGCCTATAGCCCAGGCAATTATTGCTTCAGCTAGGTAAAATAAAGTCCCTCTATAGCGCCTGCTCGTCGCCCACATCACTTCCCACGCACGTTCTGACTCCGATTTACGCTATAAATATACAAATAAGCTCAGAATAATTTTCTCGAAAAAATGGAAAAAACATCAAGCCTATAGCCCAGGGAATTATTGCTTCAGCTAGGTAAAATAAAGTCCGTCTAAAGCGGTTGCTCGTCGCCCACATCACTTCCCACGCACGTTCTGACTCCGATTTACGCTATAGATATACAAATAAGCTCAGAATAATTTTCTCGAAAAAATGGAAAAAACATCAAGCCTATAGCTCAGGGAATTATTGCTTCAGCTAGGTAAAATAAAGTCCCTCTAAAGCGCTTGCTCGTCGCCCACATCACTTCCCACGCACGTTCTGACTCCGATTTACGCTATAAATATACAAATAAGCTCAGAATAATTTTCTCGAAAAAATGGAAAAAACATCAAGCCTATAGCCCAGGGAATTATTGCTTCAGCTAGGTAAAATAAAGTCCGTCTAAAGCGCTTGCTCGTCACCCACATCACTTCCCACGCACGTTCTGACTCCGATTTACGCTATAGATATACAAATAAGCTCAGAATAATTTTCTCGAAAAAATGGAAAAAACATCAAGCCTATAGCTCAGGGAATTATTGCTTCAGCTAGGTAAAATAAAGTCCCTCTAAAGCGCTTGCTCGTCGCCCACATCACTTCCCACGCACGTTCTGACTCCGATTTACGCTATAAATATACAAATAAGCTCAGAATAATTTTCTCGAAAAAATGGAAAAAACATCAAGCCTATAGCCCAGGGAATTACTGCTTCAGCGAGGTAAAATAAAGTCCCTCTATAGCGCCTGCTCGTCGCCCAAATCACTTCCCACGCACGTTCTGACTCCGATTTACGCTATAGATATACAAATAAGCTCAGAATAATTTTCTCGAAAAAATGGAAAAAACATCAAGCCTATAGCTCAGGGAATTATTGCTTCAGCTAGGTAAAATAAAGTCCCTCTAAAGCGCTTGCTCGTCGCCCACATCACTTCCCACGCACGTTCTGACTCCGATTTACGCTATAAATATACAAATAAGCTCAGAATAATTTTCTCGAAAAAATGGAAAAAACATCAAGCCTATAGCCCAGGGAATTACTGCTTCAGCGAGGTAAAATAAAGTCCGTCTAAAGCGGTTGCTCGTCGCCCACATCACTTCCCACGCACGTTCTGACTCCGATTTACGCTATAAATATACAAATAAGCTCAGAATAATTTTCTCGAAAAAATGGAAAAAACATCAAGCCTATAGCCCAGGGAATTATTGCTTCAGCTAGGTAAAATAAAGTCCCTCTAAAGCGCTTGCTCGTCGCCCACATCACTTCCCACGCACGTTCTGACTCCGATTTACGCTATAAATATACAAATAAGCTCAGAATAATTTTCTCGAAAAAATGGAAAAAACATCAAGCCTATAGCCCAGGGAATTATTGCTTCAGCTAGGTAAAATAAAGTCCCTCTAAAGCGCTTGCTCGTCACCCACATCACTTCCCACGCACGTTCTGACTCCGATTTACGCTATAAATATACAAATAAGCTCAGAATAATTTTCTCGAAAAAATGGAAAAAACATCAAGCCTATAGCCCAGGGAATTACTGCTTCAGCGAGGTAAAATAAAGTCCGTCTAAAGCGGTTGCTCGTCGCCCACATCACTTCCCACGCACGTTCTGACTCCGATTTACGCTATAAATATACAAATAAGCTCAGAATAATTTTCTCGAAAAAATGGAAAAAACATCAAGCCTATTGCCCAGGGAATTATTGCTTCAGCTAGGTAAAATAAAGTCCCTCTAAAGCGCTTGCTCGTCACCCACATCACTTCCCACGCACGTTCTGACTCCGATTTACGCTATAAATATACAAATAAGCTCAGAATAATTTTCTCGAAAAAATGGAAAAAACATCAAGCCTATTGCCCAGGGAATTATTGCTTCAGCTAGGTAAAATAAAGTCCCTCTAAAGCGCTTGCTCGTCGCCCACATCACTTCCCACGCACGTTCTGACTCCGATTTACGCTATAAATATACAAATAAGCTCAGAATAATTTTCTCGAAAAAATGGAAAAAACATCAAGCCTATAGCCCAGGGAATTATTGCTTCAGCTAGGTAAAATAAAGTCCCTCTAAAGCGCTTGCTCGTCACCCACATCACTTCCCACGCACGTTCTGACTCCGATTTACGCTATAAATATACAAATAAGCTCAGAATAATTTTCTCGAAAAAATGGAAAAAACATCAAGCCTATAGCCCAGGGAATTACTGCTTCAGCGAGGTAAAATAAAGTCCGTCTAAAGCGGTTGCTCGTCGCCCACATCACTTCCCACGCACGTTCTGACTCCGATTTACGCTATAAATATACAAATAAGCTCAGAATAATTTTCTCGAAAAAATGGAAAAAACATCAAGCCTATAGCCCAGGGAATTATTGCTTCAGCTAGGTAAAATAAAGTCCCTCTAAAGCGCTTGCTCGTCACCCACATCACTTCCCACGCACGTTCTGACTCCGATTTACGCTATAAATATACAAATAAGCTCAGAATAATTTTCTCGAAAAAATGGAAAAAACATCAAGCCTATAGCCCAGGGAATTATTGCTTCAGCTAGGTAAAATAAAGTCCCTCTAAAGCGCTTGCTCGTCACCCACATCACTTCCCACGCACGTTCTGACTCCGATTTACGCTATAAATATACAAATAAGCTCAGAATAATTTTCTCGAAAAAATGGAAAAAACATCAAGCCTATAGCCCAGGGAATTATTGCTTCAGCTAGGTAAAATAAAGTCCCTCTAAAGCGCTTGCTCGTCACCCACATCACTTCCCACGCACGTTCTGACTCCGATTTACGCTATAAATATACAAATAAGCTCAGAATAATTTTCTCGAAAAAATGGAAAAAACATCAAGCCTATAGCCCAGGCAATTATTGCTTCAGCTAGGTAAAATAAAGTCCCTCTAAAGCGCTTGCTCGTCGCCCACATCACTTCCCACGCACGTTCTGACTCCGATTTACGCTATAAATATACAAATAAGCTCAGAATAATTTTCTCGAAAAAATGGAAAAAACATCAAGCCTATAGCCCAGGGAATTATTGCTTCAGCTAGGTAAAATAAAGTCCCTCTAAAGCGCTTGCTCGTCGCCCACATCACTTCCCACGCACGTTCTGACTCCGATTTACGCTATAAATATACAAATAAGCTCAGAATAATTTTCTCGAAAAAATGGAAAAAACATCAAGCCTATAGCCCAGGGAATTATTGCTTCAGCTAGGTAAAATAAAGTCCCTCTAAAGCGCTTGCTCGTCACCCACATCACTTCCCACGCACGTTCTGACTCCGATTTACGCTATAAATATACAAATAAGCTCAGAATAATTTTCTCGAAAAAATGGAAAAAACATCAAGCCTATAGCCCAGGGAATTATTGCTTCAGCTAGGTAAAATAAAGTCCCTCTAAAGCGCTTGCTCGTCACCCACATCACTTCCCACGCACGTTCTGACTCCGATTTACGCTATAAATATACAAATAAGCTCAGAATAATTTTCTCGAAAAAATGGAAAAAACATCAAGCCTATAGCCCAGGGAATTATTGCTTCAGCTAGGTAAAATAAAGTCCCTCTAAAGCGCTTGCTCGTCACCCACATCACTTCCCACGCACGTTCTGACTCCGATTTACGCTATAAATATACAAATAAGCTCAGAATAATTTTCTCGAAAAAATGGAAAAAACATCAAGCCTATAGCCCAGGGAATTATTGCTTCAGCTAGGTAAAATAAAGTCCGTCTAAAGCGCTTGCTCGTCACCCACATCACTTCCCACGCACGTTCTGACTCCGATTTACGCTATAGATATACAAATAAGCTCAGAATAATTTTCTCGAAAAAATGGAAAAAACATCAAGCCTATAGCTCAGGGAATTATTGCTTCAGCTAGGTAAAATAAAGTCCCTCTAAAGCGCTTGCTCGTCGCCCACATCCCTACCCCCGCACGTGCCGGGATTCGAGCCACCGTCCTTATGAGTATGAGCTGAACGTTCTATCCCCTTTGCTACCGGAACGGCACAAGAACTGCAAACCTATTTGTTGACCTGTAGCTTGGCCAGCTAGGCCATTATCGCAGCCAGCTGACCACAGTGCAATCTGCCGATCGGCATGACGTTGCTTAGTGTCACCGAATCGTAATACACGCTTGAAATACATATTAACCTACGCATCCGTGACACGTCACGTGGTGATATGGCTGTGCGGAAATGGAGAGGGCGCGTTACAGAACCTGAAGTGGTCAAGATTATTCACCACAAGAGCGCGCCTAATAATCAGGTCGTAGTTTTAAATAATTAGTAATAATAACAATGATAATAAGACTTATTTCCCATCAAAACAGGTCCATCATCATCAGTCTATTTTTGTGCCAATTGCAGAACGACATCATCTCTTAGCGATCCCCAGTTACCCCTGTCTTGCGCTGATTTCATCATCCCACCTAATTTTCTGTCATCCTGGACTTCGTTCCTTTGGCACCCATTTTGTAACTCCCACGGTCTATCAGTTGTCTGCACTTCGTATTACATGGCCTGCGTAGCTGAATTTTTTTTTCTTTTAATGTCAGCTGGGAATATCGGCGATCGCCGTTCGCTTTTTATTCGACACCACGCTCCTCCTGTCTCTCGATGTTAAGCCTAACGTTTTTCGTTCCGCCTCCTTGCACGGTCCTTAGATAGCACGGGTATAATGCTATGATTGCACACTTTTCAATGACAGTGGCACGCTCCCTGTCAGGATTTTATAGTGCCTGCCGTGTGTGCTCCAAACATTTTTATTCTGTAAATTTCCTTCCCATGATCAGTGCAAGAGTACGTTTATCTAGGTGAATTACTCAGGAATTAATGATCGCCAATCAGCCTCTAGAGTTTGTTTCCTTGTGAGGCTATTGAACATTACCTTTGTCTTCTGCATATTAATCGTCAACTTCACAAGTGTACTTGCTGGGTAAGATTCTCAATCATTTGTCCTGTTCGGCAACACCGGAGATCAATTGCACCGTGTCATCTGCAAAATCGAAAGTTGGTGAGATATTCACCGTTGGTCCTCACTCCTAAGGCTTCAAAGTCTAACAGCTTGAATACTTCTAGGCAGGTAGTGAATAGCATTGTAGAGAACATGTTTCCTCGCCTGATCCCTTTCTAGACAGGTAACTTTCTGCTTTTGCTGCGGAGAACTGAGATAACTGTGGAATCGTTGTAGGTTGTAGGTACTTCCCGCATGCCTCCTGTACTCCTTGATTACGGGCGCCTCCATGACTGCTTGTATCTCTAGTGATTCAAATGTCGTTACATAATCTATGAAAGCTATATATATATATATATATATATATATATATATAGGATGATTGGACTCTGCAGATTTCTCAATTACCTGAATAATGATGTCAGCCTGTTTCCTTGGTTGATTGAAGTGCTGCCCTGATTTTATAGGAAATTATATTGAATATTTTATACCATGCTAAAAAAAAGCTAATGGACCTATAGTTATTCAATTATTTAACGTCTCCCTTCTTAGGGGTTAGTACAGTGTTGACATTCTTCCAGCTCTCTGGTACGCTTGAATTTGTGAGGCATTGCGTGTGCTTCATGTAAAACGTAATACTGAAGAGTGAGAAATGCTTGACGTGGGACTCACCTTTTACAACAGGAAAAAGATGGGAATATCACACATTTTACAACCCTAATAACACAGAACTTGTCTTTATTCAAAATAAACATCGTAAAACAATAACAGGTACTTCATTCGCCCTCGTACATGCCATACACTCCTACAAGATCTATACAGCCAAAGCACGCAAGATTTATTGAACAGGTGAAATGAAAGTTTTGGCACGTAAGAACCCACAAATTTTCTGTAACACAAATATAAGGCGACTTTATTTGTAACGTCATCTGGAACTACGCGTGTACGTAATCAGTAATAGATTTTAAAATAATGTCCAAGTAGGTACCACCCCGCGTTACCGTTAGTAAACATGTCCAATTCATCCGGGACGCCCCGTGTCTCGAAATTCTGGCCACGAAACGTACGCATGACCCAGTCGTAGTTGCCGTAGTCCTGAAAGTGTGGGTGCTAAACGAGAGACACGTCCATCTCCCCACCAGGCAGTCTGGAATAGAGTGAGTGGCAAGGAAAGAGCGAGGACCGGATGAGTCCCTGCTTCTGCGAGGACGCCCGGGAGCCCATCGAAACGTGCGAGACGGCCACGCTGCGACGGTCTCTCGCCAAGTGGGAGTCGGCTCGGCTCGGAGGACCCTGCGCGAATGTATAATCGACAAACAGTCTTTACCGTCCACTAATAGACAGTAACATACAAGTGCTAGGTGGGTAAGTGGAGTGCAGTGGAGTGCAGTGGTATAATAGAAGCCTATTCTCGATCATGACATTTGGGTTACGCGGATTCCACCTTTCCTTAACACAGCGTGCAGTTTTTCTTACGTAATGTGAGCAGACTAATCGTCGAGCGACATATGTTTCCCCTGCCACCCATGCAACCTAAGGACCGGCGGTGCACTTGATGAGTTTTGCTAAAAGCAAAAAGTATCAATTCTTAATTATGACGTTCAACCTTTTGCAGCAATGTTGTTAAGGGCTACTTTCCACACCTTTGTGTCCGCGCGTAGAAAAAAATCGCGAAGATAGTACAATATTGGGCCGACCCGCGGCGGAAGTGAAGCAGGCGTTAAACACTCCCCATACGTGAGCCGATCCCAAAGATAGTGCATTGCCGGGCAGACCCGCGGCCGAGGTGCAGTTCGCCATTCAGCGGCCCACATACACAGCTTCGCTGGTAACGCTTCACAGAGTGGAAGGGCACAGAGTTTTTCGTGCTTATGATCTTTTCTTTTTGTCTAATATAGGAATTGGTGTTAAAGGTAAGGTATGACTAAGCCAACGGAAAGAAATATTAAGATTGAAGATTAACATATAGAAGACTAAGGTAACGCTGAATTGTCTAGAAAAAGATCGGAATTCGCGAGTAGTAGTCAGCCTCTAGGATAACATGTATCTGTAGGCAAGCCGGCGATCCGGTAACGAAAGCCTTTATTCATGGGAGGGAGCGATATAAGTACACTTGGAAATGGGTGACGTAGACGTCACGTGTTAACAGTCTGGGTGCTATCAGAATGACAGCGTGATATGGCCACAGTATCAAGGCAAATTAGTCAAAGGTGATCCTGCTCAAGGGAAGGAAATTTATCGGAAAATAAAATCGGTTGGATAGCTTAGGGCACCCGTTACGAAATCATGATCGGCAGCTTACAGCTATCCTTGAAATTGGTACAGTAATTGCATTCTACGGGTACTATAATATAAGGAGCAGAGACTTCGAGATTAAAAAGAAATCTCGCGGAAATGTTAGACATAACATTCAGAGTCAAGAAGACAGTCAAGTGAATCAGATAGCAAACAGGAATAGCCGATATTTTAGTTCACATTAAGAGAAAAAGATGGAAGAGGACGGGCCATGTAATGCTTAGGGCAGATAACTGGTGGTTTATGGGAGTTACACAATGGGTGCCAATGGAAATGAAGTGCAGTCATGGATGGCAGGGAGTTAGGTAGCGTGATATGTATAGGAAGTATGCAGGCATAAGATGGAATAGGCTGTCGCAAGACATGGCTTATTAGAAATTTCTGAGAGAGGACATGAATGGGCTAGTGCTAATAATAATGACTGCTTTATTTTTCCCCTTAGCGTTAGCTTCCTTCTTCATTGCTTAACTTTTTTACAGTCACCTTCGCTGATAGACGCAATGAGGTTCAACGGGTAACAACATGCACCAACGCAATAACCAATAAACTTAACCGACAAATGCTCGAGCAGAAGGAAGATCTTTATTTTCCCTCAAATACAGTATTGGAGCATGACATTACAGATATGTCGTTTGGTTTTGGTCGTCCGTGAGCGTGGCATTAGTTGCGCTATTATATAAAGAGTTATGGTATACCAAAATGAATGACATATAACATTCAATTCCTGCCATGTTTTAGTATCTTCTTTTTTTGAAGATCGCGCCATGCTTGCGTGCTTCGCTTCTATTAGTTCATTTATGCACTGTCAGTGTGTCTTTGCTATATTACCAACGAGCTGGTGTAAATTTTTTCGTCAGCAGTTTTATATTCGTGAGAAATTAAGTACGACTACAATGTAAGTACAATGAGTCAAGAATTGGGTAAGATAACCTGGTTTCTGGAGTAGCGAGGCAAAGAGCTGAAAGAAAAAAAAAAGCTCGTGCAGCCAATAACATCTGATGGTTTTGTTCAAAATGCTGCAGCACATACCGGGTGTTTCTGCGAAGACTTTCAGTAATCTTTAGAAATAATGTGTGGCAGATAACGCAATTCTAGTACTCGAGCTGGCCTACTCAAAGAGGCGGACATTACTTGCAAAACAAATCGAAGCGATTGATGTAATAATTAACAACAATTCATGAATTAATCTCTAACTAATTGCCTTACGTCACATATTGCAATTTACAAACTTTATCTCGTGAGGCTGCAAGGCATATCCACTTGAAGGGAATTCTGTGGATGGCATCATTTTAGAGATATGCACCATCAAGCTTGCTGTAAAAATGCGCTGCCGTTCCACTTGTTTTTAATACGCCGTTGTATGCCTTGAGGCACATAGGTAACTGGACCGCCAATGTATTTTTTCGCAAAGTTCAGGAATGATTATATCAAAACTTGTGCCATCCTGAGAATTTGTTGCATTTACCTTGCGAACTCCTAGGCTACAATTTATAAAGTACAGTATGTGCTGTAAAGTGATTAGTGAAAGCGTAGTTATTGATTTCTTTATTTATTCAATTAGGCATTTTGATTTCTCGCCCAGATAATGTCCGCCTGTTTAGGCAATCCAGCTCAAAGATTTGAATTGCCGTATCTGCCACAGATGATCCTTAAAAAAATTTCGGAAAGATTCGGAAACACCTGGTGTATATCGGGTGAAAAGATATCGGAAACACCCGGTGTATAATAGACTATAAAGAACCAACAGGGCACATGAAATGTAATGAAGTTCAATATGTCAATGGATGGTGCGGAGTAGAATTTCGTTCCGCGTATTCTCAGGCTGTTATACAACGTGCAATGTCTCAGTTGGTCCAAATTAGCACTTCGAAATGGTTGATGCATGCCCCATGAGAACAGAATTATGCAGATGCTAAGACTGCGTTAGAATTTATGTGGAGCGATGCCTAAGTGAAGCGTGTAATCAAATGCTATACAACTAACGGCGATGCGTATAGTAGTGTTTACTTTCATCCTGTGGAGTGTGTGATCCCATACAATGTTTATATTCATGCACCACGAAGGCCATAACCTTATTTTCATTGAATTTTTTTTATGTTTGTAAGCAAAACTGTTCTCAATCTGGTGCCGAAATTCAAACACTAAATCACGCGAATCAGCGCGTGCGTGCGTGTGAAAGAGAGAATAAGACAATGGTTCTACGACAACTGCACAACGTTTAAGGGCGACAAAAAATGGCGCGGACGTTAAGCTGCCAGCGATAACACGAACACTATGGTGATGCCACGAAGACGACCGCGGCAACCCGACGACCGTGATGACTGCGACGTAGCTTGACTCTGACGCCAAGATGACGGCGATGACAGCCACTACGCGGGTGTGACGACGACAGTACAACAACGACGACGGTGAGACACAAAAACGATAACGACGACGGCTTGGTGACAGTGACACGTAGATGATGACACCGACATGCTGAGCATGACAACCACAAGAGTACGAAATGACAGCGATATGACGATTATGTGATAATGACTATGACGTCGGTGGTCTGACTACTGTAGTGCCATACCACGTGCCATCGAGGCCACAGGAGCTGCCATGCTACGTGCCTATCATCGAGGCGAAGATAGCTCCCATTTCTCCGCATCCAATCGAGAATTGGACACGGCAGAGGACTTCAAGAAGCACCCAGCCGTCTCCGCGACGAATCAAGAATTCGATGCGGGTGACGTCATCACCCACCCCGTCTGGTTCCTGCCGACGAGGAGTCGCCAAAGGGCCTTAAAGGGAGAACTGGCCCATTGTGAATGAGAGAGTCGCTTCCAGCCGCCCAGTCGGTCTGTTGAGCTCTTACAGCTACATGTACGCTATCATTCACTATCTGTAAATATTGTATAAAGTTTTTCGTTTGTTCTTCGTCTGCGGAAAGAGTCCGTCTTTCTTTCTCTACCCCGAAGTCACAACACTACGTAAGTGCTGTCGAAGGGGAAAAAAATGAGCAGAAACCATCGACGGCGATTGCCAAATAAGCCCACGATTGAGTGGTCAAGGTAAACAGCGATGACGGAATGCACCAACATCTGACTGAAGGAATGATTGAAAGAGCCAAGAACGAGTGAAGGAACGAACTAACGAAGGAACAAAATAACGAAATAACGAACGAGCAAACGGTGTGCTTTCTGACTCCGACCACCTACCACAAAAGGCGAAAAATGCAAAAGAAGCTATTCACTTAAAAGTTTGCAACCATGCATATTCTACAGGGTGTTCCGCTGCTTGTGCCGTCGCTGATGCTTAAGCATCATCGTCAATAACGACGCACGCTGTTCTTGCTGCCAAAGCAGGTAAGTAGTCACGCTACCGATGATACAGTCATCATCATGTCATGTAGACATCCTTGTCTCGTAGTATTGTGTTCCTTTGAATGTCGCTGTCGTTTATTATTATTATAATAGGTCGTTAACAGTCTGTGACTCGGGTCCAAGATTAAATTTTAATGCTTGACTGGACAGTACAAGTGAAAACGGAGTTCCTGAAAGCTACAAACATAAGTGAACAAAAACAGAAAGTTCATGTTGCCCACCAAGAAAACATTCAGTGATCATCAGAAAAAGAAAACAGAAAACAGCCACGGGTAGAAAGAGAACGTTATAAAATACATTGGTTCTACTAATAATGCAGCATGAACATGGGTGCATTGACCCAGGTGCATTGACCAACGCCAAATAAATAATTATTTCGTATATAATACGATTACTTTTGAGATCAGCACGCATCCGTCACTACTGAGAGTACATGGCCCTCAATGATCGTCGAGGCAAAGCTGCCGAACCACGCTTTATCAAGATTACAAGTTCCCTGAACATGTCCTGAATACATGTCATTGCAAATGTGTCCTACTTCTCTGTGCATACACCTGCCATCAACATTCTTCCATACACAAGCATCGCGCATCGTCTTCGTCCTCGTGACATCGCTATGCAGACATCTCGCGCTGTGCGTCTGCCTGATTTGGTGTTTGCATTTCAGGACGGCCTACGAACGGTGTGATGCACAAGTCTAAAAATTGTACGTCGTGAAGGTTGTGAATAAATATTTCATAAGCTTACTCGCTGCATTGGATCCAATTAAACAATTGTACGCACCGCCGTTAGTTCTATTGCGCTTAAATATAAAGATAATTCGCTTCGAATAGGTGCCAACACGTGTAATGAATTTTCAGCACACTTTCTGCATAATTTGATCGTTCTTGGCATGCCCCTGATTTGGCATGTTTTCCGCCGATGGTTCTATGGTAGAAACCAGCAAAAGCTTGGCTAAACGTCGGCAAACGCAAAGCTACCTACAATGGTCCTCGAGTGCACTTTCAGGAGTTGTGAATTTTATTTCGGAATAAGAAACGAACGGGTTATTTTTGAATGTGTCAACATCAAATTTGTCGACGAGCTGAACCAAAAAAGTAGCTCTAGTGCATTTATCTAAGCACTGATACACCTGCCTCGTGAGCAGGAAAAAGCCTTTTACGGCTAAAAGCGGCAGAAGGCACATATAGTGTAGCTGCTCCACGTAAAGTTCATTAAGCGTAATTTCCCTGAATATGTCCTGAATACGTGGGATTACGAATGTATCCTACTTCTCTGTGAATACAACTGTCGTCAGTATTGTTCCCTCGACAAGCATCACATATCGCCTACATACTCGTGACATCGCTGCGAAGACGTCTTACTGTGCACCTGTCTGATTTGGTTTGAATTTCAGGATAGCTTCTGAACGGTGTAATGCACAAATATTAAAATACGAGGTGAAGGCCTTGCATAAACATTGCATGAGTTAGGTCGTTTAATATCACGAAATCTAAAAATAAGCTGACGGCTCACCGACGTTAGCTGTATAGCATTTAATTAGGAAGCTTCGCCTCAACTGTATAAAAAAATGTCTGTTGTATCAAAAGTATTCTCCGCAGAAGCTATCAAAAGGGTGACACGTCAGCAAATGTAAACCTGCCTGCAGTATCCTTGAATATTTTATCAGCAAGATTAGAATTGCGCATCGGAATAAGGAACGAGCAGGCTATTCTTTCAACTACACGACATAGAATTCAGGTACGTGCTGCACTGAACAGGCATCTATAGTACATTTGTCCACAGATACGCCAACTTCACGAGCACAAAAGAGAAAGTGGCTGCAGCAAAAAGTAGGAAGGCACTTCGCGCGACTGCTACACGAAAGTTGATTGAGCGCAAATACTTCAAAATAGTCTAAAGGCTTGGGCTGACCTCATCTGCTAGGAAGCGGAACTTGGCCCTGCTGTCCGTCACCGCGATGTTTGAACCGAAAGCTACGGGGTCATCCTGCATAAACGAGCAACCATCATTGATCGAGATATTTCGAGGTATCTTCAGAAAAGATGCGGAAGTTGCTTTCGGACTTTATAGGTGAAAGCTTTCACGAAAACCGTTGAACGCTCACGCAATCACATGCACCGCTAATGTCAATGTGACAGCCAACGTGAAAGCAACCGCCGACGTCGATTCGTTCTACTTCTTCCGTAATCTCAACGAATGCAATCTTTAAGTACAAAGAAATGGCAAGAATCAAAGAGCGCAAAAGGGATGAAGTTAACACAGACGCTGATGTTGCGTATGTTAACCAGCTTTCTCAAATCGCCTATTTGATAAAGAAGTGTGATAGAAAAAGCTTTTGGCAACTGTGATTTTTTTTAACGCACGCGCGATCCTCTGAACCCAGCTCTGAAGAATAGCTGTCCACCAGGTTTAAATGGCACAAAGCAAGACACCATGCCGCTAGAACAGCTGGACACCAGCTCAACAGGGCGGGCATCGAGATACCAGGTGGCTAGATTAGCTGGCCACGAGATCCACAGGGTGGGCAGCAAGACACCACGCTCCTAGAATAGCTGACCACCAGGTGCATAGGGCGGGCTACCAGACAATATCGTGCTAGAAGGCCTGACCACTAGGTCCACAGGACAAGCAGCAAGATGATACCAGGCAGCTAAAACATCGCAGTGACCCAAGTCGGCGTCAAAGAGGCTCCTTGACATGCAGCGCATACCCACTGGCACATACCCCTGCAGTTGCCCAACTGGACATGAAGAATATTGACTGGAGCGCAGTACCTACGCAATGGATGGACGTGTCAAGACTACGATATGATTATGTGGCACGCCATAGTGTAGAACTCCGGATTAATTTTTACTACCTGGAGTTTAACGTGCACCCAATGCACGGTACGCAGGCGTTTTTACATTTCGCCCCATCGAGCTGCGGCCGGCGCAGCCGGGATTTAATCCAAAGGTTTCGGACTTAGCAGCTCAACGACAAAAGCCATTATGCCACCCAGAACGACGTGAAATAAGTTGATTGAGGACCAGCGCATACCGACACATAACCAGTGACCCAAATTGGTCCGAAGGTTCGTTTCGAAACCTGTTCCCCTGAAAAATTTCCCACCCATTAACCACGGTCTAGCCTGTGTCCCAAGTTGGCGTGAAGCTGGGGTGAGCTTTTACCTCTTGCAGGGTGATTCTTTTATTATTTTTTATTTCAGTCGCCGCACAACTACGAACGTCTTGTTCAAGATGCCCTTCTTTCTAGACGAAGACAAACTCCTTCGGCAATGGTCCTTTCCCTTCGTGTGGATCTCTGACAGGTGGTCAAGCTTCTTTTTTTTCGGCCCGTCTGGTACTGGTAGCCGTATACTGAGGTCTCTATCGGAAGCAATGCCACGTCTTACTCGTAGAATGGACATCTATTATGTGAACTGATTCCAGTGTTTACTTCTGTTGTATGTCCTGTACGTAGATAGATATATTTACCTGTTTATCACTTACATAATGTGCATGTGTGCAGCTTTTTGATGCGTGCTTTGTGTACTTAAGTATCCCCGCTCCCCCTTTAAGTTATCACTTCTGTTCATTTCATTGTCGCTGGGTATGCGAGGCTTGTGTATTGATATTTTGGTATTTTGTGAAGCTACAGCGCACTGCAAGTGTCCAACGCATTGCTGTTAGGGCGCTGCTTCGTGCACTTAGTGATGCGATTCGTGTAACTAGTACACTTATTTCTTTTTTCTGAGCACGCAGTTTTATGTAGTCGTGAATTACAAAATAGTACATGTCATACTTTCTTGAAATATTTTCCTCCTCAACACATGTACCTAGACATAAAGTTTTCCTAAGTTGTTTTGTCATTGTTGGATTAGTAAAGTGTGCTTAGCTATTTCTTTTTTTTTTTTTCGTATGTATATAGTTTAGAGGGCCTTCGTCGTCACTTCTCAAGCCCCTTGAAAGGTGTTTTCGCATTCCACCCATCCGCTATAGTACAGCTGCCGCGATGGAGGATCGAAGCGCGACATTACGAAAAAAAAAAATATAGGAGGGGGGCGGCGGAAGGGGGAATGCAAATATTCAAGCGAGCCCAGCCGTCGGCCCCGTTCTCGCACCCATGCGTGACGGTTGCTATGCAGCGTGTCATCGTCCGCGCAGGATGCGTATGCGACTTGGCCCCCCGGGGCTCGCGTAGATCACCCCGATCGAGCCGTGAACCCGGCAGTGGTCTGTTTCTCTTGGAGCACTCGACAGTTCACGAGAAGGGCGCCATTCGTCGCCGCCAAAGAAACTCTACGCATCTTGGCTTCGGGCACGCGGTACATAGTCTCGCATTCAACCGCTGCTGCCACGTGCCAGTTGTGAAATTTATATCACGCCACATTGTTTAGATCTGTTTACGCCGTACTACGCCTTCGCAAGGACGTCGACCGAAACTTGGCATACTGCTTAAGTATGCGCTACTGCCGCACGCTTTCTTTTAATTATTATCTTTGCTTAAGGCGTAATCGGCTTCTGTAGAAGGCGCCGCGGCCATGCCCCTTCTAATATTAGATGTGTGTGTAGTACACTTCGGCATCACGGGTGATGTCAGCTGCTGATTCTTTAGTCGTGTAAGAGGTAGCAAGAAAAATTTCTAAAAGGTGAATGCCAGTACGAACGCGTTTGTGCACAGCCAACAGAAAGTATGAAGAAGCAAACTTCCATAGCACGAAACGTGCACAATTCACACCGCAGAGTGAGAACGCATTCGCTTACAGTCTGTTATAAAATTGGAGCGCTTTCTCCGTCTCGAGCGAAGAAGCGCAATATCCGCAGCAAGCGTAGCGAAGTTAAAGTACGAAAAAGAAAAAGAATGGAAGGGAAAATGCAAGGTATGCAAGTTATGCAAGGTAAGATATTTCATGGCTGTTTCTTTTCTGCACTGTCTCGGTGCAAATTGTTTCGTCTAGAAAGTTACAATGCAGTGTTAGAGATCCTTCTTTAATGATTGCGCTGGGCAGTTTAACATTGCCTTATGGCAGTGGCGATGGCGACGCAATGACCCCGACTAGCCGCAACCCTCTCCGTAAGTAAAATGTTATGCTCATCACCTCGTGTGGGAATGCGAAGGACTCGAGACATTCCAAGATGTGTGCCGGCTAAATGAGGTGACATAGTTCGAGCACTATCCCAAACCATGCGCTAACGTCAAAGAGACACTTTTCGCTGCGGAGCTTCGTGTGCGAAGCTTCCTTAATGAGCTGAGTTCAGCCCTCTTCCCCTTAATCACTTCTCCAAATAGGCCTAGAGCCATCATTTAAACCGTTCTCTCTCTCTCTCTAACGTTTACGAAGTTCAAATATGCTTCACAACGAAGTGAACCAATTCTTTTTCGCGCACATTCTTTACCTCGTTAAACGCAAGTTCTTGTAAGGGGTAGAGGCTAAACTTCAGAGAAATTAACGTTTTCTGCTTATAACACCTTCATAACGTAGCGCTATTACTTCCCCTTAGCTACGTTCACGGCTACATTCAGTTTCAGATTAATCACTTTTGAAGCGAAGAATGCATGCTCCATATCATTTTTCGGGCATGGCATGGGCACGTGTACCAAGTACTGTTTACCCGCACACAGCCCCTTCGCCCCACAGCTAAAAGGAATGCCCAACCACATGAGGGCCAACACAAAGTAACAACGCAGACAGCATATTTATCAATGTATGATTTGGTATTCTTTGCCTCGTGGTCATTCTTTTGTTTGAGTGGATGACACAAAGTGATAAGTTCACTCGCCGTGACAACTCGCCTAACTGTGTGAATTCCAGTGCACACTGACACAAATCAAATATATTCGCTCACTTCCCAAACTCACCTTTCCTTTAAAGTTTTGATACAAGAGAGAGAAGTCATAAGGGAAAGACAGGGAGGTTAACCAGGCTGAAACCGGTAGTATATACCCTGAACTGGGGAAGGGGTAGAGGGGACTGACACGTGTGATCAGGATAGGAGGTACCGAGGTCCAGATCGATAGTTTAAAAAACGAAAGATTAATGTAGCAAAAGCATAACCATATAGAGGAGCAACAGTTTTACTCGACGCTTTTATTCCCAAAACACGAGCTAGCGCCCCGAAGATGAAGTTGCGAAGCGATGGTGTTGGTTAAGTAGATATTAGGAAGATGACGTCCATGATATAAATGCACACACTAATTGCCCCCATGGTAGGCCAGCGAATACCTCAGGATTGCGCTGGCGGCTGATTATAGTCCAGGAGGGTGGGGTGGCCGGCACTTGAACGGGTCCGGTGGACGCTGCTTGTTCGTCTTGTGACATGTCGGTGGGTACTTGGCGTAAGCGACGACCCGAACGCCACTCCAGGAGAGGAAGGTAGAGAGGTCAAAGCGACCTTAAAGCGCTTCCACCACTTAAGAAGCAACGATTTTACTCGACGCTTTTATTCCCAAAGCACGAGCTAGCGCGCCGAAGATGAAGTTGCGAAGTGATGGTGATGGTTATGTACAGATGAGGAAGATGACGTCGATAATATAAATTCTCACAATTATATATTTTGGTAAGTGGGAAGTTTAGACAAAGCGTACTTCCGGGTACCCCGTTTCAGCTATGCGGATAAGAGAAACGTGAGTGGGTTCTTTGAAGTTTCGAGACCCGCGTATTTCTTGTTTGTTGATTCGTTTGGCTGACTGTCTTCTCAAAAAGCGTGGGCCCGTGTTTCCCTAAACGCCGCGGCGTCAACGCTTCACTTGGCTTCACAAACTCGCGCTCATCACCCCTTTTTGTCGTTTTGTTATTGACAGTTGCCATTCCTCGTGACGCAGCTGCGGGGCAAACCCATTCAAAACCTGGACAGACTAAGAGGACCGTTTCTCTTAGTCTCGGCCTCAGATGACATGAACAACTCTGAAACTTACGCATTATAATTTTTTTTTTCAGGAACCAAAGATCGCGCAGCGGAAGGGTTCTGAAAGGAAGCGTGAGTAAATACCGCGAATTACTCGCTGAACTTAATTTTTTCTAAAAGAAGACTCTTCTATCCCGAAGCAACGGTTTCCGAATGAGAACCCTTCTAAATAGTGTGGTTCACTGGATCCGGCATTTCTGGACGCGGGAGTAGAGATGAAAATTTCGCGTGACTTTCTTTTCACTGTTGACTGTGACGGTTCTGTCCGCCGCGGTGACGCGCGAGTCGCGGAGTCAAATTCAGTTGTGAACGGCACGAACGGAGCACCGAGACCAGAGCGGGGGAGATCGAATGAAATAGCTGCGAAATGTGCTAGAAGGAAGTCGCGTAACGGAGATGACACGGAAGAGGAGGATCTCTTTCGGCATCTATAATTGCACTCGGAGCCACGGCCCACGTCTAATGCGGGTGGCCTATAGCTATTCTTCACGGCCAAAATTGCAGGCAGTTGCCATCAGCTTGAGTAAGAAAACCGCCCAAACGTCGATTTCTTTCTTCCTAACCTGCGTGCATCTATAAAACCCCCAACTAAGTGCGTTAAAGTATATTATAAATATGCAGATAGCCAACGAAGACGAATGTTTTCTTTGTAGCAGACCAGCGCCTTTCTTGGGTGGCATATGTAAACAGATCTAATGAACAAAGAAATAAAATGTAAAGAAACTGCTACAGCTGAAGGATCACTCTGCTCGTTTCTAGATCAGTGCTTTTCATTTGAACGGAAAATTTTGATGTTCTAAATCAGCTGTTGAATACTTGCAACTCCAACACGGCCCGTGCTAAATTCTTCACATACGCGAGGTATGTGGTATGTGGTATACACAGTAAGCGCAGGCTGGCTGCAGTGAATATTGCACTTGAAATAGTTCCAAGAGGGATCTTCTAGTGTAGCTTGGATTTGTTAGATCTGGAATAATACGGTTCCTTGAATTTTTCTGCGAACAGCGGTCTACGTTCATGGCTTATAGACTTGAGATTACAGTAGTATATGCAGAATACTAAGCGAGTTCCTTTTTCAGTGAATTTGAGTTCGGCAGATTAGATAACGATTCTTACCTCTCTCTCTCTCTCTCTATATATATATATATATATATATATATATATATATATATATATATATATATATATATATATATATATATGTTTTGCCTTTGTCATTCGTTAGAACGAAGCCGCGTCCCGGCTACCACCGAGATTGGCCACTGAGCGGGACGGCTAATACGAAAAGAATAGAATCGCACGAAAATAGTCCTCACATAACCCGTCCCCAGGCTGGACTATCTCATCCCAGCTAAGCGTGGTTGTACTACTCGCATGCGTATAGTCCAGCATTTTTTGGTAAGGGACGGAAAGACAAACAAGATATGGTACAAGATACAAATATGCAATGAAAATTAAGCGTATGACCATTCGACAGATTTGTCGTTCCTTACTTTTTTTTTTCGCTTTAAACTTCGCAGTGCTAGTCTTCAGAAAGCCGATTATAAAGAAAGCGGTACGTCATCATTAACTAAAGAAGCATCTCTTTAAAGCACAAATTCTGCAAATAACTAGGCAAGTTAACTAAACATATAGCACAGTAATGCAATATCCAAAGTGACGGCAACGACGTCTTCGTTAAAGTAAAAAACCGTCAACTCTCTAAGAATATGATAGCCTATTTAGAGAATGGGGTTATTGTGACGTCACGACAGCAACCCGTGCGTGCGTCACGGTCGACCTTGCCCGTTATAATGTATCAGAGCGACGTTTCTGTAACCTCGTATCTCCTTACAAATTTGCGATTTCGTGCACACAGCGGCACGCTCGCATACGCCCCGCCACAGGTCGAGTTTTCTGTTAGATGCCTCCAAAATTGGTGAAGTACGTCCGCCTATATTCTGCAAAGAAATACGTGACCGATGGTAAGATCGAACCTTGTGTCTTCTAGCACAGCTGCCAAACGTTGAAATCACTATATAGGCCACGATCGCACGCATGCTTCTTTCGCGCCAAATTCGCTGATTGAAACGTCTGCCACGTGCGTTACGCGCAAGTTTCTCGCATTCTTCTCTTGTGGCAGCAAGCGCTTTGAGACACTGTATAAGACTGCGCTGCCTCCAGGATCGGCCCATATCTTTCGTCAGGGGAACTTGATATCTTCCAAAGTGGATATAAAGTTCACCTGAAATGCTATCGCATTAAAAACTTCGCAGACGTACGCCAATCTGAGCAAATGCTACATCAAAGACAACGAAGCTGTGTGAGCGAGTTCTCAAACCTATCATTGGAAATACTCGGCGCATTTTCTGGCTGTTCTCGGGGATGATTCATTAAATCCTCCGAACCCTTACCCCACTAACGAGCTTTGGGAGAGAGCCTTGGCCAGCTCCGACCTCGAGGATCAGCAACGGCTGATTGCGAGGGCCCAGGACGCGGCCCGAGCTCAAGGCATTCTGGAATGAGGACGCCTCTCCAAAGCTTCATTCACCCAATAAAAATGTTTATTCTCTCTCTCTCATCGCCGACGTCCCGGTCATACGGCCATTTCGGAACTCCCACGCCGGCTACGTTGCTGTCTCATCTTTGTGAACGCAGCCCCAAAGTTTTTGGGACAAGTTTGAGGAGGCGCGCTATATATGCGTGAGAAATAGCGTGCTCGACGCAAACTGCGAACGCCTTCCGCGTCTGATGCATGCGCGGTGGCGACAGATTTCTCCGAGGTCCCTATTCTAAAAAACAAAATCCCTAATGCTGCGTTTGGTACGACAGAGGCGGGAATTCTCAACTAACCGCCATCGGGTTCTTGCAAAGAAGTCCTTCAGCACGCAAGGGGCAGTTCGCTTCTATCGAAGTGCCCTAGCCGCACCTGGGAAGATCACGCTGCACTTTCTGCTCGAAAACAGAACGCCAAGTGACTAATGGCTTCTCCCAGCTGGGAAAAAGACGTTTGCGAAAAAAAAGACTTCTTATCCGAGAAGTGTAAATAATTTCTTGATAATTTTGCGATATAGCACGGCCCGAAGGCTCTACCATGTTATTCAGCTTTTCTGATTGAAATAGAGAAAGCATATCAACAAGCGCGTGCACCTTCCTCAAAGATTTTTCATCGAACAAAAGCGCGTCGTTCATCGCACTCTTGCCGCGAATGAAGAAAACGAGCCTAAGCCGAGATGTGACGATAACGGGACAGCGCTTGCCAAGCATTTTGGCTCATTTCTACCGCGCCAACATAGTCGTCATACGCAGAACAACGCGCACGTTCCGCACTTCCTGCCACAAACGTTTCTGTACGTTTGCGACAGGAGCTAGCTTGATGCTCTCCGCACCCGGGATCGAATTCAGCAAACTTTTCGTATAAGTGTTCTTTGTTATTTGTCACTGGCCGGCTTCCTTCGCTAACGATATGTCCAGCACCATGATTGGCTTGAATTGTCACTTAAATAAAACAGTTCTATCGTAAGAGCTTTTTTGTGAATGCACGGATCCTGTTTCTCGTTCTCGCATTTCGTACTGATTCTATTCTCTCATGACTCGTTGTATCAGCTGCCCTTTTCTATGTCGTCTTTTCTTTATTGCGATAGCTATTTATGGACACTTCAGGCGAATTTCTGCCGTCGCCGTGATGTTCCATACAAAAGTCGAAGGTCGATAAAATCGTTGCCGCGTGCCGTGTGCTTTATGTGCGAGTGAAAGCGTACGAAGGCGAGCCGGTGATCGCGGCTCAATCTCGCGCACGCAAGCAAGGGAAGCGGGTCGGAAGCGCGCCGTTTTCTGTCGCGCGCAAGGATCCGGGGTGAGGGGATGGAGATGAGGGGGCGCGTTATACTACGGGCGGCCGCGCGCGCCCTACCGGGCCGCTCGCTGTATCCTGAAAGCTATCTGCGACGTGAAGAGTGTCCGGCCGCGCGCTGTATTTTCGCGGCTTAGTTCGCGTTGATGCGACACGCGGCACGAAGATCAATTCGCTCGCTGCTGCTGCCGCATTTCCTCGCTCCAGCGTTTTGACAGCGAGTTTCCGCGGTCATCGAGTGAGATGTGTTCATGTTTGCTTGCGCGCGCGTGATACCACGCTTGTTAATTGAGTTAGTGTGCCTGTGTTTACGTGTTTATACGGCCAATATAACTACCACCCTTACTTGGTATATCTAGCTGTCCATTACTTTCCTATCGCAATCGATGCTTCGCCTTTTGGGCGAAACTCCCAATTTTTTTTTATTCCTGTCCTTTTCGTCGCTAAAGCACAGAGCTGCGCGAGAACGACCACAGAAAGGTTGCGCAACACGGTACTTTTTCTTTTTTTCTTACATAGAACCAAGCCAACAATTAAGGCCGATAAGGCCATTAACTGGCTAACATTAACTAGCTAGAACTTCACTTAGTACAATAACTGGTATGCTATTAAATGGCTAACACTATATAAAAAAGACCTCTATCGTTTCGGGATGAAATAGCATCGCAAGCGAAGTTGTCCCACCGGGTATGCAGCGCTTAGTCTCGCTCGAGTGTAGGCGTTGGTAAATGTGCGCAAATATCGTGCGGGACCGTCATCGGAAATCAATAACAGAAGACGTCCTCCGATAACTGCTTCCTAAAAAAACGCACTTTCTGATGCAACATTTCTCTTTCAGTTCAGCGAGCACACCAGTATTTCACCGTTCTCCACCATTCTCGTTTTCGTAATGATTCCGTCGCACATCTCTCGAAGAAAGAAATGACATAATCTGCCTGTAGAGCGGCCTTCGCTTTGCATTCCCTTTCGCGTCGAGACGAGGTTTCTCGACGATTGAAGTTCGAATAAATACACATATAAACAAAAAAGAGGAACGTGGTATTAGTCGAGTCAGGATGACTGAAAAAAATATAAAATAAAGAAGTTGAGAAATAAAGCGTAAAGTTTCAAGCAAGGCAATTTGTGCTCGGAAAGACGAATAGATGGCGTTCTGAGAGACGGCTGACGACTTAAGTGAACGTCGGAACCGCCGCCAGTCCACGGCGAAAATAGAAAAAAAAAAAAGATTATTGGTTTTTAGTTTCAGGCCTATATATATCGGACATGCGCCGTTGTGGCCGGGTCATTTTCACGGACCAAGGAACAGGATAATGTAGGCCCCGCAAAGTTTTGAACATCGCATTAGAGCGCATACTGATGACACATCTCGGTAACTAAAAAAAAATGATAAAAAAATAAAGAAATAAATGGTGAGGGGAGCCATGTTATATCGCGGATACACCAGAGAAAATGTTTTTGTGTGTCTTACACAACCTTCCTGACTGTTTAGTTTGCGCATTTTCGTATACATTGATTTCATCGTTCAAGGTGCCCTTATACTTTTCAGGGCCTTAGCGCATGCCAGCAGCTGCTCTAATCCAAGACCTCTTGCAGCCAAGCGATCGGAAGCCAGTGGTGTCCTGAGCCACAATTTCATACAACCCGCGCCACACCTGCAGAAATTGCGGATGTCCTCGTAGAGTTGTGCTCTCTATGATTATAGACTTGAGCAGGAGAAAAGCTTACGTGACGTACCAGAAAACCGTGAACCGAAACAATTGTGCAGTGGTTCTATTTTTTTCAACATACTAAGAGTTGTCAGATCGGTTCTCGAAATTTCACTTCCTCTTTCTTTCATCATCAGCCTAGTTACGCCCACTGCAGGGCAAAGGCCTCTCCCATACTTCTCCAACTGCCCCGGTCATGTACTAATTGTGGCCATGTTGTCCCTGCAAACGTCTTAATGTCATCTGCCCACCTAACTTTCTGCCGCCCCCTGCTACGCTTCCCTTCTCTTGGAATCCAGTCCGTAGCTCTTAGTGACCATCGGTTATCTTCCCTCCTCATTACATGTCCGGCCCATGCCCATTTCTTTTTCTTGATTTCAACTAGGATGTCGTTTACCCGCGTTTGTTGCCTCACCCAATCTGCTCTTATCCCTTAAGGTTACACCCATCATTCTTCTTTCCATAGCTCGTTGCATCGTTCTCAATTTCAGCAGAACCCTTTTCGTAAGCCTCCAGGTTTCTGCCCCATATGTGAGTACTGGTAACACACAGCTGTTGTACACTTTCCTTTTGAGGGATAGTGGCAACCTACTGTTCATGATTTGAGAATGCCTGCCAAACGCACCCCAACCCATTCTTATTCTTCTGGTTATTTCAGTCTCATGATCCGGATCCGTGGTCACTACCTGCCCTAAGTAGATGTATTCCCTTACCACTTCCAGTGTTTCGCTACCTATCGTAAACTGCTGTTCTCTTCCGAGACTGTTAAACAGTACTTTAGTTTTCTGCAGATTAATTTTCAGACCCACCCTTCTGCTTTGTCTCTCTAGGTCAGTGAGCATGCATTGCAATTGGTCTCCTGAGTTACTAAGCAAGGCAATATCATCAGCGAATCGCAAGTTGCTAAGGTATTCTCCATCAACTTTTATCCCCAATTCTTCCCACTCCAGGCCTCTGAATACCTCTTGTAAACATGCTGTGAATAGCATTGGAGATATCGTATCTCCCTGTCTGACGCCTTTCTTTATAGGGATTTTGTTGCTTTCTTTGTGGAGGACTACGGTGGCTGTAGAGCCGCTATAGATATCTTCCAGTATTTTTACATATGGCTCATCTACACCCTGATTCCGTAATGCCTCCATGACTGCTGAGGTTTCGACTGAATCAAACGCTTTCTCGTAATCAATGAAAGCTATATATAAGGGTTGGTTATATTCTGCACATTTCTCTATCACTTGATTGATAGTGTGAATATGGTCTATTGTTGAGTAGCCTTTACGGAATCCTGCCTGGTCCTTTGGTTGACAGAAGTCTAAGGTGTTCCTGATTCTATTTGCGATTACCTTAGTAAATACTTTGTAGGCAACGGACAGTAAGCTGATCGGTCTATAATTTTTCAAGTCTTTGGCGTCCCCTTTCTTATGGATTAGGATTATGTTAGCGTTCTTCCAAGATTCCGGTACGCTCGAGGTTATGAGGCATTGCGTATACAGGGTGGCCAGTTTCTCTAGAACAATCTGACCACCATCCTTCAACAAATCTGCTGTTACCTGATCCTCCCCAGCTGCCTTCCCCCTTTGCATAGCTCCTAAGGCTTTCTTCACTTCTTCTGGCGTTACCTGTGGGATTTCGAATTCCTCTAGGCTATTCTCTCTTCCACTATCGTCGTGGGTGCCACTGGTACTGTATAAATCTCTATAGAACTCCTCAGCCACTTGAACTATCTCGTCCATATTAGTAACGATATTGCCGGCTTTGTCTCTTAACGCACACATCTGATTCTTGCCTATTCCTAGTTTCTTCTTCACTGTTTTTAGGCTTCCTCCTTTCCTGAGAGCCTGTTCAATTCTATCCATATTATAGTTCCTGATGTCCGCTGTCTTACGCTTGTTGATTAACTTAGAAAGTTCTGCCAGTTCTATTCTAGCTGTAGGATTAGAGGCTTTCATACATTGGCGTTTCTTGATCAGATCTTTCGTCTCCTGCGATAGCTTACTGGTTTCCTGTCTAACGGCGTTACCACCGACTTCTATTGCGCACTCCTTGATGATGCCCATGAGATTGTCGTTCATTGCTTCAACACTAAGGTCCTCTTCCTGAGTTAAAGCCGAATACCTGTTCTGTAGTTTGATCCGGAATTCCTCTAGTTTCCCTCTTACCGCTAACTCATTGATTGGCTTCTTGTGTACCAGTTTCTTTCGTTCCCTCCTCAAGTCTAGGCTAATTCGAGTTCTTACCATCCTGTGGTCACTGCAGCGTACCTTGCCGAGCACGTCTACATCTTGAATGATGCCAGGGTTCGCGCAGAGTATGAAGTCGATTTCGTTTCTAGTCTCACCATTCGGGCTCCTCCACGTCCACTTTCGGCTAACCCGCTTGCGGAAAAAGGTATTCATTATACGCATATTATTCTGTTCTGCAAACTCTACTAATAATTCTCCTCTGCTATTCCTAGAGCCTATGCCATATTCCCCCACTGACTTGTCTCCAGCCTGCTTCTTGCCTACCCTGGCATTGAAGTCGCCCATCAGTATAGTGTATTTTGTTTTGACTTTACCCATCGCCGATTCTACGTCTTCATAAAAGCTTTCGACTTCCTGGTCATCATGACTAGATGTAGGAGCGTAGACCTGTACAACCTTCATTTTGCACCTCTTATTAAGTTTCACAACAAGACATGCCACCCTCTCGTTAATGGTATAGAATTCCTGTATGTTAAGAGCGATTTCCTTATTAATCAGGAATCCGACTCCTAGTTCTCGTCTCTCCGCTAAGCCCCGGTAACACAGTACATGCCCGCTTTTTAGCACTGTATATGCTTCTTTTGTCCTCCTAACCTCACTGAGTCCTATTATATCCCATTTACTACCCTCTAATTCCTCCAATAACACTGCTAGACTCGCCTCACTAGATAGCGTTCTAACGTTAAACGTTGCCAGGTTCCGATTCCAATGGCGGCCTGTCCGGAGCCAGGTATTCTTAGCACCCTCTGCAGCGTCACAGATCTGACCGCCGCCGTGGTCAGTTGCTTCGCGGCTGCTGGGGACTGAGGGCCGGGGTTCGATTGTTGTATTCATATAGGAGGTTGTGGCCAAGTACTGCACCAGGGTGGCCAATCCTGCTCTGGTGAGAGAGTGCGTTACCGGTTCTGGTCACCGGGATCAGGCCGCACTCCAGGCCTGTTTGTGCAATTTTCTCAACACACGGTTTTTTTTTTTTGTATTTTCCGGTGGAGAATAGCGCGGCACCGGGATTTGAATCACGGTCCTCTTGCACTGGAGACGGATACTCTACCGTCCCCGTAGGAGTTAAATTAAAAATTAATTTATGGGGTTTTACGTGACAAAACCACTTTCTGATTATGCACGCCGTAGTGGAGGACTCCGAAAATTTCGACCACCTGGGGTTCTTTAACGTGCACTTAATTCTAAGTACACGGGTGTTTTCGCATTTCGCCCCCATCGAAATGCGGCCGCCGTGGTCGGGGTCCGATCCCGCGACCTCGTGCTCAGCAGTCTAACACCATAACCACTGAGCAACCACGGCGGGTCCCGCAGGAGTTGTACGCCTCATTTAACCTACAGTGGTGCCCTACTTGGTCAGTCAAGGTGGACCAATCTGAGCTCGGTTATACCGCATGGATGGCACTCGGCTAGAGAACCTCGTATTTATGACCTGCACATGTGAGGCCTTACATATTTGAAGATATATATCTATTTTTTTTTTTAGGAGGGTTCCCGTACAGTGATAAAATAAAGGAAAAGACATTAAAAGAAAGAAAAAAAAAAAGAAAGAAAAAGGGGCGGGAAAAAAAAAAAAAAAAAAAAAAAAAAAACGGAACATAACAGGTGATTTGAACTCGTGACCCTTCGATGTTGCCCGGAAAGATAGCTCAGTCGGTTGGTTCGTCAGGCCCCAGGCTACTTTCAAGCGCCACAGCTCCTCCTCCGAGCCTCACACTTACGTGGAAAGAGACTCATGTTGTCCGCGATAGTCGGTTTTTGATACGCACACGACAAACTGCCTTAAAATATTTAGACTTGAGGGAAAGCTTCGTTAGCAAACGATAGCACGGCAATCAGCACTCGAATATAATTATAACCCTAATACTAATTGTAAATATTCATCTCATCTATGGGATCTAATGCGCGCGCTGTTTCTTTGTCTCTGCGTGTAGTAGTTGAGAGAGCCAGTTTAAGGGCGGAGAAGAAGAAAGAAAAGAAAAGCAAAAACTGCAGCGCCGTGGTTTTAAAGCGCAGCCGTGGTAGAGAAACGGAATGCGATATAAGCGTGCGTAGCCACGATACGCACACGACAAACTGCCTTAAAATATTTAGACTTGAGGGAAAGCTTCGTTAGCAAACGATAGCACGGCAATCAGCACTCGAATATAATTTTAACCCTAATACTAATTGTAAATATTCATCTCATCTATGGGATCTAATGCGCGCGCTGTTGCTTTGTCTCTGCGTGTAGTAGTTGAGAGAGCCAGTTTAAGGGCAGAGTAGTTGGAAGGCATACTTTCTAGGAAAAATGGCCGCTCAAGGAGAAGAGCGAACTCGAGCGGCTTTAGAGGCTAGGAAAACTGCCTTAAAATATTTAGACTTGAGGGAAAGCTTCGTTAACAAACTATAACACGGCAATCAGCACTCGAATACGACGAGAGAAATTACTGAGACGTGGAAAATTCCCTTGAAAAAAATCTGGTTTGCTAGACAAATGCTCGTATGTATTGAACCTCTTAAAAGATGAGGGGTGAAATATGCGCTCACCGAGAGGGCATCTTCAGCGCGAGACATCCACAAGGCACCTTACAGAGATGTGGAGAGCTTCGCGGCCGGAACGAAGCATCCCTTCTCCGCCGGCCAAGAGGGGGAAACGTGCTTTCCGATCGCTCAAGGTTGCGCGGACAACGCGTCTAGGAAAAGCTTAACCAGGTGCGATGGCGGCACGCATAGCGTGGGAAGCTAGCCGCCAGAATAACTATACCAAGGGCTGCTGCTGATGAGGGCGAAGTACCTTCGTGTAATTATAATAACCCTAATAGGACTACTTTCGGAAAAAAAAAAAGGAAACGGCCCAGAGGGCTATACTACGAGAGCTATGACTGATAGTTTTCTATATATATATATATATATATATATATATATATATATATATATATATATTCATCTCATCTATGGGATCGCATTCGCGCGCTGTTTCTTTGTCTCTGCGTGTAGTACAGTTAAGAGAGCCAGTTTAAGGGCGGAGAAGAAGAAAGAAGAGAAAAGCAAAAACTGCAGCGCCGTGGTTTTAAAGCGCACCCGTGGTAGAGAAACGGAATGCGATATAAGCGTGCGTAGCCATGATACGCACACGACAAACTGCCTTAAAATATTTAGACTTGAGGGAAAGCTTCGTTAGCAAACGATAGCACGGCAATCAGCACTCGAATATAATTATAACCCTAATACTAATTGTAAATATTCATCTCATCTATGGGATCTAATGCGCGCGCTGTTTCTTTGTCTCTGCGTGTAGTAGTTGAGAGAGCCAGTTTAAGGGCGGAGAAGAAGAAAGAAAAGAAAAGCAAAAACTGCAGCGCCGTGGTTTTAAAGCGCAGCCGTGGTAGAGAAACGGAATGCGATATAAGCGTGCGTAGCCACGATACGCACACGACAAACTGCCTTAAAATATTTAGACTTGAGGGAAAGCTTCGTTAGCAAACGATAGCACGGCAATCAGCACTCGAATATAATTTTAACCCTAATACTAATTGTAAATATTCATCTCATCTATGGGATCTAATGCGCGCGCTGTTGCTTTGTCTCTGCGTGTAGTAGTTGAGAGAGCCAGTTTAAGGGCAGAGTAGTTGGAAGGCATACTTTCTAGGAAAAATGGCCGCTCAAGGAGAAGAGCGAACTCGAGCGGCTTTAGAGGCTAGGAAAACTGCCTTAAAATATTTAGTCTTGAGGGAAAGCTTCGTTAACAAACTATAACACGGCAATCAGCACTCGAATACGACGAGAGAAATTACTGAGACGTGGAAAATTCCCTTGAAAAAAATCTGGTTTGCTAGACAAATGCTCGTATGTATTGAACCTCTTAAAAGATGAGGGGTGAAATATGCGCTCACCGAGAGGGCATCTTCAGCGCGAGACATCCACAAGGCACCTTACAGAGATGTGGAGAGCTTCGCGGCCGGAACGAAGCATCCCTTCTCCGCCGGCCAAGAGGGGGAAACGTGCTTTCCGATCGCTCAAGGTTGCGCGGACAACGCGTCTAGGAAAAGCTTAACCAGGTGCGATGGCGGCACGCATAGCGTGGGAAGCTAGCCGCCAGAATAACTATACCAAGGGCTGCTGCTGATGAGGGCGAAGTACCTTCGTGTAATTATAATAACCCTAATAGGACTACTTTCGGAAAAAAAAAAAGGAAACGGCCCAGAGGGCTATACTACGAGAGCTATGACTGATAGTTTTCTATATATATATATATATATATATATTCATCTCATCTATGGGATCGCATTCGCGCGCTGTTTCTTTGTCTCTGCGTGTAGTACAGTTAAGAGAGCCAGTTTAAGGGCGGAGAAGAAGAAAGAAGAGAAAAGCAAAAACTGCAGCGCCGTGGTTTTAAAGCGCACCCGTGGTAGAGAAACGGAATGCGATATAAGCGTGCGTAGCCATGATACGCACACGACAAACTGCCTTAAAATATTTAGACTTGAGGGAAAGCTTCGTTAGCAAACGATAGCACGGCAATCAGCACTCGAATATAATTATAACCCTAATACTAATTGTAAATATTCATCTCATCTATGGGATCTAATGCGCGCGCTGTTTCTTTGTCTCTGCGTGTAGTAGTTGAGAGAGCCAGTTTAAGGGCGGAGAAGAAGAAAGAAAAGAAAAGCAAAAACTGCAGCGCCGTGGTTTTAAAGCGCAGCCGTGGTAGAGAAACGGAATGCGATATAAGCGTGCGTAGCCACGATACGCACACGACAAACTGCCTTAAAATATTTAGACTTGAGGGAAAGCTTCGTTAGCAAACGATAGCACGGCAATCAGCACTCGAATATAATTTTAACCCTAATACTAATACTAATACTAATACTCTTTCTTTAAGTTACAGCAAAAGAACCGCTGCGCTGGCAGTACTTGGATAAGATTTCCACGCTTTGAATCGCAGTAAACGATGAACTTTTAGCTCCTATCCATCGCTCGTGCTCTTTTCTCGTCTTAATGTTCAGAATGGCCGGCGTAAAAACAGCGTGTTCTTTAGTGTTTGTTTTCAAGACACCGATTTGTTAAAGTTTACGCGTGACTTATAGCGCGCTCGCTAAACGAGAGTTTACGATTGTTTTGTACGTGTTCCAAGGTCGCAACAACCAACGCCAATCAACTTCTTGGAAACATCACGCTTTCAAAGTGTCACAGGCGTCGCCGTTCGTCTTCACTTGCTTTTCTGACTTGTATAGGAACGAAGTTGCTTAAGTGAAAGAAATGCCCAGCGTCGTTTACTTTCGTATCGGCTTTTTCAGACGCCTTCTGGTCTTGAGAGGACGCGAGCACTTGTCACGAAGTATCAAATGGATGGATTCCTGAAACGGTCGCGGAAAGCTGCAGCGTTGTATGGTTTCCCTTAAATTTGACTTCACTCGTTTTACATTTTGTTTCCGTGTTGCTCGTCGCATTCTTTTTTCGGATTTACCCATTCAACACCATTTGCTTTTTTTACCTGAAAAGTTACCTTCCAGCTTACTTAGTGCAATGAAAATAAGCTCACTGTTTCTTCTTTTCCCTCTTCACGCGTTTACATGATTCGAGAGAGCAAGTCCCTCGGAAAATACTCGCTCTTATTTTTTTAATTATTGTCTCCAGATCACCGTAACGCGTACGGTAAGGCATACCGTTATAAATGGCGAGAAAGACCCTCTGAAAGAAGCTATTATTATTTAATAAATAACGGAAGATGTGGCGTCCGTTACGAAATGTGCAGCATAATGACAAGTCACGGCTGTCACCTCTCCCGTGTTTAACCAGCAGGTGACAAGTGTCATAAAGAAATGCTCGCATACAAGAACTTGCTACGAGAACTTGTTGCTCAGCATCCTGTGTGGTATTTCTGCCAGGCGCCTTTGAAGGCGAGGCTTTGATGTCTAAAACATCGCATATACAATAAAAAGAAATGTTACGGAGAATACAATGCGTGCGTTAGAATACATGCGACGCGACGCTTTATTCAAGAAGTGTGTATTAAATCAGATACGACTAAGGTAATAATACGCGTACTTGTCTTTACTTTCGTCATATGCAGCGTGCGACCTCGTGCAATGTTTATGTTTATCCACCACATGAGTCACAACTTTGCTCCCACGCAATCTCGTGCAGAGTGCGAGATGTCTACGCAGCGACGTCATGAGGACGAGAGCCTGTCGACGGAAGAATAGCGATGACAGGTGTACGCGCAGAGAAGTGCGACACATCTGTGTAGCTACATTTAAGGATCATGTAGATCTCATGTCACAATAACACTTACACCCATTCTGTAGAATTGGCCAAGAATTGGCACACACGCAGTGGCAAATACAAAATGGCTAAATAAAAAAATAACGTAAACTGAAGAACCCGTTTAATATAATGCCCTATGCCATTAAGAGTTCGGTGTGGTCTAGAGATGCATCTAAGATTCTGTGGTTTTGCGTACCAAAACCAGGATCCCATTATGAGGCGCCGCTTGGGGGAGGGGGGGGGGGGTCTTTAGATTTAACATGCATCTAAATCTAAGCGCACGAAGGTTTTCCCACATCGGCCTCATCAAAATGCGACCGCTGCGGCCGGGATTGAGCCTGCGACCTCGAGCTCAGCAGCGCAACTACATAGCGACTAAGCTACCATGGCGTGTGTAAGTGCTCTTTGTCATTGGCCGACCGCCTTCGCTCATGTTAGGTCCCGCATAAGGATTGGCTAGAATTTGCTCTTACGAAAAATTATATAGAGTAAGAAATTTTTGTGAACGTGGTGCACAGAAGGGGACATCATACATATTGCTCAAACGCGAGCAGAAGGCGTGATCTGCGGTGCTATTCGTTATAGCTATTTAGAACTGTTTTTATTCTATTTCTGCAATCAGCCTTCCACAATTGTTCAAAAAAAATTTGCAGGTTGCTCTAGCTTCGCTTGTCTGTCACGCGACGTTACGAAATTGTTTGAGCTCCCATTTTGATATGACGTGTACACACTGATTCTGCTCGAGTAAACTGAAAAGAAAAAAAATGTTATTGACGATTCCAGACTTCCTTCGCCATTAGCCCTCCGCTATTGTTCTAAAGCTTTCGGACTGCGCCCACTTCACGTCTCTGTCACGCGACGTCACAAAACCGCGAAAACTAATCACGTCAAATTGTCGTGTACACTTGAAAGATGCATTAATATGCCGAACAAAAAATATTCACCGACGATTACGATACTCCATAATGCAAAATTTGAGCGCAGGATGTGTTTTCATTGCGCGATATTGGCTGGCGCGGACAATCTGTCTCGTGCAGCACTTTCCAAACGGAGCGAAGTATGGCGCGACTGCCTCGCTAAACTGGCGATCACGAGAGCCAGCGCGTTGGTGACGCGTGGGCGCGATTCACAGCAGCCGCCGCCGACAGACTTCTGCTCATGCAGCGCTTTATTTCCATACAGACGACGCGCGCTACTCTGGCGCCATCTTGTAGCCATCGTCGCCGCACTACGCTTTTCTTCTCACGCTTTCGCCAAGCCCTCCTCCGCTTTCCGCCCCATGGTACCACCGCACTCTCCTCTCTACTCTCCTCCTCGCGTCCTTCATCCCTCGCTGCGCTCCGCGTTCGCTTTCGCATTTCGCTGTGCTCGTTCGCTCGGTTATACCGCCACCGCCACGGACGCTCGCTGCAGGAACGGGCGCCTAAAAGTTGCGCTCTAAAATGAATTATTTTAGAAATAGCCATTGATTGCCCCGTTCCGAAGGGAACACAAGGGGTCAAGGTGTCTGCCCACCGATTGCTCTGGCACTGGCTACCTCAAGGTGCAGGGGAGAACGGGTTTATTTTCATATAATAAAACTTTTTATGTGGAAATATAGCATTGTCGAACCGTTTCGGCATGTATACGACATCGCTCTGCCAATTCTTCTTCACTCAGGATACGTTTTAGTGGCATTCTTAACCTTCCGTTGCACGCCACCGCGATTTTCGGCCAGCCACCGCAAGCTGAGTTAGAGGAAGCGGGCCATCGCAGACGCCGGCAACCACTCTCCTCGACCGGTTGTCTACTTTCACTGTGCTAGCTCGACCCCACCATAAGAAACTTATCTTCTGCTTACTCCTCGCCTACTGCCAGCCAATTAGATAAGAAAAATCTGTCAAGGTAGGCAAGGCTATTCACTTTGAAAGCAAACGAAAGTGACCTCTTATTAACGAGGAAGGCGATTAATTGGGCGGTTCAAGTAACGCTGCTGCGGGTCACCGCCCGATGCTTGCGTCGGCGGTTACGTAAATTTGACGTAGCGAAATTAGAATAAAAACAGATTGGAATAGTTTTACGCTGTAGGGTCCCTGGTATCTTATTTCTTTGCCCTCAATTCATCGAGAGGCTGCTGCAAAGACATTCATGTGCGCTGAGTGGGAAGCGGCGCATTTGCGTAATTAACTGCCATTGCGACTGTATCTGTCGTGATTTATCGGCTCGAAAGACTCTTTGTGCTACTCCCTTTGATTAGAAGTGATGCGTCGAGCCGGTCTCGGGACAAATCTAAACGCCATGATCTCGGTGCGTTTAAAAAGAGTCGCAGTTTCACCCGAAAGGCGAAGCATCGATTCCGATAGCAAATTAGTAGACAGCTACACGAATTAAGGATGGTAGTTTTATCGGCCGTATAAACTTGGAAAAATTCCCTTACTAACCGAATTAACAAGCATGGTGTCAGCATGCGCACGCAAAGATGAACCCATCACACTCGATGATTGCGGGCACTGGCTGTCAAAACGCTAGTGTGAGCAAGCGCGGCAGCAGTGAGGGAAGTGACCTTCATGCTGTGTATCGTTTCAACGCAAGAGCGGCGAGAACACCGAGCGCACGAAGGTGTGAGCCGTCTGCAGATCCTTTTTAAAGATAGGGTGCGCGTTATTGCACGCGTTAGCGCATGCGGCCGTGCAAATGACGCACTTGTTCGCGGAGTCGAAGCCCCTTCCTGCCACGCTGCCTCCCCACTTTCCTCCTTTTCGCGCGCGATATTGAGCCGCACTCGTCAGCTCTCCTTGCGCCCCGTCCCGAAATACGCAGTTAGTTCCGGAGCGCAACGCCACCCCGCTTTACCCCCCCTCCCACCCATCCTCCTACGGCCTTTCGCGTGACGGAAGACGGCGCGTTTGATCTCCGCTTTCCTTCTTCGCGCACTCGAGACTGAGCCGCGATCGTCAACTTCCCTCGCGTGCTTTCACTCGCACGTACAGCATACGACCCGCGGCGTCGCCCTTGAACTTTATATGGAACATCACGGCGACGCCGACGACAATAATGCGCCTAGAGTGTCCATGTAATTGCTATCGCAATAAAATGTAAGACACAAAGGAAATGTGAACGTACTTACACGCAGTGCAAACTCCATCTAGAGAGAAAGTGAGGATAAAATTTGAGATGAATGAGATCGCACTGAAGTAATAAGCTTGATTGTTGCTTTGTCTTTTCATTAAAGAGTGTTAAGTTCGCTTCATCTCGACGTTAAGGCGGGCCTCAACGCTCTTTAATGAATGGACAGAGAGACATTCAAGTTTATATCACTTCGCTTTATCTTGACGTTCCATTACCCTTGATATGCCGATGAGCCATCCCTCTTTTAATAAAGTTGTACCAAGGCACGCCATCTCGACGTTCTTTTTATTTTCTCGTTGAAGTTTACCACTGGCTGGCAAAGGGTGCAGGCAAGGTAATACCACGCGCTACGCGATTTCAGCGAAGTAATATTGACAGCTTCCTTTCGGAGAGTTTGGGAGTTGCCCCAAGGAAAATGGGACGAGTTGACAAGCCGAGATTTCTCGTGTCGATGCCAATATTGGAAAGCCGATAAGTGATGCAAATTCTTACTTACGACTTTGCAAGGCGCCTCTGTAAATCGACGACGTAAGCATTCCTCAGGGTTTAGGTCATCGGGCGAAGAGGGGAAAATTCGAAAACAAATTACTTGTAACCGTTTATTGTGAGAACGTGCGACAGTGCATATGACTTGTTCCCTAGTGAAAAGGCGCAACTTGGCCATGAAATTGCTCAGTGTTGATGATGATAATAATTATGATGCTCAGCTGTGGCACGTGCCCACAAATGGGGACATTAATCGGGCGACGGGGAGACACAAACATAAAAAAGGAAATATGACACAAAGAAAAACAGAGTTGTACGTAACTGGGAAGTCAAACTAACTGAAGCGAAACTATAGGTGAGGTATTCATGAACGAAACATAAAAAACTGCGTTATACAATAACTTGAAGAACAAAATCATTCCAGTGAAAAAAAAATCTGTGTTTGTGTGTAACCTCATTAAATATAGTCTTCCTCACTCTCGCTGCCTACAATAGTTAATTAAATTATTAAATTCTCGAGTTTTACATGCCAGAACCTTGATTATGAGGCACGCCGTAGTGTGTGCGTGTGTGTGGTGGGGGGACTTCGGATTAATTTTTAGCACCTGGAATTCTTTAACGTGCACCTAATGCACGGTACACGGGCGCTTTTTTTTTTTCTTTTGAATTTATACCCCACTGAAATCCGGCCGCCGCGGCCGGGATTTGATCCCGCGCTTTCGAGCTTAAGCAGTGCGACGCCAAAGCCGCCACGCCACCACAGCGGGTGCCTACAGTAGTTAGAGACTCCTGCGTGATCAAAATTAATTTATGCAGCTGCAGCTCTACTTGCACCTGCTCAACGAATATGCACGCGTTCATCTCAAGTACGTGCCCCGAAGCAAGCCTCTCCTCAGAACCGGTCCAGATGCAAGCAAACTTCGCCAAGATCACCGCCGTTCCCGAAAACGTCCTTCGTTCGGTGATGAGCACATGATCCCCACGTCCAAAGCCCGTTTCTTGCACGCAGCTTGGTCAAAGCCGAAACAGCGCTTCGAGCCGCTTCCGGGACGAGAAAAGTAGGCACCGACAAGTTTCCGAGAAATTTCGAGGCTTAGAAGCACGTGGGATTAACTAATTACGCTCACGACGATTGCCCTCCACGCGACGCGCGCGTCAGCACAGAATTCAAGTACGGAAGGAGATTTAGCTCTTACCTCCACGATTCAAATGTATATGCTAGTGAATTCAAATGTTGTATGCTAGTGTTCAAATGTTGTATGCTAGTGAATGTTTTGGAGCAAGTATTTGATTAGGTTCTGGAGCGTTCTGCGATTAAAAGTTGCCGGAAATTGGAAGTCTAGATGTAGAAGTCTAAGATTGTAGTTTAAATCTTGGCAGCCGGGCAACGAGAAAAAGAGATTACGTGGTTACGTAACCTGCATCTGCTAAGGCGTCTGAAGCGGGAGCACTTGATGCTGTAGTTCGCACTTTATGTGATGTCGTTACATTGTGTACAAGAGTATTGCGGATGCCTAACCGATAATTTACGGGCACAACGTAGACACACTGCCATGGATTCTAACCAACTAGCCCGCCAACGTGTTTTAACACAACGTAGAGCCGTGCATTATATACCAAAACTCTACTTTTCATTTTAAGCGTATTGTTTATTTTATTGACCGGTGGGCATATTTTGTACAATGAATGTTTCCTACTACTATTACTTGCTCAAATGCGCGCAACTGCGTAAACTATCAGGCATAACTATCCAATCGATTTTTCCACACGCGCATAACGCCATAAAAGAGACTTATCTGGTTGACGCAGTATTGCTAGGTATTGACTTCTGATCTTACCATAGAAACAGCTAGTTACATTTCTCTTCCAGTAACATCATTGTAATTATTTAAGCTATTCCGCAGGTTCATTGCATCCGTCGACTTTGTTCATACTAAGAGCCGGAATTATCTAAATGTGTTCCCGTATCTATAGTGAGCGCTTAGCTGAGCACCGAACTGTTGTATAAATCAAGCGGCATACCGGCTGCTTTTGGTATCATAGCCAGTCACGTAATTGTGATGCTTGAGCAATGAACTTCTCTTTTTCCAGGCTTCTTATTTTCAACACCTTCTTTCGAGTTCACTCTGTGAGGCATGACATGGCAAGAACTTTATTTTTGTCCAGAGAAACTTGGGCCCGAGGGCAGAAGCCCCCAGGCTATTGCCCTCGGGCCCAAGGAATCCATAAATTTTCTTCTCGGAGCTTGGGTCATCGTATGGTTTTATATTGAGTTGCTTGACAGCGTTACTTTCCTTACTCAGCACACACTCCCGTACTTGCAATTCCATATGCAGCGCTTCAACAACAGCATATTGAGAGAGGGCGAGAGAACCCTCTAATGAAAGGCAGAGATTTTAGCCGGCGTGTAAACATCGCTGACATGTTACTCTGCGTGGGGAAGGAAATTCGGGAGAGCGTATTGAGTGCGTGATTGAAACCGTTGAGAAGCTTCGCGTGCACCGATTTCGAGTGGAACCAGCATACTTTGTTCTGTGTTCTTTTTTCTTTTTTTTCTCAAGCAATAAGCATATTAGCAAAGAAGTTATAAACTCCTAATGTCATGCTTTAGCGTTGCAGTTATTATAATAGGCTTATTAAATAACTTAAATAAGCGCTGTTGATATTAAGCGTATACATAGCCTGATGGGAAAAGCATGTTGAGTAACACCGTTACAGGCATTCTCTGTAACCAGAGTTTTCTCCAAAGACGCATCACTTGCGGAGTAAGTGGCGAGCGATTATAATGCAAATTCGGCCTTAAAAGGCAACTCGGGCGTTTCTGTTACAGCGAAGCTGTATGTGCGCCTAATGAAGCATGAAAACGTTACGTGCGTGTTTTCAAGCTGTGTGGGTGAGCGAAATAGTTCATCGAGTTCATATTTGGAGGGAACAGGGGGAATGTTAGGGGTGATACGGCAGAAGCATTTCGAAGACTGTGCACTAATTAGGGGCTAAATAAAGTTTGCTAAACCATCTTCTTCTTGCCTGTTTAGAGGTGTTATATGAAGCGCTTATAAAATGTTTCCGCTGCCCGGCAGTAACCAAAGATGGTGGCAAGTCTGTATTTGGAGAGAACTGGGCGATGTAATGGGTGAGGTGTGCCGAAAATGTGAAGTCTGTAGGTTAATGACAGGCTTTATATAACGTTACTTATCAAGTGTTCGAGAAATTTACAAATGTATTTCATGAATCACGCGTAAAGTTTGCCAAATGTCCTCGAAGAAATTTTGAGGTAATAGGGGCATTTGATGCGTCACGCACGAGAATTGTTTCAAGAGGGTCAGTTTTTAGAGCTATTGCTATTTAAGAAAGGCTGTTTAAATCAGTGCCCGGCTGTTTTAGGATATATGTTTCCAATGGTCCGAGAGAACTCTGCGTCACACCAAGTTTACTTTTGAGGAAATGTTGCACATGTCAACTGTAAACAGTGGAGAAACTGAAGAAACGTTTCCGATTTAATTATGACCTTTGAAAATAATTTCTGAGCCCTAACTCTCTCCGCGTTTTTATGCGTTACTTGAGGTGCTCACGGTGTCCTTGGTGAACTGAGCGAGTCATCTTGTTTTTATACGCCATGTCGCCTCGGCGTATAGTTAAGAACACCCGGCCAGAAGCTCCAGCAACACTAAATCTTGCTATCGCTTTCAATGCTTCGCTTTCGTGTGAAACTACCAAGTTTGCGATGTGGACTGGTTGGTTCCTCTTTGTGATTTACTTGTTGATGATTAACGCCTATCAACTCGTTCAGTTCGCCCTGTTTCTGAAACAGCAAGCGCTACCTAAGTACCTTCACTGCGACAAATGTACAGCTTTATTAAGCGCGTCATTCCTTTAATAGAATGAATAGATTTGTCCAATCGGTGAAAACCTAAGAATAAAAGGCGACATGTACGCTGTTCGACTCAAACACGAGTTGCATAGATGCGCCAGTCAATTTTGTTTGCTTACTTCCGAGACGTCAAGAGGTTTTGCGTGTTCCAAACGGCTGTTTTCTTAGTGCAGATCTTTCTTTGTGTCCCTGTATTTTGGATGAATTCTGAACGTCTGGGCAAATTTCATGGCTGATTCTGATCAGCCAAAGGTCGTACTCAGCCGAAGGTCGTACTCAGACAAAGGCAATATTTTAGCTTAAAACAACGAGGTTTCAGTTCCCCCAATTAGCCTAGCATTTAAAGTAGTAAAATAATGTCATTAAGCTGTGAGCGGTCTCCAGCTGCCTAGGCTCCCTTTGAGAGGTGAAAGGCACATACACTGCATTTTTGTAGTTGGAGCTTGTAGTGTATCCCTATACAGCAGTCACACGTCCACTTTGGTTCGCGATCGAGCCCGATCCGGATCGAAATTCTCGACCGCGATTGACTTGCTCCCACAGCTTGCGCAAGGGAGCCAATAGCGATCGAGAAATTCGATCCCGATCGGGTTTGATCTCTCTCGAAAGTGCGCCGTCCGACACTGGTATCAGATTGCCAGCGACTTCAGAAACATTCGGCCATTCGCTCAAGTTGGCTACCATCGTCGATGGTTTCTGCACAATAATTTTTACTATGTTCTGAATCTTAACTACGTTAGAATAAATGGTTCTTTAAATTACGGACGTCCTTCAGTGACGCGTAAGCTGTGTTCACGCAGCGTGTAATACCGCTGTTTAATTCCGCGGAGGCGCGTGACGTCTGCGATATATACCGAATCGCACCGCAAGCAGCTTGTCTGCGCCGCTGTGTTGTGCGGCATGACCCGCTGCCACCGAGGCACGTCCCGTTCCCTCGCACACACAATGAGCGATTCGGTCATCCGTGTGATTCTAGCTGCACGGTGGATCAGTTTGCACCGAAATTTGGTAATAACATTAAATAATTAGAAATTAAATATCGAAATTGATGTGGGTAGCGATTAGTGCTTGCAAATATCTATCAAACCGGCTATCCGGTTTAACCGGATGGGAAGTGAATCCGGCCTCGAAAACCGGCTATCCTAATTTCAAGAAACGGATATTCAGTATATCCGCTTGAAGTAACCGGTTAGCTGGGTATTTGAATATTCGAACACGAATATTTGGTGTCTAATAAAGGAAAGGTAAGGAGGTTAACCAGAGCAGATATCGAGTTTGACAAATTAACTATATATATATATATATACACATACATACATACATACATACATACATACAAGTACACAAGAGAAAAACAGAGGTGATTTCGGCACAAGTACAGAAGAACAAATATCCGGCTATCCGAATATCCGGAAACTATTAACCGAAAAAGCAACTGGATAACCGATCACTCCGGCTATCCGGTTTTCAAATTAGAATAGCCAGTGAATTGAATAACTGAATCGGTTCTTCCTCAAACCCGGTTCGATGTTGCTTCACTAGTAGCTATATAGGAGAGCCGCTTTGCGTGATGGACGTTGGCACTGACCATAGTGAAGGCGCACAGCACCGACACAGCATCCCATTTGAATTGACTACTGTAGTTTGGTTTTACAAGCCAGAAAGCCGCAAATATAGGAAATACAAGTAAAAGAAATCGTTGAACATCGTGTGCCATCATGGCTTAGCGGTTATGGTGTTGCATTGCTAAGCACGAGGTTGCGGGATAAAATCCCGACGACTACGGCCGCATTTCACTGGGGGCAAAATGCAAAAACGCCCGTGCCCCGTGCATTTTGGATGCGTTAAACATCCCCTGGCGGTCAAAATTAATCTGGCGTCCTTCACTACTGAGTGCCTCATAATCAAATCGGGGTTTGGGCACATAAAATCCCACAATCCAACATCATGCGCCATCCCATCGAAAGGTCTGTGTGCGTCAACCTCCTGAGACCCAAAGGCAACTCAGTAACCTAATAAGTTATAAAATGCGGGATCTAACAATCGCAAAAAAAAGTAACAAGGTTTTGTAAGTATGAGGGTTGGTTGCCAAAAGCAACATCTTTATTTTGGAGAACAAGGTAACTACCTCCTCATGTTTGTTGTAGTACAAACCATTTTACTTTGCCTAAACATACGCATCGAGATATAACATCGTGTTGGTGGACCAACGCTGCCTCCTGAATTTTTTGTCATCTCGCAGTATTCGAAGGGATTCTTTTCGTCGCCTGTGATGACACAAAGGGTTAGATCGAATTCGTGCCACCTTTATCGAAAGCTAATGGGAAGTACGTGATTAAGCCACTTTCATTTAGTTACACGTGCATCTGACTTCATATTCAGGATGAACATAATTTACGCAATCATTTCGAAGTAATATTAAAAAGGATTGAAAACCATGTACAATATCATGTGCAAGGGAACCCTCCTGGGGCCCCTTGTACATTATATTGTATATTGCGCATTGAATCCTTTTCTAAAATACTGCAGACCTACAGGCCTAAAGGTAGTTTTTGCAAAGGGGAACGTTTGCGCAGGGCTACTATGCTTGACAAGCACCCGCTCCTTGGACACTGTCGTCTGCTAGCAGAAGCTGACGTCAGCAAGTACAGGATTGTCAGAAGGAAATCATATATTCGCGTGCATCAGCCAAAGCATTTACGAAAATCCTTAAGACTAACTTATTTTAAACTAAATTACTTTCGGTCGTACCGTTTGGGCACAAATGATCAGAGTGTCGAAAAGAACACATATCAGAAACGTTAAGATGCGTCGAATTAAAAAAAAAAATTCGACATAGTTGCCCTATATTGTGAGAAGTATATAAAACATATAGTTTAGTTAATAGAAACAAGGCGCGTAATGACACGAGAAAAGCATTACTCTAGAAGTGTTCGTAAGAGCATGTGTCAGCCAATCCTGTTACTGGACATTGGCGGGGGCGGCCTACCGATGGCAAACAGCTCTTACAGAACGCAAGGCTTTGTGCATTCTGTCTCTGATTTCGCCCAATTTTCCACAGTTGTAAACTCGCGCGTACGCTCGCAAACACACAAGGTACAAACAGCGCGAAGACAGAGACACGTCCTGTGAGCTTACTTCTAGCAACTCCGGGACGCCATTTCTTTTTTAATGAACCGAAGCTAGCGCAAGCAAGCCCGAGATGCAATTAAAATGCTGACCTAGTTCCGCCGTTCCACCCACCGACCGCGCTGCATCGAACGGCCCGCTGTGCAGGGTCTCACCACTCTTTAAAACTGTGCCGTACTTCCGTTAGTGCGGAACTACAACTTCGGCCAACAAAATACCGAGAGCATGAGGCGGTGAGCACGAAAGGACTGTTAATTACTGGTAGCCGCCCATGCACCGAGTTCGACATGTACAGCCGTTACTGTGCTATTCCTAAATATGAATGCATTCCAATCTGCCAGGCTTCCCATGCGTCACAGATCAGTACGCCGTACACAGAGGTGTGCATTATTTCATTTCATTTTATTTCATTCCCGTAAAGATACCGTATAGCAGGGTTATCACATAAGGTGAACTAGAGCAGATATATCCAACCGCTCAAAAGCAAGAAAGACAGGACTCGTTATATAATCATCTTAACGAGGTTGGCACACCCGTTTAAAGACTAACATGACAGCATCTTGTTTCTACTATTAAAATTTCGTCAATGCACTTTTACTCAACATATCGAAACACCTCTACAGATGCTACTCCGCACGCATTGGTTTTCCTCACTGTCGTCGAGACTGGATCGACGACCTGCGAGGAGGCGTATACACATACATTATCGTGCACTCCATTACAGCATTTCTTTGAAACCGAGTAAACTACATTGTCTTAAAATATAGTGTACAATTCTGTGGTTCCCAAATATTTCAGCGATAACAATCTGTATTCCGTCTTCTTGGTTGTCGCACTCCTTTCTCCAACGCTTTTTAACCCATTGCGTCATATAAAAAAAACCGAGCCGCCCTGTTTGGCTAAAAGCATCTCAGTCAGTTGTTCGCAGCCATTGTCTTGGGCAAAAGGTGTTGTGGACTGGACCTCTGGTTGGCTGCTCGCTCTATAGCTCAGTCTTTTACACACTGCACGGTTTTAAGGCAACGCCTATGTAGCTTCTGCTGCGGAGCGTAACATATCTGATGAAGAGCACTCGGATGTTTGACAACGCGACGCCAGCCGCCTAAACCGATCTCTCGCGAAAGTGAAAGAGGAGGAAAGAGTTGGACAAGTCGGTTGAAGCACGCCGAGGGATAATAAGCACGCTGTCGTTCTAAGCCCCGAAACTGGGAGGACGCTATTTCCAAGCTGCCTGTAGCGCCTCCTTTCCCCAGCCATCACGGCTCGCAACGTCAGCTCCAGTGGCGAGCAAAGTTGAGGCGGTTTCGCGGCCGTTCATAATGCGAGATTAATGTCAAAGCGTTGTCTCCGCAAGCTTAATTTCTAATTGAAAGCGGAGAAAAGTGAACATTTGTAGAGAAATGCCTCGGCGGGAAATGGCGCCTTTAAAATCACGTAAATTGCGCTCGCTTCCCGCGTGCCCCTCCTGAAATAGTGCCGCATTCGTCTTAGCACCATTATAGTTAAAATTAAATTAACCGGTTTTAGTTTAATGATGAAGTGACTGCGACTACTGTTCAGCTGCAGTGTCCGCCGCCCTGAGGGGACGAGCAGTGAAGAACGAATCCGCGCAGTGGTTGAATAGATTTTTTTTAATGTAAATCTGGAGCAGAATTCCACAAGGCTTCTTCGTAAGACTTCCTTGCCACGGCCGGTAGCCTTCGGTCATAATACGTCCAGCATCATGATTGGCTGGAATGTTATCTCACGAACAGTTATAGCGTAAGGGTGTTTTGTGAATACGGGCCCTGTTACCCCTAACCTCGCCCCACCCCCACCCACCCTTTTTAGTGCACCATCTGTTTATTTATTTCTCTCTCGCTATCTAATTGTTTTGTTTTTTTTCTTTCTTTTTTGTTAGAACAACCGCCTTGGCCAGATAGCGCTTTTCTGCATCTTCAGTTCGATTTATGAGAGAAGCAGAAATTACCTTCACGAGAAATTGCAATTCTCACAAGGTAATCAAAGAGATTAACTAAATACCTTTTTTTCGAATTATTCACTTTAGGGCACATGCTGCAATCGCGACAGTGAAGTCTAGCAGTAAAGTCATGTCTACTTAACAGAAATCCTAAGGGAGCCAATCGCGACAGTCAAATTCGATCCCGATCGGATTTGATGACGATCAAAAATGCCCCACGTCATTTTCGAGATATATATTCCTCCCCAAAGTTTGCCTAATAAAATCAATTGGCGGTCCATAAGCTTTAAAAAAACTGTTAAGTTGATCACCAATATATTTCGTAGCGCATTTTAAGGGTGTATATTTCGATAATGGCACCTGTCTCACAACTTCTGCTAAGCAGGCATGATTTGGCAACCACTCAGCTTCAATTTCTCTATTTAAACGTGCATCTCAAAAGTCAACAATGAAAAAGTTAATTAGGGAATATTTTGAACTAGCTGCCTGAGCATTGAGATTTGTAGCGCAAGTAACGTCCGCCTCTTCAGGTAACCCACATGAACACGCCCAATCACGGCACATGTAGTTGATATATTAAAAATATATGTATGTTCCAAATAAGAAAAAAAAATTAATGAACCCTTCCACTCTGCGAAGGACGAGCAGATGTGTTTTACCTCAATTGACACATCTATATTATTATTATTATTATTATTATTATTATTATTATTATTATTAAAGGGCACAGACAACGAATACATGTTTTGACTGTGGAGCGATTTATTCTTATTCTTTTATGAACTAGTGACGTGTGCAACTACCACCGCATGGCAGACGGGAATTCCACAATATTTACAACTTCACTGTGAACTACATAATTAAGAAAAATGTATGAAACTCAGCGTAATGTTAGCGTCGAATTGGCCCAGAGCCATACCTTTGCGCATATCAGCTAAAGCCGCCCACATCCGCCGCCAAGGTTTGTGGGTGGTGACGCTGGCTAACACTCCCAAGGTTAGTTGTAGTAGTAAAACATAAATACCCAAGCAAGTGGATGGGGAAATGGCGCCGCGGTAGCTCAATTGGTTAGGGCACCGCACGCGTACTGCGAAGACGTGGGATCGTTCGCCACCTGCGGCAAGTTGTTTTTTCACCCACTTTCATTGCCATTAATTTATAATTTCTTTAATTCGATTACTAAGTACAAGTAGTTTCCCCTATGTTGTGCTCGACGTCTTTGTTTGTTGGCTTCTCGTGATATGATTAATAACAAATCGGCCCCCTCGGTTAACTCCCTTTCTTCTCGTTCATTATTGAACGAGAGTCTCGAATCCGGCAACATTGATGCATTCAGGTATAGCATGCGTACGTTTATTGGCCAGTTGCCTTTCACCAAAAAGATCACGTACTCCTGACGCCTGCGGCAGAAAGGATGTTCCATATCCGCCGCCAATGTTTGTGAGGGGTGGCACTGGCTAAGACTCTCAAGGTTAGTTGTAGTAAAACATAAATACCCAAGAAAGTAGATGGGGAAACGGCGCCGCGACAGCTCAATTGGTTAGAGCATCGCACGCGTAATGCGATGACGTAGGATCGTTCCCCACCCGCGGCAAGTTTTTTTTTTAAATTAGCTTCATTGTCATTACCTTATCACTTCTTTAATTCAATTAGTAAGTACAAGTAATTTCCTCTATGTTGTCCTTGGCGTCTTTGTTGGCTTCTCATGATATGATCTTCTATGGCTCTGTTACAGACTTTCCGCTAGTGTCGGCTAGCCATAGTGAAGGTTGTTTTTAATTGCGGAGGGCACGGCCACTCCCAGAAGGCGATGGCGCCTCAGGCAGAGGCACCATCATCTCCGGGGAGATGGCAGCCGGGCTGTGTTCCTGGAAGCCTATGGCCTGACGAGGGACCCCCTTTCGCTACGCGAATTCGGTCGCGGGGAACGCGAGCGGGAGTGGCTGTTCCTAAATTGGACGCTGGCCCGTCCCTGTACTGTGGACAGGGCAGAGTCAGTCACGGCGGTAGTTATGCTCTGGAGTTATGGGAGCTCCTGTTCCCAAAGTTCCCTGAAGGAAGCACTGACACCTGCCAAAATGTTGTCTGGCATGTCCGCAAGTGTGCGTTCTAAATTTTCCAAACGGCGCTCCATAATGGGCATGCTCCCGACTGTTGTGCTGCCCGAGCACTGCGAGACACTAGATAGTGCTGTCGCGACCGAAGCCCTGTCACCTTGTTCCGCCAGCTCAGCTTGCTGCATGGGCTCCGAAGGCCCGTCCTGTGCCTGGGGCTCCGTGAGCATGGCCAATTTTGCCTCTAGCTCTTGAATTTTGTTACCAATTCTAAACTACGCGTCGGCACACTCAAAACTAGTGAAAAGAGGTATTGCTATGACGTGTTTACGTTCCGCCCTTAGAAAGTCATGCCACCACCTCGTCAATCTGAGCTTTTCGCAACAACTTAATCGTCTCGAGAAGGCAGGTTTTTCAAAATCTATTGTGTCAATATGTGAAGAGCTAGTGAAGAAAATAAAAAGAAGGAAGCACCCCAAACACAGATCGAAAAGGTAAAAAAGTTTGCACTCATCCCTTATGTGTATCAGATGAGGCAGGGGTTAAAAAAGACAGCCATGAAATATGGTGTTCAAGTCGTCTTTTCAGCAAAAACCCGTTAAACAAGATTTGCAGTCTTGTCAATAGACCTAAACATGGATCTAAGGCTATGTGCCGCGTCAAACACTCGGGGCAGCTCGTGGCATGCTCGGAGGGAGTGGTCTACGTCATTCCACTTTCGCGCGGCAAAAAGTACTTTGGACAGACGGGACGCTGCCTTAACATCCGCCTTAGGGAGCACCAATGTGCGATCAGGAATCTGGCCGCGCATTGTAGAAATTGCTTATGCAAACCCTTCTTTGAACAAACCGAAATATTGTATAAAAATATGAATCAAATCAACCGCGACATTGTGGAAGCCTACTTCATGCATGTGAACTCAGGCGCATGCGTCAGCCAGACTTCTATCGCTTTGCAGGATAGAGAAACCGAGTTTTTGAATGGCAAGATAGGCTAACACCCTTTCACCCTTGTAAGCGTCACATTACACGTGTTTACATTTTCTGTATATTTTAGTCACTTGTTTGAAAAAATAAACCAGTTGTTAGTCTGCGCTCATATCGTGTATTCCCTTTTGTCTTTCGTCCGGGTTGCGCTGCCCATCCCAAGGAACATGTTCAATCACCACCTCGCCCAGCTTGCCTTGCTGATTGAATTTTGTTAGCCAGAATTTCGGTGTGGCACTTGAGTTCAGCATTTTTCCGCTGTAGGGCGGCTTCAGTTGGTGTTTCCGGTGCCCCCGCAGATGCAGCAACGATGGTTGCACTCATGTTCAGCAGGGCCCCCGGAAGTGGTAGCCATTTGAGAGCCAGCCACAGGGTCCCGACTGCGGCCTCGGGCAAACGTCAGCCCGGTGGCCCACCGAGCCACAGCAGTCACATGCGGTGATCGTCTTCTTATAGACACTCACAGGAATGCCCTGATAGCTGCAGTAGATTTGACGGGGCACCGTCTTCCCTTCGAAGGTGACCACTGCAACGTCAGTGTCGACCAGTTTCCTCACGGAAAGAATCTCGCCATGATTCCACCTCAGCGTTTGCTTGAAGGAGACCAATGTATCATTGGGGTCAATGTTGATGACCCCCTTGCAAGCGTCGCCCGAGTCTTTGACGTGTCCACGGAATGAGAGCTGGCAGTCCCCGACCACCAACATGCCGTCCCCGAGGAGCCTCTCAGCGGCGGGCACTGAGTTCAGTCCACACACTAACGCATTTTGATCCCATACGGGCCATACAGAGAGGAAAACCCGTCCACAGTCACGTATGAGGTTGCGCACCGCAACTCCGACTTGGCCTGCTGGAACGAAGGTCGCCTTCAGATCCAGTGTTGTGCGTGGCTTGAGCACCACGACAAGTTCGTCGCGCCCAAAGCGCGGCGTGTGCTGCGGCCGCCATTGGGGCTTGCGGGTTCCGCCCTTCAAGACCGCGCTAGCTGTGCCCCCGTGTGGAGCATGCGCGAAACGAGCCGCAGCCTGTTGCGGATCGGCGGCGCCGGTGACCTTGGGAACGTGCGGCTTGTGCTTGCGTCGCCATGTTCGGACAATGTCGTCCGAAAGTTATTCTGCGGATGGTGGAAGGTCATCGAGTTGAGCAGTATCCATGCGTACGACTTACATAGAAGCAGGATCCTAGCCAGTCACAGTCTTCGGAGCCGCCATATATGGCCGGGGCTGGCGGAAGTCACCGCCATTAGGCCTAGCGGCGCGGCGGACGGCGAAAGCTTCAGACTCTCAGAAATTCGTCAAAAATGGGCCCACCTTGATGAAAGTGGTGTCCACTTGTGCCGCTGAACTTCACTGCGATGATGATACCAAAATTTACGAGATCCGGCTTGAATGAATGCAATTAGAGACTATCATTAGCGGAGCCGAGGTGTAGCGCGTTCGTTGCCCACAAGCAATCAGAGATGTTTGAAATCTGTCGCGTTCCACTCTTAAAGGCGAAGCGTAAGCGTCCTCCAGTTTTTATTAAAGCGCAGGAAATAAGGCCTCAGGATGGGTGAATGCTTAAAAATCATCTGTCTTTGTCATATTTTATGTACGGTATCGTTAGTAATGTCGCACATTTACGATTCGCACGTTTCCCCTCTACGTTCAGTTTTCCTATAATGTTTAAATGCCAGAATGACGCAGGTAACTTACCTTTCTGCAGCTGATGACGTACAGCGGAGCTTTGTACGGGAACTGCAGCTGCTTACCTGGTGCCACAGCAATGGAAGAAACCACAAAGAACCCGAAACGACACCGACGGGGAAAATGCGCTTGGAGTGTCCATATACTTGCTATCGCAATAAAAGCATGATTCAGCACCAAGCATGGTGTAAGATACAGGGTATTTCAGGGAACACTTTCGAAAATCTTTAAAAGTTGCCTGTGGTAGATATCACAATTCTAGTTCATGAGCTCGTCTGCTCGAAGCAGCGGACAATACTTCCACAAAAAACTGAGATCCAAAATTCACTAGTTAATAAAGCATTTGCTAATTAAGTTTTTAGCTAATTACATTATGGCCCATATTGCAATTTACAAATTCTAGCCTTGCAGTTCGCAAGGCGGATCCACTTGGAACGAATTTTCAATATAACACGTGTTGAGATATAAATTTCCGAACTTTGCAGCGAAATGCATTGGCGTCACAGTTAATTTGTTAACAAAACGTCGTTTCATGCACTGAAGCACACAACTGGGACGCCAATGTATTTCTCCGCAAAGTTCGGGAATTTGTATCTCGAAACTGGTGTCGTCCTGAGAATTAGTTCAAAGGGGATCCGCCTTGCGAAGTCCTAGAAAGAAATCTTAGCAAGAATTTGTAAATTGCAATAGGGGTCTAAGATAATTAACTAAAAAACTAATTAGTGAATTCATGTTACTTACTCGATTTCTCATTTCAATTTTTTGTGCAAGTAGTGTCCGCCGCTTCGAGTAGACCGGCTCATCAACTAGAACTGAGCTATCTAGCACAGGCAACCTTTAAATATTTTGAAAGTGTTCGCTGAAACATCTTATATATGCTCCTTTAGGTTGGGACACTTCTCGGCTTGCTTGCAAGGCGCGATCGACCAGATAAAGTAACGTCGCACGGCCGCCGGTCCACTGACAGCAGCGGCTACCTATCGGCGATAAGACGCAACTTCAAGACAGAAAAGGCTTCGCCTCCCATTGGTATAGCAACCGGCACTTCGCGGGAAATCCGAAAGGATTGAGTGGTGCGGCGAAAGTAGGTCACTGGCGGAGAAAGAAAGGCGGCTATCACGCACTCAAGGTAATCGAGGTGACGCCACAGAAAGAGCGCCCGTGTGTCACTGAATTTACCGGAAAACGTCGGTTGCTATACCAACGGTAGATAAAACCTTTTCTGTCTTGAACTTGCGTCGCCCTGCCGATAGATATCCGCTGCGGTCACCGGACCGACGGGCGCGCGCCGTTGCTAACTTATCTGGTCGATCATTTCTCGCGAGTATCCTCACCTAAAGAGTATATAACACCGCGCGCAACAAGACAGCGCGCGGTACTGAAGGAGAAGCAAAACGAATTTCCGCGCTGATCAACGCAGCCGACGTAACGCGTACTAGCCACCGTTCAAACCGCGCGCGTCCAAAAACGAAAGCGAAAGTGTGGTTCAGTTCAACCGCTTGGTGCGTTACAGTCGATTCGGCAACTCGACTCTGTTGGCATCGGTGACGCATTCCACAGTTGGTTGGTTGCCGCAAGGTAGGCCGGAGGGCCCAAAATTTTCTTGTGGAAACTGCAAGTCTGCGCTGCCTTCCCCCCCCCCCCCCCCCCCCTCCCAGCCCGACAAGCTCAACCTACGAACAAAAGGTAGTACTAGTACTGTCTCTGTAGCTTCCCCCCTTCTAAACCCGCTTTTTTCTAGGTCGTTCTGAGGCGATGCGCCGACACGCAACACCCGCTTGGATACTATAGACGAACAGTGGCCCGATAGACGAAACTATGCTTTTATCGGTTTCATGCTTGATAAAAAACGCATATTAGGGCCCTTGGATCATTCTACATGCATCTATATTAATCGGCGTTATGCATTTCCGCATGGCTACAGCTCAGTTTTAAGGGTGCACGGTGCTTTTCTCGGCCCACACGCAGAAAAAAAAAAAAAAAATCCTGAAAGAGGAATGGCCATATGGACAGGATGTCTAGTAAGTAGTAGTTATACTCAGGTCTAATAAAGGTGTCACACTGCGCTCGTTTGATCGCAATCGAGCCTGATCGGGATCGAATTTATCAGTCGAGATTGACTTCGCTCAGTCTGAATCGCAGTCCGAGAATTTCGGTCCGGATCGGGCTCAATCGCGATCGAAAGTGCCACTGGTATAAAACACCCAGGGTAACCCGAGCTGTGCACACGTAATCAGGTGTTATGTAAATTTCTTTGCCACATCAAATAAAAAAAAAAAAAAACGCTTAGTGGCCACCAGTTGAAAAATTCTGCGTACAGGCATAAAAACATTGTTATGGGTACGTGGCACCTCTAGCCTATAGAGTTTTTAAAAATTGCCTGTTGCATTGCAGCACAACTTTACTCCTTGAACTGAATAATTTGAACAGGCAGACTTGAACGGTGAAGTCTATACACACTGTCGACGAATATCAATAAATTTATTCGCGATTGCCGGCACAAATTGCAATTTACGAACTGTAGACGGCGAGTTCGCAAGACGTATCCAATTGGAGTGCATTCTAAGAAATAGTTGCTAAAGTCTCCATGTCCAAAGTGTGCTGCGATATAGATTGGCGTTCCCTTTATTTTTGGGCAACTCATTAAAGAATGTTTTGTTATAAAGTAAGTGGAACATCATCACATTTTTACCTCAAATTTCACTGCGCAGCTCTCATTGTACCCGAGTAGTGGATATGCCTTGCTGACCCACCAGCTACAATTAGGAAATTTTACTATATGTGCCCCAAAGCAAACAGTTACCAATCAGTGAAATTGTGATAATTTGTCAATTATGCATTTTGATTTATTGTACAAGTAATATCTGCCTCTTTGAGCGATCCAGTTTAAGGATTATTTGCCACTGGCAATTTTTAAATGTTTTGTATAGTCTAAAAGTGAAACACCCGATATATTGAGTTCTCCACTTTAATTAATTGTTTCATACCGAGGCCACATAGTGCAATCAAGTCACTAACTTTATCTGTACTGTATAATATACGTTCCTCCATAGATAATAACACATATAAACGTTTGCCCTCAAGGTTCTGAAGAAAGAAAAATAAATCACTTTACATATGTAATTTAAAGCAATATATAACTTTGATAGCGTTCTATTCTTCTTTTTTTAATTCAAAAGCATGCCCTTAGGCATAATAGGTAGCGTTCTATCTAAAGGTGTTTATTGTCTGGCCCATTGTGAGGAGAGAGAGAGTCACTACCAGCTGCCCCGTTGGTCTGGTGTGCTCAGGCCGCTACTTGTACCCTACGTTCTGCTATATCTGTGCGTAATGTATAAAGCTTTTCGTTTTCTCTTCATCTGCTCCAAGAGTTTGTCTTTGGTCCTCCATCCCGAAGTCGCAATAGTGCATGTATTCAGGTGCAAAAATTACTGTAATCTCTGGCTATCATATAGGATGCGATACGGTCAGACTGCCTATTCAGAGGTTGCACAGTGGGAAAATGTGCTGATAGAAAGGCATTATTGCATGCTATATGCACAGTTCAGTCTTGAAAGAGCTAACAAATGCAGTCGAGACCTGGTGCATGTCATCCACTACGGCTATTACATTTCTAAATCAAAAAAAGCTTATTTAGATTCCAACATTGTATTGGATCTGCATTTGTTTTTTGTAACGAACCCACTAATTTCACTAAGAGGTAGGTAGCAAATGGTGTGAAATTCATTTTGTATGTTGTAACCTATGTTTGAAACTCAAATGCATTTTTTAAGCCAACAAACATTCTGGCTAAAGGAGGCTAAAAACTCAACTTAGAACTTTTTTGAACATTAAAACTGGTCCCTTAGCTTTGCGTGGGAAGGATTCATGCACAAATATATGATCATGATCGAAGAACCATTGCTAGGTGGAGGAGATGGAGAGAAGGCCCATAACCACCACTTTTTTATGACTCGTTATGACTGTGACCGGCCTCTTTACAGTGAAATACAAGCAATTTGTTGATTTCACCCTTCCACATTCATAAATCGCAATAGATTAATATCATCGTCATGCGCCAGGGTAGAAAATCCTTTAGGCCCTCCCCTGCTCCTCTTTAAAGAACAATTGTCAGTTTTTTTCCTAGCTTTGCCAATCTCGGCTCTCTTTTTGCTGGCACGTCCTTTTATTTTTATTTTTTTGGTCAAAGGAAAGTTGTGTCAAAAAAAGCGTATTGAGACCTTCCCATTAAAGCTGCTTGCAAAAAGCTTTGAATGTTATCGCAGTGCTTGGGCTTATCTTGGAGCGATAGCCTCTTTCATGCCTGCTCATTGTCTGTGTTTCTAAGTGCTTGTGCTTATGTTGGTGCGATAGCCCTTTCATATCTGCTCATTGTCTGTGTTGCCAAGTGTATTTGCAGGCAAAAGTAAGCATGGGGCGGAAATTTGGCTTGTGAGAGTGTACAGCTCTTTAGTTAGTGTAGTCTATCCTAAGCAGACAGTTCTACAGTCTACATACATGGAAGCAAGCCTTTTGTGTTTGAACTTAACCTGCACGACTTTCCTTTTTTTTTTTTTTCCCCGCATTGTCGTATTTTTGACATCCGCAGGCGCCTTTTTTGCAAACCTTGATTTCTAATGCCACGTAGATGTATCGAAGGCACTGCAGCAGTTATTGGCGTTTTCGTCCTCGTTGTACATAGTCTTCATGTCGGCACAAAATACCACGTGTAGAAAAATGGTAGCTGAAAATTTACATGGAACCAGTTTATAGATGGGACTTGCTCGGCTATATTGTTGCTTTGCAAGTTTGCATGCATTGTAATAAACACATCTTTTGTACCCTGTTTACAACTTGTGAAGTCAACTGTATCAGTTCACAGCCATTGTCAGAGTTGTTCGTAAAATTTATACCATGGCACACAGTTTGCATTAAAAATTTTTCAAATTTCTTGAAACCTTAGTAGCTCAACCTCACCTGGTTATTGATCAGTTTATATCTTTCTCATTCTTTTGCAGCTGTGAAAAATGGCTGACCCTGGAAGCATTCTTGCTGTAGGAGGTGCCGTCAGTATGTACTAGCACCCTTTCACTTGTCTTTTTTTTTTTTTCCCCTCACAAACCGTTATTTCAGCTTTACTGGTCAAATTGGTATGACAAGTAACTAAATCCTGGGCTGCAGATTCCTGAAGGAATCGTTAGTGTGAAGTTCTATAGCCTCCCGAGAACCGAAGTCCGCTCAAGGGCATAATAACTTTTAAAGCCAGTTCTTATTAGCGATTGGTGTTATGAATAGGAAAACACCATTCTTTTGTTTGAATACTCCAGTTAGATGATAGAGGAATCACCTCCATTTAAATGGAGAAAGTAACCATCTCCTCATGACTCTTGTCATAAAAACCATTTTTATTGGCAAAAAGAATAGATGAAGATCTAACATAGCTTGGTATGTTGGCTTGTTGATGCTGCGTCCTTTAGTTTTGTGTCAACTCGCAGTAATTGGGAGGTACTTGACATTTGCCTTTTTCTCATTTGTGACGACGCAATGGCCTAGACTGATTGGTGGCGATTTTCACAAATACTCACTGCATAAATGTTTCTAAACACCACTTTCGAACTGTTCAGCATGCTTCAGACTTTAAATGCGGGGTGCATATTTTACATAATTGCAGCTGATCTAATCCCGAAAAGCAGTAAGAGCAATTCACCCAATTAGGTACTGTGGGGACGAAGAGGATAGTCTCCTATACGCACTTCTGTGCCTGCTGAATCGCCACAAAACTGCTGTCATCAGTGGAAGAGTCACTTTTACAGGACGAGTCATAATAATTTGGGTAGGTTAATTGCGCTTCTTGCCGGCACATTGTCATGCACCAATGGTGCAATGCAGCAGTAAAGAAAAAAGGTTATCTGTGCTCTGTGTTGGTGGTTGTTGTAGGCAACAGTAAACAATATTGAAAAGCAGCTAGAAGGAAACCAGTAATATTTCACACATTGCTACCGCACATCTTTTCTATTTTATTTTAGCAGCGAGTACCAAAAATGTTGAAACCACATCAGAAGCAGTGTACATGTATACTATTTACAAAATGGGAATGCTTACCACACCATGTTGGCAGAAATCACACTGCACTTGTGAAATAGATGGATGTATTCTTGCCATTGGCTTATATCTAAATGAGAAGAGCGTTAGGGCTTTGGTTTTTTATGCCCCATTGGAGCTCACATGCTGTGAAAGGGACTGATACAGACAAGAGCACCTTGATGTCATCGTAAACGAGAAGAAATGGGGTTAACCGAGGGGCCCGATTTTTGTTAGTCATATCATAAGAAGCCAACAAACACTGACACCAAGGACACCATAGGGAAAATTACTTGTGCTTAATAAGGGAAATAAAGAAACGACAAGTTAATGGAAATGAAAGTGGATGAAAAAACAACTTGCTGCAGTTGGGGAGAATGATCCCACAACCTTTGCATTTCGCTGCTGAGCTGCTGCGGCACCGTTTCCCCATCCACTTTCTTGGGTATATATGCTTCCTAATAGAAACCTGGGAGTGTTAACCAGCGCCACCATTCACGGATCTTGGCGGCGGATGTGGAACATCCTTTCATGCCGCAGGCATCACGAGAATGTGATCTTTTTTGGGTGAAGGCAACAGGTCAATAACCCCAGACATGCTACCTGAAGGCATCAATATTGCCGGATTTGAGACCCTCGTTATGTAATAAAAGAGAAGAAAGGGAGTTAACCGAGGGGCCTGATTTTTATTAGTCATATCATAAGAAGCCAACAAACACTGACACCAAGGACAACATAGGGGAAATTGTGCTTAATAAATGAAATAAACGACAAGTTAATGGAAATGAAAGTGGATGAAAAAACAACTTGCCGCAGGTGGGGAAAGATCCCGCAACCTTTGCGAAATGCGAAGGTTCTTGCATGATGCAGAGTTGGGAGCTTTTATTTAACTTTCTTTTATGTATTAAAAGAAGGGGGGGGGGGGGCATCTTTGGTGCCTCCCACCATGCTGCTTACTGATCCAGAGAAGGACGCAACCATTGTGCGGCAACAGCAGACTCCCATTGCTTTCCCATGTACACCTCCATCACATGCTACGAAACTACATTCAGTTGCATACTTTGCAGTGTCTATGGCGCATGTGCTGGTGTTTTAGCATGTCTCATAGCTTTCGCTGCACTGTTAGTTGAATGTGTAAAAGTCGTGGCTTACTTGCTTGAGCAACGACACTATGCATGTGGCACCACAACCATAATTCCAGCGTTGGTGGCTTCCCATTGTTCTTCTGATCCTCTGGCAGGCACAGACTATATAGGAGGCTATATGAAAATTCACATTGCATTTCAATAATTCAGCCACTGAACTCCACCGCCTGCTGCATTTTCTCAAGCATTTTGTGTTCTGTAATTCGTGAAGGGCAGTGCCTTTCGTAAATTTTCGTTCTGAAGGTCTTAGGAGGAGGAGGGAAGCCCTCCTGTATGCCAAGTCAGTTAAGAGGAGACACTCCTCGAAACAACTTTATTACTTGTACTAGAGGTTTCAAAATTCAGACAATTACTCAGTTTTCTATGCAGATTTCAAATATACCATTACATTTTGTGTTGCTGTTGCAATTCTTAAGTTATGTGATGCACAATGGGAAAATATAGTTTTCTTTGTGGGCACTTATTTATGTACTACATTTTCACAAAAAACATCGTGCTGTAGCTTGTTTAGCTCTTTGTAGATCACAAAGTGCCGATATCTAGCCAAACAGCATGTACAATTACTGGAACTATGCAAGAAGATTAGAGCATTTGACCAATTTTTTTTCTCGATTCCCTAAAATATAACCCTTTAGTTTTGCAACTAATGCTAGGAGACATTGTAAGTTTATGTAGCTATCAGCACTGTACATATCTTCAAGATTAAGTATGCCAAATTTCGTTAGTATAAGAATGATAGATGTACAAAGTTATTTTCATGTGATTAGGAAAAAAATTTGCTGATGTGTCCTAATCTTTTTTCATAGTTGCAGTAATTGTAGATGCTGTGTGAATAGATATCGGCACTTAACGGTCTACAAAGAGCTAAATAAGCTACAGCACAAAGTTTTTCGTGAAAACTTATTACACAATAAAGCGCCCACAAAATTGCTCTATTTTGCCATCGTGTCGGACATAACTCAATAACTATAGCGGTTACACAGAAACTAATGTCATATTTGAAATCTGCTAGTAATGTTCTATAAGTGGGTGGATTTTCAAATATCTAGTACAAATATTTAAAAGATGTTTTTTCGAGGAGCCTAATTCTGAATCTGGTAACCGAAGCATTCATTAAGCAAAAGCAGAATAAAATACATTTCAGGTGCTTATATATATATATATATATATAAAACGCACACCCACGTTGACGCACAGGAGGATTTTTGCATTTCACCCTCGTTGACGTTGCGACAGCTAGAAAAACTGCGGCCTCATGCTCGGCAGCAAAATGTCATAACCACTGAGCAATTACGAGTCTGTATTGAACTTCCACTATCAGTTGCACACTGCTTTTAAAAGGACACTAAAGAATTAAATAATGATCTATGCTGGTGAATTATCTTGCTACAATACAAAAAAAGCCATGGTTACACTGAGAAGAGGCTTGGTAATCCAGAAAAGATGCAAAAACAATACAAGTGGCAACATCACATTGAAGTTCTTGCACCAGATATCTGTGAGGTCACGGATTTTGATGGCGTTTGCTTGGGCCTAGTTAATTATCTATTGGTAAAGTTGGTCTATATAGTATTCTTAAAAAAAGCAATTACAGAACTTAGCAAGTCCCAAGAACGTTTACTGAGCCACAATGGCCCAAAAACGAAAAATTACTTAGGAATTTGTGACATCACTGTAATACCTGTTTCGGGGTGGGGGCACGAAATTCAATGGAACTTTGACTGTCATTTCTTCTAATAATTAACCTTTTATCACAAAAAGGACCCCTAGCGTTAACTGATTAGTTGGAACCCTTGCTTACAGCAGGAGTTTAAAGAAACAGCTTACAAGAGGAACTTTAAAAGAAACAACTAAAGATGCATGAACTGGACAGAAAAAAAGAAAAGTGCACGCCTACACACATACACTCTCACACACACACATAAACAAACAAAAAGCCAGAACACTTCGCACAGGTCATTCTTGCAACCTTGTTTTTACTTTATACCCCACAGACACGAGCATAATCTAAACATGTCAATACAATGTGCAGTACAAGAAAATCGAAAAAGGGACAACCTATCAAACTTAATGTAGTCACAAGGTCAGAAGAATAAACTGTTGGAAGCAGTACTTTTGTGCATACGTACCTTTGTTCTGTCCAGTTCTTGCTCCTTTAGTGACTGTTATGGAACACCTATGTACCTAAACTTCCACCCTTGTGTTAAAGGGGTCCTGAACCACACTGCGGGCTTGATAAAGAAAACATAGTCCGCGATAGCACAGGCTGCTGTGAACATCTCAGCCAAATTTTGCAGTCATGCGTGGTACGTGGAGCTCGCAAGTGCAGCACAAAGTCCCTATTTCTCTAATGCTCTCTTTTCAACAGAAGCCTGCTTCTCACTTTTTTCTGGATGCTTTATTTAGCAATATAGCAGATTTTCATAAGCAGCTGCTATTGGCCAATCAGGGGTATTTGCATCAGTGCGCTTCTTCCTACTGTTACTATGTATATTTATTGATACAGTTTGATAACCAGGCTGAAGTAAGCAAAAATCTGCATTAGAATTTCGATAATAATTCTGTACTTCCAGAAGAAGCCGACTATCGTCTGCTCAGGCTCGACCGCGGCCGCCCGCGGAGGAACTAAACTTTGGCCACCCTGTTTATCGGTGTCGTAGCATTTGGGTCCTGCCAATTTCAACTAGCTTTGAACACTCGACTAGCCTCAAACCATGCAAAACTTAAGGTCAGACCATACGCACGTTTGCCAGCGTGAACTCACTCCTGGCTGCTTCTGGTGAGACGCCTTGGCAGACTTGACTTCATATTGAGCTATCGATAGCACTTCAAAATGGCAAGTTGCATGTGGCTACTGTCCGGCGGGCCAAGCTGGTGCGGGACAAAGCTGGTCCGCACCACATAGCACGATCAGACTGGAGCATGTGAGTGCGAACGCGCACTCGAGCTTCGTCATGCAGAAAGTAGTGCACGACTGTAGTGTGCATACGCACTACAGTTACTACAGTATCTTGTAGCTGCGGTCTGCTTCGTAACATAGATACCGTAGCCGCTGCGGGTTGCCGCGACGAGTCCGCTGGCTTGAGCGCACTGTGGCTCGCCAAGGACAACGACGTTTTGCACGTCTTAGTCGCCAAAATTGGAAGTACTGGCATCTACGTGAACATCGAAAATCATATTTGAACTGCACACCACGGTGATGTTCAGTAGGCAGAGCGTTGTGGGCATGCTGTGCAGTATGTTGCAGTTAAATATGCTTGAAGCAGTAATGCTTTGTTTAAAGGGACATCAAAGAGAAGCACCAAACATTTTTAAACTGATAAAGTAATCTATAATATGCTGTGGTAGACCAGCGGCCATGGTATTGCACTGCTGAACTCAAATCACAATTTCAATCCCAGGCACTGTGGCCATATTCCGATGTGGACAGAATTGAAAAACGCTCGTGTACTGTGCATTGGGTACATGTTAAAGAACCCCATGTGGACAAAATTAATTTGGAGCTCCTCGCTACAGCATGCCTCATAATGAAATTGTAGTTACGGCGCATAAAAAGAAAGTACACTTTCAAAATATTGATTTCATTATTGCCATAAGAGTTTGATTAATAGAAGAGACCACGAAAGCTACTAAAGTTCAATTTTCTTAAAAATTTCATTGCAGAGTCCCAGTGCCATTGTGTCGGTGCAGTCTTGCAGATTTTAAAGTATGTTCTCATATTTAGGTCTGTGTGGCACGGTATCCATTCTTGATTTTTGCCGCGTTCAGTCCTTGGCTCCTTTGCAGTGCAGTTTAGTCCCACCTTGTAATACAAAGAATTTACCAGGCTGCAGCAAATACATCGGAACCCATGATGTCACGATGAGCACGAGCTAGTACAAAGGCGACGTTGCCACCAGTCTTTCGTTTTGCATCTTGCTTATCAAGCCTCCTCTCATAATAACAGTGGCTTTGCTGGCATTGGAGACGTGAAATTTATTAATACAGCTCAACTAATTTTTCTTTTAGTGCCCCTTTAAGACATACTTAGCACAGCAGGCTTAGTGCTACATGCACAGGAAACATTGCTCTATAGTGCTGCAAGTCAGGATACATGTTCCTGGACTGCTGGTATTGCACCACCAATGTGCTGCCATCTTTTCCATCATTGTACTTTTCTGTGCAGTTGGAGCAGCGGGTGCCCTCATTGCAGCGCCAGTAGCACTGGGTGCTGTGGGCTTTGGCGCCGCCGGTGTTACTGCCGGCTCATTGGCTGCTGCAGCACAGGCCACCATGGGTGGCTTCGTTGCGAAGGGCAGCCTGTTTGCTCTTTGCCAAAGCTGGGGTGCTGCAGGCATTCCCATCGTTGCAAAGGGAGTCTTGGCCACAGCTGGCGCAGTTCTTGGCTACAACGTTGGAGACTGAACTGCCTTTGCTAGCAGACACCATGACATGCACAAGTGTTTGTCTAAGGTGCAATAATAAAACCAGAAAATTCAACCCTTGCTTTCATGTTTTTTTTTCTTTTTTGTAATGTTGCCTGTATGGCATCTTCAGTCGCACTGAATACATTTGTTATGTAAAACTGCGCCAGTTCTACAAGTGGTGGCTCTTGGACACTTGACACTGATCTGTGTACATTGAATCGACCAAAGTTTGTATGCCTGCCTTAAAATCCTTGGAGTTCAGAAAAAAAAGATTGAAGGGCCATTAAAACGCCTTGAAAATAAATGTGCTTCTTGAATTCCTTGAAGACTGCGGTTGAAGGCAGCTTCGAACATTCAAAGCTAGAAACTCAGTAAAGAGGCTATGCCATGGACACTGTTTATATGAAACAATCCAGATTATTTTCTTTAAAGACTGTTCCAATGGGCTTGTTAAATTACTGTTGGCATCTTGGAGCTGGGTAAACACAGATCAAGTGACCAAGTCATCCCACCATTTTGTTCTTTCTGCTACTTGGTTTCTGCCGCAGCCATCGTGGCTCAATTTTGATGCCCCAGGCTCTAAAAATGCCTAGTGAACAATAAGTTGCAGCCATTCAGCGTCAACAAAGTATATAGCTGAAGTCTGACAGTGCTAACGAACGTGCCAGATGGCGATTGACATCAATACAATAGGAAAATTGATGTAGAAAAGTGATCTGAAGAGCTTGAAGCATGTGTCCAACTCTGCAGCTAAAAAGGACATTTCACTACTTTTCATTGTGTGTGTATGAATAAGGTTTGTTTCCCCCTTGAATATTGGCATCCTTGAACTGCCCTTGAATTTTCAATCACATGTTCTGTACAAGCCCTGTCCAACCCTCTTGTGTACTCAATGTGATGCCATTGAGTACATGACAAACAATTGTGCTACGGCAACGGCCATCAATCCGTCTATTGTCTTGGGTAGTATGTTTGCTAGATCTAGCCCTGGGAGTGCCACTTGGGGCTATGGTGGGCAGGTGTGGGACACCTTTCTTTCGCCCGATGGAATCGCGAAACTAAATAAACCCTCGTATGCACGATATCCAATGACATCAAGGCTGACCAATTCAAGAACCTCACTATGAATGAATGCTGTAGCGCAATTGGTAGTGCACAGCGCGCATAATGCGGTGGTTGTGGGTTCGGCTCCCACAGCGGCAAGCTATCATTTTGTCCACTTTGTTTTCCCTTCATTATTTTCTACATATAGATTTCAACCACAGCTGATTTCCCCTATGCTTTCCTTGGCTTCATTGTCTGTTGGTTTTATGTGGTCACAACCAACAAAAATCCGAGTCCTTTGGTTCCCCTTCTCTCGTTCATTCATAGTAAAAGACTCAAATCTGGCAACCTTGATGTCATTAGATAGCATAGAATGTTATTTTCAGCTGTGAGCCTGCTCTGCAAAGTTCATGTGTTTGGGACGTCATCAGGCGAAAAGGGATCCTTCCTTCGCCTGCCATGGTCCTGAGTAAATACCTAAGATAGTGGACGGATTGGTAGCTGTCGCTGTAACACAGTTCATTTATCTGTTTATTTTTATTACTCTCAAGATACATGTGAGTACATTATACAAGGCAAGGGTGGAGAAAAAATGTAGCACATAACCAAGAATGCATATTTAGAAGCAATTGCAGAAATTCAAAATGCGTAAATATTACACAAAACATGCTGAAAAAATAAACAGGCATTAAAAAACAATAAAATTATCTTTTACAAAAACAAAGGCAGAATTACAGTGTTGCACAATGTTATTCAAGGTATTTTTTTAAAAGAGAGTCTTGAATGTTAATTATGGATGTGGGTAGACTTCCGTTCATTGGATGTGTGTGGAAAATGACTGAACACATGAAAGTGATATCGGGGGGGATGTTGATCTTATGCTGGCGGTCTTGATGTGCTGAAAGAAATCATGCTGGGTGAATCCACATGGAGCGAAGAGATGTATTAACGCTATAGCTTTAAGGGCCCCCTAAAGCTATAGCGTTAATACATAGCTCTTTGCTCCATGTGGATTCACCCAGTATCAGTGTCGCAGAAAATCCGGCATTGGCGTCCAGCATTGTCCGGAAAAGAATAATTTTGAACCACGCATACCCAACCACTGTTCTATCACCTAAGTTGCTCATACCTTGTCTGTCATTCTTTACAAAGTTATTCCTCGCAACTTTGAGAATGACAGGCCACAAACAAACGTAGTGCAAAAAAAAAAGAAAGACACAGTGGCACATATCATAATGCTAGATCTTCTCGGACTGAAATGTTAAAAGTGCAAAGCAGTAACAGGAGATTGGCTCATGGAAGAGGCCGCGTTTCTACCAGAAAGCTCGCCTTCATGCAAAGCGTTCGCCACCAGCATTTCCCGGTAAACATTACGGTTATATAAGCTGCAGTTGCCGGGAAGCGTAAAAAGCAGTTGGGGATCTTTAAATGCTATCGTGTTTTACTCTTAAAAGCCAAAGCTTGAGCGTCTTTCAAATATTTATAGTATATCTTGTGGAAATGGGAAATGAGGGATTGTTTGGAATGAAGATAATGGAACACCAAGAGGTTCCTTCGTTTGTGCAACACTTTCAGTTCTACAGTAATTTGACCTGAGGTGAGTGGAGCTATTCTGTAAAGCTTAAAGTTTGTCTATTAATGTGGCCTGATGAGGGTTTCACACAAAAGCACATTCAAGTTGTAGACGGATGTACGTCATGAATAGCAGTAGTTTCAATGAAATTGGAGTGAGGTAAAGATTTTAATGAAAGTCCAACATACAGTACTACATGTTGTGTTGCTTCCAAGAGAAGTTGTTAGCTATGTGGATGCAAAGGTGTAATGTTACAGACTGCAGTGGAAAATCATTCAGTACATAGGTTGGGCAAGCTGTGTTAGTATATCCGCAAAGCTTTTTATTTGTTAACGTTGTGGGAGATATGGGGTTCTCCTCCGTACTCTTGGGACAAAGGAACGACAACACAGTAGTGCAAACAGTCACAAGGGCATTTATTGCACCTTTCATAGATCAATGCCTGCTAGCCGAGTTGCTATCCACAAAACATGCCGATGGGCGCGCGACAAATCTAGAAGTCTGACTCACCGAGCGACCGGATAGCGAGCGAATATGTTCGCCCCATGCTGGATCCGAACGCCTGGTCGTTCGCGCGTGCAGTCACGCGAATGGTGTCCAAGGCGGCCACGCGAGATGGTCTCGCAGAAGCATGGTCGCTGCACGCGCGGGCGGCACGTCCGTCCCGCTCGCTTCCCGAACCCCAAAAAAAAGCCTTTCTTTCCCGCGCCTAAGTAACCCCGCCGCAGCGCAACACTAGTGCCATCTCTCGCACTGCGCTTCAACCACTCCGACCACCGCGGGCGCTAGGCCACGCGGCGGGCGAAGCCACCCTGCAGGAGACGAGCTATGCGGGAAAACTAGATCTCAGGGGAGGCGTGAGAGTCACGCATCCCCACAACGTTCAGTTCCATCTGCCAGGTGAAATGCCAACTGTAACATTATTTAAGTCAGCCTGAAGGCAACGACATCAGAAGAGTTAGTTATCTTGCAATAAATAACGCAAATAAATGCAATCTGTAAATAAACTTGTGAGGACATGTTGTCAGGTAATTAAATTATGTGTAATAAAAACTAAAGAAGGACCAACAGCCAACCCTTGGAGAATAGCTGATTCAACTGGGGGCATATCGGATGTATATTCCTTGGTCCTAACAAAGTGGATGTGAGATCATAGGAATGCATGAAGCTAGTTGATTATTCTCGTGGCAATGTTAAAGACGATTAGTTTGTGCAAGAGTAATGATTAACCTTGTTAAAGACTAGAAAATTCAAGAAATACGCAGTCAACGAGAAATTCACGGTCAGGACATACATGCAAATCTTGAGTGAATGTTAGTAACTGAGTATCGCAGGACAAAGATTTTCAGAACCCTTGTTGAAAATTAGAAAAAAAAAAACGCTTATCATCAAGAAAGTCAGAGAGATGTGAAAAAAGAAATTACATGTTCCATTGCTTTGCAAGGTACTAAAGTAAGAGAAATTGGCCCGGAATTAAATGGGTTCAGTTTCACTAGATTTGTGTATTGGTACAACCTTGCCCGTTCACCTATCATCCGGGAAGGAAGCAGATTGATGTGACTGAAAAAATATGCTCCAATATGATCGAGGCATATTCGCTTGTGCTTTTAAGAAATAAGGTTTTGGTATCATCTATTCCACAGGATGAGCTAAGTTTTAGGTTAGCAATTACTTTCTTAATGCCAAGAGAGTAAAAAATAATAGGATCTATTGGAAAAAAGTTGCCAAGTGGTAAGGAGGGCAGTAGGTAACCTGGTGTTGACTAAATATGACTAGATCAAAGCATTTTTTAGAACAGTGGCACACAAATGACAAGTACAGGATCGCTCAATTGCGTGCTAGGGAATTTTGTTTGTGAGTCACTATGTCTTATGGTGTTGCAGGAGCCCTTTAATTAATTTTTTTAGCATGGCAGGAAGGGTAGCATTAAAGGAAGAGAATTTTTTAAATACGGATAAGTAAGCTCTTTATAAGTAGCCCACTGAGCTTGGTTTTGTCAGTACTTAGCTATTGGAGAAAGTTGCTTTTTTATAGTGCAAAGGTGGTGCAATGCATGCATAATGCGAACGTTGTGGGTGAAGGCCCCACCAACGGCAAGTTATCTTTTCGTCCACTTCCATTTCTCTTTTCTTCATTATTTTCTACATTTCAATTTTAAGCACAGCTAATCTGAGTGATTTCCCCTATGCTTTCCTTGGCTTCATTGTCTCTTGGCTTTATGTGTTGATGATTAACAAAAATCAGGCCCCTCTGTTTCCCTTCTTCTCTCATTTAGCCGCCATTTTACAACACATTGCATTGTTGCCCGTTTCTCTTGCTAAAAAATCGGGTGCGTGCTAGATTTCTGCTTTGTTTAGGAGCTTTAAAGTCATTTCTATGTTAGTTTTCAACTTTGAACACATAGAAAGTGGGCGTGCGCTTGATTCAGAGGCATGTAAGAACGGGGGAAAATGCGGCCAAATGGATCAGGAGCATCTTTTGGCATTTTTTCTGCACCTTGTTTAATTCGACCTGCCAGATAATTTGATCAATTTTGCTGGTCCTGTCAGGGTTGTATTAACGAATGTCGACTGTATTGGGGTTTGACATACTTCTTTTAATTGTGGCTCCACAGCAGAAAACTGCAACTGTCTCCACTGTCTGATGTGAATGAGTTGTATGGTGGAGATGGCGCAGGCGCTGATGCGATCTGGCGATACAGCAGATGCGACGCTACATTTCAAGCGGATACAGTTGAGCCTGCTTATAAAGAACCTGAGCGTTACGCGGCATCTGATTGTTATATCCCGAAGTTCCTAGTAAGTGACGATAGCTCAAGAAGAAAAAGAAAGAAAGCTGCAAGTCAAAACACAAAATTTATTTATTTGCATAGAAGCTTGTGATGCTCATATATTTCTGCAGTGCAGATTCGATGAAGGCAGTCTCCAGTTTATTTAAAGCAGAAGCGTGCTCTTCGCCGAGGCCCTTGGCCTGAGGTTCTCTATGTAGCGCATTGCTACAGGTACGCTAATGAGTGCTGGCTCCGAAGTTTCACCGTCATTCAATTCCTCCACGTCGCTCTCCGCCCACACTTTGCAAGCGATGCCTTCATCCATGCACGGTTCCGCAATATCAGGGTCTTTATCAGCAGAAATAAAGTAATCCCAACCAGTGTCGTAGCCGCCCATGTCGGACTCGACGACGTGCTGCCACAAATCGCTGCCGGGCTGATCATCTTCGGAAGCATCGGGTTTGACATCAGACACTGTGTCGATGAAATTGGCCTTGTGGAAACAGTTCTGCATGCGAGCGGCTGTCATCTCTGCCCAGGCGACAGAGGTGACAGCATCTGCCCAGGTGCCTTTGCCATCTCAACGGCTGAATACCGTGAAACTCAAAGCGGCAAGTTGGTGGCCGGGCGGTCAACAGCGATGAGCAAGCGCTCCACAATGCGGTACCTGTATGATGCCTTAAATGCGCGTATTATACCCAAATCAAGCAGCCGCACTTTCGAACTGGCATTGGGTGGCAGGAAAAGTAGAGCAACCGCCGTTAGAAGAGTTCGCACTTTGTGCTCTGAGCAGTTGTCCAGCACGAGCACTACACGCCTTCCTTGCTTCTGCATGTCGCGGTCAAACTTGCCCAGCCACTCTACGAATTACACGTCATCCATGCCTTAGTATTGTGCCTGTAGCACACAGGAACACAGCTCCGAAACCAACGCAGCTTCACTGATTTTTCCCGATTACAAAGGGCACATGCTGATCACTGCCATCTATATTAGTGCACAGAAGTACCGTAACGTGCACTTTACTGTGCTTGCTGCCAGCACACGAGTCTCCTTTCATGGCGTGAGTCTTGACCGGCAGCCCCTGATAAAGTAACGCAGGTTTGTCTGTGTTACACATGCCCTCCTCCGTGTAGTTTTCAGCAGTGTGTCCTCTACGTCCGCATAGGTGGCCTTCCGGAGGTTCTTTCTGTTCATTCAGTCGACAGCAGAGCTGGCGGTCTTTTTCTTGTTCTTTAGAATCGTCGAGATGGTTGATTTAGACACGCTGTAGTTCTGTACCATGTTGCAGTTTTTAGCACCTTGATACACTTCCTTCAAAATTTCTTGCATTGTTGCCATGTTCCGCGCTTTTCGTTTCGCGACTGCTGCAGGCAGCACGGCATTCCCGTCCGCCATGCTGAATCACAACCTGGGCCGCACTAAAATGAAGCGAGGAAGCGAGGAAGCTTGGAGACTAGTGGAGAGGCCTGCTTTGCGGTGCCATAGCATGCATGCCATAGAACTGGTGCCATAGCACACATGCCGAGACAGTGAAGGAGTGCAAGAAAGAATGAGGAGAGGGGAGCGGAGTTGAGAGGACAGGCGGGAGGGCAACCTTGGAAGCCACACGCCAACACTAGTGGGCAGCGCATAACGGTGGGCAGAGGCCTGAAATAGACAGTTTGCCTCCAAGGAGGCTTGGGAAAACAGACCGCGCATGCAAAGGGCTCGGAGGTCGTTGTTATTTCGCGTCGCAGCTGTGGGTTACACCATCCATTCCCTGTAACCGACCGGCAGGGCTCCATGATGTTCGTTATACGTGAGATTTTGTGCCATAAAAATAATGTAGATTTTGACGGTCGCATGGCTCTCGTTCATTTTAAGCGGAAGTTCGTCTTAAGTGGGGCCGTTATACGTGGGCTCGACTGTACTATGTCTCTGTAGATGTTTTGATGTTTAATGTTTGGAACAAATGATATGATACACAGCTTTGAAGAATGCAAAGAGTTATGTTTTAACTTGATTCGAGTGCTGTGACTATGATGCTGTGACCCAACAAGTATGCCCGGAAAACATTCACAAATATATCAGTGCACATCCAATAGCACGAATGCAGGCATGACCACGGTGGCAAAAGGAGCCCTGTGGGCAAAGCAAGCATATTTTAAAGTGAATGTTTTTTTGCACCTCCCCCCTCCTCTCCCCCCTCCCCCAACTGTGGCTGCTGGCTGGGTGCTGCTGCGGTTCACCAAGTAGCTTATACATAATAATAATAATAAAAATTCCATGCTTGATGCTGGCATTGAACCTCGATCCCCTAACACAGCAAACCAATGCTCTAACCATTAGGCCATAGTCGCACGTGAACTTTCATTGTTCCAATGCCAACTAGCTCTTTAAGATGATCGCTGCATCAGTATAATAGTGATTTCTACACTATGACACTATGGTACTATGAGGACTGCCTAGAAGTGGGCGGTAAATTTAAGACGAAATGATGAAATACAAGGCAACGTAAGGGTTGTCACATTGCCTAGCAAGAGTGCACAGGAGCACATGCGTGCACGCCAGTTTCCGTTAGGGCAAAGATGTAGGAATGAAATCGGCAAATTTATAGCATTTCATTAACCATTTCAAGAAAGTGTTGCTTTCCAAACATTTCAAAATGTGCAATGGATCTGCATAATTTTTTAAATTCTGTGATGGAGCGAAGTATGTGTGTTTCTGTAAAAGCCCTCTGTATACAGCAGCAGGAGGTGGTGTGCCCTCAGCCATGATGCCCTCAGATGTTTGGAAGTTGTCTTTTCAAGTCACAGGCACAGTGACCAATGATTAGGTGCTCAGAGACTTGTTACAATGGCCCTGTCATCAAAAAGGTAGATGAGAGAGCCAGGACATGTTCTGCAGACCTCTATGTGGCAGTCTGGTGAATTTTCACACAGGCCATACTGGAAGAAAAAAAAAAACAAACCAACAACAACGCAAGGTAAAGTACTGCTTCTGTACAACTATTTATTCGTCAAACTGAGTGAAACAATCAAATGAGAAGAAAGGTGCTTTCAGTGGGTCGAGGCAGCACTTATGGTACATTATAGCAATCCTGCACTTACAAAAAATAGGACATTTTTTTTTCCCCTTGATTATTTACAGGGCCGTGTCAACCACTGTACGGTGAGACAAAGAGGGAAGGGAGGGATTCAGAGACTGTTATTGTAGTATCGTGGGTCGTGTGGTGAAGGTGGCGTGCTGTAGCTATTCCTGCTAGTCGTGCCTGATGACTCAGCTGCACTGGACTCGTTCTCATTCATCTGGCGCAGTTTCATCCAGATGTCTAGGGTCGACGACGTCGGCGTCGATGGCCCACTGCTAGACACGAACGATGGTGGTCCACTCCATATCATACCTGAAAACACCCCAGGATCCCCTGAAACTTGCTTTCATATAGCAGCTTGCGAACTCCTGGTTTTCAAACTTCGCTCACAATTATTGCCCAAGGGAGATCAAAGGCTGGCAACAATGTAGTGCAATACTGTGCAGTGACATGCGATGTGAAAAGGTCCTGCACTTTGAGCAAGTGAAAAACCACTCAACGTATCTGTTTGCCTGCGGGACAAATTAAGTATTTCTGTTTCATACTTAGCAGGCGACACTGTAGATGGTATGCAAGTAAGAAGTGCAGTCACAGAATAATTGGTGTGCTTTGCCGTGCAGTCATTTTTCATCTGCAAGCAACACTTTCTATGAAATATTAGCTATGTACTCCATATACGAATATTACAACAACTTTCGAATGCAAGGTTACGTCAAACTGCCCATTATTTGCAAACGTGTGCTTCCAGTGTGCAACATACTATAGTATCAGAGAAAAAGCATTGGACTGGTACTAAGTTTTGGTCACGACTGCAAAGCAATGTGATGTGGCCACTGGTCACAGAAACGTTGCTTGTCACTCCACTTGCTTGTTGCTTGATGGTAAGTAGGTTCAGATATGCAATGCCTTCCATGCAATAATTACGTCATATCTTGCTATATAAGAACATGAGACTTAACTTTACATTGAATTACATGACGTGTAGCCTACATCTTTCTTCCATACATAAAGTACTTGGGAGCAAAGTATAGTAGGCTTGCTTTACTAACACTCGTATCAAGCTACCAACAACTTATACTTGCCCTATCAATGCAAGGAGAAAAAGGCTTGCTTACTGCTTGAAGGTGATGCAACAGGAAGGGCTGAGAACTGGCTGTTGCTATATGTGGATCCGGGAATGGGCACCTTGGGAACAGAGCTCAGGAGCAGCCTGTACGTTGCACTAGTCACCTTGCCCAGAAACTGGTCCAACTGATGCAGGGACAGCGCGTTGTGCAGCGTTTCCAAGGGCCGGATTGATGGCACGCTCACTATGCCATCTGCGATGCGCATGCAAACCACATCACATGATTAATGATGCCTGTTGAGCATCACCGTTGAAAAAATCACCGCCCAAGCACTCCGCACAGATGGTTAACCAGCAGAGCTGAAATGTGCGGCCCCAGTGTTAATCCCGGCGGTTCATTAAACGACGACTCAGTAGGCTGCCGGGTCCTCGGTACGCAGTAGCTGCTTGCGCTCGGCTGCACGAGCTTGTTCTTGTGCCTGGGCTGCACCATCAGCACAGTGTAGATGAGCTCGTTCCTGATTGGTGAGCTTAGACAGGAACTTATCGGCGACAACCGCACTGTCAGAAACAGTGGAAGCTAATTGGCAAATCGGTGATGCAAGAACCGTCACAAACTGCCATGAGTATACACTATCAAACAACAGATTCTGCTCGCGGTGTTGCTGATCAAAAGCTGCCTGCTCCTCAGGAGTACTTATGACGTGTGGCCTACCCATCTCAAAGCCAGTGAGAAACGGCTGTGTGCGTGCTTGGCTGTGATGGCAAGCAATGGCACTACTACTGGTGCAGCCAATCGCGGGCCTCTCTTTCTCCTTTTTTTTTTGCTCATGGGCATGGGGCTGCAGCAGAGGAGTTTTCAACGACAGGCGACAGACGAATGAATGAATTGGCTAGCCATATACAGCTTCGCTGTAAAAGCATATTGAAAATTTTAACATTAATGGGTGTTGTGAGCGTCACATCTGGAAAAAGATGGTGGCAGTTATTGCAGCCAAGCTTGCTCTTTTGACCTTTTACTGCACCTTGTTGCGGCCGTTACTATCTGTGGTACATGACAGCAAGCAGTTAAAGAACTAAACAGCTTTATACAATAAGCGAAACTATAATGCCATGTGGTGTTTCGTTAGCAGTGTGTTTTCCCATCCTTTGCACCACCAATATTCCAGCTGCCTCTAATCTACTCTGCAGACTAAACCAGCCTCCGCTTAAAACATAAGGCCTTGGGGAAGCTAACAACATTCGCATTTACCTCTGGATTGATAACACACCATTCAAAAAACAAGCTCGATGACTTCTGCTCTACTTCCATAAGCTATGCATGAATCATCTTTAGTGGCCTCTTCAACCCTATATTCTTGGGCAATTTAGCTTTAAAAGAAGTGAAGGACAATGCAATCTTTCGCTGCTAGGCAATTCTATGGTGCGTGCGCACTGCAAGTGTGCAATTTCTAGGTCACTTTGCAAATAAAAATGTATATTTGTTGTAAGGGCATGCATGACCCTGCATAAATGTGTTAACTTAGTGCAGCTGCTGAAAGCAGTAAAAAGGAACTTTTATATATAGCACCTACAACATGGCAGTGTGCATGTAGCCAAGCAAAAATGGTTAATTAATAGCAGGAGTTTCAAAATTGATCTGCACAGATACTGGCCATTCTGTAGATAGCCCTTTTGACATTCCATGAGCACCTAGATCAATGCATGCCACCTCCCCCTACTCCCTACCGATACCTGCCAAGTTTCGAGAAACAAAATCCGGGAGATTTTCTGACTTGGGGAGGGGGGCAGTTAGAGATACAGTTCACTTACCTGTGCTGCTCTTAGTAGTGATGCATGCTTAATATTTCTGCACAAAAAACTTCTTGTAACCATCATTACATGAGGGTGGGCTAGTTTGTGGAATAATGCTTCAGCCACTTATCCTAAGAGTGCTAATGTGGGCTGTACAAAGGCTGCCCGTTCAAGATTCCCAGCTTATATGTTGACATAAGTTGCAAGCGACAAATACTGGTGTTTTGCTATTGAAATGGGCAAACTAGCTGCAACCTCTGTCAGCTTATTTAGATAAGAGTGGCAGCCCATGCTGCACGCAGGTTTTTGCTGTACAAACACTGAGAATGACACCAAGCTAACATTACATCCAAAACATGAGTTCATAATTCTCCTAGCAGATTGCAAATAAAAATGTACCTCAAGACAAAGCCGACTCGGAAACACTGCCAAATTTCACCATATTTGCATTTTCACAATGGACAGTTATGTGACAATGTCCTCACCAGCAACAGCAGTAGGAAAAAGATTTTTCAAGTCTGGAGCGCTGGAAGAACCACTGATCACTGCCGTACTAAACAGGCTCCCAGATGAACCTAGAATGAGTTGAGACAAGAATTTTTTCCAAACTTTCACATAAATGGTTTGGACAATGGGAGACAGCATATGGCAAGGAAACTTTTGTCAGCTATGGCAATCAGACAAGCATTCATGCAGCATGTGAAGTGTGTGGTACTGAAACACTGCTATCTAATGCATGCATAAGAGTAGTTGGGGGCAAAAAACTAGAATTGTGCAAGGGCGCTATCGATATCGCCATCAGCAGTGTACTTTAAGGCGGCTGCAGGGCAAAGGCCACGGGTATCCAATTACCTAGGTTTTGCAGTATCTCCAAACGTAACTTCATATATCTTGACCTACCTCCACCAAACTTAACTGTCTTTTCCATAGCATTTTCCCATAGCTCCCATTCTGTTGCTATTATAGACCAGCATTTAGCTTTGCTTTACATAACCTGTCTAATCCCACTTCTTTCCCAAAATCTCAACTATATTGTCACGCAACCACATTTTATCTACGATCCCTATTTCCATCTTCCTATTTCTTAACTTATGCCTATAATTTCTTTCCCATCAGTAATTGCACAGTTCTCTGCTTCTTTTCAAGCATCTTTCGAGTTCATGAGCCATATACTACATAGTACTGGCAAAAGAGAGTTTTTAAGAATAGTGATAAGCTATCATTACTTGAGAGGGACTGCCAAGCAAGTTCACACCAATATTTATTCTTTTGTTAATTTCATTGTGATGATCTAGGTCCTGGTACCCAGTGGCTACTTAGCCTATCAGCATAACTCTTTGACAGCTTCAGGAGGTAGACTACTTATTGTATCACTACAGGGTTCAATATTAGAGCAGCACAAATTTCAGATTCAAGCAGAAACACAGTGCACAAACTTCCTCACATTTTCAAGTGCTGCACATAAGGTGCTGCTACGTAAAAGGAAAAAAAATTTGGCATATTTAGTTTAATAGATGAATAAAAGGGCTGATGCAAGAAACAAGCATGCACGCAACCAGCTTCACTTAAAGTGGAAAGTTAAAATGTGTCAAGAAAAACATGCAACAAACAAGCAAGAGACACGGGGTGATCACTTACCAAAGACCTTAGGGAGGTCAGCAACACTGCAAATCCTCAGATAGGAGCTCAATTGCCCTGGGACAGAATGACGGTGTCTGTGAAAGCCATCTAAAGCATGGAACCAACAACAAAAAGCGCACGGTCTTGGTCAACCAGAAGAACACCACACACCTCTCACCAAGTGTCCAGAAACGAAGCAGTGATGAACAGAAGAGGAAAGAAAGCCCCGGACATGCACTAGTGTGTCGTCGTTGCAGAAGAGGCGCTCTAACCTCGAGACCAAAAAGAAAAAGGCAGTCAAGTCTGACAGGCAGCCAATGTAGTGACCAGAATAAAAGAGAATGATGAAGACAAAAACACTGGAAGCAATGGATCATCAGAGAGAAGGAAGAACGGAAGAAAAGCGGTGAGAGCAGCTGAGCATACAAAGCTTGTAGGTTAGCTTTTCCAGCCACAGAACACGTGCAACATGAAAGCAACATACACATGCAAAGAGCAGGAAAAAAGAAAGAAGAAAATGAGGGGAAATAATAAGAATGAGGGCACTGAGTACACCAAGGAGAAAAGGTAACAAGCCAAGCAAACAAACCAGGAAATGAAAAAAATCAATGCAGTAAAACTAGCAAAAAGGGCGCAGTAAGGAAATTTCAGGAGGATGAAGATTTATCTGGAGTACAGCAGTGGTGTCTGTGGTGCTCTGCTGGGCAGCAAGCCGTGAATTGCCAACACGCACTTGTCACGCCAGTAAAACTAATAAAAAAGTGGAATGAAGTGCTGCTGCACAGCGCATCAACACACTCAACATCTCATGAGCACCTGAAATGCAACAGCCTCAAGTCAACACATCAGCAATGGGAGATGACACTTTCCAGTGTTCAACACTGTGAAATATTTCTTTTATTTTCTTCATTGTTTAAAGAGACATTAAGGACAAATGCTAAATGCTAGACAAAAGGTTAGGTTAGATTGCTGAATTATACTACAATGCTCTTTGCATCTACTGAACCTAGAGAGGTGACAGGGTGATTGTGAAAAACCTAAACAAGGTCCAAACTTGGTCTTCCTCACTTGCAAGCATTATGCTAATGCCATACTTGCACCATGTCTGGAGTACTGCAGTAGTAGCTAATGTTATGTGTAATTATGCGCCACCGTAAACTGAAATGCGAACAGGTGAAGACTGATCAGAATGCCCATTATGTGTAATTGCATGAGAGCACTACAACATGCAATAGCATTGTGTAGTTTAAGTGTATTTTTTGAAACTTGAATTCAGCTGTTACAAATGCAGTAATTTTCAACCTGTTCACATTGAAATTTATGCTGCCGGTATGGTAGAACACGCATGCAGACATATGTAAATGGACGTGTGCCAAGTGACCCAGGAGCTAGGTTTACTGTGACCTGTCCTACATCCTCTGGCAAATCGGCAGCAGCTACATTTGGAGAAAAGAATGCTTGGAACGAGTTGTCTGTCATCATTCTGCAATTATGTGAAGCCAGTAGTTGCTGGCGGCATGTGGAATGTTCATCAGCAATGCACAATCCACACTCAGTGTGATCAAAGTTGTGATGGCATCCACAGCACAAGAATGGTTTACACAGGCTTACTAAACCATTCCTGCACTCTACGTCGTCCACTGCAACTGACTACCGATTAACCCACTTGTAGACCATAATTGACTTGCAGCTGTTTATATTACACCTTTTACTACAGCCTCTGAACTTCAAATCCATTTAAAGAAAGGGCAACAATCCTTCATGCTCTCCGAAGTCTTGAGGCTCTAGGGATGCTATGGAAGAAGCATCAGATAGCCCGGAGCCAATCTCTACCACAAATTTCGTGTCCTGCATATTTCTGACAAAGTGCATAGCATCATGCAGGAATTAAGTATGAACATGAGAAAACAAACACATTTTCTATTCCATATTTAATGGGATAGTGACACTGATGTGCTTCATTTGCAGACACTTAGGCTTGGGGCTCAAGCACATTTAGCAACCGGTTATGCCGCCGTAACACAATTTCACATCTAATTAATTAATTAAAACTGTGACATTACGTGACAACATAATTATATTACATAATTATATTGAAACACGTGTTCTCTACACCATTTCTTCCCAACTGCACTATATTTCAGCATGATAGTACATACCGAAAATCCGAGGACACCTAAGCACTTCCTATGAGTTGTGAATGTGGAAGCATTATTGCCCAATTAACCCTTTCGCTGTCGGACCTTTCTGGCCGTGACGCACCCCCAGTGTCGGCTTGGTTTCAGGGAACGAGCATAACAGGGAATGAACATAGCAATTTATTTTTGACTATGATTGGTATACAAATAACATAGTCAATGCAATATGCACATTTCAATGTTCTGCAGCTGTTATTAGTAAACATCATCATCATCATCAGCCTGACTATAACATCCGTTCAACATCCGAATCTGACGATGCGGAACTCATCTCTTCGTCGCGTTAGACTCTGTCCGAGTCCAAATCCGAGCTCGGCTCGTATTCTGAATTGTAAGAGCCACCGCTCCAATGAACAGACGGTCTCGCGCCGCTCAGCTATCCGAAAGTAACCGCGCGCAGGGAGGAGGCGCTTTCAGTCGCCCGCGCAACGGAGATAAATGGGACGTTGCGTGATCAAGAAGAGGGAGATGGAAAAAGGCTAAAACAAAGTTCGAAGGGCTTTACGTTTACTGCTGCAAGTCGGAAGCGAGGGTGCGGCGAGAGAGCGAAAGCAGCAATCGAGTCACCCTTTTCGGAGAGGCAACGGCGACGCGTGCGCCTGAACTTGACGCGCCGTAGCAGACGCACCAACAGAAGAAAAATAAAAACCTTCAAACCGGCAGAGATGGCAGAACAACCCTTGAACCCATAACCCCACGCGCGCGACGCATGATCCAGCAAACGCGGAGCCACCGCGCCACTCAGCAAAAAGAGAGGGGGGCGTGGCAGTCGCACCGTACTCTTCAATGCATGTATTAACACAGGTCGGGGCGAAAATACGAACTTGTAGGAAGAGTCAACAGATGGCGTGGCCAAGTCCGGGAGCGCCAGCTTTGCGCTCAGGCGCGAAATTTTGAACGCGCGATAGAGAACGTACCGGTACGTCAGTGACACTGTGGGGGCGAAGCGCGATGACGTACCGGTACGTCGGTGACAGCGAAAGGGTTAAATGTTGCTGAGTGGTTGTTCCCGAGTTTTGTGCTGCAGGTAATGTTTTAGAGTTCTGCTGCGGGTCACTTTTTTTTTTGTAGTCTTTATGTTAGGATGCTGACTGTACACCGGAATGATTTGGACCATATTGCCGAGAAATCAAGAACGCCGCATTCCATCAATGTCCTGCGTGACAAGAGACCAAAGGAGAAGCAGCGGCCAACATTGGGGCATCGATGCGACACCCTGCAGTGTCGTGGTGCCATATCTGCCCTCTCCCATCACACGACACCTGGCATGCTATTGCAGCAGCAGGTGTTCCATTTTGCCTGCTGTGCTCCATTGAGGCCGTAGCCAGCAAGCAAGAGCCAGTGTCACGAGTGATGCTGTTTTGTTGCTACAGATGCTGTGCCACATTTTTCGCTCAATGGCACATTTTTCGCATCAATAAAGAAATCTGGTTACAGATGTAGAGAGTCATGTTGCCACTATTCTTACATTCTGGTGATTTCTGGCACGCCAAAGCAGTCATCTTATTCTAGAATACTTAATCTTTCAATCTGCTTCAACTTCACGTTTGTTTTTGAAGCCTCTTTGAGGACAGCAACTTGTTAAGTAAACAATGCACACTAAACTATTGCATTGAAGAGTGAGTAAGGTGTCGATGCAAGACAGAAAAAACGCACACAGAATAACTCAAAGGAGTGTGCTTTAATAGTACCACAGTAGTGACTATCATCGATTTTAACAGAAACAGCTGGTGGCAGAGGAGCACGTCACGCACATTCTGGCTGCTTTGTGAGTAAAGACTATGGAAGAGGCCATTATCCTAAAAACATGAAGTGGCTGCTTCCATATTTCTCACTGTCCCAGGCCCTCTTTCTGCTCCTTTTATCCTCGTCACTATTATAAGCTTTTCTTTATATGACTTAATCTTGTTCAACACATACGACACACTGTGTGAGAAACAAGTCGGTTTCCATACGTTGGCGTCATGAGCTTAAGGTTAGTCAGTACGACGTAGCACTTGGAATCAAGGAAGGTTCAATGTAGGGTTTCTGGTTTCGATTCTGGCGCAGAAGCTGACATCTGACAGGTTCTACAACCTGAAGCAATACTGTGGGTTATGAGGGATACTACTGCGGAGAGCTCCGAGTTAATTTTCATCTCCCGTTTCTTTTTTTTACGCTTAGATCTCAATCTAATTATACACAAACACTTATGCATTGTACCCCCAACAAAATACAGCTGCCACTGCTAGGAATTAAACTCCTGACTTTGTGCACAGCAGGTGAACGCCATAGCCACAGAGCCACTGTCGTCAGTGATGTACAACCTTCATATCACTGTGTTACCTGACAACATGTGGTGGACAATGCTTGGCAGTACCAGGCAAGCTGGGGAAGATAAGAGAGACTATAAAGTCAGCGAGAGGCAGCGAGAAGTTCAAGACTCTACAACATAACCTATAAGCCTTTCAAGCCTAAAGAAAAGAAGGCTTGGTGCAAGTTGGTCTGTGGTAGGCTTGCAACAGGGTTTGAGTAGGCTTTAAGAATTAAGTTAGCTGTGCTTTTTCACAATGCGGTGTGAGTAGCTTACATACTTCAGAATATTTAAATAGCAAACATAAGGGCTCAAGGCAGGATGAAATGAAACTTCTAAACTAGAAATAGAAATAATAGAATCATCTGAAAAAAAAAAAAAAACTATAATGAGAGTCTATAGCATTCAAAAGTACATAGCAAGCTCTACTGTATCCTCTAAAGCAGAATCAGCCTCAGAAAGCACTACACAAGGTGCTGCTTGTAAAGTGGAGAAGAATTTTTTGTACACTACACTTTTCCTTCGTGCAAATAGGGAAATGTGTCTAATGTTCAGGAGCAGAAATGAAGCTTATGCTTTTAATACACAATGCATTAATGGCAAAGCAAGAGCAACAGCCACAGCAGCAACAATAAGCATGCTGGTTAACAGCAGAGCCCCATATAAGAAGTAAATGAGGTGTTAATTTGGAGTGCTGTATCATCATGCAAACATGCATGAACACAATAGGAGACACACAGAATAAAAAAGTCACTTAAACGTGGCTTAAAAGGGAGGCAAGAACAGGTCATGCAGCCAGTCAATAAACTGAAGCAATGACTACTTAATTCTCCTGCAATCAACTGATGATGATGGTAACCTAGTGGTGCTTTTTATACCAGGTATATTTCGGGGGCCACAATGTAACAGTATTCCATGAAACAATGCAAAATGTCAGCACCTTTAATAACGGTCAGTGTGCCATGAGTGTGCCTTGAACTATAGTGACAGGCATGATTAAAGGTTCTCAGAGTGTTAAACATCAAAAGAGCACTATTCTGCCATCTGCTGCAAGCTTTTACAAATTGTAACATTGCATAATTCAATAAAAAACTTACTTGCCCATCTTAGGAGGCAGTAATGCAGTATGCAAATCATATTAGTGTTCTTGCTGTTTATTCTGGCATGCCTACAGCAAAGCTGAGAGAGTTCCGAGCAGCATTGATTCACGCTAAAAACTAAAGAGTCAAGTATAGGTAGTGGCCACTTTCTCCCAGAGATTGGCAACACCTTGATCACCAGTTTGTTTACCATAGTTTTACAGTAGTAGAAAAGCCCCTTTTCTAGCTTAAAAACGTAATTAACTTCGAAATATGTCGATGGCGCATTTGCTTGTGCATGAAATATTTGTAGTGTAAACAACCAGATAGTGCACAGCACACGGCTTGCCTGGCTCACCTTTGTCTACCTTTGGAGGCTCTGCGGTATCGCTGTCCAAACTCCTCGGTCGTTGGCTGTCCGAGTTACATCGCACAATTGGGTATAGCTTCAGATGCTCATCTCCAGGTGCTGTTAATTAGAAGAAATATGTGAACAGACAATTGGTGTGTCAGTTGCAATGGTTTGTTGTTATTTTACGCCACTTAAAACTGCACCAAGGCAGCTACATCTTTATCCTACAGTACAAAAACACAGGAAAGCTTCATTAAGAATGGCAACATAAAGATTCTGAACCCTATTTTTGAAGCTACATGTCCATAATCTTTTCCAAAGGTTTCTACACCACCTCCTTCTTGATGAGAGCTACCGTTTGGTTATGTTATGGTAGGTGCTTTGTACACTAAAGCTTTGAAACTATAGACTATGAGTACCATTCTTCAGAGCCTTCAACTGCTGATGACACAACAGACCTATCACATGGTCCATAATAATCTTTTAATGCGCTTAGCAGCTCAAACTTCAAACCAAAGCATTTAATTTTCTGTGTCATCAAGTCACGAAAGCATTTAAAATGTGGCCCTGCGACGATCATGTAATAATACTAGCGCTTATGCTACAGTGGAACATCTACAAGCTGCATATGCCAATATCATTTTGCCAACAGTTTGCCAATATATTCATCACTTGCACATACAGTCAACATTTAGTGACATTATCCCATTACCTTGTCTTTGCATTTGTTGCCAGTATACCAATATAAGTGCAACCAAGAGTCGCTAAACATTCTATTAAGTAAAAGCTCATTGGTATGTTGCCACAATTTGGAAAGTACACGGTGAGTACTAAAGAGCACCAGGGCGCACTTCAGTTGACACAGAAGCACATGAACAGACACACAAGTGCACACACGCACGCACAAACATACACAAGCAACCACGCACACACACACACACAAACACACAACTTTTCCAAAAACAATATCAGACTTTTTACCTTTCATGAGGACAACAGTATGGGTAGCTGCAGGTTTGGGTGCGGTGGTGACAGCTTTAGTGTGCACTACAATGAAATACACAGCTACAAGTTGCAACGCAGGTTGCAAAAGAAACGATACACTAAAAAACACAATACAGTCAAACCTTGACAACGATATAATGAATAATCCAATACAATGAAGTGAACAAAATTTTGTTCTCACTGCTATAATCAAACCAAAATTGCAAAGTCTGTCATTACAGTGAAGCAGATATTTGTTTGCTCGCAGCTCAAGTTGAGCAATACGAACGGGTAGCTAGATCTAATAACTGGCGCCCCGACTAAAAGTGTTTCAACGTCTATTTCGCCCTTGAAGGCAGTGCAATGACATGGTTTCAAAACTGCGAGGAAAGTTCGACGACGTGGGACGAGTTTTCCCGTCGGTTACTTCTGGCAGCAGAAATTAAAATATTTAGCAAGTGCAACTTGAACCGGCAAATCCTGGAGACACATGTGCATTTTGCCCAATGACCTGGCTTGGCTGGCCCTCAGCTGGCGAGCCAGTGTACTGATCTTGTGTGGTCACACTGATCGCACGGTTGCCATATTGACAATGCATAGCGCATCTGTAATTCAGCATTGTTCACGCACCATGTATCAGCATGGCAAGCCACCAACCGGCCATCATAATCATCAGAAGGCCTTTGCTAGCCTGTTGAAGGTGTCATGCTTGCGTTTCTCTCGCATCATATTTTTTCCCAGTGATATAAACGTGTATGTTTATAACGAATATTGAATATTGATATTAAGGTAATATTGTGTCAAATGCAGCCTTATAAGGTTTGACTGTATGAAACTTCACACACTTAAAGATTCTTATTAAGTAAGTCTCTGTAATCCCTGCTTTAAGCAGCATCGGTTTGGAAGCATCGCTTATGTAGCCAGTCAGGCTGCCAATGTGCAAGTCAGTAATATTATATACTATCAGTCTGGCTTGAGGTGTGGATTAACATTCACCTTCCATGGCCGTGCACTGCAGAACTTTTCCAATTGGTATTGGCTGCGATGAAAGAAACAGGGGCACCAATGAAGCAGAAGTTCTTGATGTAGACGCTGCTTCCTTTGAACTGCCATCATCCAGAATAGTAGGAGATTCCTGTGCAGGGCAATAAAGCATAATAAGTGATGCTAGAAAGTATAAACTAAATGCCCTGTGGGAATGTCAAAAGTGCTCAACATCAACCATGTAAACATAACGTCTCATAAAAGCTTACCTTTAAAATTAAGGTAGGTCATGGTTACAGTCAGTAAGAGACTGTGGCGATGATGATAAAGTATTGTATCATGAACAACAGTTCCATGGTTGAGAAGCAGTGCTTGTGAATGCAAACGCACTAAATCTACATGCAAATGCACTTAATTTGTGTCCAAGATACAGGTAAAAAGGCAGGAAAGAAGATCCTGTGGTTACTATGCGATGAAGAAATAACGTATCTAATTAACATGCTACTTTGTTTAATTGATTGTGCTAATTGATCTTGAAATTTAAGTTTACGACTATTACAGAACTATTACCAGTACAACAGTACAGTACATCATAGTGAAAAAGTAAATCTACAAGAATCTCGCAATATGCAAATACTTTTTATCGCATAACGTTTGAGACAGAAACATTTGTTTAACGGAATAGTCTGCACTCTTGAGAAAATGAAGAAACCAGTTGCAATCTATGTCTCCTTGTGATCAGTGTTCGAAAAGAAGAGTTGAATGCACCAAACTTCAATAAGAACGTAATTAAAAGTGGAAACTCACATGATCTGACCATACTTCCTCGTACCTTCCCTCATCATCAAATGTAAGTTCATCTTCTTCCTCTTCAATGCAGCCAGGTTTTTCTCCTGCTTCATGAGACGCTGCTCCGAGTATACCCTTTTCCGATGACTTTTCTCTCTGCAAAAGGATGAAGTACTGAGCAAGGATTATGTAATCAAAAACGTCAGGCCCAGAATCAGGTTCCAGGATCTTCATTTCTCGCTTTCACTGTAATGCAGAATCTATGGAGCGATGGAATTTTGTCACTAACAACGTTTTAAGTTCTAACCTAACGTTCTTTAATAAGACTGATATTTATCTGTGGTGAATCTCGTAAAGCACAACATTGCAAATTTTTCTTTGTTCAGACAAATAAGCAATACATTATGCAATCACCCCCCCACTTGCAGCATCTCTATTTCTTTATTCATTCATTTATTTAGCATACTTTCAAGGCCCGAGGTCATTAGAGGAAGGAGTGGTAAATACAAATATTTGCACAGTAAAAGAGAAAAAAATACAGTTATGACAAGTAAAGCAAAACATGTTAGCAAAAAGCTTCATGAATGACAGTCTTGAAGCTGTCAATGTCAGTGATGGCAGCTATGGAAGCGGGAAGGTGGTTCCATTCTTTGCTAGTCTTTGGGATGAAAGATTCGCTGCAGGTATTAGTCCGACAAGGTAGCACACCAACTTTATAGTCATGGTCTCAACGCAAAGTCTGCAAAGTCTGAATGCAAAGTCTGCATGTGGTCTGCAATGCTGCTTTAGAATGTAAAACATGAACAACATCCTTACTATGTTTCATAAAAACAATGCGCAGGAGGAGATCAACACTGGTTTATCAAGAGATGTATCTGGAAGGAACAAACATCTCTTGTTCAACTATAGTTGAGTAATTCAAGCTTTCATTTTCCTGTCAACCTCTGTGTTATGCTAAAGGTAACAAATATTACACTTAAAGGACAAGATACGTATCTACTCGAATCTAGGCCGACCCCCTAAAGTCCGAAGAAAAAAAAAATTATATATATACACACACACACACTGTGCTCTGACGAAGGCTGGTCTACCAGCCAAAAACATTAAGTAAAGTAAAGAAGTCTTCCAAGAAGTGCTGCACTTTTTAAAGGCGTGCATGATCAAAGTACCTGGGATGTCGTCCCACGCTGCAGCTACCCTGCCTGCCAGCTGCGATAGCGATGCACGTTTGATGCGGCCCGTTGCCATTAGCATGTGGTCTTCGTCAGTCAACCAGTCCGTGTAATATTTCCAGAGACGATCCTTGAAAGGTTTGTTGATGCAGACATCAAGTGGCTGCAACTGGCCCGTCATGCTGCCTGGTATGACAGCGAGGTCCGTGTTCGCTTGGGCGAGCGCAGCCTTCACATTGTCGGTCAAGTGCCCACGGTAAGAGTCGATGACAAGGAGCGAGTTCTTAGTCAAAAGGGCTCCTGGATGCCGTTGACGCACAATCTTTACCCACTCTTCCACCATCGCACCCGTCATCCACCCGTTCTCATTTGCCCACACAATGACATTTATTGGGAAAGTTTCTCGAGCAGGCAGTGTCTTCCTTTTAAATATCATATAAGGAGGGAGTTTATGTCCATCAGCTGTGCAGCACAGCATCACAGTTGCATGCTGCTTTCCGTAGCCCGCAGAGTGCACCTTCACCTCCTTGGCACCCTTTTCATTCACGGTGTGCGCCACTGGCAAAATCAAAATACACAGCCGTCTGGTTGGCGTTGCCGATTTGCCCCAGGTTGTAGCCTGCCGATTCTCTCTTTCGCAGCACGTAGCGCTGAAAAGCTATCAGCTTTTCTTTGAAATCGTTTGGCAGCTTCTGGGTAATTGAAGTGCAACGTGGGAGGCTGAAGCTGAAGCGCTTCATGAATTTCTGAAGCCAGCCCCAGCTGGCTTTGAAAAAATCCTTTGGCGTTAGGCTTCGCTCCCTCGAAAGTTCCCATGCTTTCGCTTGGAGCACTTCTGTTGTCACTGGAAGGGCAGCTGCTCTCTGCGTCCGAACAAAGTCGGCCAAAACTGTCTCCACTTCATGGTGACGGCCTTTCTTTGGTCCACTAAATGCCATCCTCGTTGGGATGCACGCAAGAAGCTGCTGTCGTTGTCCCCTCCAACGACGGACGTTTTTCTCGTCGACGCCGAAGTCCCGCCCGGCTTGAAGGTTCGACAATGCCTCTGCGGCTATCACAACTTTTCGCTTGAAAGCGGCACTGTAGTGGCATCTCCTGCTTGGTGCCATCGCGATAACACCACGCCGCACACCGATACGGCCGACACGACACAGGTCAAAATGGCGACCTGGCTTGTGTACAGTTGGCTACAGGCATGGCTAGTAGCGGCTACGATACTGACTTTTCTAGATGGCGCTAGCTATGCCCCATATTTAGCAGTTTCAATGAAAAACTGGCGCATTTTTTAAAATCCTCGAATCTAAGCCGACCATAGAGTTTGGAATATGATTATTTGAAAAAAAAGCTATCGGCCTAGATTTGAATAAATACTGTACTATGTAAAATCAAATCAAACTAGAATAAATAACAGAAGCAGTAGAGTGATGTAACATAACTGAACTTGCAAGTATGCTATGTATGTACATATGAAAACAGTAAGCATGTAATACAAGCCTAGTCCAGGTAGCTCCTATTATAATATTAGAGAACAGTTATGCTGGACACCCTGTATCGCAGTTATCCATTTATCCCTACGTTACTGACCTAGTATGTTCAGGCTGATGAATATGAAGTACTGGATAGCCTGTATTTTTCATCTACACTTAGCACACTAGAATGGACATATTTATTAGCTGGCCCAAGCAAGCTCAACAGTTAAATTCAGTAGACACTAAGAAAAGCATGAACACAGTCAAGAGAAAAAGCAATTGCATGCATGGGCCTCTTCTCCATCTTTCATTTGTGTTCATGCTATTTTAATCTGCAAAAGTTAAAGAAGACAAGAGTACCGGTCCACTGCGACTTTGCGGTCGGAAACCAGGACCTGGCGGCAGGTTCTTCTGGACACAGCAGACAACACCAGGGCTGAAGTGAAGCTCCACATGGAAGCGCTCTTCTGAGTGCTGGTCCTGAAAGATTACAATGAGCTTAACCTCTCATAGCTCAATTTATTTAAATTTTTTTTATGAAGGAAAACAGTTGAATTGTCTCCAAAGTACTCTTATGTGTGGTTAGAATATACCATTTGCTACTTCTGGGTTGAATCTGGGGATTCACTAAAAAAAAAGTGTAATGGGAGTCTGGCATGAGAGAATGTTAATGAAAGGTGGGCATCCAAACACAACACAAGAAGGAAACACAAATGCCATGTTTACATTATCCTTTTCATTCCTTTTTGATTCTGTGTTTGCCTGCCTGCCTTTCTGTAACATGAATCGCTACCAACTTGCTCAACTTTCAGCCGTTCCATTAAAGAATGGTGCTGTAGTCAACTTCCGTTAATTTAACTCTGATGGAACTGATGAAAGTGGTCGAATTATCCGGCAGGTTCGATTAAACAAGATGCAGGAAAAACGTCAGAACACACCTTTGATTAATTTTGCAGTATTTGCCCAATTTTAACATGCTCCCGAATGAAATGTGCAGTCACGTTCTATGTGTTCAAGGTAGGATACTAACATAGATTTCTCAGCAAAAAAAAAAAAAAAAAAAACACCAAAGTGGGCAGGGGTTTATTATGGGTGGCACAATGGCGGCCAGTTTCCGAACGTCTGCTTTGCCACAGTACAACAGTGTTATGCAGCAAAGCATAACGCATACCCAAACGCGGTTTCCAGCTCAATTTTCTCGGGAAAAAAAGGTTGCACGTTAAAATCTGGTAGATAGTGTGTTGCGACTTAGGGTGGCATCGGGGCAAGGAATCCACTAAGCCTATCGACTGCTACGTCGGGTTGTAGAAAATTAAGGAAAAAGGGTTTATTGGCATAGTTACACAGCTCTAGTTATGGCAGCCCACTCCATGCAGGAGCAAGCTAAATGCCTGAGTTCACATGAAGACCTTCTGTTTCACTGCTCGAAAAATCAGCACGTTTAATACCGTCGTCTTCCCTAGGTGAGTCGACTAGGCAATCTGAAAGACTGTCCAGCAGCAAATCACAATCATTGACTTCGTTGCGATACCCCGCGCAAGCTTGCAATGCTCCACAGTAACTCTGCTTCCGAAGCCCAATGGTATGGATATACGACAGGATTGTAACCTGCGAATCCAGGGTCACCGTCGTTGTTTGGTAGCATTGGATGCCCCCCCCACCCCCTCCAACTCTTATCCTTAGTTCAGGCTGTCAGGTAATGGTGGGTTTGGTGGGCTTTTGGTGAACCTGTGTAAAGTCGGTGTCCATGCTGTGTTGACGTCTGGATACGTTTTTACAGACAGGTGGTGGTTTGCCTCATGGCAAATGTCCAACTGCGAATCTCAGGTTGCCTTCGTTGTTTGGTAGAATTGAAGGCCCCCCCCACCTTCCATTTTTAGCTCAGCCTGCCAGGTAATGGTGGAGTTGTGGCCTTTTTCTATCAAGAGTCGGTGACCAGACTACATTGGCATCTGAATAGGCACTGATGGATGAGTGGGTGTTTGCCTTGTGGCAAACGTCAATTCACGCTTTTGTGTTATTGAGACGCAACAAGCATAATTAGACACTGTGAGCTACCATTATTGCTTGAAATTCTTCCTAAGGCAGGTGGAAAATAGTCGTTTTCAATGGGAGATGACATGAGTTCAACGTATTCACTGGCCCCTAAGCTCTGCCGAGACAGACGCTGCCAGTAAGGGGGTCGCTGTTGGGGTCACACCATAGGGGTCAGGCTGACTGGTCAAGTTTAATTCACCCAGCAAAGGCCATTTTAGGATCGCAATAGCAAAAGTTTGGGCTATAGAAATGTATGGGCACCGGCCAGAACCTTTCATTGAGATCAAGATAACCAAAAAATCAAGTTAACCAGAGTCGAATTAACTGAACTCTATTGTAGCTGCACTATACAGACTCTGAAACGCTAAATTGGCAGGCTAACTATCTCGCATATTATGGCGGCCTGTATTGCAAATATTATGACTGAAATTTATGCACCTGAATGGATGCAGCTGCGTGAGTTTCTTGGAATGCTCATTCTTTTTTGAAACTCCGTGTGCATTGTTTCCCCAGTCAGAGGTGATTAAGTGCTGACATGTTCTTGCCAGATGACTACAAATGATGCCAAAATCGGGCTTTCTCTCCCTTGAGCATCTTGTTCGGATTAAAGAGGAGGTCACATTTGATATGTTGCAAAATTACGACAGCAGGATAGAATGGGTTAGGGAAGCTCGTGCAATGTTCAATATTACAAAAAAATCTTTTTACGTGGCGAATAAACTTGGCACTGATTCTGTCCACTTTCTATCTGCGACTCAAAACCGAAATGAGGAGTGCAATGAGGCCTATGGCCCTTATTTTATGCAAGGTCCTTACCTTCTTTAGTGAAGAAAAAAGAATAGATGTAGCACAACTCCAAATTTTGTTTATGATGAATGTAAAGATATGAATACAAAGTCCACAATACTATTAAGTGAAATCTGTACTGTAGAAACCTCAGCGTCATAAACAAGCAAGCTACGAGCTAAATGTGCACTATACTATTTTGGGCTTCAAGTATAAGTGGAGTCAGCCTGAACTCTTACTTCAACGAGATCACTGTAAGACTCAATGATAGGTTTTACTAGCCCCATCAGCAGGCCGCTGAAAAGAAAACGTAAAAGGGAACACAAATCACATTGCTTTGAACAGGATGTAATGTCAAAGTATCTAATAGAAAGCCATTTCCACATGCAAGAAATTACTGCATGAGTACTGCATGCAGCCCATGAAGTTTGTGGGCCCCATAGTTAATTTCTAGGGAGAACCACCTGGAACATGATTATTTCGAACTGGAGTGGTACAAATTATATCAAGTGATAGCAACTATGTGCGACTTGAACATAAAATGCTATAGCTGAACAGGACACCTAAAACATAAGAGATACTAGCAGGATTCAGATCACAAAAACATCTCATGAAGTAATGCTAGCTTATTCAGTGCTAGGTTACTGCAAACGTCTTTTACGTTGTGAGCTTTGTAATATTTTTGAAAAGTCGAGTACTACTTTAACATCTGCGCACACGTACCTTCGTGGGATCCTCATACAGCATAATCACAATCTGTGTCATGTAGTTCAGTTCTGTGACTGCATTCACGTATTCCATGGCTCTGCGCCACTGTTCATCCTTGGTCTCCTAGAAAATGTTAAATGATTCATTGGAACACATTTCTTGTTACTGCACAAATGTGGAGAATGACAGCATTGGTGTACTTACATCTAGCAGACCTCCATATCTGAGCACAGTCAGCAAAGAATGGATGTGGCTTTCACTAGTGAAGTACAGCCTTGTGCGGACATGTCGACCAGGCGAAGAGACCCCATGCGAGTACCTGGGTGAACATACCAGATACACATTTTTTTGCTTGATACTTCAACTGAGTACATATTTAATTTTTGGCTGCAATTTCTACTTTACCAACAGTGCTTACAATAACACTATGAATAAGTGTACAAAAGGAAGAGAGGAGAGGTAATAGATAGATATAGTTACTGATTGACTCATGAGGTCGAGAGATGACTTAGTGGAGGGCTTCTAATTATTTTTGAATTGCTGGAGTTCCTTAACATGAACCTAAATCCAAACACACGAGCATTTTTGCATTTCACTTGTCTCAAAATGCATGGTGGGCAGGAATCGAGCCTGAGAATATAGAACTCTCAGTAGCTCATCCGTATCAGCATTGCCGTTAGGATTTATGATGATGACCCTTAAACATGGCATGTGCTCACAATGGAGGAAGGACCGAGAATTGGGTTGGTTTAGGCCAGACTTATGAAAATTGTAAATACTCTACAGTTTGTATATGTTTTCGACATCTGCTTTAACTATGATGAGACATGCTGCGCTCACTGTGGATTGAGTCGATTCACACTTTCAGTCTCGTCCGCTGCGGGGTCTATGTTTCGGTGCAGATCTGCTCGGATCTTCTTCAGCAGAGGTGTGCAAATGCCCAGACCAATTGTAAGCTTTTCTTGGAGAGTCAGACCATACTCCTGCAAGAGCATTCCCTCCAGTGAAGCTGGCTGCTGCCATCCACCAAACACTTGTTCTTTTTTATACCGATACAAAACTGTACAGTTATTCTTATAAATAGAGAACTATAAGGTAACTGGTGTCACCGCAAGGTAGCACTTTATTGACGAAATGCTATAATCTAAATCACAGTAGACTTTTCCATCAAAAAGCTGCCCAAGTGCTTCTTCACAGTTTAAACAAGCTGTTTATGTGGTACTGTTACACTGTTACAGAGAAAAGTACATATAGTTCAAAAGAAGCAGTTAAGATTGTTTAGTGAATTAAAATTGTAATTGAAATTGTAAGTGTGCAAAGACTATGCTTGCCGACATGGCATGGCATCATGTGTGCTGTCTTGAACTATGTTTAGTATTGGAGGCTGCTCGATTTCCTTTCAGTTCCCCACCTTTAAATACTACATACAACAAATACTACAACAAAGTACTTCTAGTGTGCCATGATTCTCGCCGAGTGGGCACGTCAAAACTGCCTGCCAGAATGCCCTGTTCAAGGTAGCTGCTGACCCAGGCCAAATTCGAGGGGCGCAAACTTAAGCTTGCTAAAGCCCGCAAAAATGACAATGCATGCCTCGGGCTGGTCACTTGGGCCTTACCCAGCTTGGCATGTGTTGGCGTCTCAAGCTGCAACAATTTGCGCACACTTCGCGTTACGTAGCTGTCAATTACAGTTGAGGTGGCCAAATTATTTTAGTAACTTCACATTGTTTGTTTTTCCAGTTAGTACGTTTCTTAAACACTTTTTTTTTTAAACGTATGACCAAAGTTTTAACATACTAATAATGTGTGTTTTCTATTACCTGGGGTATGACAACATCGGCCAGAGCCTTGGCATACAGGTAGAGCTCTTCTGCGTGCACAAACTGCAGTGTATGCTGGTTGTGCTGCAGGTCGTACTTGATGCAGTCGTAGACATCGGGAATCTTGCTGATGTCAAACTTGCCGTTCTTCAGCTTGAAGTCCTTTTCCAGCTTGGCCCAGCGTCGTAGCATCAGCTCCCAGGTCTCCCCGTGGTACAGGGGAACTAAAATAATTTAACATGGCCCCGTCAGTTTTTGCAAGTGTTCCGTGTGAGGCACCTCTATTGCGTGCTCACACCACGGCAGTCACCATGACAGTTTCAACCAAGTGAAGCACAGCCAATGCTTTCCAACTGCTCATCTTCTGAGCCAACCATGACCACACTATTCCCTCCAGGTATTGCACGTGCAATAGTACAAGTACAGGCACAGGATGATGCCTCAAAACTAGAAGCACTAATGAAAATAATAAATTTTCATCATTTGTTTAACATGTGCTGCTTACATCTGTTTTGATTGAACATGTGCTGCAAAAGTGAGGACAGACATTTCAGTATTTGTTGTCATTGGAAGCATGTTGTGATGTAGTGGGCTGTAAGTTTTTCCTAATATTCAGCAATAATGATTTACATGAATCAAATTTCTGAAATTTCTCTGTGATCAAGTGCACTGCACATGAAATAAGCATGAAATAACCAAATTTGCTCTTTTACCTGTACTACTTTTGAGGACCCAGATGTGGAGTGCACATTTGTAGATGCAACAAACTTGCAGAATAATTCTAAGTTCGTTGTCTATGCTACTGTTGTATATATTAAATCATGCTGGAAGTCAAAGGACTATTTCAATACTAAATGTTGTACAGCCAGAATTCGCTACTGTTTAAATGAGCTATCGAAGCTAAAACATGGAAATTTCTTCAATCTGATATATGATCCCTCTGCCTGATTCTCTGTAGCTAAAATTAAACCCCCAATCTTGTGCTGTATATATTCTCATGTTCTAAACACACACCCAGCTATACAACGCGATTAATTCACACTTGTTATTTAACACCCACTGCTGTACTTATCCATGTTGTACATTACGGTCCAATAGTAAAAGGAATGCCAGTCTATTCTTTAATCATGCTTAACCTCCATAAGACTTGCCATTTTTAAGAAAATCTACGGCTGATATAGTACATTAGGCAACATCAATTGGTAAATTATCATTGCAAATACCTTCTTGTCTAGTTCGAGTACAAACGGTGCAGGCATTCTAATTAGGTGTTCAGTGGATCATAGTATACATGTCTATAACTAGTTGGTATTTGAAAATAATAAAGCAATCATTGCATCCAACCACGGTAAAACTTACGCAAGATGCAAGAAAATTTGTTGTCATGAAAAGTTTTCTTTGTAATTGAATTAGCAAGACCTATATTGAACATGGCAATACATGAGCATGTTTTACTTTCAAAATTGGATGAGTTATCCCTTTTCCTTCTTTCTTAACAGCAGAGCAGTGATGCACTTTTTGATTTCTGCAAAAAATTTTTGTGAAGCAACAAAATTACCACATGTACTGATCAACCTTTTGCACAATCAGCAAGTCAGGCACATCTGACATGACTGGGGAACTGTGGAACCTGTGAGTAATTTTTGATAGATGACTAACCACTATAGCATACACCATTTTCATCATGTGGATGTTCATAACCAATAAGCTTGCCTGAAGACTTGCAACAATGTCAATGAAACCCCCCCAATCTTCATTTCCAAATAACATCAAGCAGTGGGGTTAAGCATCCCAAAGCAAACAGAAGCTATGAGAAATGTACTGGTGGGCTCTTGATTCATTTCAATCGTTTGGAATTCTTTAATGTGCACCTAAACCTAAGTACACAAGCACTCTTGGTTTCCACCCCATCTAGATGCAGCTGCTGTGGCTGGTAATTAAACCTGTGATCACCTCCATTCTGTTTCACATACTTCTAGACGGTATGCTATGCACTCTTAATGCCTGTGAGCAGGGCTGCTGACACTAATAGGAAAAGTAATGTCACACGCAGTCTATTTTTATGAACATTGTTTTTTTTAAGCAGAGTTGGTGTTTTCCTTTTTTCTCACTGTAATCTGTAGCACCATCCTTTAACATTAATGGTAGTGTTAGCAGCCTTCATACATGTAGGGATCATTTGCTTGAGGATAGCTGGCAGCACTGGTTTTTAATGACTCAAATAATAATATCACTTTACAATCTCTAATCTCTTCATTCTAGCCCCATTACATATATTTATAGATTTACAGTATTATGTCCACTTATTCTTTTAGCATTTTTATTATAATTCCTTCATTACCAGAATATTCTACTAGTGGGCATCTGTCGCAACATGTTGCACATTCAATTGACTCATTATTGTTCCCTATGGCTTCCAACAACCTTGTGTCATACCACATCATCAAGTCGATAACATTCTCATGAGCATCAACAACAGCAGTGGCACCTGCAGTACCTTTGGACAGTAGGATTGGGGGTCAACTTACCGTGGGTCTTGCTTTCATCCTTTCGGCATTTGATCTGCTTGATCAGGTCCTGTATGATCTCATACACGTGCTGACATGCCTTGACGGGATTTTTGATGAACTGCAGAGCATTCTGAATGGATCGTGCATGTGTGGGGTTGAGCTGCAAATTAAAACAAAGTACAAAGAGCAAAAAGTTCTCCCCTATAACTACGTGCTTACATAAGCACTCTCAAAAGTATGGCATTTTCCCTCTTTCATTGAAAAACAAAAACAAAACAAGTGCAACATTATAGACGTTACATGCACATGAGTGCATGCACCCCCCTCCACACAAAGGCACGCACACACACGGACACGATTTTCTCAGCAAGATGTGGCATACACTTAACGGGCACGTTTGATTGACTGATTAATTCAGTCATAGGCATTAATGTCCCGAAACAACACTGGCGCTTTGAGAGATGCTATAATGAAGGACTTCGGACTAATTTTGACCACACCAGATTTTTAAGTACGCACCTAAACCTTAGTGCACGAGCGTTTCTTACATTTGACTATCTATATGCACCCACCGAGCCTGGCAATCAAACCTGTGACCTCGTGTTCTTCAATGGAACACCACAAACACTGAGCCGTCGTGGCAGGCCATCACATGAACCATGGCATGTTGTATAAAAGAAGCCCTTCCATAAAAAGCTTTTGAATGCACTGCCACATGGGACACATTTTTTAAATTTTTTCTAGATGACACATGCAATCACTGTGTGCAAATATGAACATTAAACAAGATATGTTGCAATATGCCACCCCTATGAGAAATTTGAGCATGAATAAGCCATAAGTACAGCCAGAAGTGGCATTCACAAATGGCGCCTTTATACAGCATTTGGTATAACTTTCATTCTAAGCCTTGGTCTCGCCATACCTTTTCAAAGTCCTCTTCCGTGAAGTCATGGTCCACCTGGAATGCTTCATGCAGTCTCTGTTTCACCCTGTAATGACTTTCAATGTATACAGAACATATTGTCAAAAGCATGCTTCTCTCGGGGCTGTCAGTGACCCAGAAACGTACAGAGACGTCAGGGATACGCAGCCCAAATCACCTACAGCATGCAGTTTTGTAAGGAAATGGCTACCGGGAGCAAACCTGGCCTGCCGAAGTCTGCAGGAACTGCCAACACAACAATTGAAACAAGGAAGATGACAGAAATTGCATAGCGCTAAGTGAGAGTCCTTGCGAAACATCATTATGGCTTTCTGTGTTGACTCCATTGAATAGTTTACACAAAGAACAACAGTGGGAATTTTTGACAAATTTTCATTTGACGGCTCTTAAGAGTATTTATTTTAAACTTCAATACTTCAATGTGCCAAGTTGTTCATTAGGTACTATTTAAAATAATTTAACGAAAAAACTGTGGGAAAAAAAAAGCTGCGTTGCACCATTCTAGATGCCACAGGAAGGACACAGCTGGCATTGCTGACAGAGATTTCATGAGTGCAAGTATCATTTGTTACTGCAAACAGAATTTTCCATAATGTCTCAAATGGGCAAAAATGAGCGATAGTTTGGAGCTTTCCAAGTGTAACAGCTTCAACTTAGGAAACATAAATTAAAAGGCGAGGAATGTACTCATGCAGTATGTACAGGTACAGAATGACACTTTAAAGTATTTTTCCAAATAAACAGCACATCACTGGGCCGTGCAGTTTGGCATAAATGATAAGAACAGAAGGAATAGTATGCATTGAAGGTTTCTCTGACATTAACTTTTTCGTTACCACTAGAAATGTGCTCCCTTTCGGTGCTTTTATGTTTTAACATTTTATTTCAAGGCGTAGTTGGTGCAATGTATATTGCAATACATAAAATTTTAGCCTGATCATTGGTGTTTTGAATGAATGTATAGCAGTAATAATTGCTCAGAAAGTATTTGAGAATTTTGAAGTGGTAATTAAAAGAAGCACCTTGAGGAACATGAATGAAAGTAATTATTTGCTATTTTTAGTATAAGTACTGAGAGCAAAAAAAAAAATCTGAAATATACAAGATATGCTTCCCAGTTCCTAGTGCCTGGTTTCTAGTTCCCAACTTTTGTATGTCAGATCACGAAAAACAGTTACTATGAAGATTTGTTCGCATATATACTTGCCATAGCTATGTAGGAAAGGAGCAACTTTGCAAATGTAAAAACAGGTAAGAGTGTATTACACAGGCATCATCTGTACACATTGCTGCACGCACCTGGTTCGTTTTTTAGTCAATTTTAGGCTCACACAGAAATTATTGTCAGGTCAAGAAGGATGCAGAAGCCTCTATAATTTGATTATTGCGTTCGATCAGCTTTCCTGTGCAAGCCAGGTGGTCTACTGTGCATTCAACTGGTGCTGAAGTCTCCCCATGCTTTGTTCAGTTCCTGTACAGTGCTGTATAGTAATGTGGAGTGCTGCACAATATTGTACAGTAATGAATAAGGGCATTTCGACAGGCGACGCTCTAAATGTAAGAGATTAGACAGGAAGTAGAGAGTTCATTGGAACACTATCTGGCAAGAAGGGGATTAGAAAGCTAGTCAAGCTTTGGTCGAAGGACGGTCCGAGATCAACTGCATGCTCTTGAGTAAGGGAAAACCCCAAACAATGGGACGGATTACTCATAGTTATTTGTACATATGGTGTGGAAACACTCTGATGGACAAAAGCAACCCACGGTGGGGAAAATAAAGTTGGGCTTGATATTAGTCAAACAAAATTATGAAAATAATACGCATTCGTGAGCATATGTCATTGTTTGAGACATCATTAAATCAGAAAATTGACAACCCGAGAAAAGCTTCTGTGTCTTCCCTGCTGCTGTAATTTAAAAATTATGTTGCCGAGTTGACCAAAGTGGAAATTTTGCATCTTTTTATTGAACCGCTAGGAATGCTGGAGGCTCATTTCAGCAATACCCCCAGTAGAAGTTTTATTTTCCCGAACTCCCCAATCTGCCAAAACTTGTCAAATCCGACAAATATCTTAAATTCAGTTGTAATCTGAGACGGTGCATGATGTTGCTAGTAAAAAAAACTCAATGGAAATGTTTAACAACATGTAAAGAAAACTGTCAGATAAAATTGATCGATTTCTATAGGCACCGTAACAAAAGAGTAGATAAACATTTCAGAAAAGGAAAATGAAGCCCCGAAGTTGCTTTTAGGGCTCTAAAAAGGCTCCCTGTTCTATCATTTCATGATTATGTGAGCCTTCGACAGAGCAAGTCATTTCGATTACCTACAGAAACTGTCAGAAGTAAAATATTGTCCCAATTTGCTCCTAAGTCTTAAACAATCACAACTGTTTTTTCAAACATGTAAACACCAAAATTACATGGCACATTCAAGTAATAAATTAATTTTGAGATAGGAGAAGAATAAACACAACACAGGAAGCCACAAGTATCAGTTCTCAGCAAAGAACAGCTAATATTAAACATACTGAATTTTATTCCCACAATGATTGAGTTGTCTGAGTTTTCTTAAAATGGTGCATTCATGCAACTCGATGGCGCTCTTTGGCCATACTGGCCCTTGCGCCATAAAACATCAAATATCATCATCATCATCATGCAACTCTAAACACTACAAAATATACTAGGTAACCATGCAGAGAAGGCAATTATGCCGTCCACAACTATGTAAGAACTGGATGACAAAGTGTCCGATATTAAAACAGAAACCACATTTTTTCACCTTCGTATCATTAAACTGTCATCATACACTCGTTAGTTTTTTAAATTATGATGATACAAGCTAAACATTGGGGCCGTTCAAGTGCATAGAATGGAAGCATAAGCAAAGCTTAGCTTTCACAAAATAATGTTTAGAACAGCACAACTGCTACAGGAAACAGCTCAGAAGTACTTAATATCTGTTTCCTTTGGCACTGCAACTTAGAGGTATGTGGCGGTACATAGTTCTGTCAACAAATGCTTTACACAACAATTTTTGAGTGCTGTAATGTGAATTCGATGAGTAACTTTCAAATAGCATCCCTCCTGTAATTACTAGAAAAGAGTCTGAACTAGCCATAATATATCTTGTAAGCTTGATCCTAGCTGCACAGAGTAAAAAGAAAAAAGACCAACAAAAAGATTAAAAAAAAAAGAATTCGTAGTACCCAAGTCAAGTGATACAAAGAACATAGCATAGTAATGCAACAGAGACATGCATCTTGAATCTCTATTTTCTTGCTTATTTTTAATTATGCTGTATTTACGTGCCAAAACCATGACCTGATTATGAGGCATGCCTTAGCGGGGGACTCGATATTAATTTTGACCACCTGGGATTCTTTCAAGTGCATGTAAGTCTGAGTACACATTTTTGCACTTCACCTCCAATGAAATGAGGTCACTACATCAGGATCGAAAGTGCAACCTTGAGCTTAGCAGCGCAACACCATAGCCACTAAGCTATCGCAGCAGATGCCTATACTTTCTGAAGAGGCAAGAGTAAGGAGGAATCAGATTATGATCAGACATGAATTTTTTCATATGTTAACTCTGTGAATAAAAGTAATCTTATGAAAGTGGATGAGCCAAGTCAAAAGGTTACTGCCAGAACTCCTGGCTACCTAGAAATGATACACTAGAATGAAAGGAGTAACAAATTACACCCTAACTAGCTGATGAATGAAGTGATAACATCAATTTCACCAGCATAGCCTTACCAGACAAATAAATGACAGAAACATGACCATTGCGATGGACTGACTTATTGTAGGGAATGATGATGTGCAATAGTAAACAGGTTTTTCTTCTTTTCCTTCTTCTTTCTCTTACAAAAATGCGAAGTTGTGTGCAGCATTAACAGAGCTTCTGCAAATCAACTGGCTTGATGTCAGAACAAATTTCAGTGCTACAACGAAATGTCATCACAGCGTGCAGCAGATATGAATAAGAAACAAAGGTGCACAAGGTAAAGTTCTTGACTGATGAAATTAACCAAGTTCAAACCTTGGCATGACTTTCGTATCATAAAATACTGCATAAAAGAAAATCATAAAAGTGTATAAGCTCTTTTTTCTAAAGTGAAATTTTAGAATATGTACTGACTGATCCGACTGAGACCAAAAGAAGCAAATGTTTCTACTTCTAAAAGTGTCATAGTAGCAAGCGCACAATTGCATGAAAACATGTTGCATATCGCTCAACAACCACAACATCAAATTCCTTTGCACATGGTGCATGGTCTAAATTGTTATAGCAAAATATGAATTCATGATTTGATGTTGCTCAGCAGACAGCATGTCGACCTTGAGCCCTATGTGATGTCGCATGTTACTTACTTACGTATCATTTTTGTACCCCTTCAAATTGCCAAGAAAGTAAAACAGGTTTAGCTGCATAAACTTCAACACTGCTGTATTCTACAAGCTCTCGGCAAACTAAACCCAATTAATTTCAAACATGCAATTTAAGCAACATTTTTATATCTTACATACATGTCACTAAGGCATGTGGCTCCAACCATTCACAAAAGCTGTTTAAAGGGACACTAAGGCAAAACAATAAATCAGTTTAGACTAATGAAGCATTCTTTGAGAACCCTGCAGGCAGTCATTTAAAAAAAAATTGTTCGATTATTAGATGAGGAAATGAAGGTCCAAGTATCAGTATTTGAATTTCGCGCCGAAACCCCGACGCCGCTACGTCAGTGTGACGTCAGGGATTCCAAAGTATGTTTCCGCATTTGGGCCGCGTTGGCTGAGTAAAGGTTCCCGAAACTTGCCATGTTTAATATTTGGTTCCTTTAGAACACAATGTAGTCAACCTGTGCCTCTATATATAATTAGTAGGCCCTAGAAAATACCATCAAAATCCAAGACGTCACAACCACTAGGTGCGGGAAATTAAGCAGGCGTCACCCCCCGTATTTCGTTCTTGCGCTTTCTATGGCTTACCAAACGTCTTATGGTTGTAAGAGTGGTGTTTTTGGTGTTGTAGAACGGTAATTTACTGGTGCAGAAGGAATCATCTTTCCCTTTAGTGTCCCTTTAATATAGGACTGCTTCAATAAACGGTACAAATGCACTCTCAATGAAAAATCATATGCAGACATCTTGCATTAAAAATTTAAGAAATGTACAGATGCTCACACATTAAGTGAAAACCAAAGTCAAAATGTATTTTATGGCCCTCTGTCCATTCTACATATGTCTCTTTGTCCATAGACCATGTGCCATGCCTAGCTAACTCTCACAACCTCCATAGTACTTTCAGGTACCTGTATGGAGGATTTTTAAGTAGTTCCTCAGGATCCTTAACAGTCACAATGTACTAAGAAGCAATAAATAATTCTAGTGGAAGCATATTTCTTGTAACCTCACCCCACTGCTACCACAAATATAGGTTGTATGTTGATATTTACGTAGTATCATCAATGCAAAAGTAATTTCAAAGGCAGTGTGTCTACCAAGTTGACATTTCCAAATTCCCTGAGTTTTCCAGCTTTTCCTTGAGCACCATTGCAAGATTTCCTGAATGAGCCAGAACTTTGTTTTATGTGACAGGCTGACACCATGTTGCCCGATGCTGTCATTCTCTAGTAAGCATGTTGAAACAAAAAAAAATTACTTAATCCAGTTTGAATAGTAAGGAGTAATATCTATTTTATTTAAAAAGAGAACAGAAGGAAGGTGTTAGTAAAATGCATAGCGAGAAAAATAGTAAAACCCATTCCAAATTGAGTCGAACATTTTCAAATACGAATGAAAAGGAGATGCATACATAAGTAAATATTTTTGAATATGAGCTATTTCTATCAACTGATAGCAAGTTCATCGGTATGAGGCCTGAACTTTGTCCCAATTAAGATTCTCCCTCAGCAGCTGGGAAGTCAACCTCTACTGCCCTGACATACTCTCTGCCCGTACACAATATCTCAGTGCTGGGTTTCACTGCTTTAAAGAGTTTATTTTGGTTTGGATGAGGGTCACCTGAATCTCGGCGTCAGCTAACACTTTGTTTTTTGAGCTCAAGCTCCTTCAAAGAGGTGGCGGCACGCTTCCTTTCCTGTTAATTCCTCAGTGCGTCGGTCCTTTCTGTTCTCATCCTCCTTCTGCCACGCGTTCATCCCATGGATCATTTGAAGCAACCTCTTGGTCAGTTGCACAGTCAACGCCCGATTTTTCGGACTCCCTAGGGGCCGCAAAAACAACCGAAAAATCGGGCAGTCCGAAAAAAAATGAATGGATGTCTTTAACTGCCCTTAAGGACTAAAATTGTCACAGACACGACCTAAAAAGCTCTTAAGGTCTGCCAGTACACTTATTAGGCATATCGGTGCTCGTACTGTGATAGGAGACGGGGGTGCACGCGTGTATAATTAAGTAATACATACTGTATCCCGTGACAATTGCCCCTTCCCACGCTTGTTATGCTTCACCGCGTAACACTGCTGTACTGAGGCAAAGCTAACTTTCGGAGACTGGCATTACGCAACGCGCTGTGCTGCGAGCTTCGAAGCCAATCGTGAGCATTACAAAGGCGGAGTCGATGCCATAGCTGACAGCGGCGAATTCTTTCAATGAAAAACACGGCATCCCACGGCAAGAAGCTTAATATCGAACGTAGAAGCAGCTAGGCCTAACGTTGCCGCGGTGGTGGCTACGGCTGCCAGCGGATCTGCGTGCGAGAGTGCCGGTTCGAGGCGGCGAGATAATCAAAATGGCGGCGGTGGAGGAGCAGGAGGGAAAAACTTTATTTTGTAAAGGAATTTGGGACCTCCCAGGCCCCCTGGGTGGTGGCTTTGATTAATGCCATTTCAGACCTGCAGTCAGAGCAGTATACATCGACTATATGGAGTACGTGGTGGTGCCGCAAGGCCGTGCGAATTATCAGGCATGTTTGAAAATCGGGCGTCTGGAAAATCGGTCGTTAACTACTCTGGCAATACCTCTTGCCGATGCCACGGCGTCAATGGCGATTCGTTGCGATTCCTGTTACTGGAGCCAGCATTAACACGACCTTCGTTCCTTTTCAATAATGTTACAGCTAATTTTCCCTCATAGAAGCACAAATTCCCCTAGTTTTCCCTGAGTATTTCCAGACTATTCAAGTTCCCTGAGAATTCCCGGTTTTCCCGGTTGGCAGACACCCTGAAAGGGCACAATGAAATGGCTCCAAAGCAAGGCAACCCGAAAGCGATTTTAATGGAAGTAAGCATGCACCATCATCTTGTAAAGAATGAATGTGACTATACTACAACTGAACTAAAAAAGCATGTTAAGTATACTACATGCACATGTTCCCAGGGGTGGGCCAGCGCAACCCAGACCAAAGACAAAAGGAAGTACACAATACGAGCGCAGTGCGCTCATACTGTGTACTTCCTCTTGTTTTTTGTCCAGGTTGCGCTGCCCACCCTTAGGGACACGTTCAATCACCAACTTGCCCTGCTTGCCGTGTTAATACATGCGCACACTGTTGGGACAAAAAATTATATAAAGCAACTCAAGTAAAGCGGCCGTGCAACTGCAATGAGTGGAAGCTGTTTCCCCATCTGATTTCATGCTATGCGTAAGGTTACCACAGAAACAAGGTACAAATAGCAACAAGCCATAATGACGAATAATAAAAATGAGTCATTCCGAAAGTTAAGCGGGGTGACCATTTAACTATCGCCGTAAACAGTGGCATGAGGTCATGCTTCAAAAACACCTTATAGCCTTTCTTTCTTTTTTCTTTTGGTGATTATGAAGACAGCAAATTTTTATGTACCAGAATGCAGATGATAATGATCACAATGAACTTCTCATAAGAGCCTGTCACCCCTAAACCCTAAGCGTGAGTGCTATTTGGGACACTGTCAAATTCTGCCACATTGTCAAATTGCCCATCTTATCGGCTCTGATTGGCTGACAGGACAGCTCTGATTGGCTCAAAACATAAACATGACAGAATTCAACAACCTAGTGGAACTTGAAAATGTTTGGAGTAACACCGCAGGCCAGTGAACACTGGATACTGCCAGTAAAACAGCAGTAAGAGCTTAATAGTCAGTGAGAAATGAAACTGATCACCCCCTCACAGATCTCCTTCCTACCACCATAGCAAAGTTTTCAACTCACATGTTTTGATACTTGCTGGAGTCACAGTCGTTGTCCAGTAGCCCATTCGTGTTTGCCGACTTGACCATTTGGACAAGAATCGGCGTCAGTTCACCTTCCAAAGCCAGAAGACCCTAATAGCAGACAACATTCCTCTGTTCAAGCCAGCTGTTAACACACTTTCAGCACAGAAAAATCACAATTACAACAGGGTGTCTACTACAGTGGCATTTTCAAGTTCCCTAATTATTGAAGGTTTTCCCTGACCTTTTATAAAAATTCTTTGGCAGTCTATGACACTGGAAGTTTAGGCATAAGAGATAGTGGGCTATAGTCTGCTAGGTTACTATGCCAGCCCATAATTTTCAACAACAATTACCAGTAAAATTTGGGATGCACTATCAGGATTGGCCTAATGGTGTGCTTCATGATATCCCAATCTATCAGCCAGTATAATACTTGCAAAACCAACAAAAGGCACCATTATTGTAGATTGCATAGGTTCAGTTGAAAAGTTTCAAATGTACCCTTATCCTCACCATGACTATCTTAAGCATTACTTTCTTCAATTCAAAGTATTGAAGTGAGCAGTCCCCATTTTCTTTTCCACAGAATTTTTCAGAAATGACAAATCCCATAATAATTACAGGTTTTGCAGTTTTTCCTGGATGGTAGACACCCTCCTAATGTGCCCTTCTCTGCAATCTTTTACAATTACATAGCACTATGCATATATAAAAGGATCCTGTGCTTGCCTTGGCAAAAGCTGCAGCCGTCATTTGCACTCTGCCCTCGTCTGAGGCGTATATCTTGAGGTCATGGCGGTAGGTGCTGTGGAGCCGCAGCAATCCCAGTCCTCGAGTGCCAGCATATTCACCTAAAGTCGGTCAGCGCATCATAAAATAATAACAGCACAATGTAGCCCCCTAGTGGTTTGTCCAGACAAAAACCATTCTCAACGTCACGGAAGCACACAGTCAGACCAAATTCCTGGCTACAATGTCGGACACCCTGTGGTCATGTAAATACGGCTGACGGTATGGTTTCTTGAAACGTATCTAGTGAGTAACTCTTCCTGAATTCCCCAATTTTTACATGTTTCTCTGAACTATGTGAGGAGAATTTCAGTGGCTGAAAAAGTGACAGACTCTAAGAGGTAGAGCTTGATGAGCTTCGACAACAACAATTTGTGCATTAGTGCTTAGGAAAACAAAGAAAAAAAGAAGAATCCGGCTAACCATCCCTGACCAACACTTAAAACTTCTGCTCACACTTTCCTGATGACAACTCTGTCTGCGGTTGTCTCAGAAATGCAGTCTATTATCAGAAATTTCTTGGGTAGAGTCACTCTTTGGGCAGAGGCCAATGCACAGAATCCCGTGAATGCGTCAATTTCACTTTGTCCTTCCCTGATAGAGAGAATTTCTTTGAAAGATCTCCTGTCAATTCCATGGCTTTTCCATGTGCTTGAAACATTCCTGACAATACTATGTTTTCTCTGTTTTCCAGGGTGCTAGGCACCTTGTCTTTAGTAGCACCTTTTGTTGGGCTAGTTGGTACATGTCGAACAGTAATGAATTTAGCGGCAAAACACGATCACAAAAAAGGAAGGACAAAGAGAGGACAAGCACTTAAAGCCCACTGCAGGCTACGCTGCTCTGGGTGTGAGCCACCTGTGAGTTGAGCCTCAAAGTGGCTGGCTCTCTGGGACACAAGTTGGAACACCTTATCAGGCGAGTCAGCACTCCTGTCTATATCACTCTGTGCCATTAAAGTTTGCCACAAAATGACAAATCTCACTCAACAAAGCGATTTCTGTCAAATACTTTTCGACAACAAGTACAGCTCATCAAATCTTTGTTTTGTTGATGTCTTGAACTCGCTTATTACTTGCGAATGAATATATGCTTTCTTAAGGGGCCAAAAATGGTTAGGGAAAGCATTTGCCCTACAGTTTTTGCACGAGAAAATTTGCTATTGGCTTTTGCCCAAATAACTCATTTTATTTTGTTCCTGCCAACATGACTGACTTTTAGGGAATGACATCTTATTTATAGACAGTAGTCTTTTTCCAGGAAGTTGCAATAAAACAAGGGAAAAAAAGAAAAACAAAATACTAAACTGCTTAGGAATGAGGAAAAAACTACAGAAAAACAGCATGGTGTGCTAACAATGATTCAACTACCCATGTTCTCATGCCTAAGAATCTATGACCTAGAGGCAGATTAATATGTACAGAAAAACACAAAGCTTTGTTATGATTATTGCACTATAAGTGTACATTAGCCTTGGCCCTATATTGAAGCAGTAGGCATTTATGATGCCTCAGGAAACTTGAGATCACTAATATGGCAAATTTAGGTTGTGCATAAGTGCATAACACCTAATCTGCTTTTAAATAGTCAATCATTGTCGCAAAATAAAGCACTTCAGTATAAATCTTTATGCAAGTACATGCTCCCTAAAGTTGTACAATCAATTTCTGCAAATTGAGTGCCCCCTCATGGGCACTCAATGCAAGCTAGACGAAAACAGCAAGTATACAAAACGTAATGCTTCCTTCAAACTTCTGAGGAAGCTTTATAGACATGATACACACAAGTGATTTGGTATCATAGATGCACTCGTGACCTGCCTCTAGCAACAAGAGTATGGCACCATGAAAACCTACCTCTACTCGACAAAAACGACCGCTGGTAGTTAGTACTAGTCTTTTGGCAGACAACTTTATCTACTGTAACATCTAGACAGCTTCTGGTCAAAGAGAACAAGCTTAATATTAAAATTGTTTTAAAAAGACAACATTTAATCACTGCTAAAGAGCAATTTCTAGACATATTTCAAAAGAAACAGATGACACTAAGCGTAAAGATACTTTGGCATTATTGAGGCTAGGGAAGCATGAGAAAGGTCTTTTGTCATGCTCACTCGTTTCTTCGATTGAAGCCGTTGAGAATGGTTGATGGCATTCCACTATTCACGAAGGGCGTGCGGAGAACAAGCAGCAACTGAATATTTCAAACAAATGCTGGCAAAGTAGAAAAAGTTTGTAGTGCGCAATGCAGGGCCCTCGCTTGCTCACCGTCTAACTGCCGGCTATCAAAGCATTGCCAAGTAATGTGAAGTTAATTATTTTATTGATGGAGTCTTTATTCATTTATCTGATTTGTTCTTCACAAGTTACATGTTGTGAAAGGGACCAAGGAGAAAAGCATTACTCGACGGCTTACATCCCAAAAGTGCACTGTGGGCTGTGAGGAAACAAAATAAATTAATTTTGATCCCTTGGAGTTTGTTAAATGCACATCTAAATACAAGCACATGAGTGTTCTTGCAGCTTGCATCAATTGGTATGCAGCAGCCACGGCTGGGAATTGAACCTATCTCATTGTGCGTGATAGCGGAATGCCATAGCGTTGTCATGGCTGGTATAAACCACATCAAGTGCTTTAAAAGTGACAAAGCTCTTTCTCAAGGAAGAAAGAATAAGATATGTTCTGCCGTTATATGAAAATGTTCCTGAAAGCTCGAGCACTCACAAGGAAACTTCTAGTAACTTTTTCTATTAAGCTAAGCTGCTCAACATGGTGATATGTACAAGGAGAGCAAAAGTAACTCAACTGATGTGCAATCCATATAATGATATGCCAAAGCTGATGTATGCTTTAACCATGAAACATTTATTTACGTTTCTTTGTATGTTTGTGACAAATAAAAAATTGAGCCCCTCGGATCCCCTTAATCCTCTCGCTCATTAACTACAATTAGCTTCTTTTCCTGAACTGATTGATTGAAGTCACAAAAGTCAAATAAGGTCACTGTGCCCCTTAATAACTTTGCAACCGCTTGGAGATAGCTCTTTGTCAAGGTAAAGTGGCTCCTGTTGCTGCTGGATATCACATTCAGTTACGATCTTAAGTTGGACATGTGAGCATCTATCCATGAGCATCATGTCATGACCTTTGAATGCCTGGTAGTACTACTAGAAAGTTCTGGAGAGGGTGAATGTAATTTTGCCTTTCCCTGCAAAACTTCCTAACAGTACAGATGCAACAGGAAGCTGACTATGTGCCTCGGAGTCAGCTGCGGTCATGTGGGATGCAGTGGCTTTACTCAACCTGACAAAGGCATCAGTGCAGCTGATTAATAAATTATTCCTACCAATTATTCAAGCTTAGTTTTTTGGCTGCTGTAGTTACCTAACATGCAGAATGACTGGGCATGAGCTTGAAAGATGCAAGTGACTCTATAATAGAATTTTGCGAGACTGTTACAAAAGCTTATGCAAGCATATTTATGCAGCGGGTTGTGAATTATTAATGAACTATGTAAAAAGATAACAAGGTGCATTAAGTCTAAATTTGCATCAGACTGGTGAGTAGCAAAGGCCTTGCAGTAGCACAACAACAAGCAAAAGAAAAAAAAAAAAAAATGCACATAGAATGACAACCACACATCAGCAGTAACAAAAGCCTCAGCAGCAATTGGGAGGAAAGATGACAACACTTCGAAACAAACAAAAGAACAATCGTAAACACGTGACACAGTTTGACAAATTCATGAACACACAACAAAGACTCATGCAGTACTGTATTTACTTTAAAGGCTATTAAATTAGGTGAACTCTGTCACTTATTCTGTGGACTATTTACAGAGATGAAATGATAAGTACGTACTTAATCTAACAACTTGGCAATCCCTCTGTCTCATCCAAAAAGCAGTGAGAGAGTGATCAAAGTTTGCTTAAGCCTGTATTTTCATACATCTGAGGCATGTTACAAACTTGTTATAGCCAGTTCACTAAAAGCTGACAGATGAAGCATGTATAACTTGCATTTGGGTTCACACAACAAGCTGCCCCCAAATAAAGGCAGAGGCTCGAGCCTCAGTAAGATATTACGTTAATTTCTGTTAACCCTTTGATGGTCACTGTTGTACACGTACAATGCCGCAAACCAACCCCAAAATGTTGCCGACATAAATATATGGCACAGATTGTGAGTACGAAAATTTGAACCAGATTGAGACAAGGCAATGACTGAAAGGCGTTGGCCACTCCTGAGGATCAGTAAGAGCTTTTATAATCTTGTCTTTTGTTTTAAACTTCAATACAGAGCTAGTTCTAAGACAGATGTCATGGTTACATTAATTTAATATTCTTATGATGAAAACGCAGTTTTATACTATGCAATCAGCAATAGAAAGTATATCATGAGGGAGAGGACTTTATTTTCAGCAAACATACAACCCTCAAAGGGTTAAAAGACCTATGTGCAAGAAAATATAGTGGCTTGAAGAGACATTTGCTTTAGTGCTAGCGAAAAATTATGCAAGAAAATATAAGTAAATAAACTGTTAGAACTGGTTCATGCCTTAAGCAGCTGAAGTACTTTTCAGAAAAAGTGAGCGTTCAGTGAATTATTATAGTTTTTCACCCCTTAAATATGAAAAGCATAATTTAACAGGCCACAAGTCACCGTAAGCTGCTTTCATTTAGCAAGGACGAGCAGCAGTGTCTGTGGGAGATGTCGTGGGTCAATTAACGGGCTCTGATTATGAAGACAATCGTGACGTCATCATGGGTGTTGGGGAGGTGCATGATTCGAATAGAATGCTCACGTGACCCCTGTGTTAATGTTGTCCGCGCGAATGGGGCAGAGCTAAGATAAAAATTTAAATGGTGACTGCAGTGTTGCTATATGCACAATCGAGCAAATAACTTCAGGAGCTGAATTATACTATGGCAGCCTTTCAAACCATCGTAAATCTTCAAATTTGAATGCCTGTTCAGTGTCCCTTTAAGTCTGATACTGTTAAGAAATCTGGCTAGTTGTAAATACAGTAGTTCAAAGAAGCAAGGTGAATGTCGGAAAGGAGCAAGCGAACACAACGGTCTTGTAGTACCGGCACACTTTGGGAAAAAAATTAAAAAAAGAAGTGAATGCAAATCAATCAGGTCTATAGGAACAGTACTTGGGTCACTCGCACATGTGGGCTACGGCTAAAGGCAGAATTTCAGGGGCGGCATCCACTAAGAGCTACAACTACAAGGGCCAAAATGGAGTACTATTTCAGTCAATAGCATGCACCCAGGGCCACATCACAGGTTTCTTTGAACCCCTTTATGCTATCACAGTACTGCAAGATTTTTGCTCTCATCATCATTAATACGCTGTTTCTAAGAGAGCTCCAGCTACATACACCTTAAGAACAAATAAAATCCCGGTGTTTTAATGTCACAATGTAGCTCATATACTATGACAGATGCCATAGTGTGTGTGTGTGGAGGGAGGCCACCGGTTTAATTTCAGCTACCTAGGGTTCTTGAATGTGAACCTAAATCTAAGTATGTGAGTGTTCCTGCATGGAACCTAAACAATTGAACCCCTGACCACATGCTTAGTAGCAGAAAGATATAGCCAATGAGCCACCTTGGCAGGTTTCCAGTTCCCTCAGTCCCACCTCATGTTTGAAAATTTTATATTCTCACTGCGCCATCTGACCCTCTGCAGCACTCACCTTCATTTTTCCACCCTTGTCACCTAGTCAGTTATGATAATTAGACCACTGGTAATTTTTTCAAGTCATTACACTAGCTGCAAGATTCCACTCGAACATTAACAGGACTGTCATCTACTCTAACTGACCTAAAGTGCTTTCTTTCTTTATGAAACAGAACGAGCACCCCCTAAAAAGTGTTTGCATGAAAAAGTTGCAAGTCTTGGTGAGCTAAGCTGGCGCAGATTCGTGCAAAATCAAGGCTGGGTAATTACACGACCTATAAGCAGATGAGGAACTCAGTGAAAATGAAGAGTTTTAAGAAACGCTGCTCTGGGCAAGGGACAATGACATGCCAACAACGGCGCACTGATGTCGTTCTGATCTGACCCCGGGTGCAATCGTCGGCTTCCACATGCAGTGGGGATCAAACAGTGAGGGCGCTGGGCTTCGTGCTGGTAGGGTTAGCAATGTGCCAGTACCAACGAGACCGAGCTGCCAAGCGTACCTTGTCCACCTGGGTACATACATCTGAAGACTCGGCCCAGTTCTTCTGCCTGCACGCGGCCTGCTGGCGTCAGCTCACCCCCCCACTTCAGGATGAGTACCAGTGAGGGCTCCCTAGGGTAGTCTGAGGAGCAACAACGCACACCCGAAGTTGTAAGAAGAAGAAAGAAAGCAGGTCAACAATAACTATCTATACAGGCTTTACAATACCACATACAGTCAAACCTCGATACAGTCGAACCCGACTATATCGAACCCGTTTACATCGAATTATTCCATATATCGAACAATTTCTGGACACGGTATAGTTACAATGAGTATATATAGCAAAATTTACGCTTACATCGAACAAAAAAAGCAGTGACTCCCGATATATCGAACGTCAAGCGGCAGAAAGTGCCCTCGGAAGTTGGCTTTCCCTCGCGGTGGCGGGAAAACCCGGCGGCGCGGCTCCATCCAACCACTCTCCCTACCGTGACTGCCCTGCCTCGGACGAGCCGTCGACACCCCCCCGCAAAAAATGATCCTGGCCCGCCCGCAGCACTTGCTCAGGCAGCCAATCAGAGGCTCTTGTGCCCTCGTCGTGCAAGATGGCGGAAGTGCGAGTTGTCTCACTGCTTTTCTGGTTCATTGTGTGTGCGCCTCGTAAGCCTTCTCCTGCAGTGTTGCCGTGATGAAGCGGCAGAATTCGCCTTTCGTCGTGAAGCTCGAAATCATAAACAGGATCGAACGCGGTGAGAAGTCGGATGTCCCCGCAGCGTACAAGATTCCGAGGAGCACTCTCAGAACGATCTTGAATGGGGAGATTATGGCTAAAGCGGCCAAACTTGCGACCCAGTGCCCGTGGCGCCCGACGCGTACGCACGGCCGTGTGCGAGTGGTTCATCCGAAATTGCTTCAGCCATGCCGACTTTCGCGTGCTCAGCGATGACTAAATTCTGATGGATGCGACGAAGCCGTTGCCGATGTTGCAGAAGTTCAGAGCGAGCTGTCAGAATTTCTGGAAGCTGTTGACGAATCAACGGTGGACGAGTTTGTGAGTGCAAATGATGGTGTCGCGACCGTAGGAGAGCCCGAAATAGAAGACTACATTGCCGACATCGTACCGAGCACAAGTGAAAGTGGGCACAATGAGGAAAGCAACGACGATCCTTGGCCCACATCCTCTGAAGTGATTGGTGCGCTCGCACTAGTCTGTGCTTCTGCGCGAATGCGGAAGGTTGCGGCCTCAGCTGCTCCGACGCTTTAGACAACGTGGAAAAGTGTGTGCGTTGCAGGCAGCGAAATTGCCCAAGCAGAAGAAAATGCAGGACTACTTCGTGCGAAACTAAGCTAGCTTCACCAATAAAATGATTTTATAAATGGTATGTGCTTTTATGACATCCAATTATTTAGCAGGCTTATATAGAATTATGCTCTATATCGAACTGATAGGCGTTTTTTTGCGAGTTCGATATAGCCGGGTTCGACTGTATAACGAATCATGCGGGACTGCTGAAAATCGTTCCGTTATTTTGAAATATTGTTGTAATGAAAAACTTGCGGTTATAAGCCAGTGGACAAACCTAGGAATGAAAATGACGTAGCTTGGCAGCACATGTGTGTGCAGACAAGCAAACTCTCAAATAAAAATGTTTTGCTCACTTCAAAGCTGCTTTATTTGAAGAAATCAGTGATTTTCTTCTGGCACGTGCAGCATGCACGACTAATTAGGAATGCGTCTACATCTTTTGCACTGAGCGATGAAATTGCGGTTTTTGTTCATGTCCACTAAAGCATCAATGTTCGACAAGACATCATCTTCTGTGTTCGGTGACCCACAGTTGTATTCCTTTGGGTCATGATCGTCACTGGAGACGTCGCGAACGCATTTAACAATCTCTTTGGTTGTCAGGCCCGCCGCCGTTAGTACTGCCCTGTTGCTCACTATGTAGCCATCGAAGGAAGAGAAGGCGGACAGCAGTCCCGCAACCTCAGTCTACAGGTATCCTGGGTTGTTGTCGGTCACCTCCAGGTCATCTTCAAGCTGCACAGGCACTTTGACAATCCATGCTTTTTGCCAGCAGTTGCTAATGGTGGACACCTTCAAGTTCCACCAAGCTCCTGTGAGCATTTCCGCTGCCTGACAAATATTGATTGTAATCAGCTGCTTCAGGTGGAGGTTGATATTCAACCACTGCACAAGGCGGTTACAAAGTTCTGCTTTCACACTCTTTATAATGCCCTGGTCTAGGGATTGCAGCAAGGACGTGTTGTTTCACGGCAGAAACTCCAAGCGAACGTGCGTCAAACGAACATTCACAATGTGAGCAGAGCAGCTGTCGACAACCAGTAGAATTCTTCAGTCATCCCTCCTCATCTTGTCGTCAAGTTTGATGAGCCACTTGGAAAAGAGTTCTCTGGTCATCCAGGCTCATTTGTTGGCGCGGTAGTTGTACAGTAACGACATGACATTTTTCATGCAGCGAGGCTCCGTGTACTTGCCAATGACGAGCGGTTTAATTTTCTTCGTGCCTGTTGCATTGCAGCAGAGCAGGAATGTCACGTGAAGATGTGACTTCTTCCCTCCATTGCATTGCTGCCTTTTGAAGTGAATCGTCTGGTCTGGCAGGAGCTGATAAAAACATGTGGTCTCATTCATGTTGAAAATATTGTCTTCAGAGTACGATTCAGCCACCTCTAGAAAACGATCATTGCGCCAGGAATCCATGCCTTCTCTGTCAGCAGCTTTTCCTCGCCTGAGACTACCTGCCAAGTTATTCCGTTCCTGTGGTGGAAACGAAAAAGCCAACCCGCTCTGGCGTCGAATCCAGTTATTTCAAACGCATCAGCAAATTCGTGGGCTTTTTCTTGGAGCATTGGGCCAGTCACGGGAACGTTTTGCAGTCTGGCATCTTTGAACCATGTGAGAAAACCTTGGCCCACATTTTGAAGGCTTCCCAGTCGCAGCCATTTCCTTGTTGAAGCGAGTTGCGATTCCCGGTGAACCTTGACAAGCTTGTCTCGGTCTTTCGAAATACTTGCGACGGTTGATGGGACAATGCCACGTTGTCTGCACATGTCGATTTCCTTTTTCCCTGTGTCAATTTCCTGCAATACGTCCAATTTGTCCTGCAGTGAAAGCTGCTTTCACTTCTTGGCGCCATCGCTAGCCGCATTCATCGGTGGATCTCGCGCAAACATTGCCAAACCTTTGTCGTGATGTTCTTGGTGAAGTTTGTGATGAAACAGGTGGCACTCAAGATGGTGATGATGATAGCTACTGCACTTGTGGTTTCTGTTTCATGCGAGAGTTGCGGCACTGTTACTTTTAGCCGAATTCGTAATACTGATATTCCTCGGTTATAAAGGGGAAAATAAACTATGTGCGTTATTCTGAAATATGCGCTGCATTGAAATTCGTAGTTCTGAAATATTTTTACATTGAAAATATGGGCAAACTGGTGGGGATTTTTTAAATATTGATAAGTTTGAGAAATTCGTTAATGTGGGGTTCATAGTAACGAAATTTGACTGTATAACCAATTACATGCAGCACAGCAAATGTTATTGGTAACATCAGCCAATGAAGAAAGAGAACTGGAAGAAGGACTCCTCCATTGTACACTTATGGTCACCCTCTGTGAAACACTGGCTGAATGGAGCTGTCATGAAAAGACTAGTAGTGATTAATGGGCGAGCTTTTCTTCCTTCTCTGGAACATGCAACAGGGTGTTGTTACTGACTGGCTGACATGAACTGCAGCCTCCACTGCACTGCACAGAATTGATGAGGTGAAGTATAGGTTAGATTTACCAAAACGGTGCAATTTGGCAAGCTTATGAGCATAAAGGCGCAAAGGTGCAAGATGGAAAAAGGTGTTGAGTGAAAACATGAAACATTCAAATGCACAATGGTGTCAAGTGACAATGTCACGTGCTGAACACTCCCTTATGCAGTTAAATATAGAATAAAATATACAAGGTCAACAATGATAGATGCCAGCCAATTGCCCACCCCATTAGGGATTTGCAAACATCACAGCACCTAGTCTAACAGGAGGCTTGATAACCCCATGAGTTCTGATGTGAACGTCCATATTCTTTCAAGTAGTAGTACAGAGCTATTGCGACAGAACAAGAAAACAGTGTGCGGATCCCCTCCCCCCCTCAAGCCTGTAATTATCTCTCTAGTTCTTACTAGAGCATTATTCGACAATGCTTATTTACAACACACTAACAAACAAATATTACCTGTACTGCTAGCACATGAACACTCTGCCTCATTGAAATGCTTTATGCAAAGGCACACCGTTAACGCAAGGTTTCACTAAAGTCCTTTGCTGGCGCACAGTTGAAACTGAACATAATGAACTTGTATATATAACGAATTAAATTTAAATTTTTTCACATCATTACTGGCGTGTCACGAATACATGCTCATAACGAATATCAGACATAACAAAGACCTTCTGTGACAGATGTGATTATGTTACAGGGAGGCCTGACTGTAGAATACTCATTTTGACTTGCCTTCATCACTGCTCGAATGCCGCGGCCTCCCTTTCGGCTGGTATTTCAGCTGCACCTTGCGGTTGATGCCAGAAAAATGTCCATACCTGCAAGCAGATAACCATAATTATGATAAAGTAGGCAAACTGTGAGCATCACTGTAGTAACAACAACAAAGAGCAAAATGCCCTTACATTTCAAGAACAGATTTCAGTTGCTCCAGCTTGACTTTGTTTTCTTCAACTTCAGGATCAGACTTGTGCTCAATTTCACTCAGAAGGAAGCGTGATATGTCTAATATTTCCTGCGAGTTTAGAACAGAGATGAATAATTTAGATGCAATGCCTGCAGTAAAAATAAACAGGCAAAAAAATGTCATACATATATTTTTTTTTTACAAGTATGCTATAGGCAACCATTAAATTAGGCCTACTAGTCAGAATCAGAATAAGAATCGGTCTTATTGTGATGATTAGAAAGGTTACGAGATGTTAATATACAGAAGGAGGTCCCGAAGTCAAAGACTGCAATGGGACCTCCTTTAAAAAGTAAACATAATAAAACACAAATTACAGTAGTTTCAACAAATCGTTAACATGGAAGAATTACAGGTTTTAGTATGAATAGCATGACTAAAGAATTACATATGCATAAATGTCATAAAAAAGCACTGTAACATAATCTCATTGATGACTAATAAAGTAACAGCATAAGCGACGTGATGTACACAGCATAATTTGCAAACTCGAATATATATGTATGGCAAGGACATCAAACAAAAACCTTATGGTATGACAATGAAGATGAAATGAAGGCACTCTGAAAGAATGGTTTTGAGTATGAACTAGGCATTAGTATATGACAGAATGTATTCTTTTAGCTTTTTCTTGAATTCGTGAATTTTAAGTGTTTTTATATCTAATGGTAGCGTGTTCCAGAATGCGAGATGAAAAATGGACGCTCTGCTTGCTATAATTAGTACATATTTTGGGTAAGACGAAGTTCCTATCTATTGCAAACCTGGTAATATTAGTATTTATTAGATAAGATTGTGGTATCAAGCTATCGCATCGTGTGTAATTGATTTGACGGAGCAAAAAGATACCTAGTTTATATTTAATGAGTTGTGTGACTGAAAGAATGTGATTAATTCGTAAAGGATATGAGGTGTTGTGGTTATATGGGCTAAATGTAATTATCTTAATAGCCTGATTCTGTAGGATTTGCAAATAGTTTAAATGGGTTCCATAAGTGTTTCCCCAGCAAGTAACACAGTAGTTAATGTGGGAATGAATAAATGAAAAGTATAATGATAGTAATATTTGATGGTTAAATATGTTCCGTGCCTTTAGAAGCACCCTGATCCCGTAGTTAATCTTCTGTTTTACTTTGGTTATTTGCTCAATAAATTTAAGATTTCTGTCTACTTCTATACCAAGATAATTACACGAAGAACTTGCAGGGATAGGACTGGCGCCAAGAAAAATAGGAGGAATGAAGTGTTCGTTGGTGGGAAGTGAATACAACAAATTTTGTTTTCGACAGGTTTATCTGTAGCTGGTTAGTATGGCACCACTCCAGCAGGCTGTGTAAATTGCCATTAAGGTTGTATACTAAAGTTGTAAGACATTTATCGGACTTGATGATAGTAGTATCATCTGCATACAGTATACATTTCGAAGAAGAGAGGCAGTTAGGCAGATCATTTACATATAATGAAAGCGGACCCAACATGGAACCCTGGGGCACGCCAGTATTAGTGAAGATGGTTTTAGAATGAACGCGTGAAATAGTTACTACCTGCATTCTGTCTGTTAAGTAATTTTGTAGTACCAAAGTGCTGGGCCAGTAATTCCTAATGATTCAAGCTTATGACATAAGATGTGATGATTTATTTTCTCAAACGCTTAGCTTAAATCTATAAATACTGGAGCTGCATAATTGTCTTCATCGATAGCGAGCTTTAGTTGATCGGTTAGCGCAACAAGAACAAGTTAAATTTTGTAAGGTGATTAGTTAAGCGTTTTTCCTATAAGCTTTTCAATTACCTTCCAAAAGAAAGGTAGTAAACAAGTGGGGCGATAATTGGAAATTAAAGAGCGGTCACCGTTCTAAAAAATTGGGGCGATCTTGCCTTGTTTTAGTTCCTGTGGGAAACTGCCTGATTTAAACATGATGTTGATTATGTCTACAAGGATATCAGTTATTAAGGGTACAATTAATTTTATACGGGAAGGGTGTAATTTATCAATGCCGGCGCCAGTTATTTTCATGTTGTTTATAATGTTTAGAACTTCCTGGGATGTAGTTGGAAATAAAAAGAAATACTGTGGCAGGCACTGGGGCACGGGACAGTCATGCGCAGGTGTCTATAGTTCACTGCTAAAGGAGAAATAAGCGAACACATCAGCTATTTCTTTGGCAGCCTTGTACACCTTACCCTGATAATCAATTTCTGTTGTAGCCTCGCGATTATTTGCCCTATTTAAGAAGGAGTTAACAATTTCCCATTTCTTTTTTACGTTTGTACTGCATTAAAAAATTTTTCTATTGTAACGTTTTTTTTAGCTTTCTTCAATGTGGCAGAAAGCTGGTCAGAAAGCTTCTTGTACCGAATGACTAAATTCTTGTTAAATGGCTGTCGTTTGATTTTCTTGTAAAGATTATCCTTTCTGCGCATTAAAGCTAGGAGCTTATCTGTATCCATGGATTCTGAGGTGATGCAAATTTCTTTTTGCATTTAACTTGATGGGAAAGATTATCAAAACAGGACTTAAGCACAAACAGTGCAAATGCGTTTTGTGAATCACTTGTAGAAAAGACGGGGGACCAGTCAAGATTCGACACAGCTTCAAGGAATGATTGTTTGTGTAGTATAAACTTTGTGTACGTAATTTTTTCGGAGCGATGAGTATAATGAAAGTTTAAAAGCATAGGATAGTGATCAGCTATGTCGGTCATTAGAACACCTTCCATTAGAACACTCTTCGAGACAACTCTGAACATTTACACAGTGGAAAAACATTACTGATCACAGATATTGTAAAAGAATGCTGGTGTTTTGTTTCTCAATCTCTCGCATGTCCAGACCTCAGAACAAGCGAGGCCAATTGCTTACGTCACAAATTTTATCATTTCTTCGCAGAGTCAGGTCATTTTTCTGAAGAAAAAGAAAGCGTACAAATGCCTGGTGAACCTTTCTTTTGTTTTAGAATGCAGCATAATCATCCTTACAGTCCCTTACAACCTGAAAAATTAGCATATTGCAGTACTTCCTACAAAATGTGCTGCCCCTGCTTTCTATGCCTCCACACTTTAAAGGGGAACTCCACACTTATATCCCTGTCAAGCGGGCAAGTTAAATGCACTTACGGAAAGTGCACTCCTTAACCCTGAGTGACACTTTAGGCTATGCGGTGCTAAATGCGAAAACAGAGTGCACTTAAAAAAAATGCTGACAGACTTTGAAGATGTAGACTAAAAAAAAAAAAAGCTTCTAAAAAGTGATTGTTTTACATTGTATTAAAAACAAAAACAACCGTGATATATATATTCTCAACAAAAACCGAAAAAATCTTTATTATAAGTGTTGCAAGTCAATGCCAGCCAAGACGAATGACTAACCAATCCAGAACAACATGGTGGCTTGCGACGAGACGGCATTTGAGCCTGCTAAAACAGAATATGAGCGAGTTCTGTTAAGATTTTGTTAAAAGCTGTTCAACAAATCAAATGAACTTATGTGTCCTTTTTTATGCATTACATTTCGTGCGATTTAAACTGCTGGTGACCAGCAAAGTGCGTTCCTGAATGCACTCTGATTGGAGTGCACTCTTTGCCAAGTACACTCCACTTGCGATGTTTTGATTTCGCTAAGTGCACTTAAACCGAGTGACTCTCCATAAGTGCCGTTAACTTGCCTGCTTGACAGGGATATTACAAATGTTAAATCAGTTTAGAGGAAAAAGTATCCTTCCAAATCTCCATTTTTGTTAACTTTGCGATAATAAGTTGCTTATTAGAAAAGGAAATGACAGTCAAAGTTTCATTTTTAATATTTATAAAACCATTTTCTTCACTTTGCTTTTAAAAGAAACACAGACTGTTCTTAATGCCCACTACCTTCCCCCCTCCCTCCCACCATAAAGCGGCACCCACATGAGCACAATATTGAAGCGACGCGACAGGCAGACCTTGTCATACTGTCGTGTCACCATGTGGAGCAAGCAATGGATGCGACATCGTGAAAACAGGTAGCAAGAAATTTACATTGTGGTCCAAATAAATGCAGTCGTGTGCCTGCAATGGAACTGCAAATGTACCCATGAGGCCAATGTTTTAATCAAGGTGTCTTGTCATCATCAGTGGAAATGTTGCATGCCACCAGCGTGAAATGCCGTGGTGCCATCTGGTCACAAAACTGAAAACACTTTTGCGGCTGTAGTTGGAGTCTCAGGCCTAGCAGCATCAAAATGAACTGATTTCAATAATAATGATAAGACAATGCGATACTTTGCCCTCAGCTGGAATGAGATGAAGCGATGGCTGATGTTACTATGTATTTATTTTTTTCTGTCGTGGCAAAGAGCAAGTTGCAGGAGCGAATATAGATCGAAGTGGGGGCGGACAGGTTGCTGCCATGTTGCGCAATCAATGTCCCCGGTGGAAGTCACGCCGTGGACTTCCGGGCAACAAGCTAAATTTTCTCGCTGACCGAAAACCGGTGATGCGGCAAGCGACAGCGGCAGATCGCCCTCCACGACAGCAAAACCTGTCGTTCATCGTTCAAAAATTATGTACATGTGGTTGCACTTTAAAGGGACACTAAAGGCAAATATTAAGTCAAGCTAAAGTGACTGATTAGTGCTCAAGAATCTCTAAGGCATCAATATTATCTTGAACAGAGCCTTAATAATCGAGAAATCAAGGTAAATGCAGGACATTAGTGACTCCCCCGGGACATTCAAGTAGTACTTGCCCGATGACGAAAGCACTCTTCAGTTAAATTCTGTCACTAGTACTCAACCGTTCGTTGCAAAAAACATCCTTGTCCAGTCCCATTTAATTTTTTAGAAATAAGAAAGGACTGAAGTTACCCTCGACAACGACGCAGGCGGTCAAAAGGTTTTATTTTCGTTCGACTCCCAAAACAGGCCGTCCAAGCTTTCGCGTTTCACTAGTTTTGTTATCGCGCAGTGCTGCACTGGTTGTGCTGGCTCGCAAAAACTGCAAGTAGCAGAGAATTCAACTTCCATGTGATGTCGTGGGATGCACGAACGGTCTATGCCACTTGACTAAAAAGCAGCTGCAGCGGCAAATCCACCGCTCTGTGTTGGCTCGGTACCACCGTCTTTCGGGCGCCATTTTACTCACTGATGGCAGCAGAGGGTGGTGATGGCGTATGCAACGTCACCACTCCCCCGTTTTGGTGGCGGGAGATTTGAACTTCGAAAAAGGCCTTCGGACCCTTCAGATGCAATTTTTTGTAAACTAAGTCTCTTTTAGGCGCGAAACAAACATTGTGAGGTTTCTGGAATGGTATTTAAACAGTCCACGTCGACTTAGAATTATTTTGCCTTTAGTGTCCCTTTAAGAGGAGGTTCACAATATCAAAAACAAAGCTGGACTACAAGGTGAAGGTGAACTATTCAAGGCAATTAGCTGATGTATATTTATGCAATCCCTTTGAAATATACTTGTTGCTGCATTTTTAGCCCGTAATTGACTACAGTAATCAACAAACTATCCTTGATCATCAATCGTCCAAATTTGTGATACACAGGATGGTGTACTTTAGGGGTGAGGGAGTAGAACAGCCAGCCTTCGGCCTTGTCCCATTTCCTCGCCTCCAAAAACTGTGCTCTCAGCCGAGGCAACTAACTCGCTGTTTTAGAAGAGTACCGTGCCAATCTGAATCGAGTCATCTTCCTTCAGTGTCCTTTAAAGGGTCACTAAAGTGAAAAGTTATTTGAGCTATATTGTAAATTGCACTTCTACAATACCGAAAATGTCACCCCTATTGTAAGAGGCCAGAAGAGATTCAAAAATGAATGACAGGTAGTGGTGCCACAATGAGGTTCCCACACCAGCTCGCTGTGACATCATAAAATTTGATGACGTCTACAAAGGCCTAGGTAATATTTCACCGGCACAGATGGACAGTGTGGTGTTCTAAAAGAGACAAAGACTGAATTTAATGAGATTAAAGCCCTTTTACTGAGCCACAATGGCCTAAATATGAAAACAAAAATACATTGGCATACTGGTGGAGAGGTTTTGTTATTAATTTCAGAAAATAGAACATTCAGCTTCATTTTCTCTTCTAACAAATACCATATTTCTGAAGATTATAGAAAACAGCGACGAAACAGTAATATGTCAGTCTAATCTGATTTTGTCACCCTTTAAGAGAACGTCTAATGAGTACTGCTTGTGATGAAAGAGAGGATTAAACATGCCACTTGCCTGCAGCTGCTTTGGTTTCTTCAATTTGATGTGGCCATCCTTGAAACCTCCATAATGCTCGAAAAGCTCAAAGAACCTGAAGAAACAAGGAACTCGATATTGGTGCCATGGTACGCATTGCGTTTGATGAACGTAAACTGACAAGGCTGTGCTTACTTTGGGTGCTTCACCTCCATTTTCATCTTTTGTTTAGGTGTGCGATCCCCGTGGCGAATGACAGCGATGACACATCTGAGTTCCATCCTAAGCATAGCAAAGAGTGAAGTAAAATCTCATATGTCATGTTCACATATAGAACATGAGGCCAAAAAGCACTTGTGTTCAACAGCCCTCCACATGTTAACTGTAAGAACTTTAAAAGATGATGTGAGTATAAGCAATGAAGCAGATGCTACCAGAGTGATCATGCATATAAACTTTAAACAATTTTGAAATTCAGCTGTTCTGTTCTAAGCCCCTAGCTGTGGATGATGTGCACAGGGTCACATTGTTTCATAACTAACGATTTCTCTGATTATGCCTGCAGACAATAACCCCAAATTGTATTTTGCAGTTGCGTCACTAACAGTTTGAAAATCATGGTTTAAAACATGGTACACTGAAATCTTGCTAGTACGTAAATAGCACTACAATTGCCATAGTAATTCAGCACCAAGCCATCCAACTTGGCTGCACCACATTGTAGGTAAAAAGCACACAAGTTTATTCGCTCAGACAGCATGTGCTCGAGACTGCTTACAAGCATTTAGTGTTCTTTTCTGCCTGGGTTGACTGGTTAAGGGAACTCACACAAATGTACAGAAATGACATGGCCATTAATAATAGTTCAAACTGTTTCCTGTGCTCCAACATCCAAAGAGAGCACAGTTCCACAGTGACAATGCCATCATGGATGTTATGCATGAGCAATTAAAGGGCCAAAGAAAACACCACCTATGCTGACATAATGTGACTACAAGTATAACACAAGGGAGGCTTTCGAAGATACAGTAAAACCTTGTTAAACTGTAACCGCTTAAACAGTAGTTTCATTTTAAAAGTAGTAAAGTCAAATCCCTTATTCAGTGGCCATCGAACATAATGTGTTTTGTATCCGCATAAACCGTACAAGCTTATTGCATACGTATTGATTAACACGTAGTGTTTCCACTTTTCATCACGAAATCACAGTGGTACGTCAGCCCGGCAGAACAACGAGCCTCAGAGATCAAAACGGCCTCCAAGCGCAAATGTGGAGGGTGCTTGGACGGGTAAAGCCACATCAACATCAATATCATTTCGGCGCCATGCCAGAGTCGGAGAGCGTTGTGGCCCGTGTTGTCGGCTGGTTCTTTATTCTATGGTGTTGTTGCGTCATGCAAGCTAGGACAAAAACCGGGTGCTCAGCATAGAAGAAAAACTAGACACCGTTTGTGCTATCGAACGGGGCACAAAGAAGTCGGTGCTGGCACGCGAGAGGGATCTAGTTGACTACGGTGTGTGGCATTTGGAATGCGAAGTAGAAGTTGCTCAGCAGTGCTGTTGCGACAGCGAAAATATGTTGGCTACGAAATTCGACTTTTCGAGGTAAACTTTTCGCCATCGTTGCCTCTCTTATTGCCGAAGTGTCACCTAACGACAGTGATGAAAATGACACGTAAGCGAAAGTACGGGAGTTTCAGGCCCTACAGCAGTGGCAGATGCTGTGCTTTACATCAGCCTCATGCGGGTGTTTGCCGAGAAGAGGGGGCTGGCAGAAAAGTTGGCTCGTCGGTTAAGTGAGTTTGAGGCCGCCGTCGTCACTGCTAACCCGCCGCAGCATCAGACGAAAATAAGACTTTTGTCGCACAAAGTGAGCAAATACTGCACGTTTGCAGTTCTTTTATCACACTCTCTCGTAGTTCCATTTTTGACAGGTAAGTGGGCGATCTCGCGCTATTTCGGTTAAGCAGTACTGCCGTTTAGCACATATTTTTTCCGAGCTCCGGCCAACTACGGTTTAACGAGGATTCACTGCAGCTTTCTCCTCTCCACCACAAGAAACAGAAATTGATGCACGCTTATGTAGGACCACCTGCAAGTGTGCAGGCCCTAGTGTGTGTGCACCATGTAACGAATATAAACATCTAAAAAAAGAAATCGAATAAACAACTATGATTTTATATATTTTTCAGGCTTTGTATGCATGCACACTCAAATATTCCATTCATGCATTCGACCTTCTTTATTTGTTGTTTGATAAAGCAGTGCTGAGCTATCACTGATCTCCTTGTATTTGTTCCCATTAGGAGTCATGTTTCTTTGCACTGACTGGATGCTATTTCCCTTTTTCTTTTCTTAAGTGTTATTGCATTTTTGTGAGATTTATTTTTCATTCATCATACTAATCACACCTGCTATTATAATTTGTATGTTTTGTAGGCCAGACCACTTTTGGCCTCCTTTTTTTGAGCTAAATGAAGATGACATAAACAATTGCTCACCGCGGCTGCAGCAGACAAAGCTGTGGTCACCATTGACATGATAACGAATGGCGACCTCACAAGTCTGAAGGCACGTGGCCAACGCTCATTGAGTCAAACTGGAACGACTACTCAGCGCAACTGTTACGGATGAAACCGTGGTCATCAGCGATGTGATCACGCATGGTGACTATGCAGTAGTGAAGGAATGGGCCAATGCACGCACTGAGTCAACATGAAACTAATGTTTGCCGCAACCACTGCGGATGAAACTTTGATTGTTATTGATGGGATCAGGAATGTGGAATACGCAGTTCTAAAGGCACATGTGGCGGTAATCGTATAAATGCACGAATAGACATGAAGCGTTTGGCTTTACGATTTCTGCTGATGACTATGGGGATGCAGACTCCGCCGTTTCGTTTCAGTTGGCTGCTAGCTCTGCTTTAGCTCCTCTGCATCGCACATGCGCAGTGCTCTGCGCTCGCTACACTCTGAGGGTTGTCTGAAATAATCAGTACGTGTGGCCAAATACGTCCAACTTAACGAGAGCTTGGTGTCATTAAATAATGCATACGCCTGTCGGGACTGAAGGACGAGTCTGAATTGTTTGATTTTCCACATTAACGAGAGTCAAATTAACAAAGCTTTAGTTTATAACGTTGATGAGCAAGGCTCGTCCAATGCGCTTAAGAAGTTAAAGTGTCAATGGTTTTAAGACATCACGGTTGGAGTCGCTGCTACCAAACAATTGTTGCAGTCATGCAAATACAGTTAAACCTCGTTATAACAAAGCAGGTAAAACCAGCAATTTGCTTCACTATATTGAAATCTCATTCTATTGAAACATATTCTTTTATGCAAATAAGTAGAGTTGCCGATCGATTTTTCTTACATGGAAAGGGGCCGCAGAATTTTCCAAATTATCATGCAAGCGAAAAAAGCAAATGTGAATGAGAAAACAAATCCTTTAGATGAATTTGGGGGTCGGTGACTAATGATGCCATTTCATGCCACGTCGACAATATCGTTACATCGGTGGTACGAATTAAGCGAAGCGAGCTACACTTTTGCGTGCACTCCGTCCCCACGGCTGACAGCGTCACCTGCACTGGGACGATGCTATCATGAAAAGCACCGGCAGCAGGGAGCTAATGCGTCGTCTGCCTCTCGCTCCAACGGGTCACCAAAACTCGAGATTACGTATGCAACCTTCAAGGCTAAACGCAAGGGAAAGCTTGCATGATGCTATGCTGTCTTGGCACGTCCACTCTTTGCGCACGCGGCAGATTACCTCTAATGCAGGGTATGCAGCTGCGTGTGCGCTCAGCCACACTTACAGCCATGCACAGCCACAGCCAAGACACATGCCATAAATCATAACGCACACCAACATACCCCCCCCTCCACACCCCGCATGCTTGATTGCATTACTGCGAGCTGGCTCCCCTCCTCCTCTTTCCCTCTGCTCGTGCAGGGAGGTGGCACACGTGAAGCCTAAAAAGTCCCTAGATTTTCTGCTCAAAAGCAAAAAGTATCCAAGGACTTTAGTGAAGCCACCATCTTTCTTTCTCACCCTCACACTCTTTCACTCGCACCTAAAGCACAAAGTGCACGGGGCACGATAGGATCTTATTGTACTCGGACTTTATATGGAACATGATGTGGCTTCACTTCGGGGGTCGCTATTGTCGCACCGGGTGGCACGCGATTTGAGAGATGCGTTTGCAAGCAGCCGCTTGTAACGCAATCATTTCACCATCTGCGTTTGCGGAAGTTTCCATTTATTGTTTCAGCATTCCTTTGTTGCGTAAGCGAAATCTTGTTGTATTGAAATCACATACACACTTCGCTACATTGAGGTTCTAAATACATTGTGTTCTATGGTTAAGCGGTTATGAAAAGTGCAATACTTTGTTATATTGAGAATATTGTTATAGTACTGAAGTTCATTATGTCGAGGCTTAACTGTATAAGGCACGAGCCAAGACAGGGATAGCACATACATTTTCCCGAAGGTAGTGGGCACGATTGGAGGATCGTCCAGCTGGAAAGGCATGGACCAGGGGATGTGGAGCTGTGGGGCCAGCTCCCGCAGAATCATGTTGCCCAAGATCTTGGCACAGTCGTCGTAGTACTTCATAGAGTTCTTCACAAAGCTGAACCCATTCACGTCGCACACATACGACTTGCCGTTGGCCCTCAGCAGGTCAAAGCCACAGACAGTTTGCTGCAACAAGGTTTCAAATGAGATCTTGCTCACAATGGACAATGCCCACGGTGTGCACAAACACAAAGAAGAATGCTTTACACTTCTGCTTACTGAAATATCAAGTCATCAAGGTGTTTCTTCTCATCACAGCATTAAAATTTACTATGAATACTCAATTCTAGAGACCGTAACTTCTTTAGCATATTCACATACATATCCAAGGCAGCCATGTCCAGCAGCCTAGACTGTAAATCAACATAGAACTTACTTCCAGTCTAACTATGCTACAATATTTTAGCAAAGACAAATAAAACAATAAACCTTAGTTAACTATCACGTAGTGGTGGATAAAATATTTCTGTGCAAAAGCATACAGCTGTTCCAAGGCATTCTGCATGTGTACTTAGAATATTTCAGTAAGTTCACGAGATCAATCTCAATGCAAGCACAAAAAGCGAAGCAATACAAACAACCAAGGTCCTGGCATAAGATAAGGCCAAAGATCAGTAGGCAGCAGACTACAGTGCTCTCTACAAACTGCAATATTTGAGGCTGCATGTTTACAAGATGTGACACAGTGCTACAGCTAATACAAATACAAAACCGTCATACTATTACTTCCCTTACACAGGTACTATCCTAAAACAAATAGGTACATATAAAATTCAAGTATGAGGTGAGAGTGAGATTTACAACAGCACCTTGTCAGCCGCAGCTTCATGGCAATGGAAAGTGCAATGCAGTGAAGCCACACCAAACTTGGAAAGAGACCAGCAGTGAATGTGGTGATGGGTGAACAATGCTTGAATAAACTAAATTGTTTCTAGAGTTTTCCTTCAAGTTGGTTTGCTTTTATAAAGATCTTAGCACTGTTGGTTGTGGCTAAATGAGCGTGGGGCTGAAAGACTTTTTCCCTCCTTTCTCAAAAATTTTTTTAAGTTTGTAAATGGGGTGTTGGTTATGCGTCAAAATACAGTATCATGGCCACTGGAAGTTAAGAAAGATATAGATAGAAAAGAAAATGAAGTGGCCCAAGTACGAAGGCCAGACAAGTGTTGTTACCTTAAAGGCCAGGCAGACCTTGCGAGCAATCAGCTTCTCAGTGTTGGTCAAGATGACAGGGTAGCGCACTTCTTTGCCTTCCTTGTCACGCTCCACTTTCCCATCCAGCGCAGGGGATTTTCGGGCCTCTGCGTGAGCATAGTCTGGCCCCACTGTGTACACCTGAGACATCGGACAAAAAGTACCCCATAGTGTCCAAGGTGTGGCAGGACAAATCAGTACACTCACAGTAACGTTTCATTTGCACAGCAATCATTCATCCTGTTGACATCTACCACTACAGCTTCCACGAGAAGAAGGAAAAAGGGCATTTGGTTTGAAATGTGAGCCCTTTCCGCAGCATGCAGCGATGTAATACTTAGCAGACACGATTGTTATGACACATTGTTTGCATGGCGCTTGTCAGCCCAAAGTAGCGAGACCTGGTGAGGGACCCTTTAAAGGGCCATTCACCAGGCCCTATAGCAAATTTTGGTTATACACTGGAAGTTGTTACGTGTCATCTAGGGAGTGTTCTGCAGCAAAAACTTTTCAGATCGCTCATTAGCTGCGAATCCATGATTTCAGCAGGCGAGCTTCAGTGCAAAGCGAGACACTCTCGCCACTTGACCCGTCTAGCCTCTGCAAGAGAAGTTTCTTCCCTGCGTTATCCCATACTGGACATTGAGGATCGTGTGACGCCTTGCCTTCATTATTTTTCCCCCTCGCACTTTTTTTTTGGCGCTGCGCACTTCTGCTGACGGCATTGCACGCAGGCTGTTGCGATTGTCTTGTTTTGCGCAGTGCATGATTTTGCAGGCTGTGCACGAGGACGCATGACTAGCGGTATAATTAAGTGCTACACGAATACTGAGGCAGAACAAGTGGATCGCAGAGCATAATCACGCACTGGAACACGGCAGAAAATGGCACAGTTTCGGTACCTGCGCATGTGACTGCACGACCGTGGGAACAAGCAGACAAAGCGGAAGTACATCTCTCTTGCTTTGGTGCAAAGTAAAATAAAAAACACGTAGACATTCCGTTTGTGTTTTATTATTTTTCTAAACTTCAATTCATCAATTCAAGCAACAGATCACACAAATAACAGATGTTGCCTAGAACAATTCTCGAAGTCACATGTCACCACGAGCGACGTCACACCGCAGACACGAGTATGTAGGTGTGGGTACACGAGTACGTCACCGTTCGGCTTGGAGAGCGGTCGTGGCGAAGGAAAGGGAAAACGATGTTTGCATTGAAATTTCAGACCTTTCCGTGGCGCTTAGCAATGTCATTCTTTGCAAACACGATCGGTAGCGCGCATTGTATGCTCTGCGCTTATCAGCTCAAAATGGCCAGACCTGGTGAGGGGCCCTTTAAGACCACTTATTGCACATTGTTGTTCCAAGAAGGAAACATGATTTTTGGGTGCTAAAAAGACACATGAAAGGGAGGAACACACACAGACACACATGGTTCTCTGTATGCCTGTGTGTGTTTTTTGCTTACATGTGTCCTTTTAGCACCCAAAAAATCATGTTTTCTAAATTGCACCAATTTGCCCAAGAAGTTTTATTGTTCCAATAAGCTGATACCGAAGGACATTTTTGGAGTTGTCTCCTCATCATTCCCATTTTTGACACTCTACATTTGCTGCCCTAAATGAACTTGGTTTTTGCTGCAAATTGAGGCTCATGCGCAACACGCTGTGCTTGTTTGTATGATGATACCCAAGCTTGTGTGATGTGTTTCCTCAGCCAGTTTACATTTAGTCCGTTGAATAATATATTGGAGGAGTTCTACTGTACTCTTGTGAAAGAAAGCTCTTTGAACACTAAAATGACTACATGTATTTGGTAGCAAGGGGGTTAACCGAGGGGCCCGATTTTTATTAGTCATATTATAAGAAGCCAACAAACACTGACACCAAGGACAACATAGGGGAAATTACTTGTGCTTAATAAATGAAATAAAGAAACAATAAATTAATGGAAATTAAAGTGGATGAAAAAACAACTTGCTGCAGGTGGGAACCGAACCCACAACCTTCGCATTTCGCGAAGGACGTTCGCATTTCGCATTTCGCGAAGGAAGTTCCACGTCCGCCGCCAAGGTCTGTGAGTGGTGGCGCTGGCTAACACTCCCAGGGTTCTACTAGTACACATAAATACCCAAGAAAGTGGATGGGGAAACAGCGCCGCGGTAGCTCAATTGGTAGAGCATCGCACGCGAAATGCGAAGGTTGTGGGTTCGGTTCCCACCTGCAGCAAGTTGTTTTTTCATCCACTTTAATTTCCATTAATTTATCGTTTCTTTATTTCATTTATTAAGCACAAGTAATTTCCCCTATGTTGTCCTTGGTGTCAGTGTTTGTTGGCTTCTCATGATATTTGGTAGCAGAATTTTTGATCGAACACATTCCACGGGCCCTTTGTAGATGACTGCATAATTTATCTTGTTTATCTGATCAAATCATGCTTAATGATAATTTGCAGTTATTGGCATCATGGTGCGAAAATTGGAGAATGTCTATAAACTTTGATACAACTGTCCATGTAAGCATCACTAATCAGATCAACAAGCTAGCTTTTATACACAACAGTGGAGAACAATTCATCAGGCAAGTAGAAGAATTCAAGTACTTAGGCATCAGCTTAACGTTTTAAATGGATGAAGCACATTGATCATATATGTTGCGTGGCATGAAGGAAGTTAAGTTTCTTAAAACACAAACTAAAAATATCAGCTAGTTCACTTTGACTAAAGGCATTAATTAAATTAAATTATGGGGTTTTACATGCCAAAACCACGATCTGATAACGAGGCATAGTGCGAGACTCCAGAAATATGGACCACCTGGGGTCCTTTAATGTGTACCTAAATCTAAGTACACGGGTGTTTACGCATTTTGCCGGCAACAAAATGCAGCCGCCAAGGCCGGAATACGACTGAAGGCATGCAACCCAATTATTAAACCGGCTCTGGAGTACACAAACACAGTGCGAGACCCTGCACACATTGGACAACGAAAAAAATCTTCAAAAGATTACCTGGCCAATTCTTATACAGTGCAGTCCACTTATAATGATACCAAGAACGAAAAATCTGATTGTTATATCCAATCATTGCTATATCTTGACTGCTGTAAAAAAGAAAGCTGCCGAACAGGCCTTTGTAACTCCAAAACCAAATTCGCCACTTGCGATAAAAACAATGTTGTAGAAAGTAGGCTGTGAAACATAACATATTTATATACCTCTAAACAGTGTGTCAAGCGTTAGGTGCACTGTAATAGTCAGAAATCTGCACATGCTTTCGTGGAAGTTTCAGGTTCACAACCGCGGTGTGCATCGTGTTTAGATGCTGCGTGAACACTCGCTGCTATAATTTAGCATGTGTGAAATCAATGATCGACGAAGGTGCACTTTGCATGAACATCGCGGTCCGTGTCGAAGACGGGCCACTGCCAATCTAGTCAGTACAGCTGCTGCTGTCGTCACCTCCGTCGCACAACGCCACCACCTGTCTCTCTTCGCAGAACGAGGCAGGACTATCTACACTCAGGAACTCCTCTATCAAAGCACCACCTGTTTCATTGTCAGTAGCAACATGCTCCCAGAGCTCAGTAATTATAATGTCAGTGGCTTCCACAGTGTTGGTTTCGCCCTGGTGCATGAAGCCTGCCTTTTTCGATGATCGGCATGGCCACTGGTTGCCGTCTTCATGATTGCAGCGCTCCTGGTTTTCAGAATCGCTGATATCATCGACTGCACAAGCTCGTACTTCTTTGAACCTTGCAAATTTTGCAGCTTCGTCTTGAGCGACACAGCCTTGCGCTCTGTTGGAGAACTGTCCACTGATATGCCGCTGCTTCAAGCCTATTTGCTTCTGCAGCTTATTTCTCGGATCACGGAGAGAAAGAGAGAGAGGTTATAGAAAGGATGGGTGCTGCTTCACTTTTTCTGTTCTCTGGATGTGGAGGACAATTGTGGCCGACTTGTGGCGCACAGCGCCAACTTGCGGTGCTCTCCATGGCTTTCGTAATCAGCATGCGGGTGGAAATGCTCTGCATGGCAGATATGAACTCGCATAGGCAAACTTTTTGCCCTGTCTCGGCATTTCTTGTTTAAGGGGACTTGGCAACTCAAATGTCGCGATTATTCTGCTTGGAAAACGCCATATAGACAGCAAAATTTTTATTGTTATATACGATATGCGGTGAATAACATACCGTTATAAATGTTTTTTTTTTTCTCATAACCCAAATGCATAAGTTGATACTCTCAAGTAGACTTATCATTATAAACAATATCTCGTTATGTGTGGTATCGTTATAAATGGACTGCACCGTAAAATCATTATAAACGTCACAACTCTTCAACAGCTATGATGCTACAAGCATATCTTGAATTGCTACCAGATAGAAGGAAGGTCACCAGGTTTAAGGTGCTTCCTTCGATACACTTTGGTGAGCTGGGAATTTAACTTTATGACAACTCTGACGAAGATACAACAAGAGCATCCCATCACAAACATGTGCATAATATTAAACCAATTTTCGCAAGCGCCATTGATGTAAATATTCCTTTTTTCCAAAGACGATCGCTCAATGGAATGCATTAACAAAAAGTTCTCATTTTCTTATGCCTCCTGAGTGAAGTGTATTGTACTGAAGTTGTATCCTCCTTTTGTATTATTGTGGATTTTGTTTTATTCTGCATTTAGAATTCTTGAAATGATTTTTGCATGCATTGACGGCTTTGTACCAACTCTCTTGTTTGGACCTTAATTGGTCTGCAGTGTGTACTATAAATAAATAAATAAATAAATAAAATAAAAGGCTTCATTGCATTCTAACTTGGCTGTCAGATCTTTAAAGATAACAAGAGCTTTCCAAGCAAGTCTTTCAATTCCTTTGTGTGTAGTCCCATCATAGTGATTAACGTTCACGATGCAGCAAAGTGAAGTGAATGGAGTGTGGAGAAGGTGGTTACCTTTACGTCGGTGCCATCGGTGGGCATGAACTCTTCATAGATGAACGATCCTGTCTTTCTCACTCTACTCTCCGGGGAGTAGACGCTGCTCCTGCTACCAATCTTAAGAGCAAAGAAAATGATCAAGGAGAATTTGTACTATGAAAATGCACATATCAAAGTTTTGTTATGACTTATTTAACAAAGACTTAAAGGAACACCTGAGGCAAATAGTAGGTACAGCTAAATTGATAGAATGGCACTCTAAAATGAACAATATGCTGCTTTTTATGACACCAGAGCTTTCATAAATGATAAAATGAATGTGAGAAAGGAGCGATGCCATCAGAAGATGGGAAGCAGCTCCTGGTGATGCAAAATCACCCTGGCAACGATTTGCCAGTAGCAGGGATGTGCAAATAATGAAAATTTACATTAAAAATCAAGGATGCCCACTGTACTTCGAAATGGTCAATTCAAAAATTTTGTGTTCAATTTCTTTGAATATTTCATTAGGGCAGAAAATATGGGCTACTAAGTAGCCCGCCATGGAAGAAGGCTTGCACATATGTTACAATGCCCACACGAAGTATCCATTATATAAGTAAACCAGACGCTTTGAAATGTAATTCATTTGTGGAAAACAAACACGCAAGATCTCCAGAGCTGCAATCTAACACTCTAGCTAGACTTAAGAGTTTGCATTTTATGACACATATATTAATCGATGGCTGTCAAAGCAGTTATTATGGCATAATGCCTCAATGCCTTCAGAGTGCAATGTACAGTCGAGCCGGCTTATAACGAACTTGAGCGTTATGCAGCGTCTGTTCGTTATACCCTGAAGTTTGTAGCAAGTGGACGACAGCTCAAAAAGAAAGAAAAAGTGAGTAGTCAAAAGACAAAATTTATTTCTTTGTAAAGAAGTTTGTGATGCTCATCTGTTTCTGCTGTGCAGATACGATGAGGGCAGTCTCGAGTTCATTTGAAACAGAAGCGTGCTCTTTGCTGAGGCCCTTGGCATAGACAAGTTGCCTGAGGCTCTCTATGTAGCCCATTGCTACAGGCATGTTTATGGGTGCTGGCTCCGAAGTTTCATCGTCATCCGATTCCTCTGCATCTCTCTCCGCCCGCACTTCGCAAGCGATGCCCTCGTCCGTGCACGGTTCCGCAATATCAGTGTCTTCATCAGCAGAAATAAAGTCATCCCAACCAGTGTCGTAGCCCCCCATGTTATAGTCAACGACACCCTGCCATAAGTCGCCGCCGGACCGATCATCTTCGGAAGCATCAGGCTCAGCATCAGACACTGCGTTGATGAAGCTGGCCTTGCAGAAACAGTTCCAAATGCAAGCGGCCATCAACTCTGCCCAGTCCGGCTTCGCCATCTCAATGGCTGAAGACAGTGAAACTCAAAGCGGCAAGTTGGCGGCCGGGCGGTCTGCAGCGATGAGCAAGCGCTCCACAATGCGGCGCCTATATGATGCCTTAAATGCATGTATTATGCCCAAATCAAGCGGCTGCACTTCCAAAGTGGTATTGGGCGGCAGGAAAAGTAGAGTAACTGCTGTCAGAGAAGTTCACACGTTGTGCGCTAATCAGTTTTCGAGCATAAGCAGCAAGCACCTTCCTTGCCTTTGCATGTCGCGGTCAAACTTGCCCAGCCACTCTGCAAATTGCGGATCATCCACGCCTTAGTATAGTGCCTGCAGCCCACAGGTACACAGCTCCAAAAGCAATGCAGCTTCTTTGATTTTTCCGATTACAAAGGGCACAAGCTGATCAGTGCCATCCATATTAGTGCACAGAAGTACTGTAACGCACACTTTACTGTGCTGGCCGCCAGCACATGAGTCGCCTTTCATGGCGTGCATCTTGTCCGGCAGCATTTGATGAAATAACGCAGGTTCGTCTGTGTTACACACACATCCTGCTCTGTGTAGCTTGCAGTAATGGCTCGGTTTCTTACAACCAATTAAGTGGCAACGTCTTGGTCACTTACCGAAGCCACCTCCGACAATCAGCCACCGACAAGCCACCGACAATCAATTTAAAAACAATTCTATGCCGCACTTTGAATCAGTGTAACCAGCCACTGCCTGGGCAGAAGCCAGGAAAGTCTAGCAGGAATGCAAAGATTTTGGCTTTGCCCAGTATCATTCGTCCACTTATCGAAATGTTGTGAGCCCATGCGTCGGTGAACCACTTAAGCAGCGCGTCCTCTACATCCGCATAGGTGGCCTTCCACAGGCGCTTTCTGTTCGTCGAGCCAGCGGCAGAGCTGGCAATCTTTTCCTTGTTCTTTAGAATCGTCGAGATGGTTGATTTAGACACGTTTTATTTCTTCCCCAACTCGCAGTTTTTAGCACCTTGAGACACTTCCTTCAAAATTGCTCGCTTCGTTGCCATGTTCATCGCTTTTCGTTTCGTGACCAGTGCAGGCACGGCATTCCCTTCCAGCATCTTGAATTACAACTCAGGCCCGACTAGAACAAAGCGAGGAAGCATGGAGACTAGTGTGGACAGGCCTGCTTCGCCAGTAACGACCAGAAAACAAAACTTCTGGACTTCAGCCGGCACCGTAACGCGCACCGAGACGGCGAGGGAGTTGCAAGAAAAAGTGAGGCAAGGGGAGCGGAATTGCAAGGACAGGTGGGAGGATGATCTTGTGCGAAGCGTGTGACGACGACAAGGGGGCAGAGGGGCACGATACGTATTGTTCACCTCTGAGGAGGCTTGGGAAAACTGACCACGCGCGTGCGAAAGGGTCAGAAGTCGTCGTTATTTCGCATCACGGTGGCGGGTTTACACCGGGTTTACACTGCTTGGGCAAGGCTCAAAGACGTTCGTTATACGTGCGATTTTATGCCATTGAAATAATATATATTTTGATGGTCACACGGCTCTCGTTTGTTTTAAGCAAAAGTTCGTCTTAAGTGGGGCCGTTATATGTGGGCTCGACTGTAATTTATGAAAATGTAACAAGCTCAGAACATGTGCCAAGTGAGGCACAGCCCGATGCATTAAGCAGGCCACAGGTAATGCCATGGCAACAGGAGGCAGTGGTCATGTGCATACCTGCCATCCTGTGAACTTAGAATTCCTAAAATTCCACTGATAAGAGACTGAAGGGCGCCCAATTGTACGCATTATTTAAACACTTGTCCTGAGCACATACCTTCTCAAGGATGCTTATGCACTTTATTAAAGATGATTTAACTTGAGACACAGGACACAAGCAACAACAAGCTTGGTGGCACAGTAAATAGTGACAAGCAGCACACTGCTTTTAGATCACAGTGACTTTTCCAGCGACCGCTTCAGAAAGTATAAACTTGCTCAAACCAAGTACCTCTCCTGCAATCAGACTTCAAAGGGAAGGTTTGAGGATTGACGAACTAAACTTTTCACGAACAGTATTTGCTTTTCGTAAAATTTAATATGAGCCCAAATTCGTAAACATTACGTAACATTTGAGTGCTGGCAGTTATGCATGCGGTACACACACAGCTGATAGATGTACCAGCCAGCCCCTGTGTACTAGTGAATATAGCTACACTATGACTGTACCACCAAAGGCCAAGTGAGTTGAGCATTCAAGGGATAAGAGGTGAAAAATGAGAGAAACGGTATTTGTTGGCAGTGAAACAAAAGCACAGGACCAGATTTATCCTATACGAAATGTGAAGAAACACAGAGTGAAGGGGGATAGAACCCACTAGAGTGGCTCAGTGATTATGGCATTCTGCTGCAGAGCACAACGTTTCACATTTCAATAAATGCAAAATGGAAAAGAAAAAAATTTTGGAGCATATTAGAGAACCCCAAGTGGTTGAACTTAAACCGAAGCCCTCCCCTACAGTGCCTCTCTAAGTTCATGAGTTGCTTTGCGGGTGAACCCCGCAATTTGATTTCGGAGAGGTGAGCCACTCTGATAGTGTGCAGGCCAGTCTTAGGGGACATCGTAACGGTGCAACTTGCAACCTTGTAATTGGGCTGACTGGCATGCTTTGAAACAGTCACATTAAAGGATGATGCCATTCATTCTCTTTAAGTAATTGCAGCCTGCTAAAGAAAGTGAGGCTTCATATCTTAATTATGCAGCTTACAGCTACATCATAAAGAACAAGAAAAAGAAAATGAAGTGCACGAATTTTTTTACTTACTAGTACTTATTTTATCAAATGAAGAACTTTAGTCAGGAAGATGACCCTATCATGCAAGCCATGGAAGCATTCACGAAGCCTTGCCAAAGACATAATGGTAACCCCACCTTGCGGAATAGGCGCTGGCTGCCACCTCCTGCACTTGTTGGATAGTAAATGTAGATGTTGTGATCCTCAGCTGAAATGGGCTTTTCCACAAAGGGCTTGTTGAATGTCACACCATTCACTTCAACATGGTCTTCACCCTCGACAAGTTCCCGTTCTGAATGCAGATAGAGAGCATAGGTAACTAAAGTGAGAAATTTGCTTAATGAAGGAAGAAAGTTTACTTTTTGGTTACGTAGTGATAAGGCCAACAGGGCAGAGTTTGCTGTTGGGCCAGTTGGTACATGGTGTTAAGAATGAAAACAGCACAAAAGACGGGACAAGAAAGAAAGACAGACACTATGTTGTCTGTCTTTTAAGGCAAAGCTTTCCTTGCTACTTCCTTCGGCTTTTCCCCTGTTGCTGTTGTTGCTGCTGCTGTTGCTGTCTGGCATGCCACGTCTGGGTGTGGTTGAGAATTCGTATAATGTACATGGCCGGGGCATGGGAGAGGGTTCTACGACAGCTGTTCAAGAAAGCTTCCTTTGCATTGCCACAATGCCATCTGGAGCTTCCTGACCATTGCCCCAATGCCCTATGGAACTCCCTGGCCATCGACACAATGCCTTCTTGACAACTGTAATTACGTGCAGCCCCCGCACAAAAGCTGTTGTATATTTTACATTGGGACACAATTATTTATTCACGTATAGGTACAGAATCATGATCAGTCGTGTGCCGGATTCCATGGTTGGAATGCGTCTCTTACTTGGCGCGTGGACACCCGAGCGGCGCAGCCACTTCAGCCCCAGACACTCGAGCTCAGCAAAAGCGCAGTTGCGCTGGTGGTGTGGTGCCATCTTATAGAGGCGCTGATAAACACACACAGCAAAAGCACTACAGAAGCTGCAGCGCTTACCTTCGTACTCATGCACAACAGACTAGAGAAAACATATATAGGATGGTAGAGAAGAAATGGAAAGAGGAGAATGGGTGAATGAAAAGCCGTCACAAAGAGGATAACTAACAATGTTGCCACCCTTCACCCGTGGCACCTTGTATACGTGAGAGGATTGCAAGAAAGGGGAAAGGAAGCACCAGAAACCATGGCTCGTTCGGGGACACATAATGAAGGAAACGCTACATGTAAATATTGTGAAGCTTGCGGACAAGCTAGAAAAATTCCATTCAAGGTATGATAGTGCATTGTACTCCTTTGTACGGTACAGCACGTATTTGCGAAAAATAAACAAGGCGCAAGTTTGTCCACATAGACTATTGATGCTGGCCTTGCAGACACAAAACCGCATAAAGCACTGCGGCGTCAACATGGCAATACGCAAGTAAATGAGCCCATCAGTCACGATGCAACATGTCGTGCGCAACAATGACAATGCTAACCTTCTCGCAGGCTACCAACATTGGCACAAAATAAAGCCTCGAACAAACACGTTTCGCTGTGTTCTGTGCACTATTTAGACAAATGCGAGTGGTTTATGGAAGGTAAAATTTACCATCACCTCACAACTGTCGTATGCCTTCAACATTACCACCAAATATCGTCAATCAATGCAAACAGCCCCAAAACCTTCGCTTACCTCGATTCCCACAGTAAGTGGGACCTGCATAATTTTTTACAGTGCAGCTCTCAGGCTCCCGTTCCTGTGGCAGGCGGCGGCATTGTTCCTCGTAACCGAGCAAATGAACACAGCGAAGGAATCGTCAGTGAAATTTTTTGTCCTGTTTGTTGCAGTGTGTTCATTCTCAAAAGGGCACTCTTTTTTTTATATGACTTTATATCGCGAACCTTCAAAATGAATTATTATTACTATCATCTTTTTCTTTTTTTTTGCAGCAGCAGCATCTGCAAAATCTCTCAGCCTCATGCAAAGGAAACAATTTTTTGTCAGGCAGAGCAGCCGCCTACCAGCTCTTTAAATATCCGAAACATTGAAAAACAATTTTGTTTTTCAGTTAGCGCGTGCTTTCAAACATAAGCAAAAATACAGCATGTAAACAGCCAGTATGCTTACCCACCCTCACTGTTTGGAATAACCATATAAAACAATTATACACCACCACATTTACTAGTCAGCAGCAGCAGCAGCAGCCTGGCTATGCCCACTGCAGGGCAATGGCCTCTCCCATACTTCTCCAACTACCCCGGTCATGTGCTAATTGTGGCCATGTTGTCCCTGCAAACTTCTTAATCTCATCCGTCCAGCTAACTTTTTGTCGCCCCCTGTTATGCTTCCATTCTCTTGGAATCCGGTCCATAACCCTTAATGACCATCGGTTATCTTCCCTCCTCCTTACATTCCCTGCCCATGCCCATTTCTTTTTCTTGATTTCCAACTAATGTGTCGTTAACTTGCATTTGTTCCCTCACCCAATCTGCTCTCTTCTTATCTCTTAACGTTACACCAATCATTCTTCTTTCCATAGCTCGTTGCATCGTCCTCAATTTAGGTAGAACCCTTTTCGTAAGCCTCCAGGTTTCTGCCCTATAAGTGAGTACTGGTAAGACACAGCTGTTATACACTTTTCTCTTGAGGGAAAATGGCAACCTGCTGTTCATGATCTGAGAATGCCTGGCAAATGCACCCCAGCCCATTCTTATTCTTCTACTAGTACTATGCATTAAATATGTTCTAAGTGTTCTAAACATTGAAATGGTGCACTCGAAGCCCAACCGAAGAGTCACCAAGAAAAAAGATGAACAAAACACGTAAGAACAACATACGTTTTTCGTCTGTTGATTCTCTGTCGAGGACAGCGTACCTCGGCAGTTCAATGCCAGCATCCTCAAGAATGCTGTACACTTTCCTCCTGCATAAAGGAACACAATTTCACTGGCTTTACTTGTGAGGTGTAATGGCAAGTCACTGATGGGTTTTAAAGTGAAAATATTGCACCGTGATCTGAGATACTATAGAGAATGAACGTGAAGGTAACAGTGGTAAAAGACAGGATAGTGAGGAGACGAGACAAACACGGTGCTGTTTGTCTCCGTGGTAAATGCAGTTCTCGAACATGAGGGACCACTTGCACATAACCATTTGCATAAGCTAGTATTGCATAGACTGACTTCCTATCGCACTATGCAAAAGCATTCTAGCTGGAGCACCATCTGCTGCATCGTAAAGCTAGATATGCACGCAATGAGGCGGTTACGTATATTTTTGCAGTGAGGCAAGCAACATCAACATACATAGCATTAGTGTATTACCATATTCACTTGATTGTAATGAGAGTTTTTTTTCACGATTTTCATTGCTTGAACTCAACCTTCGCATTACATTCGAATAGCAGTAAAATTGATTATTTTAAATCAAATATTCTAAATCTCGTGGTTTTAAGCATTACACTGACAACCTGTACCTTTACGGCTCGATCCAATTCATAGAAAAGTCAACCGAAGCCAATACTTGTTTTTTTATTCAAATCAACACCATTTTTGATGTGCTTGCGACTAGTGTACAGTTGCAATGCTGCGGTACTCTGCGGCTTCTTGAGCTTCAAATCCGTTAATTTGTGACGTTATGGCAATGCAGTGCATTCGGTACAATGTCCGCTTCGAGAGACAAGCAATTCTGATGGCCACGGAGCTGGGAAACTTTGCTGTGGCTTGACAACCTTTTTACGGATAGCGGCAATTTAGGGATAGATGGCAATTTACGGATAGCGGGTCCAGCGGAAAGCCCTCTTTAAATGTGAAGTCGGTCGGAAGGGCTCTGTGGACCTCATAGTGGCCTGGTACTGTCCCTGAAATGGTTGTGCAGTCTTTAAAATACTCAATCTCAAACGAGGTTGATGGTACGGAAGACGACCGAGATAGATTTGGAGGTAGATTTGCCTTTGCAAGACTTGGCTCGTCCCAACACCGAACCCCTCCAAGTATACGGCCGGCAGCACTCTTAGCACTGATAGGGAGACTGGCACAGTGCCGGAAACACTTGTCAGGAACACTTTCAAAGCAGAGTCCAACGAAATTTCGAAAAAAAAAAGAACTATCTCCGAAAGTGGTCGCCCGAGTATACCGCTCAAGGAAAGCTCTGTCTCGACTGCAACCTCAACAACCTTCGGTTTGCCGATGACATTCAGCAACAACGCAGACGAGTTACAACAAATGATTGAGGACCTTAACAGGGAGGGTGTAAGAATGAGGCTGAAGATTAATATGCAGAAGTCAAAGATAATGATAAATAACCTGGCAAGGGAACAAGAGTTCCAAGATCGCAAGCCAGCCTCTAGAGTCTGTGGAGGAGTAAGTTTACCTAGGTCAACTAATCACAGGGAACCCTGACCATGAGAAGGAAATTCACAGAATAAATATGGGTTGGATTGCATACGGCAGACATCATGAGCTCCTGACTGGAAGCTTATCGTTATCATTGAAAAGGAAAGTATACAATCAGTGCATTTTACCGGTGCTGACGCACGGCGCAGAGACTTGGAGGCTGACAAAGAAGCTTCAGAACAAGCTAAGGACCCCACAAAGAGCGATGTAACGAGGAATGCTAGGCATAACTTTAAGAGACAAAAAGAGAGTGGTTTGGATCAGAGAGCAAACGGGTATAGACAATATTCTAATAGACATTAAGAGAAAAAAATGGCACTGGGCAGGTCATGTAATGCACAGACTAGATAATCGTTGGACCATTAGGTTGACAGACCGGGTACCAAGAGAAACGAAGCGCAGTAGAGGACGGCAGAAGACTATATGGGGCAACGAAATTAGGAAATTTGCGAGTGCTACTTGGAATTGGTTGGCGCAGGACAGGGGTAATTGGAGATCACAGGGAGAGGCTTCGTCCTGCAGTGGACATGAATAGGCTGATGATGATGATTACATAGTGCCATCTGCATGGCTTCACCACCTCTAGTAAATAAAATTTTTTTTTTGTTTTGTTTTGTGGGAGGCAAGGCAAGCAAGGAATTACGTGTTACAGTGAAAGGAAGGTTTCGAATATAATGCAAGGTGCTTTCTGAGCCTGGTCAACAGAAACTAACATTGTATCATTAAAAACATAATACGTTCTTAAATGTGCCCCAAGGTACCAGATCATGGGCTTAGTTCATGCTCTGCATCCCCTGGAATTCAGTCAAGAGAGCTGACGTTCGAAGTAGTGAACTTGTGCTCAGGAACAGAAAGTCTTAATCATGGAGTCATTCTGGCGGATAGCTGTGAGGTGTCACAAATGCCCTAGTCAACTGAATGCTGACAGCTTAAGGTTTATGTCAGAATGCACAGAGAAGAAACAGCACCTCGCTGTTTAGCTTATTACACTCTTCTATACACAATTGGAATTTTTTTTCGACACTGCAGTGTACAACAATGCAGTTCAGTTAATCGAGCCTTCTAATTGGGACTCTGTTCAGGCTGGTTCAGCACTTATGTTGTGTATTTCCTTCTTTGTCCCTTGTGCTTGCGCTGAATTTTCGTAACTATGAATCCACTTCAGTTAACGCTTTCAGGCACTGTGCGTACAATTGTGCACATCAACAAAATTCATCAAAAGCAAATGCACTGATAAAAACATTGATAATATTTAAAATGTGTCACATGCGTCTTGAAACACTTCTGATTGTACCTGTGCTGCAAGTTTGACTAATATGTGTAAAGTGTCTTTGTAAAGTAAGTTGGAAAGTACACGTTTGGGTGTTTATTCTCGGTGTCAATATGTCATCATGTAGCAGGTTCCCTTCATTGATTGTTTTTCACAATATTTTACATCAGACATACTTTTCAAGCGAACGGGTAGATACTTTCCAAGTATGCTAGATGAGAAACAGTTTACATTCTCATATCCGACGACCCTTTAGCGAATTCGCACATGGAGCCCACGTTCTGTAATCTTGACAAAACTCACTGAAGCACTGATAACTCTCAAAGCTGCACACATTTCATAATTGTGAAGATACAAAAAATGTGCTGAAACTAAATTTTCAGTGAGGAGAATTAATGAGTGTCTGAAAAGGTTAATGATACTGAACAATATTTGTTGTGCCTTGCAAACTTTTTCAGAAACATTAATATGTGATAAAGTATTGTGTAGATGATCTTATCTCAGAGAATTGTGTTGCTGAAAACATTTGAAAGGACACATTTTTACATTCACTCAAATAAAAAATGCCACACTTAAAGAACAAAAGAAGTATCTACAAAGTCTAAGGGATACTGATTTGTTTTTCTTCTTTCTTTAGATTATTTTTGTCCAAGAGCTTGTAAATCCATATCTTCAAAAAACAACACAGAATAAAATTTTGGCCAAGTACCTGTCTTGGATGTCATATTGCATGAAGAGATCGTTGACAATAAAAGGATTTCTGAGCTCGGCATATTCGATGGCCTTGTTCAGGGGAAACCCTTTGGAATGGAAAGACACGAGGCAGTCGCATAAAGGCCACTCTTCAACTGGTTCCTGTCCAAATAAAATAAACCACACCATTGCAACATCTCCTCTTGGAAGCACTCAAGCGAGCACCAGAAGTCACTGCAGAATGTAATCTTTCTTCAGACATTTTAATTTTTTTTCCTAAATACATCATGCCAACTGAGGTTCTGAAATACTCATTCTAGAGTGACAGCCCTTTGGAGACTTCTGAACTGAATCCGATGAGTCAGAGTTGGCACCATGCTGCCGTTCTCTATTTTAACTGCAAAAGGGCTCAGCCTACTTCATCTTTTCTGGCTCTTTATCCATGCTGGTGAAGGGGAAGGCTAAAAGACAGAGGCTCAAGAGGAAACTCATTGTTGGCACTGCAAATTCTCTACATTTCTCATGTTTCATGAAGAAAGGTTTTGAAAAAGATATGCAAAGGAAACAATAGCAACAATGACAGTTGTACAACATAGCATATGGACTGAAGTACTATAGCGCCAAACAGACAACACAAGAAGAAGAGACACGGACAAGCGCTTACTGACAACTGATGCTTTAATGACGGAAACACACAATATGTATACGCAAATTTGGCGGCGCGACATGCGCATTGTCAACACATCACATGGTAACTAGGTAAAAGGCGAAAGAACGATTGTGAAGGTGACGTTCGTGAAGATGACACGTGGTGTACAGGGCCAAATGACTATAAATGATAATGGTTACGCGATACACAAACACCGCCGTAAGGGAGTACCCCATAAAAACTATAAGATTAGGAATATTCACCAGGCGCGTGCGGCGCAGCAACATGCTCAGATTTAACTATGGGCTTCTAAAAATGACATCTCACTTTTATAGAGAATTTTCGATGGTTCGCTTACGCATTCAAGGCCCTTCCTTTTAATGTGGAAGGCTTCCTTCAGCTCGCGGGCCACGCTGTCTCGACTTCTGTCCAGAATGATGGTCTCTCTTAGGCGAGGCTTGCACCCGCACTCTTTGCAGTGGATGGCCATATTGGAACCAGTTCCTTTTTCCTGTGACCTTTCGTGTTCCTTCAGCCTTTCATTTAGACACCGCCCCGTTTGTCCTATGTAAACCTTTTTCCATGAGAGCGGAATTTGATATACGACCCCTTCCTTGCAACTGACAAGTGTTCAGTTTGATGATAGGGTTTATGTTCAGAAGAAGGGCATCTGTATAGGGTCCTGCGTAGCCCCTATCTTAAGCAACATTTTTCTTTCGACCGTTGATAGCGTTTTGGACAGCATGCTTGACAAACAGAAGGTTTTGAAAGTATTTAGATATGTAGATGATTTCCTAATTGTGTTAAACAGACAGGATCTACCAGGCCACCAAGAAACTGTCAAAGAGATGCTAGATGTTTTTATGAAATATAGCCATGGTTTAGAATACACCTTTGAACTACCAAAGAACAATAAGTTACAGTTTTTAGACCTCGAGCTCAGCCTGGGAGCCGAAGTGCACTGGAAGTACCAACCCCGAGCGCAAAAAGAGCTCTTGTCTTATGAGTCAGCCCACTCTAAGATCGTAAAAAGAGCGATAGCCATAGGGGCATTGGAATCGGCTACCAGGAAGTCATGTAAGCATGCCATACGGAGCAGCTTCCATCAGCAGATTGAAAGGTTAAAGGAGGCGGGGTTTCCACAGAAAGTTCTAAGTTCTGTAGTAGAGAGCCTGCTCCAGAAGATAAAAGGGAAAGCAAGAAAAAACACGCAAGAACAAACCAGGAGACTTAGACCTGTAGTTATACCGTACTCCCACCGCGTAGCCCACAACCTGAAAAAGGTCGCGAGTAAATTCAAAGTCCCGGTTGTTTTCTCAGCCCCTTCAAAACTTGCTACATTGTGCGCCCGCGTTAACAACCAAAAAACAGAACGCGCGACCTGCGGAACCCAGCATAACAATCCACTTGTCAGTTGCAAGGAAGGGGTAGTATATCAAATTCCGCTCTCATGCAAAAAGGTTTACATAGGACAAACGGGGCGGTGTCTAAATGAAAGGCTGAAGGAACACGAAAGGTCACAGGAAAAAGGAACTGGTTCCAATATGGCCATCCACTGCAAAGAGCGCGGGTGCAAGCCTCGCCTAAGAGAGACCATCATTCTGGACAGAAGTCGAGACAGCGTGGCCCGCGAGCTGAAGGAAGCCTTCCACATTAAAAGGAAGGGCCTTGAATGCGTAAGCGAACCATCGAAATTTCTCTATAAAAGTGAGATGTCATTTTTAGAAGCCCATAGTTAAATCTGAGCATGTTGCTGCGCCGCACGCGCCTGGTGAATATTCCTAATCTTATAGTTTTTATGGGGTACTCCCTTACGGCGGTGTTTGTGTATCGCGTAACCATTATCATTTATAGTCATTTGGCCCTGTACACCACGTGTCATCTTCACGAACGTCACCTTCACAATCGTTCTTTCGCCTTTTACCTAGTTACCATGTGATGTGTTGACAATGCGCATGTCGCGCCGCCAAATTTGCGTATACATATTGTGTGTTTCCGTCATTAAAGCATCAGTTGTCAGTAAGCGCTCGTCCGTGTCTCTTCTTCTTGTGTTGTCTGTTTGGCGCTATAGTACTTCAGTAAATATGCACCAACTAGCCCAACAAAAAGTTCTGCTGGAATAGCATATGGAGCAGGCTACACACAACAGCTGTGTGGTCATGGTTCAGAACGTTTGCCGAGCTGCTTCTCATGGTTTCTCTTTGCAATGCCGTGCTATACTTACAGGCAACTTCCTGTGGCAATAAAGATAAAACTATGGAGGCAAAGCGCACATGCACGAGAGCTCTTAAAGGATGTCCCACATTCTCATCCGCGTTAGTTTACACTGGGAAAGAGAGATTTCATGGGGCTTTAATGCCCCAAAACAATACTGGGGCTATGAAAGACACCCTAGTGTGATGCTTTGGAATACTTCTGACCACCTAGTGTTCGTTAAAGGGACACTAAAGTAAAAAATGATTTCTTCTGCATCAGTAAATTACCATTCCACAACACCAAAAACACCACTCTTACAATGATAAGACATTTGGCAAGCCAGAAAAAGCGCAAGAACGAAATACGGGTGGCGACGCCTACTTAAGTTCCCGCACCTGGGGGCTGTGACGTCTTGGATTTTGATGGCATCTTCTAGGGCCTACTAATTATATATAGCGGTACAGGTTGACTACATTGTGTTCTAAAGGAACCAGATATTAACCAAGGCAAGTTTCGGGAACCTTTATTCAGCCAATGCGGCCCAAATGCAAAAACATACTTTGGAATCCCTGACGTCACGCTGACGTACCGGCGCTGGGGTTTCGGTGCGAAATTCGAATAATGATACTTAGACCTTCATTTTCCCATCTAATAATCAAACTATTCTTTTGAAATGACTGCCTGCAGGGTTCTCAAACAATGCTACACTAGTCTAAACTGATTTATTCTTTCGCTTTAGTGTCCCATTAAAATGCACCTAAATCGAAGTATAATAATCTTTTGGTGAAATGCAGCAGCTGCAGCTGGGACACGAACTCGCAACCTCCTCCTCGGCAGCAGAATGTCACAGCCACTGAGCCACCATGGAGAGCGAGAAACACTAACACAGATGAAGAAAACGGCTTATGAATAGTATCTTGAAGTTTGTAGGCCACAAAGACTTACATTTAAGATGACTTCCTCAGGAAAGACGACAGTTTTGATGTACTCAAATTCTTCAAGCCTCGTGAGAATCTCTTTCATCGGTTTGGACTGAGATTTCTTGGCCATGGCACAAATGCCAACAAGGACTTGCTTCCCTTGAGCAAGACCTTCATCTTCCGAATCTGCGTGATCGGTATCCTAAAGAGCAAAGAAATAAGGGAATAATAAGCACAACAAAACTTCTATGTGCTACTAGTGCAAAACAAATTTTCAGCATTTCAACATCGCTACAACACACGACAAGTTGCACAGAAAGCCACAATCACAATAGGCATTAAAGCATAAATACTATATTGTTCCACAAAATGTTGTGTTACTGAATAATAAACAAACTCTATCTTTACAGAATGCATGTATAAGCCTTCATAGCAAATGCTTTCTGTTAGTTAAAACTTCAGAATTTGTGCATACTACAGGCAGACTGATGTATCGCTTAAATTCATACAACTGAGAATGGCTAATAAATACTTTTAAAGCCTGCAATGGTTGGCTGAGAGCTATGTGAACCATGACTGCTCAAGTATATTAACAATTCAACTGCATCTGCCTAAGTACGATTTCAAAAATTTAACTGTTTATCTTATTCGTAATGTGTACCATGATACTGATGAAATAGTATTTTTACTTTAGCTAAGTAAACAAGACAGAGCTGTACATGTAAATGGGAAAAAACAATTCCAATTGAATGCCATGGCACACACGCTATTCGAAAATACTATATGATAGCAATGTTTTTCTATGTAATATTGCAACCCACATACCCACATATGCCATTAGGTAAACAAAATATGCTGCTATGTAAATAAACACAGCCAAGAGAAACTCATGCACCCTGGATACACACAAAAATAATGACATCATAAGAAGTGCACTACATCTACAACTACAAGCTAACAGCAAAGGTCAATAAAGGGTGTAATGCTAATGCATTCCCGTATGCATGCCAACCAGTATGCTGGGCACTACAGAAGATGATACGTGTGTGAGGTTTGAAGCAAATGTGATCTAGAACAGGGGTCTCGTCCCACAATTGTCTGGAAGCTGCACAAGGTACACTGTGATAAAAGACATCATGCTATTACAACGAGAACTGATGATATGTATATAAATAACTTCAGCCTCACATGGCAGACTTAAGACAGGTCCAGTAACTAAAAAACTACACATCATGCACAACAAATTCAATACATTAAAATGACATTTAAACAATACTACATTTAGGGTTTTTTCAGCATTTGTGACGTAATCTAAGCAGTTGGGATCTTGAATATTGCATCTAACAATAAAACAGAAGACTCTGCTTAAACAAAGACTTGAAGGGAAATAACTGTTTGTTTAGTTTAATTAAATTTGTTCATGTGAAGCAGTACAAACTACTATATGAAGAACACTTAGAGTTATTGAGTTTTCTGCTACTGTTCCCTTGAACTGAAGCACTAAACAACAATATTCTATAGGTTTCTAAGCCTCTACTCAGAATTGTTACATGCACTCGCACTAGTAGTCAAGGGTTTGTTGGTTTGCCTGGTAAGGTAACTAAGTGACCAAGGAACTCATATGGGCTTCAAAACGGCTCTATTTTCTTCATCTTTGAATTGGTCTGTGACTGTGATTTCATCTTCAACATGCTCACTTATTCATCACACATAGAGCCAAAGATTCAAATTCTCTGCTCGCAACTGTAGTGCGGATAAGTGACCCATTGTTAATAAAGAATGTCCATTACAGGGAGAAATTGCACAAAATTGTTTTGACTATTTTACTCCTTCCTTGCAGTATTAGATTTGTAATTTTCACACAAATTTGTGCATTTTGCCATTGCAATTTCTTGCAACAATTCTTGCCAAATTAGGGAAGTTTAGTATTGCCCACAACTTTACACATCTTGCCAATGCAATTTCTTGCAACAGTCCTTTACAAATTTGGGAACTGTAGTACTGTTATTTGCCTTATTTTTAATCTTCATATTGCAGGCACTGTTTTTGTGTCTGAGATGCCCACTATGTCCGACACACAGTGCTTGAATTTCATACTGTTAATTTCAACCCCTATGTAATTCACCAGTTTGGAGCCTTTAAGATCGATAAGTTGAAACGCTAACAAAAGAAGAAAACTGTTGCTGTTATTTGAAGGCTTTGAACATGGCAAAGGCTTGACACCAATTGGGCTTGCTCCACTGATATTACTATTTCTTTTTGAGTTCTGTTTACGCAGAGTCTACTGCAGATACTCAGTGTTTCGGCAAAGGCTTTATGGGAATGTATAACATAGAATAGTAGAGATTAGGAGACTGCTTTTGCAAGACATCAGCATGGCTGCTTGAGTTAACACTTATCAGCTCTGCAAAAAAAAAAGCAATGCATTTAATTTCTCTTGTTGCAAATATATATCTCAAAATTGGTGTTGGGCAAAGAACATCTAACTAACAAGTGGAGTTTGCGGGCTGGTTAGCTTTAATTCTGCAATTCCAACTCTTGTAAGGTTGGTAAATTAAGTATGATTGAACCTCAGTTAATTATTTCATCCACTAGTGATTAACATATATTGACCCTTTTTGCGGTGCAGTTTGTTCTAGAGAAACGAGATGGCGCTTTCGGCGGTGTGCAGCAGGTAGCCTCAGCGACAGAATCATCATCATCATCAAAATCAGCCTGGTTATGCCCACTGCAGGGCAAAGGCCTCTCCCATACTTCTCCAACTGCCCCGGTCATGTACTAATTGTGGCCATGTTGACCCTCCAAACTTCCTAATCTCATCTGCCCACCTAACTTTCTGTCGCCCCCTGCTACGCTTCCCTTCCCTCGGAATCCAGTCCGTAACCCTTAATGACCATCGGTTATCTTCCCTCCTCATTACATGTCCTGCCCATGCCCATTTCTTTTTCTTGATTTCAACTAAGATGTCATTAACGCACGTTTGTCCCCTCACCCTATCTGCTCTTTTCTTATCCCTTAATGTTACACCTATAATTCTTCTTTCCATAGCTCGTTGCGTCGTCCTCAATTTAAGTAGAACCCTTTTCGTAAGCCTCCAGGTTTCTGCCCCGTATGTGAGTACTGGTAAGACACAGCTGTTATAAACTTTTCTCTTGAGGGATAATGGCAACCTGCTGTTCATTATCTTAGAATGCCTGCCAAACGCACCCCAGCCCATTCTTATTCTTCTGATTATTTCACTCTCATTATCCGGATCAGCAGTCACTACCTGTCCTAAGTAGATGTATTCCCTTACCACTTCCAGTGCCTCGCTACCTTTCGTAAACTGCTGTTCCCTTCCGAGACTGTTAAACATTACTTTAGTTTTCTGCAGATTAATTTTTAGTCCCACCCTTCTGCTCTGCCTCTCCAGGTCAGTGAGCATGCATAGCAGTTGGTCCCCTGAGTTACTAAGCAAGGCAATATCATCAGCGAAGCGCAAGTTACTAAGGTATTCTCCATTTACTCTTATCCCCAATTCTTCCCAATCCAGGTCTCTGAATACCTCCTGTAAACATGCTGTGAATAGCATTGGAGAGATCATATCTCCCAGCCTGACGCCTTTCTTTATAGGGATTTTGTTGCTTTCTTTATGGAGGACTACAGTGGCTGTGGAGCCGCTATAGATATTTTTCAGTATTTTTACGTACAGCTCGTCTACACCCTGATTCCGCAATGCCTCCATGACTGCTGAGGTTTCGACTGAATCAAACGCTTTCTCATAATCAATGAAAGCTATATATAATGGTTGGTTATATTCCGCACATTTTTCTATCACCTGATTGATAGTGTGAATATGATCTATTGTTGAGTAGCCTTTACGGAATCCTGCCTGGTCCTTTGGTTGACGGAAGTCTACGGTGTTCCTGATTCTATTTGCAATTACCTTAGTAAATACTTTGTAGGCAACGGACAGTAAGCTGATCGGTCTATAATTTTTCAAGTCTTTGGCGTCCCCTTTCTTATGGATTAGGATTATGTTAGCGTTCTTCCAAGATTCCGGTACGCTTGAGGTCATGAGGCATTGTGTATACAGGGTGGCCAGTTTTTCTAGAACAATCTGCCCACCGTCCTTCAACAAATCTGCTGTTACTTGATCCTCCCCAGCTGCCTTCCCCCTTTGCATAGCTCCCATGGCTTTCCTTACTTCTTCCGGCGTTACTTGTGGGATTACGAATTCCTCTAGGCTATTCTCTCTTCCATTATCATCGTGGGTTCCACTCGTACTGTATAAATCTCTATAGAACTCCTCAGCCACTTGAACTATCTCATCCATATTAGTAATGATATTGCCGGCTTTGTCTCTTAACGCATACATCTGATTCTTGCCAATTCCTAGTTTCTTCTTCTCTGCTTTTAGGCTTCCTCCGTTCCTGAGAGCTTGTTCAATTCTATCCATATTATACTTCTTTATGTCAGCTGTCTTACGCTTGTTGATTAACTTCGAAAGTTCTGCCAGTTCTATTCTAGCTGTAGGGTTAGAAGCTTTCATACATTGGCGTTTCCTGATCAGATCTTTCGTCTCCTGCGATAGCTTACTGGTATCCTGTCTAACAGAGTTACCTGTTAGACAGGATAGCGACAGAATACGAAACCACTACCGCTTCCACCTTGCTTCTGTGCAATCAGCTGTCGGAAATGTAACGTAACTGAGTTTTCGCTAACGCACTGTGCTCCAATCACGCTGGATTGAATCATCCAGATATAAGACATGCACAGTAGTTGGCAACAAAAATAGCAACTGGAATATTAAGGAATGGAATGAATCTGTATGGCCAAGTTTGCAGACCGCTGCTGCAACTGTCCGTATGTGTTACCAGTACTTCGAGATGTACGGCTTTTCTTGAGGATACAGAAATTCGCTCATCTGCCATCGTTGTATCGCTAACCTTCAATAAAAGTGCTTCAGCTCCGGAACGTCAGCAAGAGTGAGTACCACTCATTAAACAATGCCAAAGGGAGTAGCGCCGGTTCCTGTTATAGTATGTTTCGTGCCCAATATCAATACACATCTACTCCAACTGGCATGGAAACTTATGCCCACTCTATCACCAACGTGCCACTGAGTGAATCGGTGCACACTTGAATATATATGTGCACCATATACACACAATAAATGATGGACTACATTGATAATGCATGAATGGTCAAAGCTGAATGTTTCGTGACGGTTCACAAGAGCAAGCGAGTTAGTAGCGATAATACATCTTAGCTACAAGGTATTAGAATTAGCAAAAAGTTTGGATAGCTTGGAATACATATTTGGCCCCACTTTTAGAACAAGCATGATATACGCTGCTCGTGCCATTTGGACATAGCATAATCAACTCTGAAAGTGCTTTTGCATGATCTCTGAAACTGTGGCCAATGCTTCGTTTTGTCCACCGTCTATATCTCCCACAACAGAGGTTTGCTAAGCCGACCCAGCGTCATACAAACCCATTGCAAACACGAAAGTAGTTGAGGCAAGCAAAGGACGTGTCACCAAGCGATCAAACATGGCAGCACCCACGGGATTACCGCAAAAAGGGTCAATATCCTAACGTCCGCTGCTGCGGATGACACTTTGCAAAAAAAATACAAAGCAAGATATCTCTGAATCTCTGTTACTGTGAGCATTATGACCAAAAGTCTTCACTGAAACACCCTATTTCATATGCCATACGAAGAGTGGTGCTATATTCCTATGTGATTCCCCCCCTTATGTCTAAGCAGTCATTAACCAATCTTCTCGAATCTTGCAAAATATGTTTAATTTTGTTAACATTTCTTTTCTTAAGGATAGCTATACTCTCATATCGCTCAGATATACAGTGCAAGCACCGAAATAACTAAAGTTTCACTTTGAGGACAGGTATTTCTAGGTGTTAATACGGCAAAGCTATTCTAAGAAGGCTTTGTGGGGGATGTGAACATTTGTAAGTTGAAGGTGCATAGTCTTATAGCAGTCTGTATACCATATCAGCTCAGTGGGCAAGCAGCCTTCACTGCCTGATCATCAAGTAGACAAGTAAGAGAGAGACACCTAAAGGATCTGAAAGAAAACAGTACTTTAGTTTCTAGTCATGCGAGGTAAACAAAAGTTGTAAGAGAAAGTCAGGCCAGTTGATCTGACGATGTCACTATCAGTGCAAACAAGACACCACAGAAAGCGCAAATAGTTCACTGCGAGAGAGTTTAAGAATGTAATTAGGAAGTAAGCATAACTTGCACATAAAGCAACAGGGCACTGTATAATTAGATGCCATTTTATAATGTTAGCGATTACAAGTTGTAAAAAGAAAAAAAAAATGAGATAGAGAAAGAAAGCTCTAATAGGAATGTAGCTCTAGTATGGCTTCATCATTAACACCACAGAGAAGATTTAGCCCATAGAAACAGAAAATTGATTTAACTACAAGATTTCAATAAACGAAATGAACCATGAACTAACAAAGCAGTACAAACAAAAGAAACATTGCACAAGCCTCTGTGTTGCCAGAGGACATTGCCATTGCCAGTGTCCTCTGTGCTTCTACGATAGCACACATTGGCACTGATTTAACATGTGCCAGATAATCTTGCCTGTTGCATGTCATGAGTGCACTTTTCTTGTGCTTATAACGTTTTCGCTCAATGTGCCATGTTTAGCTAAAGTGATTTGCTTTCTTCTTCTCCTTTTTCTTCAGTCTTCATGTTTCATCTAGGCACTCAGATGATATGAACGAAAATTTATAATACTTCAGCCAATATTAAAACAATATAGCAGCATTCATATAATATTCTACCAAGTTAAGATGATAAAGTTTTTTTGCAAGCAAACTGCAGTTTCCAGTAAAATATATAAGAAGTCTTCTCTGAACAAGCCTATGATGTCCCAGCAAATATTCCACAGTTTCTCTATACAATATTTACATGTACATGCATGACTGAGAATTAGACATATTCATACGTACATATAACAAAAAGGCAAACTTGTAGCAACAGTGGTCACTGCATGTTTTTGCTGTCCATGACTGTGCTATGCACTAAGCTTAACTTTCTCATCTTTTTTTTTTTTGTAAAAGCAAACAAAAAATAATCTGAAACAGAGGAGCACAACTTTAAAACATGCTACAAAAAGTTTTTCAGTAAAGGAAGAAGACATTACTTTCTTCTTCACTCTTATCAACATACTTCATAAAGCTATCATGGAAACTGATATCAATGCATTTAAAATGTTTGCAGGCATAAAGAAAATCAGGCATCAGTGTAGTGATGCTTCATACATTATAACAGAGCTGTCATTTAAGCCCTAATATCCTGAAGTGATGTGAATTAAAAGAGCAAGCCCATGTGTATATACCATATACTTATACATGGCATATAAAGCAACTTGTATGACCACAACAAAGGAAGGGCCGATTGCTAATTGGGTTCCAACAGCCCAAATCAAATGAAAAAAACAGCACGGTGTATGCGTAAAACACAAACATGTAAAATGTGATGTTAGTGACATTCTGGTCTAGCAAAGCAGAACCAAATGCAAAAGTGAGGCACAAATAAATGGCCTCTTTAAAAGAGAACACAAAGCAAAGAGAACAAAAGCAAAAAAAAAAAAAAACAGAAAGCATACATACACATCTCAATGCCCTCCAATAAGCGGCAATATCCACTGCAGGTCTGTTCCATGGGTGAAAAATGGACACATTTGTTGAGAGATTCAAGGGAAAGCCATAGTAAGACATTGAAGAGCTTGGAGGCAGCTGGACGCACACCACAGCAGCAGCAGAACAGTTGGTAAAGGAGCGAGAAACGTTTCCTGTTTCCTCAAACCATGCAGACGGCTCGTGGCAGTGTGATCCTGGGTTTCACATAACACCAATGGGCTTGCGCGGTAGCACGTGTCCAGCCTGTGTGCTCAGCTGAAACATGTATATTGAGCTCCACACAGTGTTGTGCAACTTCCCGGCAGCTGTGCAACGATAAGCATACAGGAGATCATGCCTAAAAACCATCTCAAGCCTTAGTACAATATGTACAAGAGGAATGTTTAACTGGTTCGTACTCTTTCACCTAATGTACGATTTCATTGTTCTTTCGTCTGTGCGATGTGAGAAAAACAAAAGCCAACGAAAGTATGCAAGCTGGCATTCGTCATTAAGAAACATACTGCTCTACAGTAATGGGTAGATTCCGCGTTGGCTTTCCACAATTCTCCTAGCATGGGCGCGTTAGCACTGCAATTAGCTTAAGTTGGTGCCTGGGCGTTACTATATATTTTTTGTAGTTTTTATTTACTAGTTGTAACAACATGCCACTATTTCCTATTAGTGGCGACGCCTCCAGGGACACCAAAGCGGGAACAGAAACACCAAAGCCAGAACCCCGACTACTCTTTGGGTTGGGGCTCGCCGAGGCCTGCGCCTGCCAGGGGGTACAAGATCGGCTGTCCGCTATCGCGGAGAGCTAATTTTGTATGCGAACGCTCCCGGCACGCTCCGGCCTCAGTGGCCCCAACTCACGGACCGCCTTGCTGCCTGCTTTGATCTCCCCACTGCCCTAGGGTGCCTTGAAGATCCTGCGCCGCCTGCTTTCTTATAATATCAGGTGCTCTCTTGAGGCCTCTGTTTGACGGTTACATGTGCACTCCTGGAGCAGTACTTATACAAAATGCAATCTAACGTCGCGACGAGAAAAACACCCCACAACGAAATAAGTGCCCCACAAATTCTGCAGCGCTACCGCGCCCGTGCGAGAATTATGGAACGCCAACGAGGAATCTACCCAGTAATGAACGTAACCTAAATGTTTATCAGGGAAGCGCTCAGCGTTGCAGCCCAGAATGGTTAAAACAGGCCTTCTAGCAAACTACAGGTCATGACATGCAATGAATGAGTGTTGGTGGCTGCGATCAAGTTTCGAAAATTTCAGTAACGTAGAAAGCAGTGCGCTACCGACACACGCGCGCGCGCATGCAAAGAATAGCACATTACCTTTTCTATTTTGTTCCAATTAATATAACTACAGTCATCCCCAATGTAGAACAACGGTTGACTTGTCAGGCCCAGATAACCTTGCTCCAATTCATTGTAAGACATTATCGGTCATCCCCTGGAGAAACACCAAACAAACATACGTCAGACACACGCAGAGCGACCCATTAAAGCCGTCGAGTTTAGCCTGAGCATTTAAATAAGACAGAGCTATCTCTTTTTTTTTTTTCAATTTTATGCGCAGGACACATACCTCTCTGAAACCTTGCAGCCTGGTAGATCCGCGCAGGAACGTTCAGATCATATTGCATGGTGTCACCTCACCATAGGAAAATAGTAGCGTCTCTTACTACAAATACGTCAGGGGGCGCGAATCTAGCATTCAGAGAGAAGCTATAGCAGACTAAACTGCAAGGGCAACTACCGGACTTGCGGACAGGGGTATTGTACTTAATTCGTAAATGATCGATATTCGTCTCGTAACGAATGGCTGGGGGCTCGATTGTACTGTAGAAAGAAATGGTTATACTAGTAGGGTTATTACGACACCAGGAAACATAAATTAACCGCGAGGAAGAACTACGTATTTACAAGATATTGCTAAAGTTGCATTGCACAACTAGACCACACACACACACGCACACCGACGGGAAAGAAAAAAAAAGGGACGTCCTCTAGCTGCTTAGACTCCCATATCGATACCAGCAGCCATTGAATCTGAAAACACTAACGCCACTAATCGGTGGAAACCCGAAACCGAAACCGAAACATTTACTTGCACTCGCACTTTATTCTACGTCGCACCGGTGAGGGTCGCGAGTCGCGGAGATGCCAGAAATGCCCTTTGGAAAGAGCGTTGTTGGGCCCGTGTGGTAGAGTGAGAAAGTGGAGTCCATTTTGGCATCAGGGATTTGTTGCTGGCGATGCTATGTCGACACCACCTATGAAAAGATGTCATAATAGCATTAATCAAGTGCAACTCGTCGCTGCGGGGACTCTGCAATGAGTATACTGACATTGCATTTTCGACTTATCGGCATAGTGAGTGAAATGAAGGTCAAAACCCTGGGAGTGCAGGGACCCTCACACTTGTGATCGCCGATCCCTCCCCCTCTAATAGAAAACAAAATGAAACCTTGCTTTCACAACATAAAAAGAAAGGTACATGCGATGGCGAAATTAGCCCCGGTTCATGTAGCATGTACGAAAACATCATCTGTGGCCCCTATCAGACACTCCGCACGCCCTAGCTCGTTTCTTAGTGACTTTAATGGGAAGTGTGAAGAGAAAAGTACAGCGCCGTAACTGCATCTCGTGTGAGGGTACCGCCAAACACACACACCTATATATATATATATATATATATATATATATATATATATATATATATATATATATATATATATATATATATATATATATATATAGTGAACTCTCGTTAAGACGAACTCTGTTGAGCCGAATTCTCGCATATAACGAACAACATAGGAACGTTTGGTTTTCCAGACTCAAAGTAAAAAAATCTGCTTAATACGAACCACCTCAGACTTGCTCTTCGGTTCAGACGAACGTTCGCAGTGACCGCCACCGCTACCGATCCTGAAGGCTGGGGTTGCTCGATGCGCCGCACCCGTGGGCGCGCGCATCAAGGCAACGTGCTGGTGGCCTGTGGCGCACATCGCCTCTGGACAGAGGCGAAAACAAGAGGAGGAAACAAAAACAGAAAGCGGTGTTTCATTTTGTGAACGCTGGTAACGCACAAGCATATGGGTGCTGCAGTGCATACGAAGCTATCGGTCTTCTGTACGCCCAGACTGTCCACATCGCAGACGGGGCCTGCGCGGCCCCGTCTGCGAGTAGAACGCCCCCTTTGTAAACGTTCGCTTACTAACTAAATTAACAAGCATGGTGTCAGCACGCACAGGCAAGCATGAACACATCACACTCGATGACCGCGGACGCTTGTTGTCCAAACGCTTAAGTGAGGAATCGCGGCAGCAGCAGCGAGCGAAATGACCTTCGCGCTGTCTATCACTTCAACGCTAAGTAAGCAGCGAGAACACAGCGCACGCAAAGCTATGAGCCATCGGCCCACCTAGACTGTGCCCCCAGAGCATATCGCGTTCAACCCTATCACAAGACGAACCCGGTAGGTCCGTATCGCAAAACGAAACCTGTAGCAACTGCCAGAGTAGGTCAACCCAACGCGCCTCCGCCTACTTTCATCCACCGCGACGCTTCGCCTAGTTTCTCCTTTCCCACTTCACTCAACGTCACCTAGACTTCCCTCTAGGAATACTTTAATCTTTACTTTAACTCCTTAATACTTTTGCTAGTTCGGAGCCTGCACCGATGACATGTGAGGCGGCAGATGCCTGCCTTAACTCCCTAGTGAACTAGTTCCAGCAGCACAGAGGTACAGTATATTTAAGGTCATTAGGTGAGATGACATCGTTTGTCCCACCGCCCCCTACAAAGGTAGTGTTGAGTTGGCTGTTCCGTGCATGGGCGCGGCGTGCAGCTTCGTCAAAATCAAGCTACGGATGTGACCACGGCGCCTAGATGCTTTGACGCGATAGCTTTAGAGCACACGCTCGAAGAAAAGCCCGTCGTTGTTAAAAATAGAAAAAAATCACCGCTTCTTTTTACTCATTTATTTCAGGAAAAGCTTCGTTAAATCGAGTTCGGCCAAGTTTGCTTCGTTAATCCGGGTTGATGATAACATTGAACTCTATGGGTACCTGCCGGGTAGTGTAAATTTCTTTGTTGAATCGGGAACTTCGTAAAATCGGGTTTCGTTTGATCAAGTTTTAACAATATATATATATATATATATATATATATATATATATATATATATATATATATATATATATATATATCAGGTTTACCTATATTCCAGAGTGGTCCATAAATGTGACCACCTTGGCGCAGACAAGGAAGGACGAAAGGGAACAAGGCGAACGCTCATATTTACGGTCTGTGATCATAAACGATCATATTTATGGTCTACTCAGCAATATGAACCGACTGGTCCAGCAACATGTACTTCTGGATCACCTATATTCGAACAAATCCGGTAATCAATAAAGCACTTATTATTTTTGCGCTACGTATGCTTTGCGCCCATAGGTGACGAACACATTTGTATGCACACGTGGCTGAACAGGAGAGAAGGCAAAAATAAATCGGGGATTTTACGTGCCAGAACCACGATCTTCTTATGGGGCACGCCGTAGTAGGGAACTACGGGTTAATTTTGACCACCTGGGGTTCTTGAACGTGCACCCAGTGTCCACTTCCCAGTGTGCACTTGCGAAGTAGATATGCTAAAATTGGAACGATACAGAGAAGACTATAGCATGGCTCCTGAGCAAGGATGACACGCACTCAGTGCACGGTACACGGGCGTTCGAGTGTTTCGTCCCCATTGCACTGCAGCCGCCAGGGCCGGGATTCGATCCCGCACCCTCGGTGTTCTCACGCATATATTTGTGTGAGAACGCTCTGTGTGGACGCGTTGCTTCTGCGTGTAGTGCACGTGCTGTGCAAATGCTGCCTAACATCAGCTTATTCTTGCACAAGCGGGGCAGTACCATTACCCGGCCATCGAGCTCGTGGAGCACACGCATAGCCCGATGCAGAAGAAGAAGAACAACCCTAAGTGCGAAGGCGCACCACCGACGCGAGGTTAGTGTATTTCTTTAGATATATACGTTTCAGTTTACGGAAGGGGATTGAAATCGGGCGCGTCGGGTCACTGAACACGTGTAATAACCAAGCAGAAGTCTGAGCACGTTTTTCCGCGTCTTAAAAGGATTGAGCTCTTGTCCTGTATAGTGCCTCCTTACGATGCCTTTTGTGCAACGGCCTGTTAAAAGGTTGTTGAATCATATATGGTACCCATGAAGCGCGAGGACTTGTCAGTTGCAAATGAAAAAAAACTTAGTGCCCTTCCATTCTGTGAAGAAGGATGACCAGCGAAGCTGTGTATGCGGGCCCCTTAATGGCGAACTGCACCTCCGCCGCGGGTCGGCCCGGCATTGCACTGTCTTCGGGATCGGCTACGTATGGCGAGTTTTGTGTCTACACACGGACACGATCCTGAAACTAGCCCTAAACAGCTTCGCTGTAAAAAAAAAAAGAAAAAAAAGTAAGAGCCAGATTGCAGCTGCCGCTCATTCATCCCTGTACGATATCTTTACGTGCACTATCAAAACAGAATTACGATATATAGCTTTAAGTCGTCGCAAGTGTTAACGAGTTCTTTTATGTCGGCAAGCGCAGGTGCCCGCAACATGGCGTCGTCCGCGCGCCGAGCCGCTGCCGGGCCGTGCTACGAGACCGAGCACGGCTCGAGCAGCAAGCTCTTTCGTTCTACTGATAGAGACAGCGCGCAAGCAGCGGTAGTCAAACACCAAACCTGGCAGCTCGTCTGCATGGGCTCGTGTTTCGTGATCAGCGTGGTCGTCATGATGGGCTTCGGCGCCGCGTCCGTCTCCGGCTCTCCGCACCGCTCGTTGCCCGCCACTGTCGGACCGCGACGTAGCGGCGGCCGCGCCCCAGTTGCGCTCACGTGGTGGTACTTCGGCGCGAACACTCGTGTCGCAGCGGCAGCGGTGACGGCGACGACGACGACGAACACGACCATCGGGAACGTTCTACCGAGACTGCGTTCCGGAGAAACCTCGGACGAGGAGTCGTCGATCGAGACCCTGCGCCGCCTAAAGGACGTCGCCAACGCTCCCCTGCTGCCGTCCGAGCCCGTCAACGCCGGCGTCCAGAAGCACGACTCCTTGGCAGCGCAGCAGGCGCAGGCCACCGAGAAGAGCTCGACGGACTCGTCGAATGCCGCAGCCACTCGCCTTCCGAATACGCCGACCGCGCGCGGCGCGCGCCGCTTCGCGCTGGAAGGTTCCACTCCGGTCCACTACGTCCTGGAGATCGAGCCCAGCCTGGACGAAGCGACCAACTTCTCGTTCAACGGAACCGTGACCGTCACCTTCGTGTGCCGCAAGCGCACGGACAAGATCGCGCTGCACGCCGCGGCCGTACTGGCGGTGGACGTGCTCAACATCGTGGCCACCTTCAGGAGCGTCCAGAAGCCGTTGCGCATCGACAACACGTCTCGCAACGTGCTCGAGGACCTGTACATCATCCGGTTGAAAGAGCAGCTCCACAGGAACGAGCGCTACAACTTGACTCTGCGCTTTTCCGGCACGGTGGGCACGGAGCCCAAGGGACTCTACCGGGTCGGCTACTTCGATGCGCCCGGAAAGCGACACAAGTAGGTGTCCGTATAATAATTAGCGGTGAAATAAAGTGAAATGTGGCGAAACGCGCAGCTGCATTTCTAAACCCTGTTGGTAGATATTTCTTTTTTTAAGGATTTAGTTTTTTTTTTTTTCGTGGCCCACTATTTTGGCATCGGCAAACCCTTATAACTCTACGGCTAATGCAAGAATTATCTAGCCGGAAGAAGTCGCCTTTCTTTCTTGAAGTCAAAGCTGAACTACACAAACATCTAGCAACTACAATCAGAGCGTTCTGGAAGTCAGTCCCTGATTTGAAAATTTTATTGAGTTCGAAATGAAATGTATATTTGGTTTTGCATATCGGTTAAGAGAACTCATATACATTCTCTTAATACTCCGGGCCTCAAAGTTCCAGACAATAAAGCGGTGGTGATGAGTATAGGTATTTGTGCACAACGAGAAGTATTTCTATGACTGTGGGAAACAATTACCGCACGACAGTTCTAAAATATACAGGAAATAAACGAAGCCATTGCGCGCATAACCCCAGCTTACTTGGGACGTCTACCGATGGTCTATACACATCGTTCGAAATGCCAAGAAAGCGTCCAGGGAACTTTGCAGCACCCGTGTTCCCACTGCCTTCATTACTCTTACAAAGAATGTACGTTGCTGTAGTAAAATTTCACGATTACAGCTGTGTATTCATTTTTGCAAACGTTAGCTCTACTAAAGTTAACTAATAGAAGCAAGGAAACGTGCTCGAGCGGGGCGTTCGGGGGTGTTTTGATTAACGACTTTTCGGATCTAGAAACATTAGGAAGCCGACATTTCGCAGACGTCCTGAGAAAGCCCACCAACAGGATTTGGATATAGCACTGACATCGGGCTTCACACGCGCAGGTGGGCCCTGCTCACTAAAATGCGCCCTAAGTACGCCCGGAGGGTGTTCCCCTGTTTCGACGACCCTTCGGTGACGGCCAGCTTCGACATCACCATAGTGCACAAGAAGGGGGTCAACGCTTTGTCCAACATGCCAGTCTACAGGACGGAAAGGAGGTGACGTACGCCACTTACGCCTTTAGGATCAAAGCGCATGTTCACAAAATGTGAATAGATTTTGCGCCCGCCAGCACCAGAAAGTACCAGAGAATACGCTACCCAACAAGTACTAGAAATTGTGTTGCCGTGCGAGAATATTAAGCTTAACATATTCAATGCCTTCATGCGCGTGCGTAGACAGAGAGAGAGAGAGAACGGGGTAATATACTTGCAGAAATAATGCGCTTATTCCAATGGACAACACGCGAAAATTGCGCTTTCTTCTTTTAACGCGACACCCATCATTGGGTCGTGTGCTACACCAAAGAAATTCAGCTATATTATATTCGTGCCGCTTGTATCTCCGAACTCAAAACTCTCTTAGGGGCAGGCTATTAAGCGCGGGCAGCCATCGTTGTATGATAAAAGTTTACGTATTATAGTACTTAGTCGTGTTTGTACAAGTACAATATTGCTAAATTCTGTACATTTGACTTTTCTGTATGTCAGGACGCCAGACCTCGTGGCCGACACCTTTGCCAGGACGCCCAGGATACCAACCCTGCTCATCGCGCTGACTCTGAATGACTTTCCGTCCTTCGGCAAGGGCACAGTAAGCATGGATCCCACCATAGAACCACGTTGTTGGTTAAGCGATCAACCTGGAAACACCACTCGGAGCTGCCGCAGCAGTTCCCTTCGCAGACGTTTCGAGTTTCAGGTAGACCCGACAAAAGCACGAAACTGCGTCGCTTCTTCCTGCGTACGCGTTCCATTTGCCTGAAATGAGACTCGACCATTTGTTTCCCTCGCGTCAGTCCTAGCTGAAGCAGGATTCGCTTCTGCGCATCCTATTCGGCGCATCTGTAGCATGAACATATTGCTCATGCTGCAGCTTGCTAACGTTTCCTTCAATTCACTTCAGATGCGGGTTTGGACGCGCGCATCGGCTACAGCCCTCGCACAAAAACTGGCTCTGGACGTCGTGCCCAAGCTACTCGAGCATTACGAAGATTATTACGAAACGAAGTACCCGATGCCGAAACTGGGTGAGCACAAATGCATTATGAACGCATTTGCACACGACTATAACAAATATACACGTGTTCATTTAATTCTTTTATTTATTTGTAAACCCTCAATGTACATAGCAGTACATTGCAGAGGAGAGGGGCAAAATATGCAACGGACCAATTAACAATACAGTATTGGAAACGGGAATGCACAGAAGAAAACGAAGGCGCAGAAAGAAAAACTGCTGATAGTTGAAAAACAACAGGTAAAATGAATTGCACGATATGGAATAAATCAGTACCGTACAAAGGTACGCTACAAAAAACATGCAGTGTCTCATTCAAGTCATTATAACGCATTTTGTTTGATACTATTTCTTGTTAATGTATTCTTGCGTTCAGCATTTGAGAGCTATGTGCTCATTGCATGTCGTTAGAGCACCCGGCTTCTTCGGAATATTGCTGTGACAAGGAATTCAGAGAGATAAAAGGGCCTTTTGGCATTTTAGATATCGTGATCCTTGCCAACTGCTCCATTGTCACGTCCGGCTACTTTGGATTGATCTTCATGAAAGAGCCGACATTCATCCTTCAGAATCCACGAAAGACAATGGCCAAGGATGCTGTGCAGAGGTTGTCGGCTTTGGCTCAGGCCATATCGGCACAGGTGAGGTTTTGCGTTCGTATTAGTTTGATATTAGATTAGAGAACACTTGTCAGAGTGCATCTGACTGCTCTTTAAATATGGGAGTGCGATGCTGATTGACAGCGTTGCAGTCGAATGAAAATGCATGAAATGAAATCATACTTGTGCCTATCAGCTGTTACTTGTGGGAAGAAAATCGCTGCTACACTAAACTTTACAAAGCTGTAAATGTGGCCGAAAAGCTGGTTACCTAAGCAATCACCAAGAAATACACTTGAGAAAACTTTGATAAACGGCTACAGCTCTTTCTTTCTATTCTACTCGACACAGGAACAGGGAGACGGCTGTGTAGCCCCGACTCAAACCTAAACAGCAAGATGGCTATACATTCCAGGGTCTCCAAAGTTATGATTCCTCATATAGTAATGTTTGTCATTGTTTTAGTTGTATCTTGTTTTTTTTTCAACTCAAGTGGTTTGGGAACCACGTGACGCTGTCTGGATGGAATAACATCTGGTTGAGCCGAGCACTCGCCGGATTCAACAAGTACTCGGCGCTGAAGAAAATCGACCCCTACTGGGATTCCGTAAGTCATCAGTCCCGCCACGTTTAACTTATCCTAACAGATTGAAAGGCACGTTACTTGGTTTGCATATTACACGTGCGAGTCAACGCATACATGTACTGTGATCGTAGCAGACCTCTGAATCCTGCACAAAGACAACACCTTAAACAGTTATGTAAAGCAGAAAAGCAAGCTTTACAAAACTAGCGGTTTAGTAGCGAGCTACGCAACCGGTTTCTGTGAAGTATCTGAGCACTAATAATAGATCAGAGCCACGACCGACATTTTTTATCCATACAGAAACATCTACTTTACAGTGATGACCAAAAATACAGCTTAGTTTAGTGTTCATCTCTGAAAAAAGACGTGGAGAAGAAAAGAAAGAGGCCATCACCCAGCGCAAGGAGCCAGCACGACTGGACAAACAGTGCAACTTTTGTGACACCGCAAAGCAACTGAAAAGTGCGATGTACGATTTAAGGACATGTCGGAAGGTGAACATGGTGATATGTAAAGAACGTCTAGCTAGCACTGCGTTACTCGTTCGTGGTAAACATAGAACCATGTAACTCGGGTCAAGATTTAGTACTACCTTTTCTTGCTTCGCAGCCAAGTTTTTTTTTCTTTTTTTCTTTTTTTTTTTACGTTGAGCTATACGCAATATACATGCGCTCGTGAAAAGTAAACTTTTAAATTTGGAGATCAGAAAAAGGTTTTCGGCGCGCGAAGTACGCACGCACGAAGGAAAAACGAAGTTCAGTTGCGCACTTAATAGCGTCCGCTTCTCCCCTACTAGATCATATATTTTACTTTCTCTTCTGGCGCACAACGTATGAAGTGAATTGAACACTGAGAAAAGAGACCGATTGTATGGGTTAAGGAATGTATTGGGGGCGGTCAATAACGTCACAAGATCACGCAAAGGAGAGTCCACTACCGTACCGCACTTTGTTTTTTTTCGTTTTTTCTCGCATACAGGCTGACTTGGAGCTCGTCTACGATGTTCACGACGCGCTGTATTTAGACAGCCTGGGCAGCCACTACGCGCTGTCAGACGAGGACTCCATTGAGATGCACGCCGAAAACCCTCTCGTCAACATCGACCTAAAGAAGGCACGATGCATTTTCCTAAGCGATTTACCGAGCATTCAATGCTATCTTCTTGTCGTGCCGTGTCACGGTAAAATGTTGTGCGAGCAATGCCGTTATACTTCTAGGGCCTCGCTCTGGTAAGGATGGTAGAGTCGTCTTTGAGCAACAACAGCTTCCGGAAAGGTTTGAGCGTGAGTACTCTTCGCAGAAGTTTACGTTGCAACTCACCGCTATATACCAGTCGCCATTGCGTTTCGCTGACACACCCCTACAACTTTTCTGTTGCTGCAGGAGTTTCTCCAGTCGTACAGACACGAACGCATACACGAGGACGACATATGGAGGGCTTTCGAGAAGGTGCCGCCAGCAGTACTAAATGCTTCAGCGTGATTCACTTACATCATTGTTTTTTAGCCGCCTCATAACAATGTGTTATATGTAAGGCGGCTCTTGTGATTAGCGTGGTTTTACTGAGCGGATGACTTCTGCTCGCTAATCTCTGGAAAATGTGAAGTTTTCGGACGTGCATAAACGGGTCGATTAACGGACACCTTAGCCACCTTATATTAAAAATAAACATGTGGCCAGAAGCTGGCCTAGTATAACTGAAAAAAAAAATAGATTGAACTTAGTGTCAGTTTTTGAAGCGCAGCTACACATTTAGGTACAGACAGAAGCAGCGTTATCGCATATTTTGGCGAAAAAGAACAGCAGCCAACTTTCTGTCGGTTACCTCAAACAAACTTAATTTATTTCCGTTTATTTGTTCAAAATATGTTTAGTTTCCCTCGAGTATTGAGAATTTTAGGCCGTGTAATTCATCCCCTGTGGCATAGGGGATTACCAGCAACATACCAGTCGTTAATTTCAGCTGCATTAGCATCACGTGGTAGTTGTCCGTCACATTTAATGATGCTGGAAACTTTCGTCCCGGGCTGAAATGCCTTGTCGCTTGCCACCAAACTGCCCGTTATGACGACTTGAGTAAAATGAGGGGGTAAGGGGAGGGTGCCGTAGAGGAAGCGCAGGTACTAATAAAGCTCATCGCTTATGTCGAATTGACTTAATTGTAAAGACAGAGGAAAAAGAAACATTAGATTTATTGTTCTCTCGAAAGCTCCGAGTTCTTTGATCGAAAGGAAATATCTTTAGCCCCCTGGAGTAAACTTGTGCCTAAATATCATGTTCCAGTGTTGAACGTTTTCTGATACTGGCAAACGTGCTGACATGTCGACCTTCCTCTGCTACGATTCCGCTTTTTTCTTCTTTATACGAGCATGTGTATCTGGCATTCCTTCGACTGGAAAAGCCGAGTCAGTTCCTTTATATCTTTTTTTTAGTCCTTCCTAGGAAGTAACGAATTGTAATGTTGCCACTTCAATGTTTTCGTACATAGACCGATGTGAAAGGCGATCTATTGCACGGGGAAAACTAAGTGATGTTTTCTTGACCTTTCTGTTTTTGTTTTGGAGGGCGGGGCGGTATGTTAGCACAGCTTACCTCTTGTCTCCGATTTACGCTTAAAGCATATGAACAGTTCAATACTACCCACGTGGTCATTGCTCCAAGAGCATCGTGGCATCATTGCTTGTACGTGCTAGCGTGATATTTCGGCAGGTCGAAAACATGTCGGGCACTCCCATGGATCTGACCTCGGTTATGCACTCGTGGACGAAGCAAGATGGCTACCCCTTGGTCACTGTCAAAAGGTTCTACGCTTCGGGCACTGCCAAGGTCTCCCAGTGCCGCTACTACCTGAACGACCCTCGTTTGGAAAACAGGTCAGTGATCGTCACCGATCCTTTGTAATGGGGGAGCATAACAGACATTGAAACTGGGCCATCGGCGTTGTACTCACGGGTTTACCACGCGGGCCGATGAGAGTGTTATGTAAAAAACTTCGGTGGCTAGATCGTGATGCAGTGCACGTTTTGCGTCCTCGGAAGGGTTTTAATGCCCGAAACTTGACCGACGGTGATGCAGGGAGGTTTGGCCTCCATACTACAACAGGGTCAGCCGGAAAATCAAAATTTGACCTACTGCGATGTGGGGAGATTCGGTCTCCGTACTACAGCAGGCTCAGCCAAAAAAATGGCCAAAATATAGGGAAAATTAACAGAGAACTTCCAGATCTTCTACAACAATAAGATAAAGTATTCTTCGCTAAACTACCTTTGGTGTAACCAGTTTATCTTTATATATACTTAAGATCCGCCGCCTATTTAACGTTAACGAAGTGTCTGCAACTGGATACAAGCAAAAAATACACGCCCTATGGGAATGAAAGAAAAAGAAGGAATTGAATTAAATACTTTCTCGGTTATGTTTAGCTGCAGTTGCTTTCCATTTTTTTTTATGTTGGTACGAACTCTTGATAGTCGTTCTTTTTTATTCGCAGAGATCTTCCTCACCCGTTGCTAAACTTGTAAAAAACAAATGCGTACTAAAATGCGCAAGTTGCAGACAGTGCGTTCATATTGGAGCACAATGAAGCCATTGACATAAAGGGATCTTAAAAACAAACTGGCCACACAAATATGACTTAGTCCCCACCGTGCCATTCGCGCATACGTGCTACAAACAGAACTTCAAAAGAGAACAAGTCTGAATAGTGTGAATTGTGCATTTATGATCCTGCGTTAGCGAGCGCTTCTGACACATGCGGGATTTATTATGCGAAGGGTAGCTAATTGATCGCAGAACCCTTAGCCCCGATATGACGCAGAGAGATGCCGCACGACACATTGATGTAATCTCGCGTAAGACGTGTCCTTGTTAAAATTTTCCTGTTCGCGTTTCAAAACATGTTGATGATATCCTTCTTTTTCTTCTTCTTCAGCAACATCTGGCACATTCCGATCACTTTTTCCAACGGGGGTCCATTTTCGCAATTCAGGGACCACCCTCCGGTCGTCTGGTTGTCGAATACTGAAGGTAAATGACGCTTTCGCCCTACGATGCTGTTGCTACAAAAATGGCAAAGTAAGGCTTCGAAGGATGCGTCACCGTCGAGGAATTGCGTTGGCTACTGCTCTTCGCAGGAAAGTTGACGGACATTCCCTACAACGGTACCTGGCTTTTGCTGAACCTGAAAGCCAAGGGCTTCTATCGCGTGAACTACGACAAAAAGAACTGGATGATGCTCATCGAACAACTGAAGAAAGACCACACTGTAAGTGAATTGTTCCTGGCCGCGTGTTCTGTGGTCGCCATTTCGTACTTCGCACCTAATGATGTTCTCAAAAACTTGCTATTCTTCTTTTGTCGTCGTTTCTATCTTCGACAATTTTTTTAATAATTCATGTTGCCTTCTTTTTGTTGCATCACTACTACTGAAAGCTACAATTGGTCAGTTTGCTTGTATGGTAGTATGCTGAGTTTTCACATGCTCAGCGGCAAAGAAAGATGCAGATCAAATAGAAATAAAAAAAAGACATTATCAGCCGAAACCTTCGTATTACATAGGCATTTATTTTCAGAGAGCTTCTAGTAGGTTCCTACTAAAAATGGTAAGGCAGTGACTGATGCACGGTGTTACATGATGTGGGAGTTACACACTTGTATATTTTATTTAAAACAAAACTGGAACGGTTGCAGATGACTGTCCGAGAATGGCGGACGTCTTATAAGCTTGCCCTTGATCCCACCAGGTACCACGTTGGCGGAAGGTGTTTTACCACCTCCGTATGGCGTTGACCACATTCTATAAACAATAGACTCGAAAGTGCGGGCTGATTTTAACGGTTTTTCTCTATTGTTTCGGTCATTCACCTTTTCGTCATTCGTTTGACTTTTACCTTTTTTTTCTTTCTTCATTTGTACCGTTGTTATGGCATGCCAATGCTACCCCGTCTCTACCACTTTTCCGTCGTGCCTGTGCGTATCTTCTTGTTTTGTCCGTCTCGTATAGCGCCGTTTTCATCTAATCATGAAGGAAGTAGCCCAACAGTCAATCTTCTCAGCTTAGACGAATATGAAATAATCTCCAAGCTGCAGAGTACGCTTTGGCATGAGAAAATTTACGACTGTTGGTATGGTACGTATATCTTCGCCTGTATTTTGGTTTCTTATACAGGCCATACCGCACCAAAACAGGGCACAAATACTCGGTGACATCTATGACCTTGCCCGGTAAGTTATAACTTTAGGAGGCGGGTTCGAGAGTTTCTTGCTTGCGATATTTATCCGTGAGAGTGAAATTCAGAGGCATATGCGAGATAAGGCTTCGCATTTGGAGTGGGTTTGTAATAGAGTGGTTCCAAAGAAACTAAACCAGACCGTGATGTAATCGTACACTGCGAAATAATCACTGGCGCAGAAAAGGCGACGACAAAAAAAATTGTGCTTGTGAGTGGCACAAACAAGCACGGTGTTTATATTCCCTCCTCCGTCAAGTTGTGGACGACTTCATGGCTCGGCGTACGCCTTTCCGTCACGAATGGGAATACCTGAAACGCTTGCCTTTGTCCTTTGGACCCAACTAATCTACTTCCTGGTTGGGCAAATTCAACTTGTGGTACCCTGCAAAAAATTATCCAGGACGATCTCCACCCGAGTAGGACATTTTGGTTTAGCTTGTACGGTTTTATCATGGAAGCAATTACAAAAGGACACTTAAGACTAGACCACATAAAAAATACCACTTACAACTTCTTTTCGGAAAGCAATGCAAAACGTGCACGCACGTACAAATACAAGCGCAGTGGGTCGATGCTCAAACCTCATCACGATATCATATTGAAAACATTCCCGAGATACCTCATCTCAGACGAATAGAAAAATACAGATGTGTCACTTACACCATTTGTCTCCTTCTTACCTTACGAGAAAGGCCTCTAGAGACCCGCGTGCGACAACGTATTTGCTTTTTCCCAAAATTCGCAGCTCTACAAGCTGTCTATAGACATCTTGATTTATGTTGATTGTAATAGTCAAAAGGATACGCCTATAACGAGGCAAAACAATTTTCGAGAAGTCTGTAGACAGTATACAGACTGCCTGCATACGTTTTCACACGCGTGTAACTCGCGCTGAATTCATCGGGCGAGGTGGGCTGCTTACATTGAACTAACTGACGATTCTCATTCAGCACTACCGTGCCGCGACCGCTTGCCAAAGTTTCAGAAAGAAAGAGAGATAAATGAAGCACACTTTCTTGATTGCTGCGTTCGCGTGACGTGCCAGGTCGGGCGCCCTTCAGATGAGCCTAGCCTTCTCTGCCAGCCGCTACCTGACCAAGGAAAGAGAGTTTCTGCCATGGAAAGCAGTCTTGAATGCCTGGAGAGGCATCGAGACACTCTTGCTGGGCACCAACATATTCCCGTCCTGGAAGGTGAGTCCACTCATAGATCGACCAGCGAGGATTTGATATCTGAAAGGCCTCCAATGTCAGCATTTCTCAGCGTTTACAGACAAACATTCCGGCATTATCACACAGAACAGGTCACGCTTTCTCTATTCACAGTTTCAAAATACAACATTGGTTTACTGAGCGACTTTCTTCGTGTTTTGTATAGAGCTTACACACTTCGCTCACTTGGTGGCTACGCCTATAAAATAACACCATTACGTTTCCTTTTATTCCTATCCAGGCTTTTGTCGTGCGCCTCATCACCTCCGCTTACACGGCGCTAAACTGGGAAGAGAAGCCTTCCGACGATGTTCAGAAAACGCAAGTTTTATTTCCTCTTCTTGGGCGATTACTTTTTTCTCAAGCGTAATAGCGTTCTGTGTCACAAAATTCGCAGCTTGTTTAAGAAACTGACCCCTGTAAGAAAGTGAACGCATGTGCGTTCGTATTTTTGTCACTGTACCTGAGAGCGATGATCAAGTACAAAGCCCAGTAATAAAGTCTGCGGCAGCCGGATGGAAGTTGTTTGCTCTAAGTTGCTTTCGATGGGGGCGAAATGCATAATCGCCCGTGTATACAGTACATTGGGTGCACGTTAAAGAACACCGGGTGGTCATAATTAATCTGGAGTCCCACACTACGGCATGCCTCATAATCATATCGTGGTTTCAGCACGTAAAACCCCATCATGTTTTTAATTCATTGGTGAGTTAAACATTGCGTCATTTTGTATCCTCGTAGTACACAAACTATAACCATGCAAACTTCACGGTCTGCTCTGCCTCTTCTTTCACTCAAGTTAAACGAGACAGACGTCACGCAATGTTAAAACTCACCTGTAGACAAAATCGGCAGCATGACTGCGCACACAAAGAAGGTAAACAGCCAGACACGGAATCGCATTTTCGGACGCACGTCACCGACCTTTTGAATGTGATCGCGCTAGCACCAAGCAAACCTATCATGCCCTTCTTAGGGGAGGGATGGTTGAAATGGAAGAGCAGAAGAGAACGAGAAGGTGTCCACCGCCGAAATGAATTTATTAAGGCTCTCCCGCGATTACCTTCATAAAATCGGTGACCGTACATAAAATTTACTGTTTCATCTCCACGTAAGCAAATAATCTTTCCTTTATAGCACAGTAGTGCGAGTTTTCGAAATAGATTCCCACGAATGTCGCCGGAGTAAGTGGTCCCATCGTTTTTGCAGGCTACTGCGCAGGGACATCTACGCGCTGGCTTGTCGTTACGACTACGCCCCTTGCGTGTCGGCTGCAGTCAACTACTTCAAGGCGTTGAAGAGCGCCAGTAGGCAGCAGCAGAACAAGTTGGGTGACGTTGAGAATTTTACTTCCAGTTCGCGAACTCGATCAGGTTACAGTAGCGTGTTGAATACGGTTTATTTCGGAACTTGAAGGTAACAGTGCTAAACATAACACAAACGCAAGAGTACACAAGCACGACACCACATTTGTCCGCTCTCGTCATGGTGTTCGTAACTCTCGTAATTCTCGCTACTCTCGTCTTGACGTCGCCTGCGTTTATCGCCATTACCTGTGATCAGATTTATTCCGTTGCTCTGACACCTTGCATAACTATATTTTGACCTTGGCTTAACGGCAAGAGCCATTTGTGCACAAGTGAGCTCAAGTTTCTTTTGTCAAGGTAGAGCATTTCGAACACCTCATTAATGTTTGTCATTGCGACAAATGCGATGATTTGTACCGAGCACGCCTCTAACATTTCGCTCTACATTGGCAAGGCGGGCGCTTTTCGAGCGTAAGTTTATCAGAAATCGCGCAGTGATAAAGACCGAGTTTCCTGCGCTTTATTTCTTTTTTTTTTACGCAGCTCGCTTTGCAAAATTTTCTTCACTTTCGGTAACTTAGCTATACCAGAACTTTATGCGAGGTAACGGAATCGTGCACTTGTTTTGTGAGGAATGATTTATTAGTACCGGCAAGTTCAAGTCGCTAACTGACATTCAGCGTGCCCGCACGAAAAAAAAAAAAAATGGCGTACTCCAAGCTACGTGCCGTACGCACGCAGGATACCGCACAACCAGCGTGGCTTCGTGTACTGCACCGCGGTGCAGCGGGGCGACTACTCGGACTGGAAGTTCGTGTGGGACCGCTTCGTGGAGCACGCGCACGAGCCAGGCCTGGAGCGCGCCGAGCTCATCTGGGCACTGAGCTGCTCCACCAACCAGAGGATCACCCGAACGTCAGTGCACTATTTATTTATTTATTTATTTATTTATTTATTTATTTATTTATTTATTTATTTGTTTATTATGCCCTCAGGGTACGGTCTACATTGCAGAGGGGAGGGGCAGTGGTAGATATACAGAGGCAAAGGACACATACCTGATTACAGAGATAGCAGGCGGCTGAAAGTTGTGGCCGCATTTTCCCCGGAATTTTCGATGTCCACTGCAGGACGAAGGCCTCTCTGATCGATGTTCACTTGCCCTTGTCCTGTGTCAGCCGAATACGTAATGGGCCTGCAAACTTTCTGATCTAGTCACACCGTTTTATCCTTCGCCGACCTTAGACTGCGCGTCCCTTCTCTTAGTACCCATTTCGTTACTATAACAGACCACTGGTTGCCTCGTCTACGCATTATGTGACCCACCAAACTCTACTTCTTTCTTTTCATCTCAGCTGGACTATCGGCTTGCACCCATTTTCCCTATAATCCCCACCACCGTCTTCATATGTTCGATGGCTCGTTGCGCGGTCCTTGGCTTCGTCTCACTCATGCTCCAAGTTGCCGCGCCGTAATTTAGTACCGCTAATTGAGCGTACCTGAGTGTATTTTTCTATCAATATCGGCAAGATATACTGGTCATGGCTTGAGAGTGCCTGCTGTTAAAGCCACATCCCATTTTTATTCGGCTGGGAAGTTGATAATTCTTTATTGCAGACGCACCGTCTTCGCGACTCAAACGCAATAATCGGCTCTTATGGTGGCCGGCACGTATTACGCCACTGTTGGGTGCTGGGGACGCCGAGCATTGTGGGGTACGATGAAAGCGAGGACCTTTGTGACACACTGTGACAGAATTTAGCGTCCCAGCGCCCACCGACTGCGCGAAAAAGCGCCGGTCGCCGTGCGGGCCGACCAAAACGTTCGGATCGCTCAGCACTGCATGTACACCCAGCCACAAAATATTACGGACCATGAAATCTGAGAAAAAGCTGAATATCTTAGCAACCTCACAACGCAGCCTGGTATTTGCGTTCTGGGCCTCGATTAAAATATACTAACAACCTTGTCGTATACAGCTTTACGGGCGACCACTACGGGCTACTCGGGAATTGAACGTCTTCCGAGATCCCGTGGTCCGTAACCTGTTGTGGCCGGGTGTACATATACGATGGTCTTGAGGGGACGCGCCTAAGGAGAACAGTTTGTCTGACTCGGCCTTAACATCCACACGTATCTCACACACACTGTGCACAGTGCGGCATGCACTGAAAAGTCTACGAAATACGAGTGTTCTTTCCTTTTTTTTTTTGCTACAAGCGTAACAATAAACATAAAATAAATTGGAAAACAAGCAATAAAACAGTGAATAAAAATCATAGTAGTACCTTTAAGAAGTACAGCCCGTTCTGCGCACAGAAAGAAAATCAAACAAGGTTTTCCTGCGTTTCATATTAGTTCTCCGAGTGTAACCGAGTGTAACCGGGTGTAACCGAGAGTAACCGGCTTTAATTCCGCTGTTTCTGACGCCTACTCTATGGCGCACACGCACACGCACACGCACACGCACGCACGCACGCACGCACGCACGCACGCACGCACGCACGCACGCACGCACGCACGCACGCACGCACGCACGCACGCACGCACGCACGCACGCACGCACGCACGCACGCACGCACGCACGCACGCACGCACGCACGCACGCACGCACGCACGCACGCACGCACGCACGCACGCACGCACGCACGCACGCACGCACGCACGCACGCACGCACGCACGCACGCACGCACGCACGCACGCACGCACGCACGCACGCACGCACGCACGCACGCACGCACGCACGCACGCACGCACGCACGCACGCACGCACGCACGCACGCACGCACGCACGCACGCACACACACACACACACACACACACACACACACACACACACACACACACACACACACACACACACACACACACACACACACACACACACACACACACACACACACACACACACACACACACACACACACACACACACACACACACACACACACACACACACACACACACACACACACACACACACACACACACACACACACACACACACACACACACACACACACACACACACACACACACACACACACACACACACACACACACACACACACACACACACACACACACACACACACACACACACACACACACACACACACACACACACACACACACACACACACACACACACACACACACACACACACACACACACACACACACACACACACACACACACACACACACACACACACACACACACACACACACACACACACACACACACACACACACGCACGCACGCACGCACGCACGCACGCACGCACGCGCACGCACGCACGCACGCACGCACGCACGCACGCACGCACGCACGCACGCACGCACGCACGCACACACACACACACACACACACAAAATGCATTTACGCTAAGCTTGAGGGTACGGGATCAGATCCCGGCCACAATGACCGCATTTCGATGGGGGTGAAACGCAAAAACATGCGTGTACCGTGCACTAGGGTGCACGTTAAAGGCCCCAGGGGGTCAAACTTAACCCGGAACCCCCAGTGCGGCGCGCTTCATAATCATAACTCGGTTTTGGCACGTAAAATCTCAGATTTTATATTTTTAAAAGCCCTTTCGCTATAATTGTTCTTAAGGGAAAATTTCAGCCAATCCTTACGTTGGACATAGCTTTAGCGATGGTGGCCCGTCAGTGCCAGAGAGTACCTACGAACGAAGCGCTTTGTCGATTCGGCCCCAAGAAACCATATATTGCTGGAGATACCAAGGGCTTGCAATCGTTTTTAGTTTTTGTCAGCTTATTGATTACATTCGACCAAATGTTTTAAACGATTCAATTGCCATAGGCAACTTCTTTCTCAACAATGTCGTGCGGAAACTCGTGCTAATAAACAAGACCGTAGGAGCGCTTCATCTACAGAGGGGGGTTGGGCCCAGCGTGAACGTCGACGAGTTTCAGTTCTCGTTCAAAGTGGCGCTTTTTATTCTAACGAGCGTCGCAGTTGTTAAGAGCGTGCCGCGATGCAGCAGGCCTGCATCATTACGAGAGCCTTGAATAGGGGGGAGTGCAGCGGATTTTCCCGGGCTGTCCAAGAAACCGGAGTAGGACTCACGTGCTAAGAGAACCTTGCAAAGCAACTGGGTCTTGTTTATCGAGAGCCAAAAAACGCGCTTTTCAATCGCACTTGTGGCGCATATTTTTTTTCTCTTGCTGGTACTCTTTGCCGTTTGGTCGTAGAACGAGAGGTGAGCACGCTTTCAAGTCACTCAGTTTTTGGTTGGTCTCAGATTTGGTTCATATCTGACGTAGTTGGCGCAATTCATTTGCGGCTCAATACATCTGCGAAGATGGCGCTACCAAAAATAAAGAGCACAAATCTGAATGCCAGACTCGGACATTTCGGATCCGACATTCGCGTCACTTCTCGATCCTGTTGAAAAGGTTATAAGCAACCATAGAAGGAGACAAATCTCAGCGGCGTAAAATACGAAACACTGAGACTATAGCACGTGCTGGTTTGAGAACAGCGTAATTATACAATAGGTTTCCCTTCGCAGGAGCAACAGGTTACTTTGCTGGAAAACGGTTTCACCACGCTATGCTCACAAAATTTTCCATGTCTGCAACTCGCCATTGAGGTTTGGCGAAATTGGTCGCCCATAAGCCTTGCTTCTTTTGCACTCAGACTCCTGAGGAAGACTCTGAACGAGAAGCTGTTGAACGTGATTGACTGCGTCCGCATATTCACCTTCGTGGCGGAACGGAGCGTCGAAGGAAGGAACCTCACGTTGGACTTCATCCGCAAGAACTGGCCGTCAATGTTCTTCATGTAAGAGCTCTCTAGCCTACGCAAATAAGCTTTTATAGTTTTGGCGATGTCAGCGCCAGCCTTCCTAAATATGCACGTAGGCTTGTTTTGACATGGAATGCGTCAAAACACCCGAGACTTGCAAGATACTTTTTCCTTTTCACTTTTTGCCCTGTGCTGTGTCTGATGCGTAATTACCGAAAGGAATTTCTCACAATAAGTACGGCACTGGCTCACCGTTGCGATGCCACCAGTGTTTCAGGAATGCATTGGGCCTTATATTTAAACGAATTCGGCTATTTTCGGAAATCCTGTTAGGCTGTTCATACAAAGGGTGCCATATTTATCGGTAGCAGCCTGCAGATACACGGCGCAAGTCTCGATCAACAGCGCTGTCGATATAAGCTTAAAATCACACCTGCTTGCCGACCTCGTACCGTACAAACACATGCCCATTCATCTCCTGTAATGGGTGCAGTACGAATGACAAGTGCAGCAAGCTAACTGCCTGTCCTACGCGAACTTCGATTTCATTTCCAAAGAGGCCTAAGACGCCGCATAATTTGCCTCACTCTAGGATACGAAGCGCACTAGAAATGTTTGTATGCGTTTGAAAGTTACAAATACTGGGCTTAATCTAGTGTTTCGTTTCTTTTACGCGATCCATTGCTATGACTTTGTCAGTTGTCGTCGCACTGTCATAGACCGTGACAAGCTATATTTACCACCATATACCACGCAGGTGGCGTGCAAGGTTCCTAGAGATCCTAATTCGCATCGCAGCGAAAATGGTGAATGATCAGGAGCTCGACCAAGTGAGTTCCCCCCCCCCCCCCATAGCATTGAATTCTCTAAATGAAAGCTTAAATGCACATATAGCTGCTCAAAATTGTACCGTTTATTTTTCTCGTTTTCTGTAAAGGTTCGCAACTTGTTCTACAACTTCAACGGGACTTCGGCTGAAGTGACCTGGGCCTTCCAGCAGCTGGACAAAAACGCCGCCGCCAACACGGCTTGGATGGCGTCGCAGTACAAACAGATCAGCAAATTTCTGGCTGAAGATGAGGGAGAGAGCAAAAGTCTGAAAGCTTAAGCGCCAGCTGCAGGTCGTGTGGGAGTAAAGGTGGCGCTTGTGGCGAAGGAGTCGGTTATTTAGAGCACAGCTCTTTGGCGCCCGTTCATGCGTTGAGCGTCGGCGTTAGTCTAACCGAGCGAACGAGCACGTTGAAGGATGAAAGAGCGGACGCTGAGCGCAGCGCAGCGGCATATGAAAGACGGCGATAGTGAAGAGAGCGCGAGTAGTAAAGCGGAGGAGGAGGGTCTGGCGATAGAGTGAGAAGAAAACGTAGTGCCGTGCAAGACGGGCTCTGCGCTGACGACCGCGACGAGATGATGCCAGAGTAGCGCGCCGTCGTGTGCTCACCGATGGCATATACAGAAACAAAGCGCTACGTGAGCAAATGTGTCTGCGGCGGCTGCTGTGAATCGCGTCCACGCGTCACCCACGTGCTGCCTCTTGCGATCTCCTGATTACGAGGCAGGCGCGCCACACTTCACTCCGTTTGTAACGTGCCGCACAAGACAGAATGTCCGCGACAGCTCTTATGTCGCGAAATGAAAACGTATAGAACTGCGCTGAGATTTCGCATCAGGGAGCATCGTAATCGTCGGTGAATTTTTCTTCTTTTTTGTCCGCTTATTTCGGTTGCAAGCGAAACTACGTCAAACCATTTAATTTGTTCACTTTATGCCCTATTGTGTTCTAAGATATGTCAGAAAGAAAGCTTCCTTTTTTGCAAGGTTATAGGATTATCTTTATTAAGAAATTACTCCGACCAGGCTACGACGAGCCTCTGCTACTCGGTGCAAATGAACAGGTAGCCGACAAAATGACACACAGTCACACTTCAATAGCGTAAGCTGTATAGGCGTCACAAAAGTCAGTTTGGCTGCTGAATGCAGTTCATGCTCTCTTAGAAAGTGCCCGCAATTTCTGCGCATTGCACCTAGTTAATATGAATTATACACGGGGGAATAAAGCAGATATGGGCTCATTACAGTTGCGATGAAAAAGAAGACTCTTCCAAAATTTGGTCGGGACATCATGATCAATAGGCTTTGGGCACTACAGTTAAGAGGACTTGAACGTCTGCGTACTACTACAGTTGGCACTTGATCATCTAAAATTGAAGTTCGTAACTGGAAAAAGGCAGCTGCATATTATGTGATAGGTAAAAATGCATCCTTCTTCCATGGTAAAAGCAACGTGGCAATACAGATTTCTTTTTTCATTCGTTGCAGTTATCCGAAGCTCAAAATGGTGCATGACAGTATTGAACGTAGCCACCATAACCTGGAAGATAGGAACTAGACACAGTGTTCGATCACGGGTCTGGCGCGGGCGTGTTGACTTTCCTTTCAGCGGCCCTGTTATTCCGGTGCCTGCAGATACTTCTTCGCCCTTCTGTAGCTGCTACGATCATCTGCTTGCTCCGACGATCGTAGCGGGTCAATTAGCGTGTCGGCGTACGCTCCATTAAGACACGGAGCCACAAAGTAACACTGAATACCGATGTAAAACAAAACACGCATTTAATTAAAAACATTCCCAAAATACGTCCTAAAATAGCGGTAAATATACTTAACACATGTTTGTTATTTCGCTGTAATGTATGGTTAAAGGAAAGATGAAAGGTAACAATGCAAGCCGAACATAGTTAATACCCTTACCTTATTTTTGTATTATCCTTCCGCTATAGCGTATTGTTAATTTCATATATAGTGCACAAGGAACTCTCTCTTTTCAGTTTTGAGTGACTTGTGCACAGGCCGACACGTTTAGGTTGAAGTAGTTGTAGTAGCTTATAATAAGCTAAGAGCCCCCAATATACTAACAGAACATCTCAGGCGCATAGAATGCGCCTAGAGGAGTCAGAAATTGCCCCCACTTTACTAGAGTAAAGTTGTTTATTAGCCAGCCAATTTCCTCAATTTTTTATGGTCGTCCCGGGCGCTGTCTTCTCTCATTGCGTACTCACTGTCAATGTCTTCATTGCCATCATCGTAGGAATCATTGTGGACGTCACCACTGTCGCCTACATTGCTTCTTTGCTGTCCAGGGGTGCTTGTGGAATCCGAAGGAAGGGTCCCAGCACTGTCGCTGCTAGAGAATATGGTTACGGGGGCGTTTGTTTTCCCAGCAGAGTTCGTGATGCCAGTGGTTTCACTCGCATTCATGATCTTGGCACTATGTTCTTGGCACTATGTTTTTCAACATCTTCAGTGACACGGCTTGCATAGGGAGATTTTGACGGTTTGGTGAAATCGGTCGAAGACACGATGGCGGAACTGGAATCTTTGGTAGCGTTTTTGGCATCTGTGATCTTTTTGATAATCGAGATCGTGGCTGCGCCCGCAACTTTCGTTGCATTTGCAGGTCCGTTGACGTCGTTGTGAGTGTCCCTGATGTTTATACCGCTGTTGGCCTCATTGTTGGGAGTAAACCGCACGTCACCACTTTCTTTTGTGCTTGCAGTAATTCGCTCGGTCAATGAGCTAGGGGCCCTTGGAATCTTCTCGTGGCTGTTGGTAAACGGGGTCATACTCGGAGCCATTCGTCGTTTGTTAGTCAAAGCACTGCTGGACGCTTCGTCGAATTTTTTCGTACTGTCTTCAGAGGTCCTATGCGTGGTCCTTACAGTGCAGTTTTCCACTTTGTTGACGTGCTCAACGGCGACCCCCGAGGTGTTGCCTCTAACCAGCAAAACAATACTAGGAGAGAAACCAGCACTAGTGGTGAAATGTGAATAATCTTTGAGTTCATTTACATTGTCATCAACGTTTATGCCATAAGAATTAAAGTAAACAGGAAGAAACGTGGAGTTTCTGCCGTCTTCGTTGGTCTTCGTGGTATTCCATTCTTCAGCCTTGAAGGATTTGGCACCACCATTCACGCGGGAGTTATTGCTGGCGCGTTGGCGTTCTCTCTTGCAGCTGCCAGAATTCGAATTAAAACATCTGCTATCTGTGTTTAAGGCTACCTCAGCCTCAGTTTTGGGTGCATTCATCAGATAAACAGATGGACTCTTTTTAGCATCACCATTCCTTTCAATGTTCGCTTTGTTCTTACTTTTTTGGTCATTGAAAGGAGCGCTATGCAACGTTTTTAAAACTCTGCTATTCTGTTCACGATTTTCTTCGGCAAATAAGTTTTCAAGGACGGTGTTGCCTCTGTGGATGGTAGAAAAATGACTTAAAGCCCTGCCTTTTTTGCCTTTATCAATGTTGTAGTTGATGGTTGCTTTAGCCATTTTGACGTCTACTCCGGCACTGCCATTCTTGACAGCACGTTCGTGTCTATGCGTGCCGGTGAAAAAACTTGCAGCCCTCTCTGTCATCCTCTTATTTTCACGGCTGGCATTAAGGTTTTCGCTCGACCCTGCACGTTTAGCTACATTTAAAGCATTGTGACTGTCTCGGTAGTGTTTGGTGATGAGTATGTAGTCGAAATCATTTATGGTTACGCTAGTGTCTGTATAGTCTTCGTCCTTAACGTATTGGCTGAGTCGGGCGCTTTGCTCCGAATCCTTGAATATTGCAGCATCAAAGTTTGCGTTCCTCTCGGCCATTTCAGCCGTACTCACTCGCGAGAAAACAGACGAACTGAATGTGGTGTCAGCGCCTCTCGTCGCACTCTTCTTGGCGTTACTTTCCTGGCTTTGGCTCGAATAGCTTCGCGAGGCCGCTTCAAACGGGTCAGTCTCCTTTGGCGGACTTTCTCCGGTTACTAGAGGCACTTTGACGACAGCACTTTCATCCGCGTTATTCCCCACGCGCTGGTGTCTGTCGACGGCTTCGAGATAGCTTGCTTCGATACTTCGGTTGTGGCTCTCGCTCATTCCTGTACTGGCAGCAGTGGCGGAGACCGCGTGACTGTCAGTGTTATGTTTGGCGCGGAACGTGTCACTGAAATCTCTCACCCTTGTAGCAGTGCCCGCAGAGTCTCCAACACGGTCGCTGTGACCACGGTTGAGCACTGTGTCTCTGAGGCCCGCGACGTCAGAGTCCAAGTCGGAGTTGTTTTCTTTGGCGATGGCGCTATTGGTAACCTGGTGGTCGAGAATCCCGCAGGCTTCGAAAGCTTCACTGGCTCCAATGTCGAGACTGTCGGCCTCGTCGTCGTTCTTGGTGTCGTTGCCCAAATCGCTGAGCGTAGCGTTGCCATGCAAGACTTGGTCGTCGAGTATGAATTCGGCGACGTCGCGCTTGAGCCAGTGGGCCACTTCGGCGTAGTGAGAAGCCACCCACTGTATGTTCTTCTTGGCTGCCTGATCGATGCTCTCGAAAGCCGCATTGTACCGTAGCAAAGACCAGTGGTTCCGCCTCAGCAGTTTGTTTACCTGAAGTTAAGAAAAGCAGAAAAAGTGTGCGTCGGCACAATGTCGTGCACTGACTACGTAGGTCCCAAGGCGTTGCCTTTTGCTGTGTAATTAGTGTTATACTCGAAGGAATGTGACGTCATAGTTTCGCGCGATGACAAGGGAGAAAAGCCCGATACAAAAGAAATTATGGGCCCTCATCTTCCTCCCCCCCCCCCCCTTCCCCTTTTCGGAAATTGAAACAGTGAACGTGTGTGGTGGTTTACATGGCGTCATTTTTTCCCCCTTGATGTTTCACGGACGCTATATTGGGTGTTTTCGCGAAGACTTGCAAAAGATTTCTAGCACGAAAATAATTTATTTATCCATCAGCATATCAGTCACCAAAGCGTACGTGATAAAATGTATGGCAGTCGGCGATAAAAGCTTTATTTAGGCGATATTCACTACGTATATTTAGGGAACCCACTATAATTGCTGAATAGAAAGCAGCTGATCAAGGCCATGTTGGTTTGCTAGAAACTCTCCGGAAAGTAATATTGTTTTGCGATATACACCTACAAAATCTGCGGCGAAATAAGTTATTTTTTGTTTTACGTAACAGTGACCAGAAATTTTTTTTTTCAGAATTGATGACTGTCGCACCTATGCTTTTCGTATACATGGGCAGCCTGCCATGGTAGATCAGTGGATATGACAGTACGCTGCTGAACACGCAGTCATAAGTTTGATCCCGACCACGGTGGCCACATTGAGATGAAGGTGGAATGCAAAAAAAGAAGAAGAAAAGTCCGCTCATTTGCCGTGCATTGTGTGCACGTTAAAGAAACTCAGTTGAACAAAAGTATATGGAGTTCCTCTCTGTGGCCTGCCTAGATCTGATCGTGGTTTCGGCAAGTAAAACCCAAGAATTTTTTTTTTACAAGGTTAAGCTCTAAGATATATACGTATTTGGTTATTTCGCTTTTTCGAAGCGGACGAACGGATGTATGAGGATGTAATCCAGAAATCTGCCCGATATCTCTTACTGAGATCAAAGTGAACCGCACAAGAAACAGAGAAATCTGGCTGAAATAAAATCAACTTTGGCTGAATACTGTGTACCTCTAAGAGCTCTTCATTGCTGGAAACGTACTTGAAGACGGCCGTGAGTATGCTTAGAAAGTGGCGCGGATACCTGCATGTAAATTGAACATATATGCAACGTGATTTACGTGTGAATAAACGAAGCATAATCGTGTTAGCAAAGACCACAGAACAGCTGTTGTTGACCGAGCGATGCGTTCATATGCTAATGACCTTCATAAAAAAATAACCGCCTTTTCTTTAAAAAATAAAGTTTCAGCAGTGCTTTTTTCGTAGGTAGCTTGTAAAAGCCCTACCGCGAGCAGGGTGGTTGTTATCTCGCGCAGGCCGAGACATTCTTTCGCGCGGGATAATCTATCGTGTGAGCTAGACCTAATATACTTGTATAGCGTTCTAAGAACGCCGATGTTAAAAGGCGGATACTTTTCTTCCAGGGTAAGCACATCTTTGACTGCCCGCCGCGGTGGCATAGTGGCTTTGACGGTGCGCTAACAAACCCGAGGGTGTGGGATCGAATCCCGGCCGTTGCAGCCGCATATCGATGCGGGTGAAATGCAAAAAACGCCCTTGTGCTTAGCATTGGGTGCACGTTATAGATCCTCAGGTGGGAAGAATTAACTCGGTGCCTCCATGACGACGTGCCTCGTAATCAAACCATGGCTTTGGTACGTAAAACCAGATAATATATTTTTGTAAACTTAGACGGTGGATAGAGGGGTACTAGTACACGTGGCAAGGTTATAGTTTCCAGTAATGCGCATTAATAACGTACTCACGTTGTTTTCAGCTCTTCCCAGTTGGCGAGGATGTATTCGGTAGTCCGCAACCTCCAAAAGGTACCGCGTTTCGCTGCCTCTGTGAACAAAATGGGCACCATCCTCATAGAGGGAGCCGAGAACTCCTCGAAGTATCTGCAAGGAACAAAGAGGGTCACATAAAAATATAAAGTAAAGAACATATAGAAACACATACAGCCACAGCTTTCCGACTTCCCACTAAGCTTCTCTCTGCGTGCCCTCTGGTAATAATGTAGTGAGTGGCACTGGCGTGACTGTTTTACATGAAACCAATATTGCTGAATGATTTTCGTCATCGGAAGTTGCACTGTCCGATACGGGCCCGGGGACGTTGCATCGCTTTGATCCGGCGGGCCCAACACATCGCGCCGCTCTAAGGGCCTCTGGACTAAGAACGCTCAGAGGACTTCGAGCCTCACTTAATACAATAACGGTTCATTTAGCTCTCCTCCTTCACGAGGAAAGCTCGTTTTCTTTAGAAGCACTTAGAGCTCAGTGCAACCCATGTTTTCTTTCCTTAACGGCAATGCGATGTTATGCGAGACTTAAAAGGTCTCCGCTATGCTTCAAGGCAACGTAGGAAACACCATGATTAGCGGCTGTAATAAAAGTAACAGCGCGTGAGTACAAGGACAGTGAGTCAGAAAAACACGATACGTGTCTTAATTTTGTTTCTTCTCCTAACCCAAGGCCTTACCAGTCATCTCGCCCTAGTTAGCCAGCAGCAAGTGACGCCCATAAATCGAGTTCCTGTTCTACGTTGTCAAGAGATTTCTGTGGTGACACCGAACAACTCAGGGCAAAGTTTAGTTTTTATCCCCCTTGGTTAGAATAAACGTGAATACAGACATGCTTTCTTGGAGGGGCTGCTGCTTAACAAATTTTGAATTACATTAATCACGTTTACGGAAACAAATTCATTTGCCAGCTGGAAGCACATATACAACAAAATTATACCAAACCGCGCCACACCAGACTGGACCACAGCAGACTGGACCACATCAGACCAGACCACACCAGAAAAGGCAAGGCAAGGCAAGACAGGGCAAGGCAGGGCTGGGCAGGGCTGGGCAGCGCAGGGAAGGACAAGACAAGACAAGACAAGACAAGACAAGACAAGACAAGACAAGACAAGACAAGACAAGACAAGACAAGACAAGACTAGACTAGACTAGACTAGACTAGACTAGACTAGACTAGACTAGACTAGACAAGACAAGACAAGACAAGACAAGACAAGACAAGACAAGACAAGACAAGACAAGACAAGACAAGACAGAACAGAACAGAACAGAACAGAACAGAACAGAACAGAACAGAACAGAACAGAACAGAACAGAACAGAACAGAACAGAACAGGACAGGACAGGACAGGACAGGACAGGACAGGACAGGACAGGACAGGACAGACAGACAGACAGACAGACAGACAGACAGACAGACAGACAGACAGACAGACAGACAGACAGACAGACAGACAGACAGACATACAGACAGACAGACAGACAGACCATGCCCTATATACATACCTATGGAGCCGGCTTCTGTCCCTAGTGCATCCGAGGGCGAGGATGATGTTCCTGCGCTCGACGCCATCGCTCACCTGCTCGAGGCGCGTGCGAAGCACCGTCCACTCTACTTCATCGCCGTCCTCGATGACGGTGCAGAACACGGTGAACTGGTGCTCCAAGAGGATCCTGGTGAAGCATTCAGCCGAAGCAGCACGCCGACACGAATCAGTAAAATGAGAATTTGCCACTGTCAAAATCACTAGACAACAGATGGCCTGCACCCTTTGAGCTGTAACGCCATCTGAGAAAGCTGAAAACTAGCACATTTCAGTGAGTGATATCGGCGGCAATGAACCCGTATAATCTGTAGCAAGGTGGACAGCTGGGCCACTCAGTTGGCGCTCATTTTGCTTGCAGCACAGAGGATGGAAACGTGCAGGACGGGCACTGACTGAGAATTGTAATTTTTACCAGGAAAACAAATACTATCGATCAATCTGCGTGCGCATACATTCAGTTTAAGTTACATTTGTTGGGTATATCGTGCACCCACTTCTTGTGGAAAGGTTTGCTTTTGGCAGACATGGGCTGTCGTTTCAAAGAATGAGTGCTCCAAACTATGTCACCAATGGTGAGCAGTGTTGGTCGAAATATTTCGTTAAACGCACATGTGTGATAACAGTACAAATACCAGAGCGCACGTGAGACCCTGGAAGCGTTCCACATCAGGAAATTGGGTGTCGGTCTTTTCTTATTGCATTTTTGAACTAAAAGTAGGTCTGGGGAGAAATGCCTTGAACATAGAGTATATGTGCGTGGGTTGATGTTCTGCCCATATTTCTCATTCTTGATGCCAGTTGTTTGTTAGAACCTGACTCCTGTGCTACTATTGTGCTTACGTCTCTTTCGCGCTGCCAGCTAAATTAACACAATAATTGCTTCTTTCTTTCTTTCTTTCTTTCTTTCTTTCTTTCTTTCTTTCTTTCTTTCTTTCTTTCTTTCTTTCTTTCTTTCTTTCTTCCTTTCTTTCTTTCTTTCTTTTCTTTTCTTTTCTTTTCTTTCTTTGTCTCTTACTCTCAAGCAAGCAGTGAACAACCCCCCCTTCCTTCGTCGTCCAGTTAGCTAAATTCACTTCCGGTTAGTCATCTGGCGCAACACTAAAGCTTTACTTCTCACAACAGTAAATAGTGATTTCAAACCGGTTGGTGAGTTTTATACTGTTCATACTAGCATGAGTGGAGAAAAGGCACTAGCCATTTATGTGGTGCCCTGGGCTTGAGTGAATGCATCTCAATAGCAACTTTGCGTTGAGCTGCTCCGCTCAAGATTACCTCTATAAGACAGAGCCAGAGAAAAGGAAGTACGTGGACAAAACACTTCTTACGGCTTCGATGTCGTCTGCGGCGACTTGTAACTGTCGAAGGCGTGCCTCGCCTCAATGAGGCACGGCCCGTACTTGTATCTGCAGGCCCACCTGTAGTGTATTATCCTCAGCTGCCTGCGAAACGGTTTCACGCACTGCTGTATAAGCCACCTCGCGCAACAAGCGCCACAACGACACGCGAGACTTTGCACACCTCTTGTCGTCGTCTTCTTGCGTGTAGGACCACTTGAAGCTGTGGATGTGATGAATCAGAATCCGAATAATGAAGAGCTGGAAGCAAGAAAAGCAAACAAACGGTAAGTGTCACGCATCTATAAAGCAGGCTTCAAAGGTGGAGTACACAGCCATTCAAAGTTTCTTGATGAGGGCAGCAAGTAGAGAACCGGCGAAAGATTAAAGACTGTTTTCCGCCAGCAGAGTGGTGAGGAAAGTATCCTACCACACTACATAAGGACAAATGTTCATGGTACAGTGAGAAACGCACATTATACCACATAACATCGCCATGTCAACAAACTGACGTAGTCAGAGTCATATCACACCAAAGTGCGAAACAATGGGAGGAACTGCTGTCCAGCGACCGCTGCGAAGACCAGCTAGGTCTAGTGCGGCGTGCACGTCAGACAGCAGAAGCCAGCGTAGCCCATTGCGATAGAGGACGGACGAAGCAGCGGGTCAAGACCTCCGGGGAAAACACAAGGAGGAAGGCTCCCCTGAAGAATCCGCCCCAGCCGCAGAAGAACACATTTACTAGAGCTCTCAGTCGTTTTCACTCGCTCACTTACTCACTCTTGCTTTCACGATAATTAGGCTTCATAAGTACACTAATAATGCACAGTTTCAGAACAGCAGGTGTTTCACGTTTTCTTGCCAGATTGGAAACATTAGGGAAACGGAACGCAGTGATTGCCGTGATCTGTAGAAGAGATACTTTTTTTTGGTCACTTCTGTGCAGCTTCGGCGAAAGGTCGTCGGAGACGACTTACGTATAGTACTATCAGCAGAAATTCAAAGCCGAACAATTTCGAAATTACTGCAATGCATTTACTTTTAGTTTCCAGGTTCCTGCATTTGTGACGATCGCTTAATTCAGACTTCAAAACGTACTCTACGGACTACTCCATGCTTAGATACCGCCAAGGCTACAGAGCGATTACGTGTCGCACTATATATATATATATATATATATATATATATATATATATATATATATATATATATATATATATATATATATATATATATATATATATATGTATATATATATATATATATATATATATATATATATATATATATATATATATATATATATATATATATATAGGCGGCTTTTATCACTTATTTTTTGTTCGTGTTTCAATACGTACGTACGTACTTAGGTCCACCTGAAACACGCACTCACATTTAGGCGCAGTCCAGTATCGCAGCGGATGCAATTAGCAAGAGCATATGCAACGCACACACCTCTTACGGCCGCCGTGAGTACGTTACGCAAAAACACAATACATTCTGAGCATCATCGAATTCATGTTCCAAATAAATGCAGCTTTACAGATGTGTCAGGTCTTGTCGTAATTGCGCCTCGCTCTCCTCTTTGCACAATACGTTAGCACACAACTTTTCTTTATAGATATGCGCTGTCGTAATTTCTTATCGTGTTTTGTCATATTCTGTCCTGAAGCCCCATTTTGTAGCGCTTTTTTTCTCGGATTCTAGCAATTTGTTATCAACCTCGCCAAGCGCCCGACGACAGAGATATAGTGGGATCGCGTCTGTGTCTGTGACAACGACAAAAAACAATGAGTGTGGAAAATGAAAAGGATGGTTACAAGATACACTTCCTGTCATGTCGCATATCTGACAGAATCTGCAAGCGACCAGGAGACAAGAGGCACTCGCCTTCCACTTCTCGAGCACGACTCCGGTGCCGAGCATGGCCTCGAGGTACTCCCAGCGCTTGAGCACCGTCGTCCACGGCAGGGTCTCCTTCTCCCGCCGCAGGTACTCGGACGCATGGAGAGCCGTGCCATACGGGACAAAGCCCAGGCTTAGAAGAAAGGGCACGCCATACGGAAAGCCAGCAGGAGGAAACACTTTGTTTACCCATTGATTACAAGTGCACTGACGCGTTTGATTCATTTGCAGTAATACCAAGGCTTCAGTCGGGACCATGCCAGATGCGGCAGTGGAGAACATTGGACAAACGATTGAGCGTTTTCCCATGTGGAGTGTGGATCTATCTATCTATCTATCTATCTATCTATCTATCTATCTATCTATCTATCTATCTATCTATCTATCTATCTATCTATCTATCTATCTATCTATCTATCTATCTATCTATCTATCTATCTATCTATCTATATGTATATATATATATATATATATATATATATATATATATATATATATATATATATATATATATATATATTACCTAACTAACTAACTAACTAACCAACCAACCAACCAACCACCTGCACGCGGTGCGAACGGTGGGCGTCATTGCCCCTTGCGACAGCGCTGAAAACAATGCGCCTAGCAGAAAGTTTCTCAGCTTACTGCATCGAGCCTTTTGCGGCAAACAGCATAAATTTTAAACGGACAAATTATTACGTTCCTAGGTAAAGTAGTTTATATTACAAGCAGATCTGTTCTAAGAGGCCTGAAAGGTGCCAGGTTCAGAAATCAATTTAACGCAAAACTGAAAGTATATAAGGGATTCGTTGGCAGCCTTACTCAGCCAACTCGAACACGTCGTCTATTATCCGGGCCCGGTTGATGACGTCAATATTCTGCGTCAGACAAGACCACAATTAGTGAGGTACGAGTTTGAAAAGTCGTTCGAAAATTTCCGGTACCAACTGCAGCTGATGCCTATTTTCACTGTTCAAGCTTACGTGCTGCTACAGCGTGATACAACGAATTAAAAACAAAATCTGGCGCTGAAATGTATTTAGAACCTATATAAAATTTACAAAATGTCGAAGGTGATTTTTATTTTTATTAAGCTGCAATCGCACTTGGTGCCAAAATCATGGAAAATATTCGTAATTTCGTACATAATCTTTTGCTTTACCTGGCGACTTCTCTTACATTAAATGACCACTGAAACAAACTTCCACATTGGAGCACATAATATTCACAGGAAACATATAACTTGTGAGAGGTGTGGCTGTGCGAACGTCAGGTGTGAACCAGCTGAAAATGCCACTAAGTTCGGAACATTTACCGAATAATGCCAATACTTATTTCTTTTTTCAGAAGAAAGTGTGCTTTGGGTTTGTCGGTGAGGGTTTGTACACAGGAAAAACGCGTCAAGTTGCGGCAACGTTAGGATCGCTGACGCGCAATGTGGTGAAGAACGAGTTACCGTGTGGTACGTATTCAGCTCCATGGTGATGAGGTTCCAGTTCCGGGGATCGTAATTGACTCGGTAGTAACCACAGCCACGTAGGTTCGCAATCAGCCAGTCGTCGTCTTTTGGAGCACTAGGAAGCTTGGCTGCAAAACAGTTAAGCTCAACTTAATTCAACGTTATTTTGCGAAAACTGCCTGCAAGACATTTAGGCAGATCCCAAGCACTGTGGGAATCCATGTTATGTGAAGCACTCTGCAGCTAACCGAGTTTGAAATCCTGCAGCGCATTACAAGGCGGACGAACATGTGTGTGTGACGCGAGCCTATGCTTGAAGACAGCAGCAAGATGACGACGGTGAGTATGACGCGACGGCAATGGAATCACGGCTGATTTGTTGCACCCCGTCGAATAAACGTTACGGTGCAATAACGCACAGTTCACGTTATCTCGTGCAGTGTTTATGTTTGTACAGTACACCGTTCACACGCTATGCTGAAATGCAAACGCGAAATCGGGTGGATGCACAGCTTGAGACGTCGATGTAGCAATTGCAAATTTGACTACCACGCGTACGTAGACAAAAGGACTGAAAGAACGACGACGACAAGCGCTGACTTCCAACTAAATTTTTATTTCGAATAACAAGAATATATAACCAAGACGCCAAAACAGGAACGCCACCTCCGTTTAGCGATGTCACGAGGACTAAGATTATGCCTGATGTTATTCGAAGAAATTGTGAGGAGAGGTGTATGGGCACAGAGAAGAACTACATATAGTTCAATACATTAGCTAACTACTAGATAAATGCCCAGATTGGCAGGGTCAGCATCTTGGACAAGACCACAACCTGAACTCGTGCCAGTAGTAATAGCAAATTGATGCTCATCAGGGTTAATGCCAGCACGCACGCAAAAACGAAATTTTGACAACTTCATGGCGAACGCTCACTAGAATTGAATATTACGAATGCGTTGTGCGGGACCATCAACTGGTATTCTAGCACCTCGTTCCAAAACAGGCAGACCTAGAACGCCGCTAATTGTACCCAGCTTGCTCCATAATCTGTCCCTAATGCACCCACCTTCTTTGGTCGTCAGCCAAAAAATGTTGCCCGTGTTGTCAAAGTCCATCTTCGTTCCGTCAGTGTAGGTTACCGGGATACTCCACACAGTTTTCGATGCGCTGCCAAAAGCAATGCGAAAACGAAAAAGAAAATTAGCGTGCCGATAGTAATCTCTTTGTAGGGGCACATGTACTACGTCTTAAATAAAGGGACTACAAAAATGGATACAAAGTTACTGATTTTTCAACTTTCAAATGAGCGTAAAAAACGCCTAGAGTAATATTTGTTATTTCGAATATGTACATGGGCCATGCTAAGACACTGAAATACATAAGGACAGGGAACGAAGAAGCGTGTGAATACAATTTTTGCAGGCAGATATGGCGATCAGATTAAGAGTACACCGGTTTAAACCACAAGGGAAAACAGTGCCGCTCAGTTGAGCACAATAATAAACTGCATTGCAGCAACGTCGTCACCCGAACTGCTCCGTAAAACTAGCATATCCCCGTTTTGATTCGTTTATAATACGCAGTACGTCGCTTAGAGCACGTTTTGGGCACGAGCCCTTCATCGAGCATTGAACGCGACGCACCCCAGTGCTTAACAAATCAAGTAAGGCAAGTAGTGATTCCGGCGTATGCAGGTGCGTGCCCGTACTTTTGTCCGTATCTCTCCTGGCGTGCGACAGCGACCCTCTGGCCGTACACTCGGCTGATCGTCAGCAACGGAAATCCGGCGCTGTGAGTCCACGCGTGGGCCACGTGGGCACTGGGAAAGCTCTCGTTGTTCACCTGCACGACGACAGCGCTCTCGAAAATATTTCGGTGGTCAAAGGAACAAATAACAAAAAAAAACAACTAAATTTTAAGCAGGGCCTATCACACGTTTGCCACTAGCTTTCGTTGAAAGCCGAGGGCCGATATGCGAGATGCTGGTGTGAAAGCGAAAGATGAGTGACGATCAGTGCTGTCGGCTCGGTGTGCCGTGTTATCCCCACGCTGACACCCAAAAACCCATGCATTGCGTAAAAAATCCCTAAAGTTGTTATACAATGACGACGTTATGCTTCACAGCACTTCTGTTAACATCTTTATATGTCTTGTTGAATGATAAGGTAAATTGGTTTCTTTTTACTCAGCTCGCCTTGCTCGTCGCCATCCGTTCCACAAGTTGCCATTTACTTTGGTAATGCATCTACTGGATACTGAGCTCTTGGAACCATAAACGTACGAGATGCTGTGAAAGTAGAAATATTGTAAACTGCCAAACATGCGTTCTCGACCGCGAAAAAGATAACACTGGCCGTACTTAAGAAGTGCCGCTTTTACACGCGCTGCGCAGCAGCTGTAATACTGAGCCGCGATAATTCTTCGCCCTCTTTCGCGAAGATGAGCAAACAAGGGTTTCCAAAACGAAGCATACGTGGCAGTGCTGAACGGTTTTTTTGCACCTGGAGTGTCCACATAATTGCTATCACAATAAAGAATAATACTCACATTATAAAGTTCCTCCCACAGGTTCTGCTCAGTTATAGTTTGGTGCTTCCATTTCACCATCAACTCCTAAAAAAAAAGTCAAGCCGATTCGTTTCGCTGAGCGTAACCTGTAGTGTAATTCAAAGTAGATAACACAAGCTTGGTCACCTGCAGGGCATTCCGAATGCCATTGGAACCGACAGCACTGTCAAACATGTGGAGCAGCAGTTCTCCCTAGAACATAAATGAGTACAGTAAATTGAAACCAGAGCGTGGCTGCTTTCGCAAGCAACGTTTACCATTCCTTCCTTAACTGTATTCTTTATATGAGTTTACCTTGCGAACAGCTAAGCTTGCATTGGCGCCCAGCAAGAAATAATCTCTGGATAGAGCAGGGATGTCTTGAGATGCTTCCAGACTGAGCATCTGCTGCATCTTTATTTCAAACCTGTCGTCGTCCTGCAACAACGTTTATAGATGGTCCAGTTACACAATGTGTGAGAAGTCAACAGAGAGTTTTAGATTGTGGGATGCAAGCCACTTGTGTCCCAGCAAAAATCTAGCACACCTTCTGTACTTCGCTATGCAAATCGCTTGCGTACCCTAATGAATTTTTATATTGCGACAGGCCCGCTGACGACAAAATCAAGACGAGCGAACTTTGGCGACAAGCATGCGATACCAACGGGCTAAGCGTTATCGCCGTAGCGCTACGCCACGTCGTGCAGTTCCCGGCAAAAGATGGCTGGAACCTACAACCGCAGCAGATTCTGGTCTATGACAGCCAGCTGCGTAGCCGACCAGCACTTTCAGTGGCACGAGGGTGCTCTTTCAACCCTCTAACTGGCAGCTCAACAAAACGGTTGACCTTACAAAAATATCTGCAAACACTATACAAAACCAGACACTAGCTTGTGCCTTTCAACTTACTTTATGTACCTGCTCAACAGTGGTAGTCACAAAAATGTCGACCTTGACCAGCAGCAGTTGTGTTGCTTACAAAACTCGAAGACGTCGTCGGTATCGTCTTAGTGGACGTGGTGGTCATATTATCGCTAATGCGATTTTTCCCCTTTGTTTAAGAAAGCTGTTATTTTTTTCTCCATTGAGTTGCATCTCACGAACACATATTTACCTTGTCAAAGCAAGTACCAAACAGAAGTTTTGCACCATAAATTTGCCTCTCACCAGCTGGTCAACAATATTTTCGTCCCACTGTATCGGACTTAGTATTCCGAAAAACCCTTTTCATATTGCATTTGGTGTTTATATGAACAATATAAAGAAGAAATAAAGCGATAAAAACATTCTAGGTCAGGTCTTTCTTCTCTTGCCAGTTAAAGGGTTAAACTTTTGTCGCGTATGAAGCAGGTCGGCAGAGAAGCTATGGAGCCCCGTACGCACCTCGGCGGACTTGGTGTTTTGCATTCTGGCTAGCGCGTAGAGGATGTAAGCCTCCAGGGCCGCGTCCAGCCACAGTTCTTTCCAGGTGTGGAAGCTGACGAGGCCGCCAATCCACTGTCCGGAGCCGCGCGTTGTCATACGAATGAAACAGGATAGGGTCCTTAAATAATGTGACATTTACTAAAAGCTCGCATTCTCGACTCATAGGGTGTGCCGTTTTTCAAAAATCTTATCTGTTGAAAAAAGAAGAAGTGCGTACATGGTCTGTCCTGGAGCAGAATTGACTCATTCATTCGTTGCAACTACAAAGACTTATGACGAAATATTGATGAAGATAACAGGTATTTATAATATTGTAAGTATTATGCATAAAACATTCTTACGCTCCGAGTTGCAAATAGGTTATTAGTAAGGCAACCGTAAAATGTGACAGTCAAGCTGTAGTATCTGGGAGCGAAAGGGTTCTAGTTTGCCTCTACTAACAACAAACAAACGGCTAGCAGTTTTTCCTCCCTAGGCGATTTGCCTAGGCGACTGGTCAAGTATACATAACCGAACGTCCACGTAACACTGAATATGGCGGAGTTTACCCTTTTCTCTCGGTGCCGACTATTAAACAACAGTCCTCAGAATGGCGAAACCAACAGCCCTCGAGAGCTAAAAAGGCTTTTGGCAATGTCCCGACTCACTTGCTTTAAGACGTGTCTGTAAACGATCGACTCGGCCTGCTTCCTCGCGTCCAAGGAAAGGTTGTAACGTGTCAGGTATGAACTTGGGAGAAACACGATGCCCTCGCTTTCACAGGGCTCTGCTCCAGCCGGCGTTATGATGATATCTGTAAAAACGAAGACGCGATTGTTACATTCATCCGCAAGAAAGTGCATGTAAGTGACTACACTGCAGTCGTTCATTAAATCAGCTTAGACAGGGAAGTATCCACGCACAACCCCCTTTTCAGTCATTTGATGGGGAAAAAAAGTTAAATATTACAGGAAAAAATACACGCCAAACTTGCGTGTACCAAGACTACTTTCATCGTAAGCGTAGCTGTTTTGTTATTGCAGAAGCGTAAACTAGTTTTGCATCTTAATATTCCTCTTACGTAAGCCCTCAAGAAATTTAACAATCACTGAAACTACGAGACCCAGAGAAGAAGTTCGATGAGTTTCGTAAATTTGTTGTACCCATTTATACAGATATGTCAATATTGCTACGTGTTTCTCCTCTGTAACTGTTCAATGAAATGCACGTGGCAGGCAACGTGATGCTATATAATTTTTCTTCAGTATAAACAACAAAGACAACAACAACGACGATGATGACGACGGTGAATGCTCTGTGACCAGGCCAATGTCGGCTTCCCTACGGAATGGCCTCGTCAAAAGTTTCAGCAAACGATGGGGAGCCCGATACGCCGTTCTGTTCTCCCAAGGCACCATTCAATAATATATAGAGGTGAGAGCAATAAACCTCCATTTACGCTGCATCAAAGAGGCGTGCGTTAAAGGCCGCTGAGGAAGCCAACTCCTGAGCTGCCGGTGCCGCCAGTAAGAGGTGGTGGCGCTTTCTAAAACGCAGGCTACTGCGGACAAGTGCTACACGAACGTGGAATTAATTATGTGTGTCAACGAAGCAAACTCCTTCTTTATTCAAAATTCTAGCCACACGGCGCACCACTTCTTGTAAAAGCTCTACGGTGTCATTATCTGACCCTCCACCAAACAATATCTGAACTTTCGTTCTCGCGTTTGAGTCCTGAACGAGAAAAAACAGCAATTAAATGGCTCAAGGATTACTAATCATATGAAGACGGCGAAGATGGAGCCGCGTGAAGCATTCTATATATAACCGGAGGCTTTCGACTTCATATGGTTGGTACAAAAAAGCATGCGATATGCGAATCGCTGCTCGTCAAGAAAAAGAAATACGAGCATTTTTCTTTTTCTTTCGCTGAGGTTAGAGGGGGCTGCCTTTGAGGCGAGCTGCTGCAACGTCCGTACCTAGCTTAGGAAGCGGGTAGCGAGTCCGAAAATACTTCTCGTAGAGTTCGAGGCAGGTGTTGGTGGTCTGCAGGGCAAACTCTGCCCGAGTGTGAGAAGATGGCTCGTACCACACTTTCGCCTGGAAAAAAAAAGTTTATGCGCGTTAACTTCGTTGACATTGTTAACATCGTCACAGCGATCTGTGACGTACGCGATTGTGACGTCCGGTGGCAATACAAAGAAAAAGAACAACATGCATGCATAAAAAATAAAAGATGGCAAGGGAATGGAAATTGTGCTAGTAATATTACTCAGTAACCGGCCAAAGTTATTGTGGGAATTCTTTCAAAGATTTCGTAGGCAGCGCTGCAGTGAAATGCATTATCAGGGACGGAATCTGCAGGCACGACCCTTTTAGGAAAAAACAAGTCCTCGAAGTCTTTCATCCTGCGACCAGTTGATAATTGGTATTTCCTCGAAATGTTCACGACAAGATAACTCAAAGCCTTTGTTCCAGACATCTCGCCCAAATAGCGGGAATAGCGACAGCTTCCATACCATTCTTCGCGAACACTTACTTTCGAATGTGGCCTAACAAATCCTCAGGACCGATCGTATTGAATAAATAAAGAGAGTCTAAACCAAGAGCTAGGGTTATGGTAACCACTGCAGCTACATAACTGTACAACTACACCCATTTATTTTGGCTTTTTTCCAGCGTAATGCGAATTTATTCAGAACGTGTGGAAAAGAGCGGAGTATACAGGGGATGCAAACTTAAGTTGCTGTGCAACAAGTTTGGGAGAAAGTCCACGTATTTTCAAGTAGCCCCGCAAAAGCAAAAGTCACACAAGATACTAAGCGCATTTCAAACCATTTACCTACACTGTAGGTTACTCCACGGTAGAAAGAGGAACTGACTTACGATTCCTGTTCCAATGTTCTTGAAGTCAGTGACAGCAAACCCCAGCAGATAGGTCGGAATTGGAGGGGTGCGAACAAAGACGTCGTTCACATAGTCGTTGTGGTTGGTACTAAGTAAAAAGAGAGGTAGAAGTAATGTTCGATAAGGAAATACAGTGGCGGCGACCGGCCTTTTTATCGCATGCGTGCGTGGGGGCCGGAATGTGTCCATGTGAATGATCAAGAAAACAAGTGAAGAAGTCTGACGATACTACACATTCTTGTCAACGGCGTGCCACTTAATTAGCACTAGTGGTGTTTGTGTGTGTGTGTGTTCCTATTTGTGTTATCTGCATTATCTGCATTGCATCTGTTATCAACAAGGTTCTCCAATATTTTAATAATGTCACGGGAGCATCGACCGCCATATCGGTCTGCTAGACTATTCCATTGAACCTGGAGTAGTCCCTGCCATTTACCAGTGCATCTATCGTAGCCATTGTGCAAATAAGCAGCAGGGGATACGTGGAGCTCAGTGGAATAAGCTAACAGAAAATGCTCTTTGCTCTGCGCGCATGCACCTAGCCGTCGCTGGTTATTTGTTGAGACATGACTGAAAAAAGGCATGCATCTCTTGTTGACGCTGATATAAATAAATAGTTTTCGGATGTGTTCACGTATAAAAATATAACACACTTTATCTGATGCGCCTACTGTGCGCGGCGCTTCTGGTACGTTTGATGCGGTGAAACTTGTATTAGCGCTTGCATAAAAAAGAAAAAAAGAAATGGTAGGCCACCCTAATCTTTGACTCAGGTGCCTCTTAGTGGCACTCGCACCTCGGCGTTGGTGTTCTTTAGACGAACGCAACGCGCGAACCGAACTCGGAGGCAGCGGCTTTAATTAATTCTAATTACTCCATACCCTTCCGTAACTCATCTTGTAGCTCAAATTATGCAGTGATACCGTACCTATAAGGAAACCCATAAACTTTGTACTGTGCTTTTGTTTGTCTATTTTTTTCTGATTTATTTTGAATTTCGTCCTCGGTCGTCTCAGGAGGTGAACCGGAAGTGCTGCGCAAGAAACAAGGGTGTCACTCGATGCTCATGCCACTAAAAAAAGAAAAAAGAAAGAAAAAGAGGCGGAAGGCGAGGCGAGGTCTGCTTACGCTGTCTATTGTGGTCCAGCATTTCATTTCTTACTCACAAAAGTAATAGGGCAACTTGAGCGAGCAACGTTGCAGTGTGGTACATTCTTAAAGGGGTTCAACATTACCCGCACAAGAAGCACACAGTGCTTCTTGTGCGGGTAATGTATCATTGCACGACGAGCTGCTTTACGCTCTCGCGGGTCGCTCTGCACTCGCTGCCAGCCATTATAACGACGTACCTCATTTCAATCTTGAATATGGGCATGCTAGCGATGGAGCTGAAGTCCTTGCGCCTCAGTATCTCCACATCAAAGGTGGCCCGGAAAGAAGGCTCGTCGAAGCACGGGAAGACGCGGCGTGCGTACGTTGGCTTCATGCGCGTGAGAGCCATCCAACTAGACGACGAATGTGGAAAGGAGAGGGGTAAATACGTAACGCCGTAACGTTTTGTTGGTTATGAGACAAAATGACAACGCCGTGCTCTCACGACAAAAACGCTCTGATGGTGACGATGTTGACGACCAAAATGATAACACTTCGTCAGTGGGAAACAAGGAAAGTCCCCACGACGTCAAGTATTGCTTAGAAGCGAAACAGAAATTAAGCATCAAATAAATAATTAGTGTATTGGTACACATAAAGGCTGCGAACTCAAACTATATAGAACACTCGCATACGAGAGGCACCCCGCTGTCAGTTCATTCCAAAAGCAAAAAATCAACTTCTATAGATCTGTTTTTGTGATGGAGTGCTATGCTGGTGTATTGCTTCGTATTACTGGTTACGCATATGTCTGTGAAGCTTTTCGAAAGGCTGTAAGCCGTTAGTCAGCCTTTTGGAAGGCTTGTATTGTGTGATTTTCGAACACTTTCTTTTTGTCCACAGAGTGGCGTTAAGCTGCAGCTGTATTCAGCCAAAGTACATTGATATCCAAGTGTTTCAGATCGGTGATGAGTTAGTTTTACGGGAAGAAAAAAAAACGCAATATTACGCAAGCTCACCCTTCCGACCCGTTCTTGTGCTTGTAGGACACCTTGTAGAGCCCTTTAGGCCAGCTGCTCACCCTTCCAACGTAACTGATGGAGATGTTGTAAATGACTTGCGCGTGCAGAAAACTCGCCAGCTCAAGTGTCACCTGCTGCGTGCTATTGTTGACCTCGACACGACGCACTTGGATGTCGTGCACGGCGCTTCTGTTGGCCGCCACCACGTTGAAGGACACCTTTGCGTTGTTCACCTGTGAAAACCATTCGCCCAAGATTTGCAAGACAAGCGAGACAGTCGCCTCAACCGGAAAGGGAGAGCTGGCATTCGCGTTTAGCGTATACGCATGGTGCACAAGAACTGAGTATATAGCGCCGCGAACAAGAAACGAAGCCAGGGCCATATGCGAACAAATCTGCAGGACTTGGTATCTCGAACATGTTAACTGCGCGTAATTATTAGAATGAGAAAGAAAGCAAAATGTCTACCGGTAGCGTTCTAACCAACGTATAGGGGACGATGGTGAGCTATGGTAGGACGGATACTAGGGCGCACTGGTCGTTCCGCGCCAATATATACGATGCAGAGCGAACTGGCGGTTGTTTTCATCTCAATGGCAGTAATAAATACATGAAGCTCTTGCATGGCAGTGTGAGCGTTGACAGTGTCGCAATTATGGTACAGATCTAGCAGCAACTGTCGACCTGCGAGAAGCTGCACGTATAGCCAGCGCCCTCACCTGAATTCCAGCGGCGTGCAGCACCACCTGGCGAGTGCTCTCGACGCACTTGGCGGTGATCTTGACCACGCCGGTGAAGACGAAGCGCGAGCCGTCGTTGTGCGGATGGAGCAGCACGCTGTAGTGTCGCGGAACCAGGTGCTTGGGTAGAGGCGTCGACGCCGCGACCTTATCCTCCCGCTCCATATCGTCCTCGTCACCTGCGATGCGCGGCGTCGTCTGCGACCACGTTTGTTGCGGCTGCTGTTGCTTCCGCTTCTGCTGCGGCTCCGAGAGTGTGGTGACCACTTCTTTCTGCTCCGGGACCGTGATCCTTCTAGCCCGCCCAACTCTTGTCGTCGTGACCCTCTGGCGTCTCCGAGGGTGTCTGGTGGCAGGCGCGGTGCGCCCTCCGGAATGTTGCTTCCTTGGCGTCCGTCTCGGCGAGCGTCGCTCCGCACGAGCGACTGGGTGCCGCCGCGGTGTCGAAGGCCTCTTGGTCACCAGGAGGGGCGCCGCGGCGAGATGGGGCGTAGAACGCGACGGCCACCGGCTGGTCGTTGCGCGCGCTACGGCAACCAACGCGGGAGTCTCGGCCGCGGCGGTGGGCGCCTCGTCGTCGTTCACGGGAGACTCGTAGGCTACGCGCCCCGCGCCGTGCACGTAGGCGAACGCGCCGACGATGGCCAGGATGGCACCGACGAAGCCGACGAGCGCGATGGTGACGTTACGGTTCCCGACGCAAGTGTTCTTGCGAAAGGCGCGGAAGCGGCTCTTCTCGTCGTCCCAGCTCGGCGTGTCGATGGTGTAGCTGCACTGGGGGCGATCGCCCCGCAGCCGCCGCATCTTATCCGCCGAGGAGGACAGCCGCATGCTTTCCTTATTTCTTGGGGTTACGGCAGCGAGGCGATGCCTGCAGGTGAGTGGGGCCAATGATTCAGAGCGTTGCAACTGTACGCTTGTACGATGACGATGATAAACTTAAAGGTTGTGGCACCTGCCCATTCAAGGGTATTTGCCGAGAGTCGGGAGGATTTCAGATCTGTATACTTGGGGTATGAATTTAGATAGATGCAATTATGATAAAGAAAGACAATTAGAATAGAGAATCTTTCTGAAGGAACAATGAAGAATATCTACAAAACAGAACGAGAGAGGTCTTCTGTCACACCCCCCCTCCCCCCCCCCCCCCCGGGTGTATTCGAGGAATTCGAGGATATCAACAATTTCCAGGTGTCTTCAGACGTATATGACACCCCCTCCCCCCCCCCCAGTGGCCCCTTGCACCCGGGGCCCACGGCCCCGCGGCCCTCCCCTTTGCTACGCCATTGGTCCCAGCGCAGAAGCCCCGAAAGACAGCAGCAAAAGAGAGCCCAACGGCAGGTCAAGCAGCCGCTGTGTAATTTGCAAGGTCCTTTTCCTCAGAGAGGAGATACACCTACAGTCCAGTAAGTAGCGATTTGTTGTTTCGAATTCGTTGCAAAAGTATCACAACGAAGAAATCGCCAAAGTGGGGGTGAGACTGGGCATCGCAGACTCGTCTCTGTAACTTCGAACTGACGTAGTTTGCAAAATTTCCAGCTCGAAGAGGGCTGTAACGGCTGTAATTCAGTAGAGCATGTGATACACCTAATTTTGCCGTCAAAAGGGTGCACCTACGAAACCTGACCGAAGCGATATAAAACATCGTTGGAAGGAGAGAAAGCACCAGAGAACTCTGGGTTCAGGCATCCATACTCACCGTAAACTCTGCAAATGACACAGAATCAGTATACATAGAGTTAACATATGCGGTTCACCGGGCGAAGTAAGAATATATCTCAGGCAAGGTTAGAACAACAGCTAGGTATTCTGCCAGGATATTGGAGTGAAGCCTGGGAGCCGAACCAAAAAGGACCTCTCCATGAACGATGAAGAGATGACAACTTCCACCTGTTCCTGACACTGTGAAGTATTAGTAGTTGCTATAACAACGTCTATGTGAAAGTGATTCAAGTGGTCTTGGAGTAAGTCTTTAAGGACATGCCAGGGAAGCTGCTCTGCATTGCTGGGGTATATATCATCATGGTTAATTACGAACGAAATTGAAATACTGCTTACCGTGATTAAATCCTAGATATGTAGATTTAACGGATCCAGTAACGAGTGTGTGACAATTACCTGTGGAGTGTGAAAGCCAGACCATGATATTTCAGAAAGAGAGCTGGCTAACCAATAAAGTTCGATTGGGTTTGTTTCAGCGGACAGTCACATAGCCTTGTGAATATTTTCATAGCGAGCATTTCAAATCTAACTTCTAGGGAAAAAAGTTGTGATTCCATGTAGAGCACGGTGATCGCTACAAACTTCGGTAGCTCCAGATATAAGAGAATCGCTTTTCGTTCCAGCATAAATGGATGATGTAGCTTTTAAGCAGGTGCGCTTAGTAATTCTGACATATCCTAACTCTGGTCTAGGATGGATGTACATGGGGTAAATGATCCCGCATGGGGTACGTGGGGTAAATCATCACCGATGTGTGTCTCCGCATGCCCCATCGGCTATTGCTTGCTCTTCTAAATATATCCACTGAGCGGGAAGCTTTTAAGTTAGGTTTTAAATATGCAGACGTCCCGCTAGGCTTTTAGTCATACATAATTCCAAGATACTCGATTTTTTTTTCAACTTATGGAATAACTGCATGATAGTATGAAAGGGGGGATATTCACAGGCTCTTTTATAGGAAAGACAAAGACGGCGCTCTTGCTTACATTAAAGGTCAAGCGGATACCGTCTGGTGCTTCTTGCAAAGCATTACAAGTGTTCTTTAAGCATTTGTACAGTGACGGAGTATCACCTGCCGAAGCAAAGAACGCTATATAATCGGTGTAAACGTACGTATTTGCGTTGTCATGACAAGGAATGAAATTTGAGCAAGATGTCGAACAAAAGCGGGGATAAAACTGCACCTTGGGGAAAACCTCGGGCTCGTTTGTATTTTCCCGACAAACTCTCACTTCGTAGGTTGTAGAATTTGCTGCCCGGCAACAACTCAGCAGAACACGCTAGAAAGCATACAGGCAAGTCAATGTCGTGCATCATTTCCGAGTATTCTACACTGTCGCACACTTCAGAAACATCCAGAGTAACTGGAGCAGCATATTGTCGGTGGCGTCGTGCCAACTGAATTCTGCTCTCCAGGTGGACGTGGGCGAACCAGATCGACATCCCTGGCCTAAATCCAATGTAGCAAGTTGCCCAGGGACGCCGCCGTCCTCAGTAGGAACACGGCTGCTCGCATTCATAATCGCCTCTGCAAGTCTATTGCGGTATCTATTTTGAAGCCACACTGTGGGCTTCCCGAAAACGCATAACAGATATAAGTTCGTCAGTTTTGGAGAAGGAGCTAGGATGTAGAGCGTAGGCTTAATTCGAAGTTTAGGAGTGTCCAGGAATTTGAATTTTGACCCGTGGGATACAATGCATCAGGCGAGGAACGAGGCGCAGTCCACACCACGCATTGGCAGCTCTCGAAGCCATTCCACTAAAATGATAAAGGCATTTGACTCTGATCGAGGGAATTCTACATCATGTTTCGTGTGATAACGTAGGCTGTTGAGCGCGGCAAAAGGGAACGGTGGAAGAAAATGAAATAACTTGTACTCACGGTTCGCAACGACCGCCGCGCTCTGCAAGCTTCTTTTCTTCTTCTGCTGAGTCACATGCCTGCTTGCACGCGGTAAGAAATAATAATGATAAAGAATTGAGTTCAGATACTGTGCTTTCGGTAAGACGTGAATCTGCACCGTGATCATAGTATACTTTCTTGTTTCCCGTATTATTTTGTAACAGTAAAGGTAAACGTAAAGTTTGCGAAGACGGCGTGTTTTCGGTTAGTTCTTTCTTTTCGAACAGATGAAGTGTCTCTCTTAAAGAACTTATTGAACGAACTAGGCCCTAAGATAGTCGCCGTCATGGCACGCCCCGCAGTGTCGAAGCAGTCATCTTTCTTTTGGTTCGGGTGACTTTCTTATCAATTCGTTGCCGAATTTTCGGTATCGCGGCAAGCTAGTGCGTAGTTCGAAACGCTAATGTATTGAACTGACTTAAGGTTTCTGGGTGGTGGGGGGTGGGGGGAGCTTCGTGCTTCCAAATGAACGTCCTGGCCGAGTTTTTAAGCTTAAAGAGGCAGAACCGGCGACAGTGGCGATTGCAACGTAGAAGACCGCCGGCAGCTGCGTCGACAACAGAGACTCCACCGAGGAAAATATCCTAGGAGGAAAACCAGTAAATTTGGTTTATTTTTAAAACGGAGTGAAAAAAAAGTTCAAGGAAATTTAAGAAATAATGCAGAGACAAGCAAATGATCGTGATCACGCAGGGACCAAGTTGGTCGAAGTTTTATTTGTCTGCTGCTGATTCATCATCGCCATCATCATAATCAATATCATCATCATCATCATCGTCGTTATCGTCATCTTTTTTTTTCTAAGTAGTTCTGAAACAAATCCATGCTAATGAAAGGCTAAAAGATATGAATTTTCTATATTACTTAGGGGACAAAATAGATCTCAAATCCGAATACTTACCATATAGATGTCCAGGTCTTCAATTAACGTTACCTCCATCTTTTCTCAGTAGCTTGCACGACCATTTAAAATGTTGGCTTGCCCATAGAAAAAAGGAAACTCACACAAATATACTGCTTTCGCGGTGAATTTATTTCTATGACACACCAAAAAATATACAGCATACTTTAACGAAGAAGGAGCGCTGTATCACCACTCAAGGTTGAGGAGCGCGTTGAACAAACTGTGACGACGAGCAGTACTGCAGCAAAGAAATAGCAAGCGCTGAACGGCGCTCTGCTTATCTGTCGAGGTCTCGCCGTGTCTCTCTTTCCGTAGTTTCTCGCCTCTGCAGAGAAGACTGATTGTCATCGCATCGGTAAGGGTGCGAGCCCACTCAGGGCTCCAAAGGCAGCGTGTCCGGAACTCGCTACAACGCCGTTCGTATACACACAAATACACGCACACAATTTAGGGGCTTGGAAATTCACGGTATAGGGCTGCGCAGCAGACAAGCACGGAATTTTTGGAAATAAAGCTCTTCAATGTTCTGAAAACGACACGCATTCGCTTGTTTATTCACTAAAAGACCCGGAGCGTGAGAAGAGGAACAGGATGAGGTAGGGATCCCCCAAGTGCTCATTTCGAAGGAAAACTTCTAACCTCTAAATGGCCTAAAATGAAACCACTCATTCGATGAACCGTGTATTTAACAAAACATTACGATTTCACAACTGAAAGGTTCCTTCACACGTAACGTGAGAGATACCGACAAAAGACTTTGACTCGTGATTGTACACAAGTTGTAAGCAATGGTGATGGATGCGAGACAGAGATCCCGTCACTCAAAAAAAGATAGAAACGTAGGCACAACCGCCGCTCACTTTTTGCGCACAAACAACTCCAGGCGTAACGTCAATTTCCTTTCCGCTCAGTCAACGCTGAAGCACAGACATCTATCGCGGGCAGATTTTGCGCAGCTCCATGCGAACGAACGGCACAACAGTCGACACGAGGCAGTTATTCCCGGTGGCTCGTAACTACCAGCGAGACATCCTGCCAGCGAATGCACATTCAAGCGTTTAATCATGCGTACGCAAATCACGAAGAGGACTTCAACAGCAAGACTTCACATTTAGATGACTTTCGTTCAGACTGAATCAAACGACATCTAGTAACAGCTCGCTGATCGGCCTACGTCAAAGTCTTTCTGTTATGTGAAACAGGCTTTGAGGAATTTGCTTAGGTCACGACGAACACTTACGTGGTAAACTTACCATCCCCTTAAACGTTGGGCTTGAGTACTAGGGGTAAGATACTAATATTCACTCGTATCATAGTGTTCTACTCCCTTCTTTTCATACCGGAGAAACCAGTCACCAAACGGCGTTCTACACAATGCGCTCGCACGGAGATAAAGGGCACAACAACATTTCGTATACTGAGTATGCTTTTACAAAAGCTACAACAATAACAAAACGCATTCTCTTATAACAGTGGTCATTTAACAAACTTGATGAGAATATCAACGCCCACACGTTTTTGAGAGATCTTGTTTACGAAAGTACTTTTGATAACATTCCTTTTCCTTTCTTATTGCAGGCAGTTGCACTGCCTTCTTTGCATTATACTCCAAAAAGCTCGTTGCACTCCCACACACGATAGCACAAAACTGCGCAGGCAGGGATATGCATTCGGCACATAATGCACTCACTCACATGTATATACTTAGACCCAAAGGCAATACTTATCAGGAGCGCTTCTTAACAGCAGTAGCGAGCGTATTGCATGAGTTTTAGCATAAAACAAGAACCTCGGAGGGCAGTTTTAGAATCATTCGCGCCACTCTCACAGTAGCGAGGTTACAATGCTACGTGAACGACAAGGTACTGTGCTTCATGCTCTGAACTATCTAGAAATCTTCTGTCACGCAATGAGCTACGTACTCTCTCAGACACAAGCACAACTTACAGGCGCAAAATGGCTCTAGCCGTTTTGGGCAGGGCTTCAAGCAGTGCCCGTCAAAACAAACGGCAAGACCTGTATTTGTTTCTCGAACAAGCTAGAGAGTCTAGTATTGAAGAAGCCATGAAACATTCTTATTGGCATATTTCGGTGTCTCGCAGATTGATGTCGATTCCGTTACGTCAGCACGGTTTTTCTGACACAGCAGAAATTATCCTGATGCTACAAATGCGATAACGTGACATCAATTTTCACTAGGGGTTTAGAAGGACCCTTAATCACTAACTTTGTGTCACAAATTATGTTTCACACAGCTTTGAATATCGTAAAGTTACTCGCAGTCTTGCTAGATCAACTTTACCAAGTGGACTGCAAAACGAGTGAAAATAAATGATGGTCCTATTACCTCTTTGTTCACTGAACTCCCTAGTTTGTTCGAGAGGGCCCACCTTAGCCTTGGTGAGGCCCTTGTGTGATGACTAGAACCCTTTCAGGTTAACATATGACTGATGAAAAACAGCTGAAAAACGATATGCACAAATGTAGTGTTGATACGTGAAGCCTACTTGATGAGCTGTACTCATAGGTTAAGATATGTCGCCAAGATGAAATCACCCACGATACAACTGCGCATCTCCTGTCAAGTATTTGTCCCAGCTAATTCAAAGTGTTGTCTTCGGATAGTTACACTACCCCCACATAAACCATATTATGAATTAAGGGAAATGGTCACGCAAGAAGTGATGTAAACCCGGATTTCTATTTGGTAGTCCTCGAATAAATTTTTGCGAATATACTATCTGGAAAGCTGCAAAATCTTATAAATTCAGTCAGTTTCTGAAGCATACTTGTTAATATATGTTCGTTAGAATAGATTCGAATGAAGCATATTTGTTAAGATATGTTGCAGGGAATGAATACTATGACAAGCATGTGCTTTTGATATGACTTTTAGATACGATGCTCTAGAGTGAATACACATTTCACAAAATGTCCAGAAAGACTATGCCGCACAAGGTGGCAGCCAGTGTATTCACATTTTACATTAGCCAGTGTGAGCTGTATGGTTGCATTGCACAAAATTTCTGCGAATATTATTTAGCGTAACTCGTTTACGGGCCTATCCACGTCGATGCAATGACCGTATCTCCATCCGAGTCCCTTTATTCTTGGTCACGATTAAATTGTAGGTATATCTAAGCCAGTTACAGAAAATAACTTTTCTAAATACTATGTGAATGTGATCGCACGTTCCACAAAACCGACTGTGCGAAGACACATCACACCCGACAAACAATGCAGCTTACCGCCACTCTCTCGAGCTATCTTGTCTGCAGTTACATTTGTCAACGATCAATAATAAAAAGGAAATAACCTTTATGTCTAAAATAGATGAAAGTAAATGAAATAAGTGCACTAAACATATAAAGCACTTGGTCAGTAATTAACAGGGCACTCCGATCTGTATTTACCTCATAACACAACACTATTATAGCCCCTACACAAATTCTCTTTCTGCAGTTTTATCATTTGGACTTGTGCACACTTAACGGAAATTTCAAACATGTGTATATAATTAGCTACACAGTGCCGTTTGCCTGCTTAATTTCTCACAGATGTAAGCAAATATTATATATACGGGAAAGGAAAGGTTAGTCCTCAGTACTGAATAGTGCCTCGCCTTATAAACTGAACACAATAAAACGTATGAATTGTACAGCATAAGACAATAGTGTTCAACTTCATAAACGCGTGCAACAGTCACCGAGATTCTCTTCAACGCTTATTGAACTAGTCCGTCATGTAAAACCATTATTGTTATTATACCAGCCGCCAACATTCACCTGCCGCCGATTCATGTAAGCGCCGTGCTTTTAGATCAAGCTGGTTGCATGGTTGGTAAACAAAAATGCATACACGTCTAGGTGTGACGGAAGATACATGACATGTCTCTGCGAAAGTAATGCATTTGCCGTAACAAGGATATGATGCGGTTGCATAAGTATACAGGCGGCTGTAAGTGAATTCCCATTCATTCAGCATTTCTCACAAAGAGCGTACTTTCATGTGCACTATAACAGCACCTTCGCAGCACTGTTGTAGTGGCACCTGTTCAAGAATCCAAATAAAGAGAGTGCAGAAAGGAAATTTGTCCAATGGCCGTATCATTCACCTCAACTTGCGTAGAAGAAATAAATAAAGCACCCTGTATGCGGCGCTGGGACTGCGTTGTCTCCAAGTGCAAAATACGTACGCCGTAGTCTGTACTTGAACACCGTATGACTACATTTGCACGTTTTGTAACATTTTCGCAAAACAAACTTCAAATGTTTTGTTCTCTCTTACAGTATTCCTTCATCTTGGTGTCCTGTACTTCGCTCTCAGAGAATTTGCAGACCGAGCGTAAAACAAAATAATTCGACTACTGCCACTTTAAAAACAGGGTTGACACATCGCTTTCGACGTCGCCGCTATTTATGATGCTAACGTTGCCTCTACCACGCATAGGCGTCAGCGACTTGTCTCCGACTCGGCTGCGGAGCGAACGGCGAGGTTTTCACCAGAGATGACGTGAACGGGTTGGTTTCTTTTGCCGAATCCTGATCGTAGTCCCTCAGTGCCGTCACGTCCTTGTAGGCCTTCAGAAAACAAAAAATGAAGTAAACAGAGTGTCAGTGTATTCTTTCACGTTTCATATTTGAGCTGGCACTGCACTGCTTGAAAGAGTAACGCTGCCGAGCAAAAATGTTAACGTGAACAGGCGGGACGTGTAACCTGCGCTCTCTGATTTGAACTGCACTACTTCTTCTTTTTATTTGTTATTTAGGTGAAGTAGGTGGGTTAATGTACAGACTTGCCTAAATAAAACAAAGCTACCATGCACATATGACTGCAGCTAGTCGTTCTCCGGATTCACCTGCACTGCTTGGGAGCTTGGGAGCTTCGGAGACGTTTTCACTAGTCTTCCAAAGCTTCCTAGCGCCATGCGTTCTTCGACAATGATATTACGCAGAAAAAGATGCTCCTCGGCAATATTTAAGATACCTTATCAGAAACTTCTCGCGCCGGCTCGGAAGCGGTGGAGAGTAAAGCAGGGGCTTTTCAAGCACCTGTTTCTGGCACTTGCTCGTACGCTACTGGTTTAGGATGACAAGTACTATTTTAGGCTATTTGTTGCCTCGGTAGCGTTAATGACGCCGATGACCACTATTGCCGAAATGTGATTACGTTTATTCGAGGGACGGCGCTGCCCTCAATTTGCACAATTCAAGGCAGCGCTTCGAGAGAAGGGACGTTTGTAAACTTTCTCGTAGAAGCTGACAAGGAGTGGACAGAAGCTGACGACAGATGCGACCCACCTCGAAGTCCTTTCTGATGTGGTCGAGTTGATATGCGCTGTCGGGGCTGACAGCCTGGGCCATGATTCCTTTCGGATTAAAGGCAGCCGCCAGGGACGTCCGGCCGTAGCTTCTTCCCATTTCCTCAGGTGAGTAGGCTTGGCTCAAAACGTTCGTCCTGTATCCCCACTGATCTGGAAGGTAAGCGGCATTGTTAGTAACGTTTCTCAGCACAACGTTTAGCGTAGCGTCGGAGAAGTGACAGCGCTGTCTTGTGTCACCTTTCTGCACGTCTTGTATTTTGTCGCGCTGTTCCAAAAATGAACCAACACCGACTCGCCCAATTTCTATTTATACTGCAGTGTCAGAGAAGACTGAACGATGACTGGAGAGGTCGTGGAAATTCGGCAGCTGCCATTATCGAAATCAAGGTAGACGCCAAAATGAAGAAAATTCATTCACCCCAGCTAGCAAGAACGTTGGCTTAGATTTGGATATGAAGCCTATAGTTACTTGATACAGAATCATTTTAGTAGGAAAATTCTCAAGCCGCTTATTAAGGCCCATTTCGCTCAATTCAGGCGGGTTTGACTTAGTGCTGCTGAGCCGCATTCCACTGTCGGCTTCACCCACCACCGGACCAAGCACAAAACAATAAGATGTCCGCAGGAGGCTGAATCACGCTACCTTCGCATCTAAGTCTTCATTTTGCTGTTTCCTTATTTCTTACCACCAGGCTGAATAGGCAAGGAGGAGAGGGAGGAAGAAAAAAGAGAGAGGAAAGGTAGGGAGCGCGACAAAACAGCTCGCGTTCCGGTTAGCTAGGCCTGCCGTTCCACAATAAATCTCTTAATTGCGAAGGAAATATCGTACAGCGGTATCATGTCCGGTCAACACTGTCTCCGGCATCGTCCCGATCCACTCAGCCCGACGGCAGTCCACGTTAAGTTGGGGAAAGTGGACGAAGAGAAGAAACCCCGTTTTAATACGCAGCGATTGTGCACTTGCCTGGCTGACTACTGTTTCGCGATCCCTGGTTTCCACCTCCGGGTACGCCGAGGAAGCCACCGGGCCCCTGGGTTACGCCAGCGTTCGGCTGTTGTGGCTGCTGCTGGCCACCGCCAGGCTGCTGGCCGTCGCCGAGGTTTTGCTTGGAGAGCGAACGCGCCATCGGGTTGGCCGGAACGCCGTGGGGCGCCAGGTGAGAGGTCTCCTCGACGACGAGGTGCGGCTCGTCCTCGTCGTCGCGAAAGGCCACGAAGCCCCGATCCTTGCGGTAGTAGTTGACGAACACGAACCCGACGAGCACCAGCAGGCAGGCGAACCCGTAGCCTCGGAACGTTATCTGCGTGCCTGCGGCGACACGCGGAGACATAGCGTCGGAATGTGGCGACGAGTCAGTACGCAAGGGCGACAGTTTCGGAGACGCAGAGAGAAACACTTTAATGGAAGCTTGAGGGTGTTCAGTCCTGCTGTGCGCATGTCTGGCTATTTCAGTTGAGGTGTTCAAGGTAAGATAACGAGAAGACGAAAGCGGAAAATAAGAACTAAATAAGAAAACTAGGAACAAAGCAAGACGACTAACAAATCGTTGAAAGATGTCTAGTAAAATATCTGACTGGAGCAAGTATAACAGCAAGGCTGTCGTAGCTCGGATTGCATGCGAAACTTCTGTCCCAGAGTCCTAAAAGATCCCTAGCCCGAGTGCATCCATGTACACCGAAGAAAAGTTTTTGCTGCCAACAGCGCGTTCTTATGGAAGTCACAGTGACACAGCTCAATATCATCGGCAGTTAACACTTGTTGCCCATTGGTGAACCGAGTGGCTCGATCTCAAATAAAGAAACTGCAGGCGCAATCAACCCGAATTCTCAACCAATGAATGGTGAGTCAGACAATGTAACGTAGGGGAGACCACGACCCAACATACGAACCAACACAGGCCCCGACTTTTTCGCATTTCACTAAAGAGACGGCCACGCAACCTTGAAGTGGTTAAGAGAATACAGAAGCTACATGTGTATTCACGGCGAAGTGAGAATAGCTTTGCGAGAAATGGGGAGGGAAAAGCGGCGGAAGAACGCGTAATAACCGTCCATTAAATAAAAAAATCGAGGAGATATTATAGCTGAGAAGCTTGCACCCCTTTATACGCAGTGCCTCACGACTTCAAAAATACCACAAAATGGGAAGAAGTCCAACATTATACTAACTCATAAGAAGGGAGACGTTAGAGAATTGGATAACTATTAGCTTGCTATTTGTATTGTGTCAAAGATTCACTAAGGTAGTTGTCAATAGAATCAGGGCAACAGCCGACTTCAGTTAACCAAGAGAACAGGCTGACTTCATGAAGGGGTATTTTACAATGGATCCCATCCATGTCATCAATCAGGTTATTGAGAAATCTGCGGAGTACTATCAACCTCTCTATACTACAGCTTTCATAGATTACGAAAACGCATTTATTTCAGTAAGGATACCAGCGGTCATAGAGGCATTTCGTAATCAAGGAGTACAGGAAGCATATGTGAATATCCTAGCAAATATCTCTTAAGAGGAAGCGTTAGCTCGGGCCCAACTCCGACGTGGCCTGTTCAAATACATGTAAAACGCAGAAACGCTTTTCTGAGATAATCCCTGGAGCGATTTTAATGAAATTTGTTGCATCAAAGAGAGCAAGTGAAATCACAGTGACTGCTGGAATCGGAATTTCGATTTAGGGCCTGAATTTTGTTTAACGAATTCTTAAAAATTTTAAAGTTCGAAAAAAGATAGAGACACGAAGTTTACAAATTAATAGCTCTGCATAAAAAATAGATATCGCGGTTCTGTAAACGGCATCCGTCAGATCATTGAACGCGTACCAAATTCGAATTCGTTACGCTGTGTACAAGGATTGTGGAATAGCTGTATTTCCATATTAATAATTTCTTGGAGGATTCATGTGTAACAAATCAATCTTGTCCCCTTTAAATGTACTATTAGGTGCAATTCACAGAATTGTGATAGCATTTTTCATTGCTGAGTTACAGAGTTGTAAACTTGATAGTGTCGTTTTCTGAAAGTTTGAAATTCTTGCTAATTTTTTTATAAGGAATTGACGACTAAAACGAAAATTCGATACATAGAGTCACTAGATTTCAAGCTTTTCGTTTAAGTACAACAAACCTTGTGAAATTTGGTGATGTGGTTGCCGAGAGACACGAATTATTGTTTTACACGTATTTATATGGTAGCACCCGAGCTAAAGCTTCCTCTTAGAATTCCACAGTCACCTTAATTCTCCACAAGAAAAGCGGTAAAATACCTGTCAAGTTGAGGGATGAATCTGATGTGCTGCAAGTCAGTACACAAGTGTGATCATTTGGCTTAGTTGGCGTTGTACGCATTTGTGTAATGTAGTTTAAATGTCACGCCAACAGAGTATTGCATGACGGCTGGGTTGTTAACATTTCATATATGATGTTTTAGATGGCTGTCGCCAAATGAGGAAGGCTGGAACGGTGCTTAACGCAAGCGGGAAGTGAGTTTCAGTATTTTGATGTCTGTGCAAAACAAAAATGCACTTGTGCAACAGTACGCGTCGTAAGTTGGTGGACCACCTTACGAAGGCCGATGCACGATGACAGATATAGGTGAGCGTGCTTGATGAACGAGTAGTCGGGCTAGAAATGGCAGAACGTATAAAACAGGCATAGTCGGGCTACTTTAGGACATAATTATAGTGATAAATTGAGGTTCAGTAACAATGGCGGTGAACGAATGATCGGAGTAAATGAATCTTACCGTGCGATTCCAGATTATATACATTATGCTGCACAAGTTAAAATTGGCCAGGATTTCATATTGCGCATGCCTATTCTTCTGGCAATGGGCACGAAAATCACGAGGACAGGAGACACAAGCTCGCTTAGACCATCACTTTTGGTTTTACTTCTCGGATGTCAAAGCAGGAGGTAATGAGGGACTAGACTGCTGGCGCTCCAGACAGCGTATCTGGCTCAGTCTAGGCGGATTCTGTGAGAGGAGTCATCAAAGTTCAGCGTACCTTCTCTCCCAAGGACTGACCGAGCCTAGCGCTTCTCGGTTTCGGCAATCTGACGAGATGCAAAATGTTCACTGTGACGTTGCCGATGAAAGTTACGGACAAATGTTCTTCTAGTGCTCTTGTTGTTTCCACCCTACATTGTCTCAAGTCAACCAGTATTCAGGCTCTGGATGGCGTCAACAACCTGCCCGAGACACCGAAGAACTGGCAGAAAGGCTTGCTTGCCCGATGTGTCATGGCGCAAAAGAAGATGTGGACTATGGGGATCTGCTACGGAAGTTCCCTGGGTCTGAAGCCATCAGAGGAAACCTTACTAGAGCGCACATCTCGCCTAGTAATCCGATAATTCCTCTGAGCATGAGTGCACGGCAGTCACCATAGCTTGCATCTCACCTGCATTATGGAGTCAGGCCTGAATTCTATGCTGTAGGAGATGGAGCCGAAAGAAGGCCCTGAAACCAATTTGAAATAAAGACGAAATTGGGACATTTGGAATCAGCTAGCGCAGGACAGGGGTAGGACAGGGCGCAGGACAGAGCTGCGAGAGGCCTTCGAATAGGGGGGGGGGGGGGTAGTAGTGGACATAAAAATAGGCTGAAGACGACGTCGACGATGATGATGATACCACCACCCGCAACTTGTAGCCCTCAATGAAAGGCCCTCAAATGATGCACAAGGTCGTAACCCAAAAATTTTGTAGGCGGGAACGTACTGTGAGCCAACGGCTTTTCACACCAGCGGTCATCATGGGCTTTTTCAGCGGTACCTTTTGCTTGACGTCCGCAAGCGAAACTCCGAGGCAAAGCTAGCTTATCGGCCGCCTTGCCTCCATGTCTTGAGCATTCATGCACCCGGCTGAAGCTGAGAACTCCGAGCACAAACTACCGTTATCAATGCACGCCACTTTTTTTTGTAACATACCGCAGTGAGATAAATGCTAACGTCAAGGGGAAAGCTTTCAGCACACTTAATTATGAATTACCATGGTGTGTACCAGACCCACTAAGGGGGCTGTGGAAGAGTGGTCATGAGTAGCACATAGAAGTTATCTGCTGATGTATGCAGCAGTTTGATTTTCTTAATTAGTGCAGTTTTGAGTTTTGATGCGTGTGTGTGTTTAAAATAGTTCGAACTATTTTATTACTACTCATTTTGTATAAATAGCTGCACAGGGCTGTGGTAGCCGTGTTGTACGCAGGGCGAGGGTGGGGAATTACACCTGAACTTACTTCCCCTGCGACAGCTGTGACTCTATATGGTTACGCCAAAGTGCTATGCAGTGGAAAAAAAGTTAACTTTACTAAGTCTTCCCCGTACTGACCACCTACGCGAACCATCTATATAAGCATACTGAAGGAAGCCAGACAGTGGACGTCAAATAGTTTTGAAAAGCGACCTGCGTCGCCCATATAATGTGCAATCTAAACTGTGTAGATCGGATGTGTTAACCGTGGTTCGTACTCGCGGATAGATTGTCTTGAATGAAACTCAGATAAGATACCATCAGTCGACGATTATCTGTCGACATCCGCACGGTTTCTACTAGCTCAAGGTCATCTATAATATTATTATGACAATATATTTTGCTACTGCTGTCTACGAATCTTCATCACCCACAGTCAACCTAAAGACAGCGACACGAGAACCGCTTTTGTTTTCGCTCTTAAGCAGGCTACATACGCTATTGCCAAATACAAAACCACGCAGCTGTCATATTACACACGGACCATATCTCTTTCTATATAACCATGCACATTACGTATAACTATGAGAACCGCAGTTGCGTGCAGTAAGGCACAGCTAATCACAAACATATCCACGCACAGCGATGCAGTGAAGATCATCGCTCAATTTAGCACACCGCATCGGCCTGCCCCACATCCGTGAAACTACCGCTGCATATCCTGTCACGTGCCTCCCTACGTCACACCGTTCCGTTGCTCCTCTTCCCACCCTCCGCGTCTCTCACACTGCCAGTTGCTCTCCCAACGGCATACGTCCCTACATTGCAACAAATTTGTTGTGTCACTTAAATTTAAACGCATCAGAAGAAGCTGCGAAGGAAATCGTGAGCGTCTAGCTGCACACACGCTTTGCGTTACCCCTTCAAAATTTCCGCGTGACACATACAACATTCAAGAAAAGAATTCCGCACCGAAGTAGTTGACAAATATTCCTCCAATAACGGCTCCGCAGCCGCGCCCGAGTCCGTGATGAAGTCCCTGCAGGACACCCTGTGCCGACGACCTGAGGTTGGCGGGCGTCGCCTGGGTGATGTAGGAGCAGCAAGCAGCCCACACAGCCGCATGCGTTACTCCTGCAAAGACGGAATGAGGGACGTAACTTACCAGAGTTTAAGAGCGAAAGCAGAACACCACACATGCACTAAGGTCTGAATCCAAGCAAGGTTGTAAGACAATGTCTCTTTAAGGAGATAGTGGAAACAACGGGACAAGCGAGTGCCAAATACGCACGAAGCACCATTAGGGAACGCAAAAAAAAACATTATGCCAGAACTCACCTCACGCTGACTGCTGATGGCAATGCGAATAGCATTCGACATAATACATTAAAGGTGCTGTGTTTAGTCTAGTTGCCACTGCGATACTTTAGGGCGACTGTGGTTCCTATGAAGGGCATTTACGGTTGCAGTAGGGTTATGGACTCGTGGTGCCAGATGTAGACATCGAAGATGTGCGGATACGAAAATGGAGTAGCACAATTTAGTAGTGCCAATTTGAAACATCCACATATACACGTTTATGTAGGAAGTAAAGGAAAAACAAACAAGGCCGCATATTATATTTAAGCACCTGCTCAGAAAGACAAACACTGGATAGCGTTTGTTGCCGATTCGTACATATACAGCAAGAACACAAGACACAACGAAAGAGAGAGAGATAGAGAGCATTCACCACAAAACATCAGTATAACTGCAAATTATTACACAGATTGCAGAGTGGCTTAAAGGCAATCAAAACGTCATGGCACGGCGAATAGAATAATTCGACAGAGTACGCACCCATTTCTTTACTGCCGTTCTGTTCAGATTAGCTGAAGAAAATGAAAAACGGGCTTATGCTAGAATTTGTGTACGGTTATTACGCGCCCATGCACACCCACACAAACATGAATACGTTTACGAAGACGCGTACTTCAAGAGTACAGAGAACAGTCTCGCTTTTCTGTAGCTCCCGTGGTTCAGCATCATTCGAACTGGCCCGACTATCACCTTCCAAATCTGCGATAATCGAGGTGCCCGGCAGGTAATCACCACGCCATAAAGGCGTCTTCGTCCCTGTCCCATACGCCGTCGGTGGCCTCTTTTCATGGTGTCGTAAACCATAAAGCTCGCCTCCCGAACAAACATCTCTTCCGGGGCTACCGCATAGAGTACTGCTCGGATTTTTACTTCTTCCTGAAAGCACTAGGAGCAGTCATCAGAGAAATCGGGAACCAAAGGGGGAATGCCGGAACTCCTGCACGCAGTGCGACGACTACCTTTATCCTAGCAGATCAGGCACCGTTCAGCCGGTTGCCTTCCCTTTCTCTTTTCCTCTCCTCTTATTGAGTGCATTTAGGTTGGTTTGCTTAGTTTCGACCCAACGTGGAGAAGTCCAGTATCCCAAGAACAAAGCAATACGGTTAAACGCAATGCCGGAAAAAAAAGAAAAGGAAGTGAGGAAAAACTAGTGAACGGTGGCTGATGCATTCATTGCCTTCTTTTTTTTTTCTCGCCGAAGGTCGAACGGACTCCGCAGAGGAGTGCCTCCACCGTTGCTAAGCGACCAAATCGAGAAAACGAAAAGAAGAGCGGGAGTTGCTATCCCAAGCCTCTCCTGCGCTATATGCTCTATTTCATTTTGCTCTTCTTCTGCATTTTTGCTGCCTTCTTTCACGGTGCTCTGGGACCCGGAAACCTCCTTTTCATCAACGCGTCCATCTCATTCATGGACCTATTTCTCAAAGCCTCGAAGCACGCTTATGAGAGAGATAGAGAGAAAGAGAGAAAGAGAGAGTATGGTGCAGATAAGAACGAAATGACGCGGCGAGGACAAAAGTTCAAAAGAAGAAAATGAAAATAAACTGTCGACTTGCAAAGCGGCTCCCAGGCTCTGCCGATGGCAGTTGGCGGGCCACTATTTTGTTTGCACCACTACTACGGGGGAGCCTCGAGCCACTTTCTGGGCAGTTTTCAGTTTTCCAGGCCCGCGGCTCGTTATAAAAGCTTTCACCGAAGCTTTATTTCGTCCATCCTCGGTACAGTTACTTGCGCGGGCGTTCTCCTCTGTCGAGTGACGCTCCATTTTTATGGAGACAAAAGCCAGTTTTGTTCAGTGCTACTATACAGGAAGTTAACTTCACTTTTTAGGCAATCCCTCCTTATGCGCTTTTATCGCCATCAGCGGAAGTTTTACCTTCTTCCATGACATTGTGATTGTAGTGCCCTCACTGTAACTACGTACAATGCAATAGAGCTCGTTAGGTTAGGCACTTTCACTGTTCCCGTTATTTCTTAGGAACAGACCGTGCTCTACAAATGAACACGAGTGTTACTCTCTTTATTCTGGAATTTGACGCAAGGTGTATCCAGCACAAATGATACAAAAAAAAAAACGGACACCACATAAACGCATGCCTCCCCGTGTGGTGCAGGTACTGCAACCACGAGTTTACGCACTTGTTGTGAGCATTGAGCTGAGTGATATAGTCCCTCGTAACATTAGACTTTAATCTGTCTTCCCTTAGCATCTTGTGTCTAATATCCGGAATATCCGGACACGGCCATAACAGGTGATGAGTATCCGCCCTGGACGCGGAAGCCGAGCTCGTAGGACGCGTGCCAGGGTTTTCAGTTGTACAACCCCAATCCTAGGTGACAGCAGTTGTCATGGCCATTGCAGCCCGAAGCCTCCGAAGACACCCCCGTTACTTCCTAATATATAAATTTGTGCAGTCTATAGATAGCCTGCAGAAATTTTGCAAAGCCGTCTGCCGTTTCGTAGGCTTGTCTTTTTGGCTATGTAATGTCTACATCCTGTCTAAAGACAGACGTCTTTAACGCTATTTCCTGTGGTCGATTGCGGTCCATACACTTCCAAGTGGATTAATAGCAGAAAGGTAAGAGACACTTCTCGAATTAAGGTCGTTGAATGTCTGAATACACTATAATTCCCGAAACAGCAGCTGTAGACTTTCTATGTGCTGTATAAATAAATTTCCCAAAAAAGAGAAGGGGGGGGCGGGGTATGTGGGGAAAAAGTAATAAATCAAGAAGAAAGTTATAGGAAATCAGAGGCTAGGACATGTGCGCTCGTCGTAGGGAGAAGGGAGAGGGGGGGGGGCACGCGTAGTCTTCTTCTAATATAGGAGCCGTAGTAAACATGTCGACATCATAATATACTGTTAGTTGAGATTATAGTATTTAAAAAAGAAAAATACGATGTTGTATGTTAGCGCCGAAGGCTGTTTTCTTCTGCTTGTTATTGCCTGCGCATTTCTGGACGTTAACATGTCATGCCGACTGACCGAGTTTCTTAGCGTTTACAGTCTGATGAGCATTGTAATCGTCTCGAACATGTGCATACGAAATGCTAGTTGGCATAAAATGATGCTGAGTAGTAAAGCACGGTTTTTATCTGCGTTGCTCTCTCTCTGAACATTGCGAGAAATGCACTGCCAGGAAAGTTTGTGCAGCCATTTACACAGTTCTTCACGTTGTTTCTTTATCACGGTGTAAAAATGCGTTGAGCAGTCATTCTCCTCTTTGAAAGACCGCTTACGTTTATCAGCGAGTCGTTTCGAGGTTTTCGGCGTATCGCAGCTAGGTGCCTTCCAAGAGGCTTTCCCCTCTGCAACGTGCCTGCATTTTTCAGATGTATGTGGTCGTCACGTCAGTATTGACAACCTCCATAATATATGGAAGGAAACAGAAGCTGACATCGGGAGGAAAGATTCGACGGTTATCATGCAAATACAGGACGCTTCATCTTAAGGGCATTGAAAAAAAAAATCATACTTGCGTATGCACAGCAGCGCGGTATACCCAAGGAGAGCAATTCGATGCCGCATTGGAGCGACGAAATAAGAAAATGAGGAAGCCACCGGCGCCGCGTACGAATAAAAGTAAGACATTAGAAACTAAGAAATTTCGACGCATTGCGCATTCGCGCAAACCCTGACTCGGCATACTCGAGTTTCAGAAAATTGGTAAGCGCCGACAAGGAGGCGGGCACGCTAGCCCGAAAGGCGTAATCCTCGTCGCATCGAAAGGAAGGTGTCAGCGCTATATAGAAGCAAAGTTCCGCACATTGAAAGAGGCTGTTTCGCGCATCTGACAGGAAAGATGAGTACAGACATATGAGACGAATTTTTTTACTGAACAAACTAAAAAAAAAAAAGAACTGCGCGACGAAAATTGAGCCTTCGTATTCCAAAGAACTCCTTTAGGTGCCATTCCACGGCCCCATCGGGAGTGTGTATACGATGTCAACACTGTTGGAGGGAGGACACTCGAACTTTTCGAAGCAGCTCAGCAGTCACAAATTTCTCCGCCATCTGAGTTTCACAAGAAAGTTGCGTGGAAAAAAAAATATGATGTTTTTTTACGTATACGCTCTGCACTCATTTTAAGAGGTATAACCAACCAGCTGATTTAAAGCGAAGTAAACGTGCCTTGTAGGCACATTTGAGTCGCCATATTTTGAGAAAAGGGGAAAAAAGAAAAAAGAAAGGCATGTCAGACAATTCATTTACTCAAGTTTGGAGGCAACATTGGTGTAAGGTAACCGGAAAAAAAAAAAAGCAGCAAGCCTCCTACGCACTCAGTGGTTGGCTAGGTCGTAAATAATTGTGTATATTACGTCGGCGTGTGAGTGACATTGTTGCGAAATTGTCGTCGTGTAGGGAGGGCAATTACGGTTTAAGCGGTAATTTTTTCAGTGAGCTAAATAAAGGGATAATCAAGGTAAACAATGGACGAAGCTATAAACCGATACATTCAAGCTCCAGAACTCTGCCTGGGCTTTGCTCTATAAATAAAGTTTATCGGCGGAGAAAGCGAAGGACAAATGCAACTTTTCGAATTTCGCGTCCGTATCGCATCGCATGGGACGCCGTGTATTTCGCAGAATATTCACACATTTCAATCACCCCCCCACCTTTGTTTTTTCTCTGCAGGCAAGGCCGAATATCGCAGGCTAAGTATTTTGTTCATTCAGAAGATGAGTACTAACACACCGTACACAGGCAAATAATTGACTAACTTTTTCTGGCGGTGCTTACGAACTATGACGTCACAGAGAGAGACAGAGCAGGAGTTTCGCGGTGGCGTCGGCACTCGCCTTTCGGTTTTGTGTTGTCCTCTTCAATTACAAGGGCCCACTGTACATATATACACGCAAAAACGTACAGAATAGCCCAATTAGCATAATTTGTTCATCTAGCTTGATTTATTGTCTTCTTTATTGTCTCTTTGACGTTATTTTACATTGCGAGGGATGTGGCGTCAACTAATGGCCATTTGTTGTGAAGTAAAGGGAAAGAAAGTGTGAAGTAAAATAAAAGAGCCCGCCGTGCACCGCGCTTGCAACTTCAGCATGCCGAACGCCCAGCTCTGTCTATAGAATTGCGTTAGTAGCACTGAAATCAATAAAACAAGAACAAACATTCAGTGGTTTTTACACCTACGAAAATTTTGGCGCTGAATATTTATTTATTTATTTATTTATTTATTTATTTATTTACTTATTTATTTATTTATTTATTTATTTATTTATTTATTTATTTATTTATAATCGCATAGTTTCACGCTACGTGAAGAGCTTGCCGTTTGACTGAACCAAGCGCTTCCATTAAGCCAGTAAACCAGTGGTCCATAATATAGAGAAACAAAGTTAACACAGGCAACACTAACTGCGCACATGATCACCACGTTTCTCAGCGTTTCTTGAACATCTGCGTGTGGCTCCCATCGTATCGTTCTGCTTATCGAACGAAGAAAAAACAAAAGAAATTCAAGAGTAAGAAAAAGTTTCACCCGGTGAACCAGCAGAATACAATGCCGCCTTCAAGGATCAGCACTTCATCATTCTCGGCGAAGCCAAGATACAAACAAACAGACGGTGCGGCTCGCTAAGAACCAACGAAGAAAGCAGTGGTCTTCTTTCCTTACGCCCTATTCTACCATCGAGAAAGGACAGACCACCTACATAAAGGGTGCGAAGTGGAGAGCCCACTGATGGATCTCTTGCAAGGGGATCGGATTTTCTGTGACGATGGCACCAACCACAGACGCGAATAAATGCTTGTTCAGAACATCCGAAGTGGAGAGGAATCTGCTTTCTCTTTTCTCTTTCAATATCCTCGAAATGTATAAAATCACAATGAATCGTATCGATAAGTCCTGGATGGTTCCAGTGTGGAAGTGCGCGCCGCCTTCGAGATTACCGGGGCTTCAAATGATCGAGAATGAACGGGCGATATCAAACGTGTACTTTGAGACTAATCAAACACCCTGCAACGCACGATAGTTTGGTTTTCTGTACGAGGGCGCTTTCAACGCCGTCGTTGAGTCGTGATCCCACGTAATAAATGATATAAAATAAAGAAAGAACAAAATATGAAAGAAACAACATTGTACAGAAGGCATTTGAGGGCTTCATTCGGCGCAATAGTGTTTTTTTTTAATTTTTCTTATACAAAGTATATATCAAAGTGATATCGATCCTAAACTGTCTGCGTGCCTCCGGCTCTTTTTGAGGCTGCGACATGGACGTCTAAAAATAATAACCCGCCTGCAATCTGTTCTTCCATAACCAACTCGGAATACAACGCACAAAGAAAGCAAAACAAGAAAGAAAGAAAGCGGGATATTGACTCTAGAGCGAATAAGACGAAAAAAGCGAAGGGCCAAATAATAATAATAAAAAGAAAAAAGTTTAACCACGATAGCGCTGTGACCGAGTTCGTTTCCTTGGTTACGGTGAAGGCCTTGCTGTCGGGGCGCGAGTCTCTCACTGTTCTTTCTTTTCTTTCCTTCATTTGAGGCGCGCTTCTTATGAAATGGGATAGTAGGATGAGAGAACGTCAAGCGTCTCAATATTACGCGATGGGACCAAGTGAGCACGTGCAAAGATTTTATTAATAAATATGTCACCAGCATAGCTGAATCTTATCACCTGCATTTATCGAAAGAAAAGTGAAAAAGAAAGACACACGAGCGGTAGGAGAGAAATAAAGTACGGAGGCGGACATGCGTTGCTTCTGGGAACGGAATAATTGCATCTGAATGCTCGAGGGAAATTGGGAGTTCAGCTCCATGGGATACTTGCGCAATATGCTCTGACGCACGATAGGGTTAATACCAACGGCGCTCGAGAAGTTTTGAATAAATAGAGGAACGCATCTCCGTGTTTTTTTTTTACTTATAATGTGCAGCCCATGACATTTGTTATTCAAAAGTAAGAAAAACGTCGCTTGAGCAAGAACGACAAGACAACACCGAGTCCGCATAATCGGGGAGGATAAGAATAGAAATCATATCAGAACCGAGAATCTGTGCTTGCTTACATTTTACACGAATCATTAGTCCACTAAACATTGGTAGTTTCCTTCTTAGCACCTCTAGTTCGTGTTGCAACATGCAAAACAAACATTGCGCCCAGACTGTCTCGCGGAGCAGGTGTTTATAAAGCACCTGTCTGCAATATGCTGGTAAATGTCGGGAGCAGTATTATGATGTTTCTTTTTTCTTTTTTTTCAGGAGACGAAGCATTTTGTAGCGCGTAGACTGATCGCGTTGACCGGTTATTAGCGCGCGAGTAGGACCAAAAAGCGCTTTTTGATAATTCCGTTAAGGTATCCGTACGGCGAAGGAAAAACTGCTCCCGTAACAGCGTCGTCCCTGACTTGTTCCGTCCTCTGCCGACCTTAAAGTTCTTTCGCAAGCACTCCAGTCTCAGGCAGCAATAACTAAAAGTAGAATAAAAGTCACCTAAAACAACTACAGCAGCAACGACAAAGTTCTTATGGACGCCATGGGTTCCGGCGGTCGGGGCACCGACGACTTCAGGCCTCAGAAAAGAATAACTGTTGGCTTCCCAGTGAACTTGCTACTCTGACGTCAATTATCTTCTGGTACCTTGACCTTCAGTTTTCTTGCGTACTAGAGGAATGAAAGCAATGAAAAGTTGAATTGAATTCTGGGGTTTTATGTACCAAAACCACAATTCGATTATGAGGCATGTCGTTGAGGGGGACTCCGCATTAATTTTGGCCACAGGGGATGTTTAACGTGCCCCCAATGCACGGGACTCACGGGCGTTTTTGCATTTCGCCCCCATAGAAATGCGGTCGCCGTCGCGGGGATTCGATCCCGCGACCTCGTGCTTAGCAGCGAAACACCGCAGCCGCTATGCTACCGCGGCGGGGTTGAAAAGTTCGGGCCAAGGTATCAGAATATAATTCACGCTAGAGTAGCAAGCTCACTGGGAAACCAACAATTATTCTTTTCTGAGCCCGAAGACGTCGCTGTCACGACCTTTTCGTTGATTTTATGTCTCTAGAACGCAAGAAGCTATTGTTAACAATGTCGCGCACGTAGGGAAGCTAGCGATCAATCGCCATTTGAGAAGTGCGTAAAATGGAACGAGAGTGCAAGAAAGCTCTTCATTTAAACGCAGAGAAGTTAGCCGGCGTGGGATTATTCGTCTATATATATGCTACACTGCAATGGAGAAAAACAATGCTTTCTTTTCAATGTATATGTGTAAATGTTATTTGGTTGCAAATATTCCGGCTCAAAATCTCAAAATATGCAATGATTTGTTTTTATTTTCCTGCTTTCTCTGCGACGCCCTTCGTAAGCTACACTTCAATACGAGATGACTGCAGCCTCAAAAGGTTACAACTACAGAAAGCTGAGCAAGTTCGTAAGGATTTATGTTTCGAAAGGTTGAGCGTACAAAATACTGACTAAGAGGAGCGAAAAACAATCGCGCTGTCATTTTCATTCGTTCATACGGCCCGTTGTTCCTGCTCCTAACCTTTAAACTCAACTTAATAGAGTCACTGTTTATCTCCGAAATATATGTGTTAGCATTGAGCCTGTCAAAGGGGAAAAAAGCGTACGTGTAAGATGCGGGAATACACACACACACACACACACACACACACACACACACACACACACACACACACACACACACACACACACACACACACACACACACACACACGCACACGCACACGCACACACACACACACACACACACACACACACACACACACACATATATATATATAGATATATATATATTGCGATGGTCTGCCGTCAGTTGCACTTTGCTCCTCGAAAAGGCCGGACGAGCGTCGAGTGAGCTCCTGAACAGTTTGCAATGTTGTGAACGCGGTTTAAATTATGCATCCCGGAACCCCAAAGAAGAGAGGCGACGTAATGGTGACGAATTTCTCTCGCATTTACCGCTAAATTGCCACTGACTTTTTTTTCTCGGAACTAGCTTCTTCAACGGACAACCTTACACACTCACCTTGAATGAATTCGAAGGGCAGCACCCACCAGGGGTTCTTCAACCAGGAGATGTAAAGGAATCGACAGACGTTGCCGATGAGCCCAATACAAAGCACCTGTTTGGGAGTAGAGCGTGTAGATACAACTTTAGATTTTGTGTTAGGAAGGACAAATGCACAGATTTGTAGGCAGATAAAAGCCCACACAAGATCTCTGCAGCCACATCGTTACAACGTGTTCCTTAATGTCTTCGAGTCGCATACTTAAGAGCAATGTGACTAAATTTCATTGAACCTCGCCATTGCACAGCTATTATCTGGCAGGTTGTAAAGGTGCACATGAAGTCATGTCTTTCATCGAGTGCCTTAAGCTCTCGTCAGCAATTCATTAATCGCTGATGGCGAGCTTGCAATAGCGAGCAGCAAGATGACGACTTGCTTTGTCGATGGGCACGACACCTAAACAAGTAGATGTACGAAAAACTTTGTCTTAAATAAATTTTAGCGAGGTAGAAAGTCATAAACCAGACGGAGAAAAAAGAAACGAAACAAAGGTTGTCATATGATGACTGCGTCATAAGACAAGCTAATTCGAGCCGGCTGTCTCAAAGTTTCACCGCTAATAAAGCAAACCCACACACTTATGAATAAACGTAAAGCGAGAACTAAACTAAAAAGTAGAAGAAAGCTCTAAACATGAAGGACATATATCACGGCTGATTACGCAGAATCAGCACACAGCAACAGATTGTTTACCACAGTATACAACAACAATAGCATACACCAGTTGTAAGACAAACAATGTTTGTTTCTACGAACCAAAGGGTTGCAATGCGAACATGCCGAATTTGCGTCTCAAACATTACAATAAAGCTTGGGAAAAATATTATTGAAAATAACAGTTCTGATTATGTGAGAATCTCTTAAATGGAAGGCTGAGATTTTCGCTAGTATGTGTGACGACTTAAATGTGACTCCTCGCAAGGAACAGAAAGAGCACTAAAAGATTGCACAAAAGCGGAGAAGGAATTATACAGCTCCTAGGAAAGGCCGTGCTTTAAAATCTGTGCAAATAAATCTTACATGGACGTTAAGCGTCATGTAAGTACGTGAAAGAACCCTACGTGTCCGAATTAATGCACAGACCAGGTGATTTGGGTTTTCTCCTATCCTGTAAATTGCTTTGTGACGTTGATTTTGGTTATTTTTAGCGGTGATATTTTACTTAAAGGAAGGCTTTCAAACCACTTATCGCGCTTAATTTTACGTTTGAGATTTCAAGCATGTCAACTGCCAATTCAATTCAATGCTTCTTAATAAGTTATGGGTGGAGTAGTATTGCATATTCCGCACAGCATGTAGAGTACCAGAAACGTGGAACATATTCCTCCTTTCGTTCAAAAAGATTTCAGCGTGTACACGGTGAAATAAATTGACGAATGTATTTTAGTTGCCCTATTTTTGCGCATGAAAAAAAAAATGAAACCGGGAAGAGCGCACGTTTTCAAGGACCTAAAGTTGGAAAATGATACAATCTTTCTACCAAGGTTTGCTACTAAAGAAATCAAGTTCAGAAATTTAAGTATTCTTGGTTGCCTGAGCTGATCATGCGTTATCGGGAACCGTAGATAGTTTTGTCTGCTTGGTATACCCATATCTATTCTAACAACTCGCAGCCTGCGTTATTTCAAACCCTGCCATTCAATTTAATTGTAGGAACAGCCAATATTTTAGCAGCTTTCTTTCACCATAACACAGCGTTCACTCCATTATTGCTTTGTGAAAGGTTGATGGAAGATGATATCGTCAGGTCTATGACGTTTAGCCTATCACTGGATTAAGTAGCGTAGAAAATCAGGTTCATGAGAGGTGTTACTTATAGTTACTTTAATTAAGGAGCTAGGTATATATTGCTAATTAACATTAAACAAGTGCCAATGAACAAATATTGCTTCATAACCCATAATGCAGTGTTGTTTGGCCTCACAACAACAACAACGACGACGACGACGACGACGACGACAACAACAACAACAACTGCAATAACTATCGTGATCGCATACGAATGCAATTAACATGGAAGTTTGATTTAATTATTGATGTTCATTTGCACAAAAATAGATGGAGGAGGTTGAGAACAAACCTGCACAGACAGGGACCCTGAAATCCTTTTGTTATGTCTGACTGCATGGCTTCACGCAAATAAAAGTCTAAGTCGGTGAACTTGAAAAGGAAAAAAGCTTAAAAAAGAATGTGCAGGCGAACGGTGCTCAATAAGGAAGAACGACAGCTTGATCTGTTTGAATGCACACCATTACGAAGGAACAGAAACACGGGAAGGCATGCATAGGCGTGTGCTATGCCATACACGTGGGTGTCCTTCTTACCCTGACATGTCCAATCTGCCGGATGAAGCGGAAGCTGAAGAAGTAGGCGAATATCTCGGACACGTGGTTGATGACGGAGGCGACACCGAAGAGAGTGGGCGTGCCGCCCAGGTCTTGCAGGTGCCAGAAGAGGAAGGTGAACACGAGACCGATGCCAAAGCCCATGAACCACGTCACAACCAGGAAGGCGCCGTAGCGAACCGTCGCGAATGACCGCAGCACAGCGAACCACTCCGGGAGCTTCCGTGTAGTCTGAGCAAACACCGTGCTCTGTGCGGGGAGAGGCGGGCGGATGTACAGAGCGTCAATTACTCGTTTCATTACCAGTCATAGTACCGTTCGCACAAAATCCACGTACGTATTTTGTGCGCTCATTTACTTCCGAGCTTTCTCACTTCCTCGTAATGTCTCTTCTTTTTTTTACTTTTCCCCCCTTCTTACTTTTTGCTGTGCCCCAGTGTAAGGCGCCGCGCTAGTCAACATCCCTGCGTTTCCTTCTAATCATTCTCTATCACTATGTCTCACCTATTTTATAAAGAAAACAAGCCATGTATATAGAAATATTCAGAAAACTTATCGCGGGGGAGCTTTCTCGGTTGTTTTCTTTTCTTCGTGTTTCAGTTGGGTAAAAAGTGTGCCCATGCACTGTGGATCATTCCCTCTGTAATAAACGCCATAATTTCGCCAATTCTTCACGTAAATTAAAGAAATACCTCGACGATATGTCACCCACATGCTTTAGCAGAAATATATAAATGGGAGTAAAGGCCAGAGACCGAACTGCCGCAGCACCTGACTTTCTTACGAGTTCTTGACACTGAGAAACATCAGCAAGGATTTATCACTGTTGTTACATTTGAAATAAATTACAAAACGAACATGACAGACCCAACACGAATGAACAGACATGCTTGACGAACACAGCGGTAACGAAGACGTGGATGAATAAATTAAGGTAGGTTCACACACCTGCGCCGAATTTCCGCGATCAGAATGCGTGACGATCAGAAAGGCCAACGCAGAAAGATCAGCACTCGTCGGGTGAACCTAGGTTAACTTATTCGTCCTCAACATCGTTACCAGTGTTTTTGTCAGGCATGAACGCACACCAACTTGCTCAAGTTTCCCAGCCAATGAGAAGACAGATTTAACTGGCGTTTCTAAAAAAGACGCTAGGAACATAGCGTATCCGGCAACTTGGTTTGACTCTTCGGGAAGGTAAAAAAAACTTCATTTCACGTGAAAAAAAAATATGAGAAGGGACGGAATTTTTGTCACCGCTCTCCTTTCCGTCTTTACTTCCCCTTTCCCTTCCCCTAGTGCAGGGTAGCAGACCGGAGGTTTTAACTCTGGTTAACCTCCCTGCCTTTCTCTCATTTGCATCTCTCTCTTTTAATTTCACGTATTGCAAGGATAACAGCAAGAAAACATGTTTGCATCAACATATCAACAAAACAAAAACAAAGACTGCATATGTGAATAGAGGGGTAAACAACAACAAAAAATTGACGTGAATAACGTTTTGTATGCGCATTGCTGGAAGCAGCCTTTCGCGTTCCCGCGTTCGATAGAGTGGCCTATTTCTCATCTGTGCAGGTGAGAAATATTTACGCGTGATGAACAATATGTAGGTGAAGAATATATAAATCGCGTATTGCGCTCACACTAATCATTAAGGTTAGGACATTCGACTTGAAAAACAGTGGTTTGGGGAATATGCGAAAGTAGGCACAAACTGTTTTGCCTTTCCCACCTTTATGAGTCCAGGCAATGCAGTGCAATTTTTTTCTATTCCTCGCGATGTTAGTCAAACAAGCTGTGATGTTGACAATACCAAACTTCTTTCCGTATTTACAGGCCTCAGCATATTTTAGCAGATGGCTGCCCAGCGATACCACATTGGACTCACAAATGAAAATGCGTAGGTGATGATCTCATTTATCATATTCATCTTTCTGTTTTTCCTAGTGCTGACGATCGTTTTATATTTATTGCAATATGGCGTAAACTTGGGCCAGTTGCTTCAAGTTTATTATGACGGAACTTCAAAGGGCATCGTGACACTAAGAAAAAGGACACAGGACAAGCGCTGATTCAATTCTGGCATATTTTCCAGCAAATAAATGCATCACCATAATGTATGTCAGCAGTTATTACTGCAAAAAGAGCAGAGGCATAAAAGAAGGAAACGCGATGTGAACGAAAAAAAATATTGATAACACCACATGCACTGCCGGCTTCCACGCACTTTAAAACTAATCACGAAGCTGTTGTTATATGCACCATTATGACTAGCTAAAATATTGCCATTGCAGGACAAAGCTGCTCTTTTTTCGGTCGATTTGACTCTGTTCTGCGCCAACGGCACTGAACCTATAGACACGAATTTTCAAACTGCACTACTCCATATGAGTTCTCTTACCGCTCGATTCGTTTCCCATCCTTGGTAACCATTCGTTTAGAGCTATGAACCACCGGTTTGATCCATTAATCAAGATCCTTCACAGGTTCGTTGTTTCATAAGAATTATTATTATTTTTTTTTTGCACTGGAAAAACCATGAGGAGGTGAGAACCAACCTTTGTCGTCTCCGGCTGTTTCTCTTCCTGCTTGGGTTGCCGGGCCTGCGGTATGCCCGGCGCGATGTCTTCGATGGTGATGGGCTTGCTCGCGTCGCTGTTCATCACGACCTGCTTCATGACGATGTTGTCGGCTGGCGCACCCACGTCAGGCTCATAGTCGAACTTGAGCTGCGTGGCCGATATGAAGGCGCAGCCCATGAGCACCGAGAAGGTGGCGAAGCAGATGGTGTAGTTCCGCTCTTTTTCGTACGGGCCGCATGGGTGGTTTGGAAAAGAGGTCGAGTGGTCGAGCGCAATACCCACGAAGAACATGGCAACACCCCAGCCGAGTGAGCCGAACATGCGTTGGCGACCGTAGTTGTCAGTGTCCTCTCCGAGGTGAGACAGCGTCGCCGAGTCGGCCAGCGTGATGGCCGGGGCGCTGAAGTACTCGCCGAGCACGATGAGCAGCAGGAGGAGGAAGAAGACCTCCTGGACGTCTTCATACTTGTACACGATCGAGCTGAAGGGAGGCGAGATGTAGGACGTGTGCCGCTCCTGGTTGTAGTTGAGGGTGTACTCGACCGTGTTGGGCGACTTGCCGACTACGTAGTTTGGGGGAAGCTGCTTGGCCTTACTTCGCCCTTTTTCCACCTGAGGCAGCGACGGTGCCTCGGTGCTTGAGCGGCCCCTCTTACTGCGCAGCTCCGGTGAAGAATCGAGGAGCTGCGGAACTGATTGCTCTTCTTCGGCGGCGACGTCCATCCAGAGGTCCTCCTGGACCATAGGCACGCTCCGGCGGTAGCGGTCGTTGCCGCCAGTGTCCGGGGAGTACAAGACGTGGTGCGTGTCGTTGTAGTCGATGCACGAGGCGGCGGGAGGCTGCACGAACGCCAGCGAAAGCGTGAATATGATCCAGCAGGCAAGCGAGCAGAGCAGGATCGCCTTGCCCTTCTTGAAGCGGTCAGCGACTCCGCCCCACATGGGGGCGCTGATGAACTCGACCAAGGGCCGGATGCCTATCAGCAGACCACTCTGTGTGGCGTTCATGCCCATCTGCTTGAAGTAGACGGCCAGCAGCGGAAAGAGCGAGCCGAACGCGGAGAAGAAAAAGAAGTAGAACGTCTTGGACACGAGCAGGTCTTGGTTTATGCTGGTTAGGAAGCCCTCGACAAAGTTCTGAGGTGGCCGGAACGGCTGTGCGGGAATCGGTTGTTCTGTTGGTGGCTGTTGGCGTTGGTAACTTTGAGTATTCAACACATTTCTCTCAGAATTCGCGGGTGGCCCCATCGGTGGGCCTCTGTTAGCACCACTGCCGTCTTCATCGTCGAAGCTTTTCATCCGGACCATTGTGGCACACACTGTTAGAACGACACTTGCAGTAGAATTTCTATTGCTTGAAGCAACACCGTAGAGTGTTAATGTTGGAGACGTATCAACATAGTTGCACTGTAAACACGGAAGACGGTTGACATTTTGGTCTGAGGTCGAGCTTCCTGAGAAAAAAAGAAAAGGGCGATAACAAGAAACATGAAAGCTTTATGGTAGAAGGTCTACAACTCGCTCAGTAATCAGCACCAAGAAATGTGCACTAAAGTGGGCACCCTCAGAATGAGGTGTCGTGTATTTTGCTCGACAACTCTTCGTGGCCTACTCAGTCGGACGCACTTGAGTCTTGCACATTTCGCACGTACGCAATAAGCAGAATGCCGCACTGCCTGTCTTTGGACCGACAATGTGCACAAAGGGAAGCAGTGAAAAACAACTTTCATTTGCTCCGAGCTACTCGCGCGATAGGTTCAGCGCAGATCGCCCTGGTGGTACAAAATTATTACAACAATTTGGAGATCAGGAACACCTTACGCCAGAACAAACAACCCTGGTAAACAATTTCAAGCCAACTAAACACGTGACCACAGCTGTTACTGAGGCCCGTGTGGCACGTTTGGCACTTCGATGCTGTGAAAAGTTCTGACAAGTTGTCATTAGCATACGCAAAACATGGAAACACGGGGTTACTATACCAGGCTTTGAATTTAATTGGTGTCAACTTTGACCTCGGTATGCGTTGACTATTCTCATGACAAAAGATGCACAGTAACGTCCAATATAACAGGGTGCGGATGATATTGCATTGATAGTTACAGTGCCTACTTCGAACACACTCGTGCTATGCGACTTGCTGTTAAAAAAGAAGAACTTTTGCACATCTCAACGTATACATTTACATTCGAGCTATCAGTTGTGAAGCGTCTCCTGATAGAACAATGATCCAATGTTGCCTTTTATATCGCACCTGAGTGTACGCCAGCGATCTGAAACTCACGAACTGAACTTTAGTGCCCCAAATGCGTAGTGACAGCCATTGTCTTCGCTTTGTGAACATAGCCTCTAAATCACGCGACCTCGAACGCTCTCCCGGGCGTCTCCTGCGGCAAAACTGTTTTCCGGGCACAGACGCAGCAAAGCGCGAGCAGGCGTGCTCACACGGCGTCATTGGCTGTTCGGAGAGGGGGCGTGGAGACGGCAATGGCGCTCGCCTGGGCGCTGGAGAGAGAGAGAGAGAGTGGGCGAGCGAGACAGGCGCCTCGCTGCGCTCACGATCGAACCTCAGGTTGTCAATTATTTATCGGGCAATGAATGTATGCCAGATGGAGTGCCCGGCGACATTCGATGAAACTTCGGCCAATTTTAGTTTGTCGCTTCCAACTTGCAAACGCCATGGTACGGGTGACTAGACTGGTAAGCAGAGCTCAAGGCGTAAGACTGGGGGGGGGGGGGGGGGGAAGAGAGAGAAAATGAAGGAGGGGGAGGTGAGCGCTTGGCAATGGCGCGCGCGAGGAGCGTTTTCGGATAAAGGAATGTGGGTTGCAATTGCGGATTTGTTTAAGGGTCTCTGTTCATACGAATGGGCATTACTGTGATAAAGAAAAAGAACATGCTACGACGTCAACGTCCGAAGATGAGATATAACCCCAAATATTTGTGGTTATATCGCGCTTTCGTGGTGTTTGGCAAATTAGTGAATAGTTAGTATGATACCTCAGCAAGAAATATTCAAGCACTACGCCATGTATCGATACCTTATGAGAGAGGTTCCGTCCATTGCCGTTACAGCTGAGCTTCACGCCAACCTTTTTTGTAATTGCTTTGCGCTTCCTTACCTAGGCGCATGTTTAAAAAATCGGTTTCTAGGGCGGCCATACATCACACACTTAGCGCTGTTGCATTGTCGTACACTGCGAACTTGTTCGTTGCTTGTTAACCAGATGTCTTCTCTTTGCGAGAGGCACGATGAAGAGCATTATCACTGCAATACTATGCGACCAGACAACAAGGTACACGAGTAAAATTAATAGACTAAATAGTTTTAACTAACAACAACGCGCCTTCTAAGTCCGGAAGGACTGTAAAGCAAGACGAAGAGAACCTTACAGCGCTGTCTCTTCACAACAGGCGTCTTTGGGTTGTCATCGAACGACATGAAATCGTTATCTCGTGTACCATAGGAGAGCATAAAGAGAGGAAGAAAGGAAGAGAGTTCATTGGAAGGAGACTCGAAAGAGAGTAGGAAGGAGGGAAGGGTAGCCGTGCTCGCGCCCTTTAAAGAAAATCCCATCACCGGACAGAAGCACAGGAGTTACGGGCGGAACAAGGGCGAAGCGAAACCTTACCAGCGCAGCGGGCGGTAACCGTCTCGTCCGTACGGCTCGCCGCAGTATCCCCTGATCTTGAATAGTACGAGCGCCAAGGAAAAATCGGTCGAGGCCAGCAGCACCGGGGGCCTGAGAGAACCGGCGGCGGCTGGGCTTTCGGGGCGCTCGGGCCGCAAACCCCGGGAGCGAGAACCGCGCTCGGCGCATGCGTCGGCTCTACTTTTTCCGCGGTGGGGCATCGCGTTCGACTGCGCGGCACGGTCGAAGAAGAGCGCCGCGAGAGCGACGTTCGCCCGACGATCGGCGCTCACCGGTCGGACGAGGAGGCGATTTTACCTTGATTCGTGCGAGCAGGGACTGCTGTCAGTCCGCGGTTGGCGTTCGCGAGAGGGGTGTGCGTGCCGTGGTGTCAGGTATCGCGCGCGAAACCCAGAGTATATGGAAGGAAGGGGTGCGCGAAGCTCCCTTCCTTCCGGGAACGGGGGAGCCGTGCCAAAGCGAACGTCCACTCTGGTCGGCACGCGAGATCCGTTATCCGAAGGAGACGTGTGCCCACATTCGGAAGAAGGAATTCGAGCGGAAGTAGCAGGCCGGAAACGGGCGGACGCGCGCGTGCGTAAGCCATGCAGGCAAAACGAAGACGCAGAAGGACACGGTCAAATGCGCTTGCACGTTTATTGGTTGCATATTTTTTTGTTCTCTATGTCTGCAGCCCCTTTATTTTTCAGTATCCTTACCGTTTGGACCACTTCTACGGCTATGATAATCGTCATAAGTTAGAGTAATGTCTGTCACGCTTGATCCAAACATGCCAGTACGTTTCTCTCCAGCATACCCTCTAGTACGTTCTGCTTAGGTACAATTTCCGAAGTGTACAAGGTGGGTCAATGTTACGAGAATACCAAACTTGCATTCAAAGCCCGCATTAGACATATTTACTAATTCGCAAGGACGCTTCTCTGCCCTGCACTTTCGCCCAAGTAATGGCGACAACGATCACCGTTCAAACGAAGATGGAGTGCTTGCTGCAGATGCGGGGGCTTGCCTTTTGCGCATGGCTTCACCACGAAAGCCATGTGTTCATTTTCCATGTGATTATACAAGCAACTTGTGCCTGTACGCGCTGTTTGCAAGAATGACAACGTCGCCATTGGTTGGGCAAACTTCATGCTTCGCAGGAAAGCTAGCTTTCAGGTAGCAGAACGTCAGGTTAAAAGTGACATGTCTGCAGTCGTTGTTAGTTGAATATAACTCTTATTGGTGCAACAACCTGCAGCAGTCTACATACCTTGACAGCCAATAACGCTTAATCCGAAAAGTATCTTCGAACCTAAGGAAATTATAGCAGCTGTTCTTGTCGTCAGGCGGGCAAATGTTAAAAATACGCGGTTTCACCCACATAATTGCAAAGTATGATTTCTCATTACTTCTTTAACAATCGTTAATTATTATAAAGTGATACAGTTATTACCATAAATTCTAAGGGATCGTCTTCTCAGGTAGACCCATCTTGTGCATCTCTTTTTAGTACCACTTGCTACAACATAACCGGCGCAATAGATAGCCTTCCGTTCTCCTTATAAACCAGACGAAAGCTGGAACAACGCCGGTTTAAGCACAACTCTACCTAAAGAGCGCATACGTGAGTCTATGCTTTTTGAAGACGGCTATGCTTATAAGCAAATACCGTCAACTCCAGATAATTCAACAGCCGGTTATTCACAGCTTTGGTTAATTCATTCAATATAATTGGCTCATGGTTAGCTGAACAATAATAAATTCCAACACTGGTAACTTGAAGTAGATTTTTCAGTTAACTTCATTTTTCCAACTTACCTGGTCGAAGCTGCAAACTGTGTTTTTCTTTCGGGGCAAAAGCCTGCTGAAATGGCATTCTTTGTTGTATTTGTATGCAATCGTAGGGCACTATACCAATTAATTGGTGTTCACACAAAAATGCCGTTTTAAAATGCTATTTTTTTTTTTTTTGAAGTAACAAGGTATGGATGGCCAAACGTTGTACACGCTTGGCGGTTGGTGAACGAGGAATTCATTATGAAAGACAGTTATTGTAATTTGTTTCATGGTGGAAGCTACAGCGATGTATTCAGCCAAGCAGGAGCGCGATTAAGTCATTGCAATATGCCTCCACGCTGTGTGTACTTTATCGGCAGAAAGTTGTAAATGATTGAATTACGCTTTTTTTACAAACATTATCCCTCTGCACTAATTGTCCTCTACTGGAAGGGGATATGAAGCGGGATGTTTGCGAAACTTTTGACGGCTTCGGACTGCTTGTGTGGCAGCTAATGTGAGTTTCGCACGAAATCTGACGAGTACGTGCCAGTGGCCTAGTCCGTCCTGTGATTGGCTTCTGCAACTTGTTCGGCAATTTCGAATGACTGCTGCAGACACAAAGCTTTAGATGTAGTGATGAATTTTTTTTTTGCACAGATGTAGCGGACAGTTCGGAAGGATTGTTAATGTTCACACAAATGGGTCACATAAATGGGCTGAGTGATCATGACGAAAATAAATAATAATAGATATCGCGCAATTGCTCAGCCAAGATCCTACTTTGCATGAAAATGTGTTTGCGATGTGTGAAACGTATGACAGTTGCGGGGAAATGAGGGTACCGCTCGGAAACGTGGCATAAACCATGTTGATTATTTGCATATCCTGCTACGCGTCTAAAGACCAGCGAGACGTACGATCACTGATGGATTCATTTGGTTTACCGTCTCAAAGCAACGCATGATGCTACGAGAAGCAAGCACCGTAGTGAAGGTTGTGGTATGCTGTGTTGGATTCCGGTTTTGGTTTCGGGTCTACGACAAAGGTCTCTAGGTTGATTGCGACTATCTGCGACTGCATCTTTTGCTCCATCTAAATGTTGCCGCCGCGGCCGCAAAGCTAACCCGCGACATGGGTCAGCATGGGTTCGACATGGGTTAGCCAATGAGCCAGCGCCTGGGCGAGTGAGTCGTAGAAAAAGAGTTAAACCGATTAAGGCCAGAAAACATAGCGATGGATGAATGGATGGATGGATGGATGTTATGAGCGTCCCCTTTGGAACGGGGCGGTAGGTTGCGCCACCAAGCTCTAGCTGTTATACTACCTAATGTCCTACCTAGGTTAAACAATGAAAAAAAAACTATGAACTACCACGCCCAAATTTTCTGATCCCCTATTGCGAACTGTGCTTTTGTACGACTCCGTCTTTTGTCGTTTCCCTACTTTTCTTCCACCAATCCTCCAATCGCCTCTTACTAAAGCCTATTGCGGACATGTTTGCTTTACCACTGCTCTCGCTGAACCCAAGGGCTTCAATGAGGCCAGTGGCGCCTAAATAAACTACACGCAAATCATGAAATTTGCGTTCACTATATCATGTGACTTGTTATTGTATAGGTACTATTTTTTTCAAATTACCTATCTATGTATTTACCTATCATTCCCAACTTGTATATAGAAGTGTATGATGATATTTTTATGGTGAACTACGACTACTATTTTTTGTGTAAATTAGTGAGCTAGTATAATTTTCTATTTTTACTTATACTGTGCCTTTCCTGTATATCATTTTTTACCTCCTTTATGTAGCCTCTCCCCTCTATAATGTATATTTACTCTGAGGGTACTGTAAATAAATAAAAATAAATAATTAAATAAATAAAATCAACCGCTGGGTAGACGTCTTCACATTCTAATAAAACATGCTCCATAGTCTCCATAATGATACTGGTGAGACTGATGCCCTCTCGCGGACGTTGTAGCGGGCGCGGCGTGGAGGGATAGCGAGACGGTAGTGGCTAAGAATAGGAAGGCACACAAGCCACGAAACCACGAAGCCCGTGAAAAGAAGAAATCCGTTGCGAAAGTCACCGCACCCGCGTGACCACAGTTCGTCTGACCTCGGGTTCGCTCGGATTTCGATGGGGCGTCGGATAGCTTGAAAGCCAACTCCCTCATTTATGGCCAGACAATCTGTGGCTGCATCTTTTGCTCCATCTAAATGCTGCCACCGCGGCCTCGAAGCTAACCCGCGACATGGGCTAACATGGGTTAGACATGGGTTAGCCAATGAGCGAGTTCCTGGGCCCGTGAGTCGTAGAAAAAGACTTAACCTTCACCTGAAAGCGTGGGCACGCTGGCTATCCTTTTTCTTTCTTGTCTTTCTTTCTCCCGTTCCCCTTCCTCAAGCAGAAGGTAGCCAAGCCTGCGCGTCCATGGTTATTATTCTTTCCTTCCTTTTTCTCTCATCCCTTTCTCTAAGCCGCTATCTTTCTCTCGAAGCCTTATATCCATTATTTTTTCTTCCCATCGGGGGCTGCGCGGTCCTAGCTTCCTTAACTTAGCTTAGTTTAGCCATTCCCACTTTGGTACCAAGTAGGTTTTTAAAAAAAAACGCCAGTTTACCATGCAAATGGTGCTCGTTAAAGAACCCCAGGTGGTCAAAATTAATCAGGAGTCCCGCGCTATGGCATACCTCATAACCAAATCGTGGTTCTGTTGCGTAAAACAGCAGAATATCATAACTAGGCTTCTTAAATACCTTGATACTTCATTCTTATTCAGCCACCGAATTCCAGTTTCTACACTTTTCTCAGGCAGTGAAGTTTTGTGCACAGTGTGACTAGGGAATTTCTTGCAACATTCAGGCTTCAAAAGAATTGAAGATAAACCTCAAGAATAAAACGCATTGAGATTCCTCTTTTTAGAGAAAAAGAAAGGAAAACAGACTCAAGTTCTCCTTTTATGTTCAAGTTCTCTTTTTATGTTTTATGTTAACCTGGTTTAGTTATGTGGCGTATGTAAGGCTCTGTGTTCTTAGAGGCCAACAAAATTCTGCAAATAGTCTTGCATGTTTACCCATACATTTCGTGAAAGTGAAGAACGCATGAATATCGGACTCTTGCGGCGAGACCTCCCACAGCCCTGCGGACGACATTATCATGGCTACGCGCCAAATGTTCAAGCTTGCTTGGTCGAAGGTGCGAAGCGCATATGAAACGTAGCCGAGGGCGTGTGTACAAAGCAGTACAGCAGTTTATAAGAGGCACACGTTCAGCTATCGCTGCGTGGGTTTCTGTACATTAAACAAGTGCTCAGATGTTTCACTATTATGATTATTTCAGTTATAAGTTCGAAACATGATTCGACCTGTTCCTCCGTCCTTCTCGTAACGCTGTCGTCGTCAGGCTACCTTCTTATCATCAGTGTCATCAAACAGCGAAAAAAGTTTGAAAAATTTAGGCAGAACTGATTAACTACCCAAGTATGCGAATAGTCGAAACACCACGTATGAGGCGTGTACTGCTGCTGGGCTTCGCTATTGCACTTCCCTCTGGACACGCTGCGTCTTCTGGCGGCGCCGCCACGAAGTCCGCGCATACCCAGTGACACACACACACACACACACACACACACACACACACACACACACACACACACACACACACACACACACACACACACACACACACACACACAGTGAACCCAATTTGGCGCAAAAAGAGGTTCATTGAAGTAGAACACGATGTGGGGCTAGTTGGCTCATAGCTTTCAAAAGATAAAGCGCCAACAGAGACAGTACGCTAAGAGAGAACAGAGACACGACAGTGTGCTGTCTTTGTTGGCGCTTCATCTTTTGAATGAAGTTCATTGAAGAGCGGCGCATACCCAGTAACACATGCCCAAGTGAACATCCCACACTTTAGATTGCACTACGCTTTCGGTATTTGCCCACAATTTTGCTGGGATAGCTAGCTAACTAAAACGAAAACTGGTGTGACAATTAAAGCGATAAATGCTATTGACATTGAAGTCGGCTGCCCCCTACCACCGGGTATCGAACTCCTGCCAATGCTTTAACGTACAGTTGGGAACCGGTCGACCTAACCTTTGCAGATATACAGCATGCAACGTTCGCGAATGGCAAGTTGTGCGGGATTGAGAGCGCTACACAGAGTCCGAGAAGGGCGACATGTGTGTGTTTATTTCGGGGGCCACATCAAGCACACAACGGCAGACGAAGACGACGTTGTGGTCATCGCAATGTTGCTCTTAAAAACTTATTCTTCATTCCGACCATTTCCTTTACATCAAGTATAATTATTACTTTTAAGTTATTATTACTTCCGCCTGTTTATGGAAGGCAGATTAGCTTATTTACTAGGGATCCGTATTTCCTGTACTTATTTATCTTAAAAATCGGTGGTTATTTATCAGTGTTCACGTTTTTCTCCTTCGAATCGGGGTATTTTGATCTCGAATTTGAATGCTGGAGAGAAATCTGTGTATCAGAAATCGATAATACGTTAAAAAATAAAGTGTTGTAACACGCACACACACACACACAAATTGTTTTCTTTCTTTTCTTCTTTTCAGCGCTAGCTGCAAATACGCTCTTGTGTGGCTGGGGTATGTGAACAATTGTCGTCTACGGCAAAACGACGCCCGGGTTTTCTTGAAATAAAATGCATGGGTTTCGTAAAGAAATGGCATCGCAGTCGCGCGTGATAGGGCGCGCGTCAGTGAAACAAAAATAAGAGGTCTATTGTGGCTTGACGTTGACTTCGTTTCTTGGAAAGGCGACATTGCAGGGGGAAAAAGCTAAAGGCAAATTAAATTTATGTATATTTTTCACGTCGGAAAAATGAGATGCGGGGTGCCATTTTATTTCAGCTCAGTTAAGCCGACAGTGATTACATCATACAGCGAGCGACTGTATAAGGTCCAATCTAAAAGAGAACACCCAATTGAGAATGCCTGCATTACATAACCGCAATATTCCTTGGAATATGTCGCAGGATAAAAGACTCATGTGATGCAGTAATCTGTAACTTCAGAGTGGGGACTAATAATTTTGCGAAATATATAAAGCATATCGGACTTCAAAAAGCGTGTCACACCACGCCAACAATTACTTTGAGTGGTTTTTTGTCTCAAATTTTGCGACAAACCATAGGCTCAGCAAAAATTGAAAAATGAAGGGGGGAAAGTACCACCTGGTTCGTTCTGGGATATGAAGTAAAAATTAAAATAAACGAGATAGTAAGGGAGGAAGTAAGTGACGAGGGAAGAAAATGAAAAAGAAAATGATAGCATTAACGCAGGCATAGTTTACTTTTAAGTTTTTTTTGTCAAATAAAGTTCCTGGACCTTCAAGCCTTAGAAATATATACTGGCAAGCCTTATAGCTTTACTCTAATAGTTTTTATACAAATCAGTTTCATTTTTCAGCAACTGTGTGTGTCGGGACGTCTGACACAAAAGGTGGTCACGTGGGAGCAGAACGTCGTGACGTTCTGGTCCTGCTCCGGCACGCTCAGTTGTCTTTTATACGTCTACCTTGAGCCACGCAACAAAAATGCGACCCAGCGGCCGTGTGGGATCAGTCTGCTCCTTTTTCTGCCAGCTGTTCTTTTCATTAGCTTTGGCCAGTAAGTTCTTTAATTTTGCTACTTTTCTCATTTCTCATACTAATGCTTCCTTTTAATATTGATTCAGTCCTGTCTTCGTGTTGTTTAAAAGTAACTTATTCTTCGAATTTTCTATTAGGCGAACTTATCCGACTGGTCTTCTAATTTGACTTTAGCGCGCATATATTGCAACTTCAAATCTGAAATAGGGCACAAAAATTTTAGTAGAAACCCGAGACCCACACCACTTTCGAGATTGGTCCCCAAACATCGCCGAGATACATTCTTGTTCCAGGTAGGTTTGCACCCCCCCGAGCTTAAGGTTTATGGAAAAACGATGTGGTGGAACACTGGTACACTCTCGTCGTATATAACCTTAGAAACGCATAACCTTATAAGGTCTGTCGGCAATTATCTGCAATTGTCTGCGAAGAAACTCTGTGCGGTTAATAAATAACGACAGAACCTTAAGGTCAGCTTACCCAGCTTTTCTATAAACATAGCTTCTCTATCTCGCCACAATTCGATGAACACTTGGACCCTTCACCGACACAATTCACTTACCGTAAATTCTGCCTTACTTCGGCTCCTCCATTGTTGATCCCAGTGTCTTTCGGCATCGACCCCTGTTAACGTTCTGTATAGTTCCATTGATCTTGCTTACTTGGCTACTCAGAGGTATTCTTTGCTCACAAGTGTGAACTCATTTTAAGTTGAGACAGGGTCCGTAGCTTGTCTTCAGCAAATGCACTTGGCTTCACTAGGTTTCTCCCCCACCTTAGATCGTTTGGTTCCCTGCTTGATATATTCAATGAGACCTCAAAGCACGGCTCCGTTAAAACGCCATCGTTAATGACGTTGCACTTCCAGTTCTTACCACCATGAGGGATGAACAGTGCGATGACTTGTTGATTTACTTGGATGAAATTGGAAATGTTGGCACCTGTCGTATGCACTGAAGGCTTCTGCGCAAACAGTAAAATTATTCTGAAGCTGGGTGATGGCCCTTGTTTGAAATCGTTTAGGTGCAGGTGCACGCAGGAATAAGTGAAAATACAAATTTGAAGATTAAATTGTATCGCCGTGCGACGCACCAGCGACGGCTTAAGCTAATGGGCGAGCTCCTTAATCCCGCAGAGTGTGTAATCGTTTGTAAAGTGTTAATACATCGTTCCATTTCAGTTTGCCGCTTGGTGCGCAAAATTCGGCTGTGTTTTAGATAACGTTACCAAAGAAATTGGCAAAGTCATTGTAACCCTACTAGCAAATAGGTCGTGTTTCCGAACCAGGAGGTTTTCTATTTATTTCCACTTGAATTTTAATAGCCGATCAACTTAACAAGAAGCACAATCCGTCAACGTTTCGTATTGTTTTATTATAAAAATCAGTATGAAAAACAGTTCAGCATATATAAACGTTCAGTGCCATATATCGTGATGAGTTGTTTTCTTTTCTTTTTCTTCTTCCTTCTTATTACTTTTTATAGTGCAGCGAACGCAGGCAGCATTGTCTGTAGTATGTCAACTATACCTGTACAGAATACCTTGCGCCATGGCGCTAACTGTAGTGTATGTGCACATCTTATTGTAGCACACAGATTTATTCAGCGCACTAAACAGAGGGCATCGGTGCCACGTCTGTGCGCCTCGTTTTCTCTAACCGAAACCTATGTAAGACATGAAAGCAGATAAAGTCACTGTTTTTTTTTTTATGTTCTAAACGCACTCTCAATCATACAAAGCAAACACACCGAGGCTGCCAACAATCAGTGTTAGCACTGGAAAACAAAAGTGGTCATTTGCGACACAAAGTGCTCAGCGTATCGTATGCAACCGGCACAGTGCGATTTCAACAACATAACAACATACGGCGACCGCTGTGATCAAAACGAGAAACAGCCACATAGAAACGAATGTAAGAACACGTAACTAGACAGCCTTAATGTAAGGCTGTTTTCGCGAATACTCAAGGAGTCTACTTTCACTATACAGCTTGAAAGACTAATTCACTTGAACGAAGTTTGGGATGCATACACCGCTCTTTTTTTAATTTGGAGAGAACACCTAAACTGCAAAAACAAACAAAACGAAAATATGACGGCGTGCATTCCAGTGCCTTTACTGGGCGACAAATGCATTCATTCAAATACACAGGCCTAAAACTTGAGACGAAGTGAGAGGTGCGTTTATATATAAATATTTATAGAGGTTTCTCAGAGGCTATTTCGCTGTACAAATCACTATCGTAATATCTAACCTCCAACAACTGCCCACAAGAAGAACAACAACTAGAAGACTGCCTGCATTCTAGCCAAAGTCACCAAATAATTATTCTTAAAAGGCGCCTGGTGTATTCAACTAGAGCTCCTACGACAAACAAGGACTACATCGCACTTGTAACCATGAAATCTCCGCATCAGTAACGAATCAAGCGCACCTAATAAACCGAGTTATAATTACAGACTTATTATGCGCCTCCGACGCAACAACTTCTATGGTTTTGATTTTCTGCGACCTCTCAAGCGGATCGGTGAAGCAGGTATCGCGAACACCTGTAACGCCGCTCACCTAACCCATCAGTGTCTTCTTCTTAAGGACTAACATCCTCAAGTCCTGGCGTAATAAATTGCCGCAGTGATGCAAAGGTGTCATAGAACTAAGGCACGCGAAGTATACCGTGTTCCAGTACACGTTAAGTGTTCGACAATCTGATAAAACGTAGCTTTGAACGTAAGACTTTAGTCACAGAAAGAAGCAACTAGTTTCGTATCGTAGAGTGCATCTGGCAGTGAAAGTTGGCACCATTCGACACCTGCGTTAGGGAAGATTGTCAACACACACTATCCATTGGATGTTGACTCATCTGGAAAACGAACATCGATGTGCGTTGCAGCTTGCATCACAAAACTAAGAGAACAAAGACGCGTTAGTTCAAGAGAGTCCGCATTTAGGAAAGGAGAATAAAGTGGGTAAAATTGCTTGTAGATATTTTTTGGGTCCCGACGTACCCCACTGTAAATGTGATGTTTCATTGAAGCGTTTACAAAAAGTGCAGCCAATACTGTATTTGCATCAAGCAATGTATAAACCCTGTCGCACTGAATACGAGCTTTCTTTGCAGCTGTAGTATAATCTTTTAACGACGCATTACCGTTTATTATGAGCATGAAACATTAAAAACAACATGAAAGTTTAAGCTTCATAAGGTAAGATTGCTGATTAAAATCGCGCCATTCCTTACATGCGCACTCACTTGTCCGTATTCATGATCAAGCCACGAATAAGCAACGATGTATGTCAAACAAAGTTTTATAGCAATTATTCCCGAACCGCCACACTTTTCATGACCCATGACAACTGAAGCAAATCTGAATGAGCTTTGCAACCGCTATGCGTTGCTCGCGACTGCTGCTCAGCAATATAGATTTGTCATGAGCTGAGGACCAGGTAGATGGCGAAGTAGGAAAACAAGAGCGCTATGAAAGGCTCTGGTTCGTGGCTCTTCAGACTTGCTTAACTGCCGGCACGTTGCTAAAAACATGGACATGAAACTAACAGATAGTTGATGCGCAAACTTACAACAGGTTTATTCTTGTCAGGTCACATCTATATCAGTGGTTTCGATCAGATTACAAGAAACAACATTGAAAAAAAAGTAAGAGGCACAATAACCTTTGTGGACATGTCTGCTGACGCTAGGCAACCATATAGGTTCAACAGTTATCATGAGCAATAACCGCAAACACGATTTCAGCTTCAGTTAGCTGGACAGACGGCATACTTACGCACTTTACCCGCGATTATAGACGGTGCTTCCTTAATCTCTCTAGCGTCTTTATTACCCCCACGTGCAATTAACTCAGTTTTACCGAAAATTGGTGCACACGTGCATCTCTTCCAACGCGCCACAGCGTGCCCTGCTCCCTGTAGTCGGCCACAATCATATTTATGTTCGCGTAGCCGCTTATTAATACAGCACCCGGGTGTGCTGATGTACTCTCTACCACGTGTAAGGGACACTCTGTAGATAACCTTCTCAATACAGTGTACAAACGCTTCTTTGTGCTGCATTGTACATCGTTTCTTGTTCTTGTTATCATTTACGGCGCTGCACAAGCCTTGAAGCTAGCGAGGCGCGGTAAACGATACTGTGACCCCATGCCTTTGGGCGATCTTTTTGATTCGGTGCGAGATATCGTGTGAATGCGGTATCACGACGGCTTTTCTGATGTTATATTTCCTTTTGTATATTGAGAACGCTTGGTTTCTTTTAGAATTACCTCACGGATTCCTGTAAGCATGCATTGCATGTGGCCATTAATATGCTTGTGGCCAATTACATGAAACAGGACACATTGTGGCGCATTGCAAGAGATGCACATTCGCAGCACTTTTCGGTGGAACTGAGTTGATTGCACGTGGGACTGATAAAGGCGTTAGAGAGATTACGGAAACGCTGTCTGCAAACGCGGGTAAAGAAAAGTGCGCAAGTATGCCATCTGTCCAGTTCAATTGAGTTGTAATCGAGTTTGCGGTTAATGCGCATGATAATTGTTGAGCCTGTAAGATTGTCTAACGTCAGGAGATCGTCCATGAAGCTCATTGTGCCCCTTGAATTTTGTTCAATTTTGTTTATTGTAATACGATTGCAAACCCCTGTATATTTGTGACCTGGCAAGAATAAGCCACTGGTAATTTTGCGCATCAACCGTCTGTTAGTGGTTCGTGCCCCTGCTTTTAGTAACATGCTAGCGCATAATCGAGTATGTAGGAAAATAAGTTTGAACATTGCACACAAAAGAGGCGATTTCTTTTTCTTTCTTTTTTTCGGGCCAGCGCTGGTAACATCATTGTCGGCTGAAGATGCAAGGTCAGTAGCCTTACTGTTTATGAACGTATAACTCACACGTAAGCGAAATAATAAAGAAAAAACACGATGCAACGCGTCAACATGGCAGCCTAAAACGTCTAAGTCGAAATATTTGAATGCGCCACAAAGCTTGTCAACTACTACCTGCGAGTATATACTTTTTTTCTAATGAGACAAATGTCTGCTTCAAGTGACCGGCTCTCTTAAAGTCTTCAACTTTTATTTGTTATTCTCACTGTCGTGTTTGCGTGAAATATTTACAATGGTTTAGTGAAGAATGCGCTTTTCGTGATGACAGTCGCCTAAAAAAAATATGCTGGCAACAGAGTTGTTACGAGCATCGAGGATGTGTCTGAGGGAGAAACGCTCTTTCCTTAAAGACGAGCGTTCATGATCGTTGATAAATGGCACAAGGTCTACCTAAAGTGAAATGCTGTATTTACAGATAAAGTGAAAATCGTTAAGTACACGCTTTGTTACGCTACGCACTTGTATTTTTTCTCCTTTTGAGCAATGGATGCGTTTCTAGTACGTCTTTCTACACTTCATTTTTTCGCAGATACACCGTGTGCGGAAATTTCCTCTTGTTCTGTCAAAATGAGGCGACAACGCCTGAACCCTAAACGTTCTTGCAAAATAGAGCAGTGTTTCCCAAACCGTGATTCGCTAACCCCAGTGCGTCTGGAGAGAATTATCGAGTCCTCAGGTGCCATTCTAAAAAATAAAAGATTCGCCTCGAAGATATCTTAAATATGTTCTAGCAAAAAAAGGGATGTCTTGCAGATATCCTCAGTGAGCTGTATAATTTTTTTGCACATGGACACGAATAAAATTGACAACGTGGAAAAGCAGCACTGACACTGACCGGGAATTGAGACTTCGACTCTTTTAAATTGAGCCTGACGTTAGCACCCTTACTATGGTAAAAAAAATTTTCAGGGGCTGTTGGCACATTGCATTTGGATTTGGTGCGGCAAAAGATAAAGAAAAACTCAGAAATGCTAGTCTGTCACGTCGCTCTTCATTCTCACGAGCTTCTATTTGGAAAGATGTAATTCCAAGTAAGTGCTATAAATTCCAGAAAGCAGCACAGTGATTTCACATTGACCCCAGTGCGAAGGTAACATAACGAACGAAATTTCTGTATCAGCCTCTTGCTCTCATGCGAGTGCATTCTCTTTAATGCTGTTTGAATGCTGCTAAGTGCCCGGTCCTTCAGCAAAATATTGAAAGTACAAGTGCCGAAAAAGCGTTTTTTTTTTTTTTTTCATTTGAAAGGAACGGTGACACCACCTCCTTCCTGGTGACGAACAGCGCCACTGTTCCTTTCGCTGAGGAAATTGCTTTTTTTTTTCGGCACAGACAATGAATCCGGGTATGTATTTTCAATTGGCTCTATTTTAAGTCACTACTGAATGGAAAAATGGTACTAAAAATGCACTGCGAAGAGACAAATGTGAATGAAATTTAAGCGTAAACAAGCCAACAGTTTTGAGGAAAGATTTATAGATAACAGACTACCTTACTGACGCTACATTCTGCACAATTTAGGCACAAATTCAGGGGATGATACTTTCTCAGTACTGATCTTAACATCGCACGCGTTTTTGTGCGTATTTATGTATCGGGTGGGGAAAAAAACACGTATTTCACGTCCCCGAATGGCTTGCCAGCAGCTCTAATTGTCTGCAATGCCTAGAAGTTTGAAAACCACTGCAATAGACCGTTCACTCCTGCAGCCCCTTTTTCGCTCCTGAATGCTTCCTTGTTCTAAGTTGTGTCAACGTGCGCAAAAAAAGAAAAAAAAAGAAATTCTATTAAGCGCCTTCCCAACTTATGTCATCTGCCGTGAAAGCAATGGCTGTGATGCATAGAGAAAGTTGGCAGCTAGAAGCAACAGGCATCGACTGCACTGCAAAAGAACAACAAACTTCGGGTGTCAAAAACCTTACGCAGAGGCAAACATGTCGGCGAAAATTAATTGGCAGACAGGTTCTCCGTGCAAGAACAGAAAACCCTTGTGAACCTAGTTAACGAAGAAACAGTGCGTCGAGGGATAACATCTAGCGACAAATACGTGAATTAAAAATCATACGTATGCTTAGTTCAAAAAAAAAAAAAAAGGCTTGTGAAGGCGGCTAAATGCTTTGAAACGGCGTTCCTTTGGAGACCACTCGTGTTTCATTTACCGACACTTTGGCACCGTCTGCAAGTGATTCAGCTCTTCAATGTAATAACCATGACCGCCATAATGCAATGAGTATTCCTGAGACACAAAAGTAATGGATCTCAGGAATGGCATGGTTTCTAGGCTTAAGCGCCGACGTATTTTACAACCTGACTTACTAGAGTTGCTTGAATGTTTCAAGCTCATGCAAGGGGCAGCTTATCTCAGTAATCGTGGTTAGTTGAAGTTCCGTGAAACGCTTTCAGCAACACCGCCAAACCTTCAGCGTCACGTGTGACGACTTCAGCAACAAGAAATGTTTTCGACATCACCGCCCACTAATGTGGAAGGTCATACCTGGTGCTGCCATTGAGAGCAATGTCTAACGAAGTGGAATCGGTAGCCTAACAACGTCGTAGTTGATGCGCGGCAAAGACAATTTTGCTGCTTCCACTTCAAGCAACTTTAGCAAGCCTGGTTATACGATACCCCGGATCTCGAGCGTTTAACCTTTCCTCATTGCATCACGGTTACTTAAACGGCGCATTCGTAACTAGAACCCCCGAAGGCACCGACCATAGCTTTGTCCCTCCTCTCTTTTGTTCTTATTTTGTAGAAGAAAAGCGTGTCGCGTCCACGCACTCTTTCGAGTGCCCTGAAAAACTTAAGCCAAGTCCCACCACCGCCGGCCAAAGACGCACCTAGCTACACCTTGGCTCCCGTTAAAAGGAAGCAACTGTGTGGCAGCCGTAAGAATAGTTGGCAGCTCTCGAAAGGCAGTAGTTTTCTTCTTCTTCCGCGGCCGCACACAAGTGGAACGGTGGTACCGCCCCCAAACGAAAGGCATCCCTCTGCTCATAGGCGTAGGCAAACGAGTAGAACAACGGCGTTCTTTCTGTGCATGACGAGTTCTCCGCGCCTCGGCCGCCCCTCTCCGATGCTCGCCGAGGGAACGCCAACTCTCCCCCTCCTCCGTCTCGAAGTGCAATTGGAAAAAAGTGCCCTAAGAAAGTCATCCTCATAACAACACTTCCATCCGGTTTCCCTTGCGGTAGATCCTGATTTGCCCAGGGTGGTGATCGCCCATCGAAGTGCACCGGAAAGCGAGCACTCCGGTCTCCTTGCCGAAGTTCACCTCGAACCTGCGTGCAGGAGCAGAACAAAGTACACACCGCAACATTTTCTCGTTTACACGCAAACAAACGAAAAAGAAATGACGCATATCCAACTCGCGCGTTGGAATCTCCGTGAATCGAAGCATCCGTGAAGCGGTTACTTGAACGCTACAAAACTAAATGCCATGCTCCTAATTGGCTTCATTATCACCTATGCAACGCATTACCTCATGCAATGTTTATGCTTATGCGTCGCATCGGTCACAACTTTAAAGTGACGCCATGTTTATGTTTATCGTTCGCATTCTAAGCCGAAATGCAAACAGCAGTTCATGTGGATGCAAACTGGGAGACGTCGAGCAGTGACGTCACGAGGACGAAGGTGATGTTCGTAGAGGGAAAGAACGGTGGCGACAGACGTGTGGCAAGAGAAATGTGACGCGAAAAGCCAGGGCTAATGCTGACTGTTTTCCTCGTGTCGTTCTGGCGTCATTAGCCTATTGGATACTGACGCGCGAACGCGAACGCTCTCGTGCGAACGTAGTCCACGTGCTACGCGAAGTGATGAATGGAAAGGCAGCAGCTGCCGCCAAGGACAGTTCGGGAGTGTCTGCAAAGAAGGCCGAAGACGTTATTGAGTTGGTGACCGGCTGCGTGTTCTGTAGCAGTTCCAGGACGACTTTCAGCCCAAAATATATTAGGACATGCAAAGCCGATTACGTCTTTGCACGTTCGCATACTACACTTCGCCAATTGCAATGCAATTCCCCAAATTAGGAGGCGGCAGTGCTAGCGGCGCTGTAGTCAAGGCGAAATAATTGGAAAAAAAATACCGTCCAGCGACGAATAATGTTCGTGGTTTCTGGTACAGAGGCAGCACTTACTCTGTCGAGAAGTTGACTTCTGGTGATTTCCCAGTGGCGTTTTGTATGACGAGAAAGAGCTTGGTCACAATCTCGATAACGTGGCCAGTTTCGAAAATGAAATCCCCTTTCTTTCTTGTCGCTTCAGTCTATTAAAAAGAAAAAAAAACAGGGAAAGGTCATATACACTGTCGGTCATTGCGTTCTTGAACCATCACTTGTTTACTACAGCTCGCACTACGGAATAACAGTGTAGAAATAGCTTCCATGTTTTGCTGTTTCTTTTCCTGCAGAATCTAGCACAGGTATGTGACCCATAAGGCCTCTGCGCGTGGTGGTAAACAGGCTAAAAACAACCGAATAACTCTATTTAGGTCTTTTTTTAGAAGTTATTTGGGTCTTTAGCGTCCCAAGACGTAGCTAAGCGGCGATGATCGTCAGAGTATAATGCTAGAAACACGTACGCATAGCGAGCGACAAGCCATTCAAACAGTATACCCAGCAGCTTTGCCCTATTTTGTTCTTGAGGTGTAGTCAAGAGTTGAACCCATGACATCGAGGTCAATGATAGCGCACTTAAATGTAAAGCCAGTGAGGGAGGTAGCTACAACCGAGTACTATTAAAAAAAAGAAAAGAGAAGAAGTCAGTACTATGGAATGGTTCTAACGTTTGTGAAATTCACGGCGCGTTTGCCTTCACTGGTTCATTGTACATTGTGCCCACTATGTATGAAGAAATTTTCCATTCTATTCCCTTCATGTCGTCGCGCGTTTCGTCTGAACAACTCGTCGACAGTAAGCTCATATTTCTTGCACGCTCATTGAAAGAGAATAATGCGTTAACACACGCTCACACACCGCATGAACAAACACAGGTAGTGAAAGGTTCGATTGCCGGCAGCGGGGACTGCATACCCATGGGGTTAAATACAAAAATACCAGTGTAATAAAATTCCGGTGAAAGCTAAGAGCACCAAGAGTTAAAAATTGAAAGGGAACCGCCTACTACGTCTAATCTCGTGGTCACGTGTAGCTTTAGTAAAGGCAATCAATCAATCAATCAATCAATCAATCAATCAATCAATCAATCAATCAATCAATCAATCAATCAATCAATCAATCAATCAATCAATCAATCAATCAATCGATGAATCAATCGAGCACAGATGCCAGTTACCAGCTAGCTCTCCATCATCCCTGTGCACGTTGCATTGCACTTCAAGTGAAGACCCCAGGAAAAAGCCATAGAAAAGCTAAAAAGGAGTAAATCGAAGGGCCTTGCGCATACTGCATTACCGTGCGTATGTGAAATACGGCGATGTCGTCCAGAAAAGGACTGAGCGATATCCTGTAGATGTCGGTCACTGGAATGCGGTACTTGATCTGCAACGTCCGCTGGTCCATGATCAGCATCGCGTTGGTGCTCACCACGAACAGAGTCTGCACGCACTGCAAGCAGCGGCAAAAAAAAAAAAAAAGAGACATCTGCTTTAGCCTGCACAGGTCGCTTACCAACGCTGAGAAATAAAAGCTCAAATCATCAGCACATATTACATGACGGGAACTCCGTTGCGGTATGCTCAAAACATTGACCACGCGAAAGGGCGACAGTGTATGCGATGTGCCTCCTGCTATGTGGCAATGCCTGGCTTCCGAAATCTGGCAGCCCGCGTGGTCTTTCGTAGGCGTCGCCAAATCTCGCAGGGCCAAGCAGATTGACAGACCATGCAGCGTGGCCTTTGCCGAGGGAGTACGACCAGAAGGTGCTTGTGTCCATCGCCTGGCAGCTCGCCTAGAGAGGCGCTTCCAGTGGTCACATCTTCACGGATATGGAATTTTTTTTTACAAGGCTTCTCTGTTCCAAAAAACTTTGTAAGCACTTTGGCGTAACTACTAATTTTACATTATTACATTGTACTTCATAAAATAGAAGGGAGAGGGACGACGACATATGGGGTGTTGCTCCTCTTTAGGCATGTCGATCTTATCTAAGTTTATCCATATTAATATCGCCAGCCCATTTGTTGCTTAAGTAAAAAGAAAAAGACTTCGGGAGAGAGACTTAAGACTGATTGAGTGTGGGAATGCGAAAGTGCTAGAGTCCCTTTGATGAAATGTTTTCGATTGAAGTTTTCTACACTCAATAAAATTACTTTTGTTGATTCGGTGTGTGTGTTTAGCTATACAGTGACTACAGACTGGCTCATTTTATGCGCTCATGACGTGGCGTCGAGAGTCCATTCGCAGTAGACACAGCACCGATGAAATCCGAAGAGCAAGTGACGCGCGAGAGGCAGCGCGCTCATTTCATACACTGGAGACGTGGCGCCACCTCATTGGCTGCGCCGTCACGTGGCCAATGACGCACGCACTAGGCACACTTGCAGTCAGCCAGAACCGTGGAGCCACCGTGGCGCCGGGAAGCGTGCTCATCTCGAACCCCGGAGGTCAGGGCTTGATTCCCGCCCTGACCGAAATGTACCAAATTTTATTTTCAAAGCCATTAGTTTACTTTGTTTACAGGAACCTCCCTGAGAAAGATGACGTCGATCCGAAAGTCTTTTACGCGTCTTTACTCTTTCAGCCGTCGGCCATTTTTGGTACGCCCGATCGGTCGCGCCCACTACGACGACGGATTTTCGCGTAATGGGGCATTTAATGCTTTCGCATCAATAACTAGAAGTTAAAACAGGTCGATGATGTGTTGATCTCGCGCCGTCACTACGAAACTCACCTTGCCGCTAGACCTCGTGATCTTGCTGATGATGTCCGCGAAGACGATGTACTGGTCTCCCGTCTCGTCCGATAGCCTTTTCCACTTCACGTTCTGGCGCAGCCGTACATAGTCACCCCGGAACGGATGGGCCACGCTGTCACAGGGAAACAACAAATGTTACTTCCGCATGAACTTTGCAATGAGCAAGAGCTAATACCTTTCCAGTTAAAAAAATATATCCGTATAAGGTTTATTTGCAGGCATTGCTGGTATCATGACTATTTAAGCTTGAATATAGCTGCGTTCGAAGTGTCGAAAAAAAGAAGATTACGGAAGGTATGCTGTCAGTTAATTTTCTTCCCATTTTCACCTTCCCTCCTTAACAAGTGTTGAAGCTAGCAGAGGATAAAGGGAAAGAAAATTAACTCTGTTTAAAACAAGACCTAAGTAATCGCACTCGTGATCAGATTATATCACCTATACGAACAGACAGCAACCAATATTATCGCTCATTACGTATATATATATATATATATATATATATATATATATATATATATATATATATATATAACCTTATTGAAAGGTAATTGCCGAGCGCTATAGTCCAGTGTTCGACATATTCGTGATGGCTATTTTGCTGCTCGGCGATACGCGGGCAAACGACCGTGACCTTCGTCGATGGCATAGCTGCCACAACTATACGTCTGCTCACTCAGCGAGGCGCAAGCGTGGCGCTCAATGAACTACTGTTTGGACGATCACCGTAAGCCTATCAACAATTCCAGGAACAATACCTTTTCTGCACAGTGCCTTCAACAAGCTGAGAGAAGAGCGGAACTTGGAAATGTGGCAGTTCAGCGTCCGCAGCGCCCCACACTAAATTACCGATTCATTCATGCGGTATCGCTGTGGCACGTTCCACACTTGTGCCCCTTTATCTCGAGTTGTAGTTCACGTGATTTGTGGTTATGCGCCGCGGCATCACATAAAGGATGTGCAATTTGAGCACAGTTGGAAAATAACCCGTGGCTCCGCTTACCTTTTCGGATAGGAGGCCTTGTTGTCTTTGAAGATGATGCTGGCAGTCATTTTTTCTCGCATGCGGTTTCGAGCAGTTTGGTCGAGTTTCTGCTTGTACCGCGTACACTGCAACAAAGAGACGCGGCAACATCCATGCTTCTATTACGTGTTCATAGTGGCGAAATGTCATTTGCATATCAATGACTCCGTTGTGAATACAAAAGTATTCAAGATAATATAAAAGTATTATTGAGGTGATTTAAGATGGAGAAGAGAGAGGAAACATGAGAAGATAGCGTAATAATTTGGCGTTTGATACGTTTATTTCGTTTAAGAAATTGAATTCGTTATCTATTACGTAAAAGTGCCTTTGACTCTGTGCCATATAGCAACGTTGCCGTCTTTTTCAATCGCTGATTTCATGCTCTTTTTTGAGTTGCACTGTGTTGTATGTAACAAAATGACCTGTGTACCTTTGCACCAAAATCCACAAGACTACAGATACTTACGTTTCGCTTAATATGAATAATTGTGATGATCTAAGCCTAACCTACACAAATTGAAACAAACGGTTATGTCATTTTGCGCTCAGTTCCTGGTTACCTGTTGCCTTGGAGAGTAGGTTTGCATATGTATGGCCATTTGTCCGTTGGGCACATACCTTACGTCTTCTACCAGGGAAATTTGTCATATCCGTCACTGATAAATCAATTAAACGTGCTTCGCATGTCTATTTATCTATGAAGGGCACTTCCGACATCGTAGAACCATGGTACTAGAAGGCCGCTGCCTTATTTTCTGGTTAACACTTGTGATTTGTGAACTCCCTAGAAACATCTGCTCTTTGTTCATGAACTTTGGAAGGGATGTTTGCTGTTTACTCGAGTCACATGCATCCTGTTGCGGACAGTAATGTCCGAGAAGGGGGATAGAAGACGGCGCAGCGCGCAGGCACCGATACCTCCTTAATAAGAACAGCCAATAATAAAATAAGAAAAGCGTGTCGCGCACCCTCCACTTGTGGTGCAACTTCCTCAGCAGGTGGCTGGTATGCTGCAGGAACCGGGGCGCCGGAGGCCAGGAGCGGTCCGCCGGCGAGTCCGACGGCAAGTTGCGCGCCAGCCACAGCAGGTATCGCCGGCGCTGCGAACGCCAAGGGGGAGGAAGGGCATCGCCAGGGAGAGTCGCCACTGTAAGCCCTTGGCCGGCAAGCCTCACATGCTCAATGCGCGCGCACGCTCTGTCAACGCGCTCTTGCAGGCGTAGCTCAGGTCAGCGTCAACGTTTAACTATCGTTCAAGCGCGTTCAGATGTGGCGGGAAGCGGTCTAGTGCACCTGGATGCGATGCGTCCAGGTGTTCCCGAGGCAGGGTTTGGGTACGGGCTAGTTGGTATTCCATTGTTTCAAACATCGCTAACAGCGCGTACATAAACAAGGGACCAAAAGAACGACGAAGACAAACGCTGACTTCCAACTGATTTTTTATTTTGAGTAACACGCATATATACTAAGACACCAAGATAAAGGCGTCCGCACACAAAGCCCAAAAGCGACATGAGTATGCATTCAAAATGCCCTTGTCTTGGTGTCTCAGCATATATGCGTGTTACTCAAAATAAAAATCAGTTGGAAGTCAGCGCTGTCAGGTCACTGTCAATGTACGCACTGCGAGTGATGTTCCCGAGGCATCTGAGTGTGTGCGCCTTACACCGTATTAATGGAACCACTTTATGTGTGTTGTAAAGGAGATTCCTGCCAACATGTCAAGTCTGAATCTCGTTACCTCCTATTGGCTATATAGTTCTCGTATTTAAGAATCGACGAACTTTTTTTTGTTAGAGTGAAGGAAAAAGGAACGTTAATAACTCTAAATTAAAAAGCGCGGTTCCCTTTTAAATGAGCGGTCTGTGTACAGTCACGTTCTGCACGTACGCGCAGCTGAGTGCATTCCGCTGTGTCATGTTGATTTTCAAAGAATCGCAAATATAGTGCAGCGTATCATACGGTCCGCCTCCAGCGAGTCTGTTGCCCAAGAACTGCGCGACCACTGATTGGTGTACGAGTTATTTACGCGTGTAACGTTCTCCGAAAATGTGTGACGCAGCAAGGGCACTAAATACATGGGCACCGGTTCTCTCCTCTAGCTCTGGCACTTTTAGATGACCTGCAGTCAGTATAGGGGAATATAGAAGTGACGCTGCATACATCGCATTGTTGTTCTATTCAAGCTTTCCACTGTGCTGCTGAAGATTGGCGAATCAAGACAACGCGTAGCTTTTCACCTTGTTGGCTGTACAACAATATGAAGGCCTCGATGACGTCAGTGTGAGAGCACTGAGGTCCTCTCCTGACGTCACTGACACCGGATACGTCAGCGTGGGAGCTGCCAAATATCTATTTTGAAGCTGACAACGAGAAGCCTCGACGATAGCTCGGCCTCCAATCAGCGTTCGGCGATGTCGTTGGGATAAATTGTTGGCGATGGACAGGCAAAGTGAAATCACTCATTAACTTCGATGAAGCTTTGTTTATCGAATTTATGCTTATGCAGTTTGTTTACTACAAAATGGCTGTATTACACGAACTGATATCCTAATGCTGTGAGAGCATGAGGAAAATCCCTAAACGACGCGCCATAAACGGGCTGCGGAATACTTTTGAGAAACAAAACCAGAAAACTTATGCCCCCCCTCCCCTCATAACATACCCTCACTTTCATAGACTCTATGACAATAATTAAGATCTTCGAAAAACCATTATGTCAAAAGGCGCGATCGGGAGATGTTTCCCCTTTCAAGAAAAGAAACAATGAAAAGTTATTTTGTTTTTCAACTCATGAATATTCCTTCTTATGGTGAAAGTTTGACTACTTAACGCTTTAACACAGGCGTTAAGTAAATCGCGATGTTCATGAACTCTCGAGCTGACTACAATACAAAAACAAAAATGAGAAAGAAAGGGAGAGACATACAACAAGGGAAAAAGCTTTCAGATACCATGCACGACATGCGAAAGGCCGTGCATAAAACAGAAAATATATTTAATAATTTCCACACAAGCACTTTGAGTTCACGTAGCGGCTGCTGACACGACACATGCTAAGCCGGTTCTTCACAACGGAAACAGGGTAATACTCGAGCGCGTTGTTTATTATATATGCCAAGACTCCTGCTCATACTAGAGTTACCTTATCGCGTCGACCATTGTACATGAAATGTTTCAAAATGCCAAGCTTGAGATACTGAAAATCATTACTGCGGTAACCCCTAATCCACAAAAGTTAGGCCGTGAAAGCAACACGGGAGCAGCTTTGGACGCGTGCGCCGCTGCCGTAAGTAAACTTCAAATCTCGCGTAACTGCCGCTTTCGGTAGAAAATAAATTCGGTTTCTACTTTTTCCCTCAAAAGCAGTGACAGTTATATTATAACCGTACACGCACGAACATGGATAAAACTAAGATAACCGTCTCTGCCACTTGCAATTTGACTTTGACCGAAATGCGAAAGTTTTGCAGCTTTTGCTTGGTGCCCTGCTTACGAAGAGCTTTCCGACGGAAACAACGATAACAACAACAATGGCACCGTCAGGCAGCGTGGAAACATAGCTTAATATGAAAAGGGCACTCTCTCGAGAATGTTGACGAAAACGTGTGTGCACGATTAGGCAGGTTCACTCTCTACGCAGAGATTGACGCATAATTAGAGCTGGATGCATAATTAAGGGTTAATAAGGTAGTGTTTGGATTAGAGATCCGCTAGCAAATAAAAAGGCTGTCGTTATTGTGCACGGCGTACGCACTCCCCACATTCTTGTGGTTATTTCTGCTCTGTACAAAGGATTACTTCGTCAAAACAGGGTAAAATTTAATGCGCGCTGAAAACAAGCGAGACGTATCAAAGACACTGCTACTGGATTGTAAGCCTGGCAGTTCATTGGTATGGTTGTATAAATTATGTATAAATCAGGATGTGTCGCAGGGAGGCATGGCTGCAATGAAAGGATGGCAACGATTGTGGCTGTAGCAGCCAACCCTCTCACCTCCCCTTCAATATTAACCGTTTTGCTGCGCAGAGGAGTATACGTCGAATATTTATGAGAGTGCGAGAAAATAATTTTGGAGCTTGCAAGAGTTTACGGCATTTGACTGAACACGAGGTGTGGTCGCTGACGACCACAAGATACGTCAGGTTCGCAGTGACTGCGGTTCACGTGCACCTGGGTGGTTTTGGTGACACATAGTTCAGTTGTTAAAAAAACGCTCAACCAAATGGCTTGAACAGCTTTACCGGAGAACCGATAAAGGAAGACGTCGACACTAAGGTTAAGCTAAACTGCGCACGTTTCTTCGACGTCTTTTGCTTCAGGTGAACTGCCCGATGTGCCACGCCTAGAAGAATGCACATTTCCAACTCCTGCAAGGTATCGTTCACAACCTTCATGTTCACCTCTGCAGCGAAGAGTAATCTTCCTGGCTGCACGCGTGGGGGATATTACCGGATGCATCAAATGAACGTAGCCAAGCCATAATCATCTCGATCTAGTCAGCCTAGAGTAGCCAACAACCATGCAAGGCGACATGCCGGGCCCAGCCTTGCGACCGTCGGACAAGGACACACGAATTGAGAACCGGTCTCAAGGGGGTTTCACATCGCGCTGGTGGCGGGATTTTTGTGGCTCGCGCGGGGCCGCTCACCTTATAGAGGCGGTAGGATCTGCCCAGGACGCGCGCCGCACACTCCCGCTTCCTCGCCTGCCTGACGCCGTGGAACTCCTCCCTCGTCTTCAAACGTCCGTCATGCACACATATACACACAGAACATAACCCCACCTCGCTGCGAATTCACGACGACACACACTGAAGCGGCAGCCGCCACTGAGAGGATAACCAAGCAATAACGAAGGCATGCACCCCCACTACGCCTCTTCCTGCGCCCTCTTCGCTTCTCTCGCGATCCGTCGTCACTTACGCGACCCGTGCAAAACGTCTGTGCGCAGGCGCGTGCTGCAACAGCTACTGTGCTCCAAAAGATAATGCATGTGTGCACTTAGTGCGCCGTATAGGGTGCAGTGCGCTTTGAAGCGGGACAAGTGCATAAAAAAGAAACAAAAGCACGGGCAGCAAGGCAAAGCAGAACGCAAGGTCACGTGACTATTGCGAGGTCAGCAGTGTCGCACGGTGCACATTGAACCTGTGCGTTACGTAGCCGTCGATCACGCAGTAAACAGTAAGAAAGTTCTGTGCAAGGAAAGTGCGGAGAATGTCGTTCTTGGCCTGTGGGACGCCGTTTAGTCGCCGCAATCTGCTGCTGTCGCACGAAACGCACGATGTCGAAACTGCAACATTCTTGTAGCTGCTTTGCTATCGTCAGAATTAAAATTGTCGTCATCATCGGTACACTGCAGGATGAAGCTATCTCCCAGCTATAGGCATGGTCAGGTTATGTCATATTGTGGCTCGAGTAAACGTCGAGAAGACAAACTGAATTCGAAGCCGATGTTTAAGCAAATTGTGTTCCCAAGAGGTTCATCCTGCAGTCTTGTCAAGACCAGGACGAATGCACAACTACAAAATGTTTGTTCCACATGAAATGGCTCAGAATCAAGTTTATACTGCTTGAGCAAATGAGATTATGCAGTGCCGAAAAAAACGGCAACCTGCGCACGTTTTATTAATAAACTAGGCGTGGCCAATGCGACCAAAGCAGACCGCGCACAGTCAATCAGCACTTTGAAGATGCATTTATCGAGGCAAAACAGTCAAAGTTCATATTGGCTGTTGCTCACCAGCATTAGGATGAGGATGAAGCTTTGAGCAACAGTCTGTTATTGTCGACAAAATTCAAAAGCGTTGAAATTTACATTGACTATTGTTTAAAAAGTTAAAATTAAATAATCGGATTTTACGAGCCAAAACCACGATTTGATTATGAGGCAAGCCGTAGTGGGGGACTCCGGAATAATTTGAATCAACAGGGGTTCTCTAACGTGTACCAAAATCAAAGTACGCAGGTGTTTTCGCACTTTGCCTCCATGAAAATGTGGCCGCCGAGGCCGGGATTCAATTCCGCAACCTTGTGCTTAGCAGCCCAACACCATAGCCGCTAAACAACCATGGCGAGTCATTGACTTATTGTTTACCAGCATCATGATGGAAGTGACAAAGCGTTGAGCAAGCATCTGTTAGTCAGAACTAATATATTGCAACTCTGGTGGTAAGCAAGATCCATCTCGCGATGTCACATAAACTGGAACAGCACTGTTCAGTTCACGAACTCAAATGCACAGTTTGCAGAAAAAATAATTCTATTAATCGCTCGCTCATGCAAAATAAAATAAAAAAATGCAGCTTTTATGTCTTCGAAGTCTTTGCACGTTTTAGCTTTAAAATGATGAGAAAGGCTGCACAGAACTACAATAAACAGTAATTCAATGTCTTCTAATGAAAACTTCAATAGCAAAAGGTTCGCATCTTCAACAAAATTGAGTGCATGTATTTTCTCACTCAAGACGCACACATCCTTTTTAATAGGCACAAAGAAAGTTTGACGATGAAGCGCTGGTTTTATGTCAAATTAAGTGATCAGACAAGCTCTAAGCTGCATATATCAGCGTGCTTTCCATCATGCCAGTTTGTACTCTGCATGATGCAGTGTTGCAGCTAACCAATGAGTGCAAAGATGTGCAACTTGTCTTGCTGCAGTATGTTTAAAAGTGCGAAATATCACGTTTGCAGATGTTTTCATACAACATGACGTACTCCCACTGAATCATACAGCAGATGCAGTTTTCTCTAATGAATTTTCAAAAAATTATTTTCATTAGGATGTGACTACAAGAAAGCAACCAAGACGAGCGGCTTGGAAATCGCTGGATTACGGGGTGAAGCTTAAGTACAACTGCCATGAAGCCTAAATATGCAGCAAAGTTTCAGCAGAAACTGCCTCAGAATAAAATAAAAAGATTCAGTGATGCATCACTTCCAGTTCGTTCTGCTCTTTCTGGTTTCTTATTTTTTTTTCTTTGGCGAACATTCTGTCCCACTTTTTTTTTATTGTAACCTGCCAACTGTAAACGCAACGGCGTTCTATTTATTTCTGAGATGCGAAAGTTGTCTTTAGCAGTTTTGTCGCTAAAGTTTTTACGCGCTGCTCCAAGCAGCATACCCAAACTCGTAATAATAGCTTGCCCGATTCCGTTCCTGCAGCTATGCAAATAGCCCTACACAGTGCTGTTGCTTCACGAATATTTAGAAGACGCAGTTACTTCATTCCTTCTTTCGTATCGTATCGTCTTTTTTTAACCCTCGGAAACATTTTTTGCATTATAGGTAACAGTAACAAATAAGCTAGGCCCACGTAAGCAAAAGAACTGTAGCAAGCATAACGCTGTGCATTGTGCAGTCACGTGCGGTGTCTGCATTACAATAACAAATTTTGAACACAAGGCAACTTACACTGTCAGGCAGTTTAAGTTTTGGTACTCGACCAACAATTCCTTTCTCGCCATGCATCTATAGCACACAGCAGCAAAGGCGACGGTTTAACCTCTTTGTTTACCAACCTAGCACGACACAGCACATGCCCCTTTATGACATAGTTTTCTGACGCTGTAAACATTTGTCCCTCTTTTCGATAGAGTTAGAGTACGTGCAACCATAAGGTTAGCCTATTCTCAAGCACAGTAGTGTCCAAATAGACATGTCACTATGATGAAAGAACTTGTTACTATGTTATACTGTAAACACAAAAAGCAAAACAGAAAGAAAGAAGCCAACCAATAAACATACTACTCATAAAACAAAAGAGGAGGAACAAAAAATTTGAAATTACCACAAGATTTTTCCGGCGCTCGAACTCTTGCCTTGCCTAGAACAAAATAGGCGATAAAACAACTGAAAAAATTCAAAACATCAACAGGTGTTGTAAAATAACGCGTGTGAGCAAATCAAGATAATGATCATGCATTGATTTCAGCAGAAAGATTCACAAACTGTACAACGAGCTGAAGATGATTTGGACTCCACTTTGCTAACGGCTTGATTGACTTTGTTGATTAATTGTCCTTAAACAACGTTACTTAGGACCTTGTTACAAAGGGCTTGCACATCGCAGCTGATAGTGCGCGTTATATAAAAATGAAAAGTAAAAAAAATTATTTGAAGTAAAACTACTCAGATCACAAAATTTAAGCGTTTCCAGTATTCCAGCCGCTGCGAAGACTCAACGGAACCGGGTACAGTTTACGTTACCTTGTGCACTAAAACAGAAAAAAAAAACTGAATTACAGAGCAACTAAGCGGTAAATTGCATGGTTTAGAAGAAAACATATTAAAAATATTCCGTAGCAAAGACAGAATTAACAAACAGATCGTAGCGCCAGTTCTCGCGCATGTTTTGTCTATTCTTTGCCGATGTGAAAATTATTGCGCTATAGGACAGCAAGTGAGACAACAACAAAGGTGGGATGACATAAAGCGAACAAGATGAAACTGATTATTGGCATACAACCTTCCATCCTCTATAATAGGCAGCAATGGTGGTCGCCGCTTGCCGTTTACGCAAGAATTCACGACGAGCCTACCGACGGAGAAAGAAGAGAAAGAAGAAGAAAAGAAACGAAACAAGGAAAATCAGAGAAAACCTAAAACGTAAGAACACAAGAACAAAACATAATATTTCGTGCCTCCGCGTCTCTGCGTTTGCTTTGAGGCAAAGTTCCGTGACGTCACTCGTGCCCCGAAGCACAGCGTGCGGGGCAGCGCCCGGAGGTGTACTAAGACTTAAAACTCACCTTCCAGCACTTGTAGTTGCTAGACAGGATGACTTGACTTTCGCGCATGCGCAGAAACCTCTCCCTCATGACGAATCCCCTCCAGGTCTTCTGGATCAGGATGGCCAGTTCGTTCAACCGCTCGCGCCGGAATTCCTCCAGTTCGCAAACCTAGAAGAACGAACAGGGGTTCTCGATAACATACCAAGCTGTGCATAGATTGTGCTATGCGAAGTTAAAAGAAAAAAAAAGCAAGAAGAACAAAATGGGTGCAACGAACGAGTGCCGCAATACGTTGCTTACATGGTGAAGTGAGGTCAAATGTTTTCTACATAACTAGACTAGACGAACACAGAAGGCAAAACTTTATTTAGACAAAACTGCCGATTGATGTTTATCTCACACCGGCTCTTCTACCAGTTTTTCTTCGTGATTTACATTTACGCACTAGCAGTGAAAAACTAATACTTCGTTATCAGTAATCAGCGCTTTAACATATAGAAATATCGTTCAAGACTTGCATTAAATGATGCGCCATCTTCAAGAATGCGCCCCTTCCTTTACATCTGGCTTCTTCTCGCAGCGAATCATAATGCGGCAAAGCACGCTTTAAAGGCAACGCCGAAGTTTTGAGATGCCGAAGCGCAACCCTGGGGCGCAGATTGTAGAAATATTTTGATGCTACAGTAACGTTGAGGTTTGCGTAATAAATAGCATGGCAATAAATTTCAATATATTTAATTTAAGGCGCTCGATGCCGAGGGGCCCATAGCAACAGCATAAAGCAGGGTAGTAAACAATACTACTGTCTCAATAAGCCATCTCCATGTTTGACGAAAAAAAGCTGGGTCCGCAGCGCAACTGCAAATTCCATGACTTCGATTACAAATCACGTCCACATGGACGACACTGAGCAGCAGCTTCCATGCTAAATATTCGCTGCGACGCTTTTGTAGAATGCGTACAGTGCGACTCCACTTCGAACATAACCTATAACGTATCATAACGTATCACATAGGGCACACGAACTTCAGCAGTATACTCCCTTTCCGCTGCACCTCCAAATTTAAGCGTAACAACAAAGTATCTCAGCATCATATGGGCCCATATGGAGCTTAGTAAGGATGAGCACAAATTGGTAGGAAGACAAGGGTGGAACTTGACAGGAAAAGTCTCAGCTTTGCCATTTCATTCACAATTTCAGCTCAATCTTACTTAGCTCGTAGCAACTAGTATGGCGCCATGACAACGACACAACATAAAAGAGACAGAAACTGGCTTTCCTTCGCACAGGTCATGGCCGCGCAGATTCCGATAGTTCGCAAAGAGCGCAGTCTGCAAACGTATGCTAAACACTAAGCGCTCACCAGGGCGCAGTCGGATGAAGCGACCCGCGGTGGCGAGTAAACCATCACGACCGAGAGTTTCGTTTCGCAAGAACGCGACGAGCTACACTTTATCTCGAGCAGCCTTGAGCCTCGCGTTCTGTGGAGCTACTGTGGAGATCCCCGTTCGCCGCCGGCACACCTTTCCCGTTTCCCGTTTCAGCCTACGCTCGCGCCGCCTGTCGTCGAGCGAAAGAAGAGCTTCTAGAACGGCCTCCGCTCGCGAGGTGGTGCCACGGGCTCTTTCTGTAATTCACCGACCGTGGGTCTCCGGTGCCTTGTGAGTCGCAACGCCGTTGCGAGTTCGAGCGGCGTGCGCCGGGCGTACTGCTACGTTGTTGAGCGTTGCTTCTAATAACTTTCTACTCCTTTGTCGAAATATTTAATGGTAACTAGTAGTAGGGCTGTGCGAATATTCAAATTTTCGAATGCGGGTCCAATATTTGTTTCGTTCGAATACTATGAGGGACAACAGTGGTTGCTCCAATCCGCAGGGAGAAACAGCGATGCAAGTATTAGAAACATTTCCTAACGACCCTGCTGCAGGCGAACCGCGGTTGCCCCGCAGCCAAACCAGTTCGTAAGAGAACGCAAGAATAATATAATCTTTGCACAATAGTTTAAAGTCGTGAAATGAACATATCTCGCCATATACAGCCGGCTAATTTGCCTAATAGAACACGTCACTGGCCTAGTTGGCGCATCTCTATGACCAGAATTAAGGCGCAGCAGTAAGAACATGGGCGACAGAAATGACACGGAGAGACGAACTCAGTTATGGTCAGGGCTGCTTTAGAGAGACGCGTTCGGCTGTTTAGCGTTGACCGTTTGAGGTCAGCCGCAACTCGGTTGCCCATGAAAGAGCTGACTCTGTTACCGACGCAGACATCATGCATACTATCAGCTCGTCTCTTCCAGACGAACTGAGCGCTGCTTACTGTCCATGGTGCGCAGAGGCCATATCTGCCAAAGCTATACAATGATATTCGCAGAAGACATCAGAGACAAGAAGGACGCCAGTTCTTCTATAGCAACGTAAACGAAAGACCAGCGAAGCTGCAGAAAGACCGGGATATAATGTCTGGTGCCTCTGATCCTCCCGAGGATTATCTGCACTACGAACACGCTGCCTGTCGCTGCCTATTGCGCCGTTGCTAATCGCTGATCTCTTGGACGGCCCAACGGCGCGTCGTATATATCCCAATAAATCCCCGTCGGCTCGCATTTCCAGCTGCGGTGGTCCCTTCTCTCTTTAGCTCTTCAACACGGCTTCCCCAATCACCACGCCAACGAACGCGCACACGTTGTGCACTTGGTAATAAATAAGTGCAAGAAAACTAAGGAAAGAACGCCAGGGTTACCGGGTTGGACTACGAATAGCCAAATTAGGCTACTTCTCGTCCCAAGTTGGCTTCAAAAGTTTTCTTTTGGCTATGTCATTATATTTGGGCTACATATTTTGTTTTTGTTTCTGAACACTACTCCTCTCACCCTTCACAACTTGTCTCCCCTAGAGCCCCTAAACAAGCTACACTGAGAAGGGGTCGGACGCTAGGTCATCATTTTAGCGGATGATCATGTGAGGTTGTCCTTCGCATACCGAATTCGGTAGCAATAAAAATGTTGCATATCATCAGTTGGGCTGCCAGTCACCAAGTGCCCTGGCTTGCTGATGAATTTTTGTGCGAGCCTGCATTGCTGCACTCCTTGATCTGGTGCTGCGAGTGCAAGTGCAGAGAAAAAGTCAAACACGACATATTTCCCCTGGCTACGCAACTGCTTGTGAGCCATTCAGAGCATGATGCCGGGCCGGCCCGCCCACTCCAAGGCACAATGACCCGAAGTGAGTCCGCTAAACGTTACCAATCACAGTTTAAATCCGCATCGCCTAAGAACTTCAGCAGGAGCCGAAACACCTCCAGCCTGCATGTTCAGTGTCCTCACGGAAACATGTCTACGCTAGCTGAAGCGCTTCACAAAAAAAAAAAAAAATCCTTGTGTAGCGAGTCTCGAACACTGCAACAAATATGTTTCAACATGTCATAGAGTCTTACACGTCACAGACAAGAGCGACGCAGCAAATCTGACCTTGTTTAGCCATGCAGGAGTACGCGCTGACCCCGTGCGATGGCGATACAACAGGGAGGCTTCTGGCCTGCTGAGTCCCGTCTTCGCACAGGACTGGTGAGACAGTAACGATAAAGACTGGAAATGACTGGCGATGGCCTGAATTAGAAGGTGTCGAGGGTCTCTAGGAGCGTCCTTTGCTGGCCTAATGTCTAATGCATCGCGAAGAAGTCTGCCAGCCACCTCATTTCCCACTACACCTACGTGCGAGAGGAGCCATTCAAACTTTATAGCAAATCGGAGGCAGCTCATTTTTTAACACGATAGCATTGTAAGGGCCCCGTGTCGCAGAACATGCGGTGCCGGCGACGGCGGCGTTGTTCGTGAGAGAAAAATCATCCCGAACCACGGGATGATTCGGGCGTCACTGAAATAATTGAATTTCTCAAAGAAAAATGCCTCAGAAAATTCGTAAGGTACGACTTACCCACAACCTACAGACATGATAGCGTCGGATTGTAATTTGAATATACGAGAAAACAATTTTTTTTTTTGCGCGGAAACTCAAACACAAGCCCCTTTTCCAGCTGCCGTTTGAGGTTTCACGCGACTGTGCGCTACCTCTGGGATCGGTCCACGCAAAAGGCCGTGTTTATACCCTACATCCAGTCATGATGACCAGGAAGTCGAAAGCTTCTATGAAGACGTGGAATCGGCGATGGGTAGAGTGAAAACAAAATACACTATACCAATGGGCGACTTTAATGCCAAGGTAGGCAAGAAGCAGGCTGGAGACAAAGCAGTGGGGGAATATGAAATGGGCACTAGGAATAGCAGGGGAGAGTTATTAGTAGAGTTTGCAGAACAGAATAATATGCGGATAATGAATACCTTCTTCCGCAAGCGGGATAGCCGAAAGTGGACGTGGAGGAGCCCGAACGGCGAGACTAGAAATGAAATAGACCTTATACTCTGCGCTAACCCTGGCATCATACAAGATGTGGACGTGCTCAGCAAGGTGCGCTGCAGTGACCATAGGATGGTAAGAACTCGAATTAGCCTAGACCTGAGGAGGGAACGGAAGAAACTGGTGCATAAGAAGCCGATCAATGAGTTAGCGGTAAGAGGGAAAATAGAGGAATTCCAGATCAAGCTACAGAACAGGTATTCGGCTTTAACTCAGGAAGAGGACCTTAGTGTTGAAGCATTGAACGACAATCTTGTGGGCATCATTAAGGAGTGTGCAATGGAAGTCGGTTGTAACTCCGTTAGGCAGGATACCAGTGAACTATCGCAGGAGACGAAATATCTGATCAAGAAACGCCAATGTATGAAAGCCTCTAACCCTACAGCTAGAATAGAACTGGCAGAACTTTCGAAGTTAATCAACAAGCGTAAGACAGCTGACATAAGGAACTATAATATGGATAGAATTGAACATGCTCTCAGGAACGAAGGAAGCCTAAAAGCAGTGAAGAAGAAACTAGTAATTGGCAAGAATCAGATGTATGCGTTAAGAGACAAAGCCGGCAATATCATTACTAATATGGATGAGATAGTTCAAGTGGCTGAGGAGTTCTATAGTGATTTATACAGTACCAGTGGCACATACGACGATTATGGAAGAGAGAATAGTCTAGAGGAACTTTAGATCGAACAAGTAACGCCGGAACAAGTAAAGAAAGCCTTGGGAGCTATGCAAAGGGGGAAGGCAGCTGGGGAGGATCAGGTAACAAGAGATTTGTTGAAGAATGGTGGCCAGATTGTTCTAGAAAAGCTGGCCACCCTGTATACGCAATGCATCATGACCTCGAGCGTACCGGAATCATGGAAGAACGCTAACATAATCCTAATCCATGAGAAAAGGGACGCCAAAGACTTGAAAAATTATAGACCAATCAGCTTACTGTCCGTTGCCTACAAGCTATTTAATAAGGTAATCGCAAATAGAATCAGGAAAATCTTAGACTTCTGTCAAGCAAAGGACCAGGCAGGATTCCGTAAAGGCTACTCAACAATAGACCATATTCACACTATCAATCAGGTGATAGAAAAATGTGCAGAATATAACCAACCCTTATATATAGCTTTCATTGATTACGAGAAAGCGTTTGATTCTGTCGAAACCTCAGCCGTCATGGAGGTATTACGGAATCAGGGTGTAGACGAGCCGTGTGTAAAGATACTGAAAGATATCTATAGCGGCTCCACAGCCACCGTAGTCCTCCATAAAGAAAGCAATAAAATCCCAATAAAGAAAGGCGTCAGGCAGGGAGATGCGATCTCTCCAGTGCTATTCACAGCGTGTTTACAGCAGGTATTCAGAGACCTGGATTGGGAAGAACTGGAGATAAAAGTTAATGGAGAATACCTTAGTAACTTGCGATTCGCTGATGATATTGCCTTGCTTAGTAACTCAGGGGACCAATTGTAATGCATGCTCACTGACCTGGAGAGGCAAAGCAGAAGAGTGGGTCTAAAAATTAATCTGCAGAAAACTAAAGTAATGTTTAACAGTCTCGGAAGAGAACAGCAATTTACAATAGGTAGCGAGGCACTGGAAGTGGTAAGGGAATACATCTACTTAGGGCAGGTAGTGACGGCGGATCCGGATCACGAGACGGAAATAATCAGAAGAATAGGAATGGGCTGGGGTGCGTTTGGCAGGCATTCTCAGATCATGAACAGCAGGTTGCCATTATCCCTCAAGAGAAAAGTGTGTAATAGCTGTGTCTTACCAGTACTCACCTACGGGGCAGAAACCTGGAGGCTTACGAAAAGGGTTCTACTCAAATTGACGACGACGCAATGAGCTATGAAAAGAAGAACGATGGGTGTAACGTTAAGGGATAAGAAAAGAGCAGATTGGGTGAGGGAACAAACGCCAGTTAATGACATCTTAGTTGAAATCAAGAAAAAGAAATGGGCATGGGCAGGACATGTAATGAGGAGGGAAGATAACCGATGGTCATTAAGGGTTACGGACTGGATTCCAAGGGAAGGGAAGCGTAGCAGGGGGCGGCAGAAAGTTAGGTGGGCGGATGAGATTAAGAAGTTTGCGGGTACAACATGGCCACAATTAGTACATGACCGGGGCTGTTGGAGAAGTATGGGAGAGGTCTTTGCCCTGCAGTGGGCGTAACCAGGATGATGATGATGATGATGATGATGATGATGATAATGATGATGATGATGATGGTACCTGAAAGTTCGCCCTTCTTGCATAGCGTTCACTGCCAGCGTTTCCCATTAAACATTACGGTTACGCAAGCTGCAGTTGCCGGGAAGCGTAAGAAGCAGTCAGGGATCTTTAAATGCTATCGCGTTCCGCTCTTGAAGGCGAAGCTGAAGCTTCCTCCAATTTCTTTGAGAAGGCGTAACGAATATTGTGTGGACTTCTCCGGAGGAAACCCTCGTCGCGACAACCGCAGAGAAGCCTTGCTGTCTGACGGCATTACAACGTGCCGCGTCCTGTAGGACACCAGTTTTCTTAAGACTGCCTCAATGTCCATGCGTGCTCTCGCATACTGTCGACGAGACGGCGTAGTCTAGTCGGGCTACGCAGGGCACCTTGAGGGTCGGAATCACAAACGCTGCTGCGCCGGCTTGGTACACCATACCAGCGGAATCGCAGGTGAATACTTGAATATGTTGGTCATGCGTTCTCTCCAATTGTTCCATCGGATGTGCTTCCGCTAAGTGTGTAGATCGCTTGTTGTGTATCCACGGAATTGTCAGCTGGCAGTCAAGGTTTACTTACAACCATAGTCGCTCAGGTGGCTGTCTTCATTTGGGGAATTTAAGACCTAGAAGACGAAGAATGTTGAGCGCTATTAACACATGCGACTCAGTTCGTTGCAAAGCCGATTTGGGAGAGCTCAATTCGCTCTAGAATTGCTTGGTCTGCATAAGTGCGTAAGGAGTCTTCGAGAGGCGAGGACACGAAGTGGTGGTAGCCGAACCTTGTGAAGCACTTTGCTTGTGGTATTTACTTGTGGTATTTGAATTGAATTCTGAGGTTTGACGTACCAAAACAACGATTTGATTATGAGACAGGCCGTATTGCGCGATACCAGATTAATTTTGACCACCAGGAGATATTTAACGTGCCGTCAATGTCAATGGGCGTTTTCGCATTTCGCCCCCATCCAAATGCGGCCGCCGCGGCCGGGATTTGATCCCGCGACCTCGTGTTTAGCAGCGCAACGCCCCGCTAAGCCTGCGCGGAGGGTATGCTTATGGTATGGTATTGTTATGGTAAAGGTCACTCCAAGGCCTTGTCGATTGAGCGTTTCCAGCCAATTGTATTGAGATTCAGATGGAGATATCAAAGGTAGTTGAAACAAAAATATGCGGATGGGAATCGATGTAAGCACTTTCTGTGCTGTTTGGGTTGATTGACTATAATTGTCGGTGATGTTTATGGTGAGTGCTTAAGTTCATTAGAGTTTAGTGCAATACTAGAGCGGTGAGTTGATGTTAAAAATTACTTGCGTGTCCCACTTGTGTTTGTTTACGTAGTGTACATAACTCACAGCGAGACATGTTTGCTTGAGGCGTTGTTGTGTGCCATAGTGTCCACGGCAGACCGCTGGTTCATCCTGGAGCATGAATCAATGAAACCGAATGTATTTAGTTGTTGGATCGGCTTATTCCCAATTGACGTCTTCATCCGTGGTGCCCGCCACCGCAAGCGGAGAAATACCATAAATCAAGATTTTTTCTGCTTATATTGATAATCCTATCGATGCAAGGTAAGTCTACACAGAGAGAACAGACCCTTGGGCTATCGTTTGCCTTAGCAACTTTCCTTGCAGGTGCGAAACTGTGATGATCACAACTAGCATAAAAATCTTAAGAGAATGGCACAGCTTCCTAATTTGTCTGAGCTAGCGCCTCCTGCACAGTGGTCACAATGACTGGAAAAGCATTGTCATACCACATATCCACACAACACGATGATACTCCAAGTGACCTTCGCACCATCACTGCGATTGTGATCACCCAATCAATTGAGCTGCGACTGATATGACATCACCGCATCTTAACCTATCTAAAAGCCAACTGCAATAAACTGGAATTTGAATAAATAATTGGAATTGCAGAGAATGCCAGTTGCAACACACTTGACACAGATGAATCTTTAAAACACCTCCTGCGTGAACGCCCATCGCAAGATCTGAGGCTTGCACTTCGGGCAGCTTTAGGGCAAATAGACGACAGGCCTTATACCGGATACAAGCTCCTCGGACCGTGGCCTCGCACGTCTGCAACGCGGAATGCCGCAAAAGCACTGCATTTCTTAAAATGCCCCAGCCCACATAATTGCTGATGACGAACTGAGCGACTCACACGCATGCCGTGCATGCGTGTGAGTGCATAGTGTGAGTGTCTCACCTTATCCTTTAGTCCCCTTTCTCCCTTCCCCAGTGCAGGGTAGCCGACCGGTCTGACAGACTAGTTAATCTCACCGCTTTTCTCTTATCGCTTCTCTCTCTCTCTCTCTCTCTCTCTCTCTCTCTCGTTTCTCCCCAAAGCGCAAAGCACCAACAATACACACCGTCCGGTGGCTTTTGATGAATATCTTGGTCCTGCCGAAGACGTACTCCGAAGGGTGGATTGGCAGGTCTCGGAGCAGAAGTGTGACTCCTTCAACCGGCAGGCCCGTCCACTGGGGCCAGGTGCGAACGCTGAGCAACTTGTAGCGCTCCAGAAATGCCACGTAGTCCTGCCTGAAGACGAACCCCGCGCGACGCACCCTCAGGTTCTCCATCAGTCTGCAGGCAAAGAAAGGCAGGCGCAACTTGAAGGAGCTTGCAAGAAGCTGCACCGCAAGCCTTCATTTGCACCATCCAAGTTCCGAGCTTTACATGCACGATAAGGTTGGAAAAACTGCAACGTTGATTATAGTAATTTATAAGTGTGTTCATTTACTGCGTCTAGAACGCGCAGATCACGCGACGGCTACCCTAGCCAAAGATTGTCGGGTCCAAAGACTATTCGGAGTGTTGTTCAATGACACGGTGAAGATGAATTGAAATAAACCAGTCACGAATTGCGTGAAAAGAGTGAAAATTGCGAGAAAGAAAATTGTGCAAATGCTACTTCTTTACTGTATATCTGTCTCCATTGCATCGTATACCTAAGCTAATTAGGTACGCCACACGAGGAAAAAGAAAACAGAACCTTACCCGAGGTACCGGACTTGATGCTGAACCAGTGCCATCTCGAAGATCATCGGCTGCTTGAGTTCATTTGGCTGCAAAATGCATTTGGGGAATAGAGCCTACTGCAACAATAAGCGTTTAAAGACAGGCCCGTAACTGGCACAATGCTTTTTTTTTCTCTAAATAGCGTTATCACCGTCAGTCATGCAAAAAAACAGAGGCCCAACAATTACTCGACAAAGCGGGGTTGACAAAGAAGATTGTGTGGACACGTGCCTTAATGCAGCGTACGTAGTTTGGCGTTTTCGCTTGCAAATTTTTTACAAGTGCTCCAATGGAAATCTTGAACTGTGTGGCAGTCGTTGTTGGACGCTTTAGCGTCGTGCGCTTTGGGTTCCCTGCGGGTGCAGAAATGAAAAGCAAAGCACGTCAAAGAAATTGTTGTGCAAGAACAAGCTACTGAAACATTAGCTGCCGCGCATATTTAGGCATCAGCGTCAGGCGCCGAAAATGTCCTAAGTTTATGAGGCAGGTATCTTTAGATACTCCTTTTGTTCTCGACTGCTTCATAATGATCACTATGCTATGTCATTTTTTTTTTCAAGACGAAAATAATTGAAGACAGCAAACTCAATAATAACTGCGATCAGGTAGAATGCATCTACGCAATAAGCTTACCTTCAGGAAACAGAACCTTCATCAGGGGATGATCGCAACTGTACATGGCTTGAGACAGGTCACGGTAGAGATGATCATTGTTTTTATCAATAAAACCAACAACAGAATAGGTAACCTAAAACAGAATGGAACGATGCACGTTTCAGTCAAAAGAGCGAAAAGTTGCTCGCGAAGTTCCTTAGGGAAACGCTCTGAGATAGAAGGCACCACTCACAGCACCGGCGTAATGCCTAAGACGGAAGCACTGTGGCGGCAGCGAGACGTCGGTCCCCGTGAGGTTTTTGCATCCCTTGCTCTCGAAGTAGGGGCTGTCCTGGCACACCTTGGTCAGCTTGTACAGAAAGCTCTCGTCAGTGGCGGGCCCCGGCCGAAGGCACTCTTCATCCAGCATCGCCAGGATGCCGTGGTTATTCTGCCGCGAACGAAGCAAAGAGCAGGACGTTGACGTTTCCTGCCATTGTTGCTCAGCCGTGTTAGGCTGGGAGACTTTTGTGACCCGTAAGTAGCTACTTCCTGTCCATTATTGGCTGATTAAAGCAGAAGACTCAAGCACATCTACTACCGGAACCGAAATCGGTGTCTGATTCTATCTAATAAGGAAACATCAATAAGTTATCAGGGCCGCCTTTCATACGAAGAGAAAGAACGGGTTCCCGACACTGCTCGTACGCGTTCGGGTGGGAACTACTATGACCCGGAAGTAGCCCCTTCCTCTCCACTCTAGTCTGATTAAAGCGGAAGACTGAATCACATCTCTCTGTCACCGGAACCGAAAGCAGTGCCAGATTCGTATCAAGAACCGTTACTAAATTAGCAGTGGTAGTTTCTGCAGAGAAGAAAAGAAAAGGAGTCACTGACACTGCCTACACGCTTGCCGTGAACCCCGTTAAAGTGCAATGACCAATACAATATTTCCGCACGTGCATAAAACAGAAAACGAGAGTTGTTTCAGGTTCCTATAGCGAGCAGGTATCGCAGCAATAGAGACCACCGTTCACAGAGTGAAACATCGTAAAACGTTCACGGAAAGGGGCTGCGAGGCAGTACTGGCGGACGTACCTTTTCAATGAGGTCACAAATTATTGCATTATTAAAGTAGTCTATGTGCTCCCATTGAATACCCTGCAATGAAAGACGATGTTCATTAGGAGGCGGAGATGTACGAAAAAGTAGTGGAAGTTCAGAACGGGCACGAGAGCCTACTTACCTCACGCACGTACTCCTCCTGCTCTTGTTTGAGCGTAAGTACTATGAAGAGTTGCTCAAGCTTCTCGTTGCAATAATTTATAACAAACTGTTCAAAACAGTTTTTCTGCATAAGAGAAAGAGAGAGAGAGACTCTTATGAAAACGGGAGAGGTCTGCCTGGCGGTACGCCTAGCGTGATCCTCCAGGTGGATGCTATGATAAATGAAATTGTACCCACAGGACATGCAACAGACAGACAACGCGCACAAAACAACGCCACATACAAGACATGAAGTTAAAGTGGAGTCGAACCTCGTCATAGCGAAGTCGCAGCTCACCCGAAAATACTTTCATTAACCAATATTCGTTATAAGTATGTATTCGTTAGTCGTTGGTGGTGGAGGGGGAGGGGGGGGGGGGAGGTGTGCCATTTTGGCGAAAAACATTTTAGATTTAGTTCGTTCAAACCTATAATTCATTATACCCGTGTTTGTTATTTTGAGATTCGACTGTATTTAATTGGAGGACGCGGGTGGAAAAAATGGCCCCACATGAGAACATGCGAAGTGTCTTACACGAATAATAACGCAGAAGAACAAAAAAGGAGGGGGAGAACGAAAATAACGCCCTTGCGCACAAATAAAAAACAAAGTGTCGCGTGTTACCTCTAGAACTTCAAATCCATAAATGTCCAGGATTCCGAGACATTTTCTTTTCCCGAGGCGCTTCGCCTGGAGAACAAACGTGCAGGCTGGATGTTTAGCTTGCTCCAAAAGCGATGATCTGGTATATGAAAGGCTGGCACTTACCCGTATGCTATCATTTATTCGGCTTACTAACCACGTGAATAGGCGGCTGTACAAAGCTTTGCATAAGGCATTCTTGGAATATGTGGCCTGAAAGAAGATACAAAAATGCACACGAAGAATAAATTATCCAGGTTTGCGGCGGCGTGAACGTTTGTTAATAGCGACCGTTGCAACCGGCGCTAAATTGCGCCGCAAAGTAAATACGTGTTTTTTTCTAGTGCAACGGTGTGTTGGTATTATACAATATACTGCTTTCAGTCAACTCATCAACAACAAAGTGTTTATTAAGGTTGCATGCATTACACGAATGCGTCGATTGTCGATTATAAGTTCGCCGACTATTATCCCCGGCGACGTCGCCACGCCCTAAGACCGACATGGTCACGAATTTAGGCGACAGCCAACATCTAGTTCAAGCGATGTCGTAGCTCATAGCACATGCGTCTGCGCGAAGTTTGATTAGTTGTCATCAGCTTCTTGGTCTTCAGTTACCGAGCCGGTAAATCAAGTGACAATAAGGATATTTGCACCATTCGTAGTCCATTCCAACGTGTTATTCTTCCTATTCTCAGGTAACTAGTGCATTGACGTTAACAATAAACCAGCGGTTTCATATAGATAGGTAGGAGGATAAGGACATCTCTCGTGTAGTAAACAAAAACTATGCTCACGCCTTTATCTATCTACTTACGATGAAGTTTCACACAATCTTCAGTAAGCCCGGTTCATCACAGTACAAAATCATCTCGATTAACAATAGGCAAGACGAAAAAGCTAGATAAGGGGTGAGCTCACTTCATTGGCTGAGAGGTCGGTGACGGCCACGTCGTGTCTCGTCTCCACCATCTTCTGGGTCAAGGCAGAATGGAGGAATGCAAAGTCCACCCGGAGCAACTCGCAAATTTCGTACAACTCTGCAAGAGAGAGAAAGAGGGCGTGAGTGAATTCTACTTACATCTGCTAGTCGTTTCAAAAATGAGCAACCGCATCTGTTTGGTTTGTCGACGCCCAAACCGATATACACAGCGTTGCTTCGAGGGAAATTCATCGTTAGCCGATAATGACACCTGCTAGTGTAACCCGCAGCGGAGGCTTGCTAAGTCACTATACTGTGTTACTCTATTAGCGCGGCCTAGGCATAGGTGAAAACGTGAATTATCCGGCTGGTAATCGTCTCTCAATTAAGGGGGTTCCCTCGCGCTGCTGATGCCGGCAAAGATGCAGCGCTCGCTCTGTACCATCGACCTCGTCTGCTCCGTTTTCTATGCCGAGGCAAAGGCCGCGGACGGCTCGGCAACAGAAACACTGGTTCTAGAACCGCGACGTGACCCAAACGAAGTGTGGAGTCCTGAAAACATGGAGTGTTTCGTCACACGTTGACCGGGAGTCACTTCGCTTGGCAACGCTACACATCAACCAAATCTGCTCTTCGGCCCTCACGACGTTGTTTTCACATTTTATCTCCTTCCCTCCACATTTGTTTTCTCAGTCTACCCCACTCTTAGTCCATTTCAACGTGTTGCTCTTCCTATTCACGGGTACCTAGTGTAGTGACGTCAGAAACAGATCAGTCGTTCCATATAGATTAATAAATTCGTTCAACAACTTCTGGGACGACGACAACCACCACCGTATAGACGAGAGGATATCAACATCTAAACCAAATTGCTCTAGGTTCTCAATATTGGTCTGTCTTGGCGAACTATCGAGCTGTGATACCCGAAAAGGCTCCTCATGTGCACGTAGATTAATGATCGCGACGGGATAGGAAGACAAGGTATAGAGGCATCATCGCTCACCGTACTCGTTGAGGAGGGCGCAGCCTTCCGTGTCGTCGATGTTCGCCCGCGGTTGAAACTCTACGTTTCCCAACTTGAGCACGACGGCAACCACTTGGAACACGGCGTGCACTTCAGACGGGCTCATCCCCAGCGCCTCCATCGACCTCTGCAACGAGGGAATCGCGTGCGAGCGGGGAATAAGAGAGAGAAAAGGCGGTCACGACATGGCTGCGAGCTGGAACTCCTCGATGCTCGACAAAACGTGCTTGATAAACGCGCCGCCACAGGTCTGAAATATGCTCATTTTAACGCGTTCCGGACTGTGAGAGCTTTAATGTTTTCAATAGCTTAAGTCAACACATTCTTTGGAAAGGGCGCACGGGTGCGCGCCCAACGCTAAAGGCGTGTAGGCGGCCAAACGTTTAACACATCACGTCTAGGCAATACTGCAGCTCGAATTGAAATCTCATTTGATGTTTTCTTTTCTTCTAAGGTTTCTTATAAATTTTAGGGCACCTAGCAACTCAGCATTATTTTCGCAGTATGCTCACCTTGGTCAAAGCAAAATAACTCCTGTCATCCATGCTTTCCAATTGAGAACATCTGCTGTGCTTGAGAATGGAATAGTTTTCAGTGTTCCTTTGCAGCTTAAGGCTTTCTAGAAGCAATAAAAAAAGAAGAGAGGAGGGCGTGTGTAGATGAGGTCCACCTACGAAGAAACAAGCTACTTGCCTTTGACGGCTATATATGTGACAAAAAAAAGGTCGTTCACAGTTTTTTTTTCGCACAGCGATATGCGCATATGTAAAGTTAACTGGCTGCTTTTCGGACTTTATCGCCTTATGCGTTATTGATATTGCCGCTCGTCACCCCAAGATCACGAAAGATTACTTCACAGGAATGTGATTCTAAGAATTGTTTTCACTGAAGCGAATTTGCTAACCCTCCATGTTTCGGTCGTCGCCCTAAATTTTCTATTTAGTGCAGCCGTTCAAAAAACGAACCACCATCAAAGCTACTGCATGGCTATCAGCCCTATGGGTTACGATACTACTTAGAAGATGACAAAGCGACAAAGTACATAAGTTAAAACGGATGGCTTGGCTAAACGGCATTAGCTAAATGAATGGCCCAAGTTCTGTATGGTGAGGTGGTTGCACACCCTTCGAAACACGACGCAAACAGCACTTCGCTGTGTTCTCTTTTTGGCTGTATGCGATGTCGGAAAGTACAGCATGCCAGCCGTACGACAGCCGCGCAGCGTACAGTACGAGTAGCATCTGCAAGAATTAAGAAAGACATCTTTCCCATTTGGGCACTACATATGCAGTCGGAGTTCCACTTAAATTTTGTGATATGCACTGGCTCAATCCATCCATTTCCATAATGTATTATCACGACGCAGAGCTGCCGTCTCGTTACCCAGTCTTTCAACGTGCGGCAAAATCTTATGGATCCAAAATCAATCTAATAGAGTCGTTACCAGAGACAATAATATACTTACTCAAGAGGTGAACTTCAGCTCCGCTCAGCAACTGATAGAAAAAATGGAAGTTGCGCTCTCCCTGGGTGTGGCTGATTACCCTAGACTGTCACCAAGGAGGAGAGATAAGAAAAGTGATTTTGAGCATAAACACATCTTTCATTATTCAAATTTTTTAATAACAACTAAAACAAACTAATAGGAGATATAATCATAACAAGAAAAGTAAGAGGTCAATAAACTTAAGTCGTGTTTTCTGGAGGACGTGCAATAAGGGGCTCCAATATTTCACTGCGCGCGTAGTACGCGAATGAGTTTCTGCATTTATATTTCCTGAACGCTTCTGAAAAACACTGGCAACGTTCCTGCTGGAGCCGTTACTCATTGTACAGCACCAACTGCCAAAGCTGTTTGATTTGCAGAAGGAAAACAAGACGCAGACCTCCCCATAGCGCATGGTGTAGGACGGTTACGTTTCTCTGCTATGGCTGAAATAAACACTTTTTTTCCAGCATCTCATCTCTTTTATCTGTACTACGGTTCTCACTTATTTTCATTCTCACAAATAGATAGTTGTTCAAGACTGTAACAGAGCAAGAATAGCATATCTCACCTTTTCCAGCAAATCTGCAAAAGACCCCAAACCAGAGTGTTAGTTGCATGACGAGGTGCATCAAGCCTTCTAACCTTTCTAAATTTTATGTCTACAGCATCTATATAACATACCTAACCTTTATTTGCGCACTGATACAATATTGTTTCAGTAACGCTGCTTGAAACAAAGTTGAACAATGACGTTCGAGGAATGTCATAGAGCAACGGTATTGTTCATGCCTCTGTAGCTTTCTCTCCTTGGTTTGTGCTCATAGTTCACAATACGCTAACTCATTAAGCTTTTATTTTATTTTTAAAGGTGCCAGCCATTTGTGATAGTGGGCCAACAGCAACCAAAAATCATGTGCAGCGCAACAGGCTATGCGTCTTTGAGCATATCGATAAAGACGTGTAACGTTTACGCACAATTTGTAATCACTCCGCCGACCGGATCCCCTTTGAAGTCGAATTCTATATCCATGTATTTGCCCTGTAACGAGAAAGGAACATTCACAGTCACTGGATTCACAATGGAGCAAGCGAGTGAGTCGATTGGAATTTAATAGTCGCTTACAAATCTTGAGGAGTTGTCGTTCCGATGTGTCTTGGCATTCCCGAAGGCTAAACAAACATAAAACATCGAAACTTCTGTTACGCATCTTTGCTTTGCTTATGGTGAGTTAATCAGGTCGCGCATAAAGCACAATTTCAGCAGGATGATAAAGGGGGCGTGCTGGTTAGATTGTTTTTTGTTCAGCGCGCAAGAAACTTTAGGCAATTTAAAGGAGGGACCGAAGGTGGCGCTGTTCTATCAATTGCCGCGTTGCGTTGACACGTACTGGTTATCAGTTTAACTAGGCCACCAAGCTTGTCAGCTGGCTAGTTGGTTGAGATAAGTAAATATTGATTGCAGTACAGAAAAGTAGCTCAGTACGAGCAACTCTTACTGCTCGCAGAACAAAAAGAGAATACTGTCAATTACGCAAGTACTCTAGGTTCATCGCCGAAGTGTCTGCGTTCAGTATTGACCAGGCGTACAGTAATCGATTATCATTCAAGCCAAATCTACCCTATCGTTTAGTACCGTTATTGTTAAGAAGTCTTTAGTATGGTGTGAAGCAGAAGCCAATTAAAAAGTTCCTGGTCTGCAGCCCTTGCTCTAGCCATCAGGAACCGTAAATGGTCTTTCATCTATAGCGATTCCAAAGCAGCAATTAAGAGCTTTGACAAAGGCTATGTAGCTGGGACTGCGGCTAAAATTATCGACAAGGTCGAAACTATCAAAACTGAAATCCGATGGTTTCCTGCACATATGGGACAAGTGGACGAGACTCGGCCCAACCTCAACGAGGTGACGAACGACCTGGCACGAGGACTTGCTTGCCGTGCCGGTCAGAACCGAACCGACGCCCACTACCATTCCGGGGAGCATAAAGATCACTTACTAACTTACAACGACATCACTAAATATTACTACTTGGGGCGTAGGCAATTCCCACTGCCACACGTAAAATTGAACAGGGCTCAGGCAGTCACGCTACGTTTACTGCAAACCGGGACGTACCCCACTCCGTATTTCATAAATAAAATTCACCCCGAAAGAGAAATTAGGAAAGAATGTAACGTGTGCGATGGCATCATTGACATCAGACACATGCTGGCGGGCTGTCCCGCGACTCTCGCCGACCCCGAAGAAAAATGGCTTTACTGGCACAAGTTGATAACAAGCTCTTCATATAAAGATCAGCTACGGGCTGTCCAGAGGGTCCACGATGACGCCATAAGGCTCGGACTGGCGGTGCCGACGTGGACGCGGCCCGCCTCGGTCTGAAAAGACCGGGCTTCAGGACACTAATAAAGTTTTGTGAATGAATGAATGCGGCCCTTCACATCTGACATGGGTCATCACCAATGAAACGCTATAATCAGGAGCCTTCCCTGAGTTTGCCCTAGTCTCTGTCTGACCTTTGCGAAATCACACACAAAACATACCCAGCGCCAGCTGTAGGTGTAAGTCAATGATGCACACATAACTTCTATGTTTAGCAAAGGCCTTCTGTCACCGCATCACGTTAAGTGCAAAGCTGAGAGACCAAGCGTATAATTCCATCCCTCTCACCTTCGAGGACGGGCGTGCTTCTCAAGATGTGCTCTTTGATGGCGCCCACCTCTTCGTCCCTGCCAGACACGGCCGCCACGTACTGCATGACTAGTTTGCTTGCCTCTGCACAGCGCCAAGTTTAGCGTTGGTCTCACAATATCATATATAAAGGGAATTGCATGAAACACTTGATCGGGCATCCCCCCCTCCCCCCCTCCCCCCTTTTTGATAGCCATTTCTACTCGCCGGTTATCTCTGTCTCGTATTACAGGGCTTCCCAACGCCACTTTTATCTCCGGGATAACCTCATAATAAGGGAAATATCTCGAAGGACGTGCCGCTACCACGCATTAGGCCTTGAACGGATCAGCAAGGTATATCATAACATGGTTCACGTATTCTTATATCTATAACGGCACAAGGAGCCCACTTAAACGCTACTGATTAGAAAAAGTATAATTGAGTAGTTAATGTGGCTCATGTACGTTATTGTGTGTTAATGAGGTAATGTGTGTGAGGCCTGCGGGGTCGACTGCTGGAATCGCACGGAGGACTGCGCAAGTTTCCGCACTGTTTCAGCAGCGAGTATATAAATTTACGATTATTCGACCTGTGAACCTCTAGTAGACGAACAGGGATAGCCGCGCAAGAATCTATAAACGCCGAAAAAATAACGTGAAGTCACCGTTTAGGAAAGCGAACAGCATGCCAAGAACCAGGACACTTGCCTGTTTTTCCTCCGCCGCTCTCTCCGGTGATGATGACGCACTGGTCTTGATTCCGATCTTTCAAGGACGTGTATGCGTTATCCGCTAGTGCATAGCTGCAAAAAAAAAATTAATGCGCGTAACCTGCAGATGCACGTCAAAAACAAACTGTTATATATATATATATATATATATATATATATATATATACATATATATATATATATATATATATATATATATATATATATATATATATATATATATATATATATATATATATATATATATATATATATATATATATATCTTTATCATCGTGATGTTACCATGAACGCACAATGCGCCAATAGTTTGTGCTGCCTTTCTTGTTCTTTCTGGTTTACTTATTGACGTATCAGAAACCAGACGACCGATTGCTTAAAGAAAGTGGTGGCTCATGTTAATAGATTATTTCTTGCTAGGAAGTGGCTACACATCATGGCTGCGTGCCCTTGAGAATTCGTGTATTTAGTTTTGTCGGTACAGGAGAATCTCGGCGAACACTGCCCAACGTTGACTGATACCTCGCAACACTTTTTTGCAACGGCTTCCTGCAAGAACGTTCAGCTACTGCACATCACGGTTTATTACGTCACTTCCCTGCGCTCGGCAGGAAAAAAAGATATATCACGGAGGAATAAGAAATCCAGCTCCGACCAGTGCTACAACGTGAAGCCAAATAACGACGTCATAAACAATATAACAATTTATTTATTTATTTTATTTGTACATAGGGCAGCCCTGTTGGGTTACTGTAGGAGTTGGCGTGAAAAGCAGTAAAATGACAAATAATACAGGCCACGTGAACAATACAGACGAAATGAAAATAATAACTACCTGTTCAATAGCCGCTAAAGATAAGTTTGAATGCAGAGAACGAGTAGGGCAAGGCAAATAATTCCAATATTCAACTACACGGAGAAAGCAACTGTATTTAAATGTGTCTGTACGGACAAAATAAGGCACGATGTATAGGTGATGGTGACTCCTAGTATTAGATGGTTTAGCAGGAGTTTGATAATTATTTGATGAAATCCGGCAAAAACGAGTTATTGCACTGCAGAAAGGAGGGATTCCTTGCGTCGGCGATCTGAGAGCAGTTGCAAGCCTAGGGATGGAAGCACTGTGGAAGGTGCAAAATTCCTATCGAACATGCGGCATATGAAGCGAATCGCCTTCTTTTGGATGGCCTCAATTTGATTAATGCGCATGGTTTGTGCAGATTCCAGACAGGAGAAGCATATTCTAGTAGGGGCTGGATTTGAGATTTAAAAATCATTAGTTTAGTATCCCCTGGGGCTGTGGTCAACGTGCGGCGCAGATAACCTTTTTCAGTGTCCTTGCGGTTATTGAATCTATGTGTCTGGACCGAGACATACTGGGTGTGAAAACAACACACAGGTATTTATATTCACTAACGCTCTGAACGAGAGTATTATTTATTTTGTAATAAAAAGCGGAAGGCGTCGTTTCATCAGTGAAAGTCATAACGGTGGCTTTACGAATGGTAATTGTCATTTGTCAGGTAGCGCACCAAGAGCTGAAGCTAGAAAGTAATTTTTGAAGCTGTAAATGGATATAATAACAGAAGATGTTCTTATATGATACGCAGTCATCAGAACAGAAACGTAAATTTGAGGTTATGTGACGAGGCAAATCATTTATAAATATCAAGAAAAGCAACGGGCCCAACGTGGAACATTGTGGCTCTCCCGAGGGTACCTCTGCCATCCTGGAATCAGCTCTGTTAAAGGACACATATTGAGATAGATGGGAAAGAAAACTAGAAATCCAGCTGACAAGGCGGGGATTGTTAAGCATGGCGTCAAGTTTTCAATAAATAACTGTATTGAATGCCTTTGAAAAGTCAATGAAGATTGCGCCAATTTAGTTGCCCGCATCGAAGCTAATAGAAATTTCATGCGTAAACTAACTTAGTTTTGTTAATGTGCTGAAACCGCGTATGAAGCCGTGCTGTAGATTAGTTAGCAATTTATGTGATTAAAGGTGTTTCATAATGTGTTTGTAAGAATGTGCTCTAGTATTTTACACGAATGAGAGGTTAAACAAATCGGTCTATAAATGGCTATAATGTGTTCGTCGCCGGTCTTGAATGAAGGAAGAACTTGAGACATTTCCCAGGATGAGGTTACCGTAAAGGATGCCAGGGACTTGAGAAATATGACAGTAAGATAACATAATGAGTACCGTACCAAAAACAAGTTCGGAATGCCGTGACGCCCAACTGACTTTTTAATATCAAGTTTCAATATTAAGTTCAAAACACCTTCTTCGGTAGCGTTAATGTCATCGATGGACATGTCACTACGACCAATAATGGTGTCTGGTTGGATGACGTTGTTGTCACGAGTAAAAATGTTGTCACAACATGCCGCAAGTTACTTTTTTTTTTCTCGCATTCCTTGAACATCTATAGACATAAATTGTCACCCGATCAGAGCGCTACAGATGCGTTCCAACGATACGGTTCACGACGAACATAGAAAAAAACATGGCCCAAGAATTAAGTAGAACGCAAGGAAAGACTGCACCTCTCTAGCACCACCGTTTTATATGAAAGCTTTAAAGTTCCCCATGTAGATTTTTCAGTTATATGTGGTCGTTGCCACGTCAAACAGTATGCAAGACCTTTTGGCATAGCATCATTGCAATTGGGGAGGAGCCTTACAAATTTCTAGCCTCACTGAACTGTATTCAAGTCCTTTCTTGAAACAGCTGCATTTTTTTGTAAATTTAGACAAAGTGGTGGGCAACGTGTGCCAGTAAAACAGAAATGATATTATATTTTGGGTTCCCGGCATAAATTAAAGGTCAAGACCACTCAAAAGCGTGATGTAGAAGCCTATCCTCACATGTGCGGGGGCAGCTCGAACATGCTGCACTTCTCGTAGGCCTGAATCACGTCCGGGCAGTAGAGGGCCAGCTTCTTGTACGGGTTCACAGAGACTACCACGGTGCCGATGTAGGTCTGCAACGAGCAAGAAGCACAAAAGAATAGCCACACCCTTGAATGGGCTACCTGGACAGCAAGTAACACGCACATTCACAAAAAGGCGACCACGTCAAATTTTCGCTAATAAGGCACAACTTCGCCGTCAAAGCGAAGCAGAACTTGTATACTTGCGATAGTCTGACAACGACTCAACATAGGAAAAGAGAAAGTGATATCATGTATTTTCTCGTGAATGTACATACGGAACTGCCTGATCATTAACGTTGAGGATGGGCCAACGATTAAGCATTTGCGGGCTCAGTCTGATGGTCATTAGCAGCAAAAAAAAAACGTTTGTGTATCACCGGTAGTGGTGGAAAACATAAAAAACAAGCGTTAAGAAAAGAGGAGGCGAACGTGCATTGAGAGAGTCAATTCAGAGACAGCGTAACAAAGACGCCTTAAAAGGAACATCCCCTCCGAGCACGTGAGGTCAGGCGGAAGGAAGCGCGGTTGGGTAGTGCATGCGGAAGCGGTAAGAAACGTATCCGGTCTTCGTATGTGCAGTTACTCCACTGTACAGTCAGTTTCCTGAAGCGGAGCTATAGCAAAAGCAAATGCTTTAGCGGCATCGTCATAAAGTAGCCTGACTTCGGTTTCATGGTGCGATAAGCGTCGGTGCAAGATGCAAGCAGGCGCTGAGTGAGGAAAAAAATTACGCCTTTATGTGCACGCTTCTTTTTTTTTTCTACGGCGTCATTCTCCCACTGAGGGCTCTCTTCGCTGTTTTGAAGGGATCACCGCCGAGTTCGACAGACTGAATGCGTAGGTTATTCTATCCAGACTGAAGAGCTTTCTCTTGGCGGCCGTCAAGAAAAAACATAAAATGTTAAGTTCGAAAAAATAGGCTTCAGAATGAGCATCGTGGCAGTTTCAGGCATTGAATACTTTCTGCGTTGCAAATGCCTTCACAACCGCAGGTACCAGTTAGACGTTAGAAAACGCATTTCAGTCTTGCAGTGCGCTAATTTTACTTAGGCAAAAGAAAACATTTATCGCCGCACTGTTGCTTCATCTGGAATGCGCAACATTGAAGAATACTAAGAGCAGTACAGCATAGTGAACGATGAACCTCAGTACAGAACGTCTGAGAACATTTTGTCTACGTCGTAGTGTGACGACACTGACCGAAACACTATACGCTTTGACTTAGAACGGCTTAGTGAAGCGCTTGTCCGCTAGTTTTGGTCAATTGAGCGTGATCAACAGTATAATTTGCACATAAGAACACTTCCACGCGTATGTCGAGGTTAATTCCGGACCTGTTCATTCACGCGGTTTTAAACAACATTGCTACTCAAGGACAGAGTTCCCCATGTCGCGAAGGACACCACGTTTCATACTCTTCCTCTTGTTTACAACACACGCTCGAACACACGGTTACTCGGCTTTTGGAAAGTCGGCATCCCGTCTAAGCAGCAAGACCTTCATCGTTGCTTCACGTTTTCGGCCGACAAGCGTCACGTCTCCTCTCTTGTCCCCACTCTCGTGACACCATCGATGTAGCGACGAAGACGTACGTATATGAGGTCCCTCTTGAATCGCTGGTGCAGGTTGGCGATGAAGGCCTCTTCGGTGGGCGGCTCGAGGAGCAGGGCGTCGCTCAAGCCAACCTCCTGGTCCAGGCTCAGCACGCCACGGGCACTGGCCGACGACGAAGGCCGCTGCTGCTGCACAACACAGACAGAGAGAGGCGCACGTGAGGCAGTTGGGAACCGTTCCCTCCGCGTTAACTTAATTTGAGAAAATAGAAAAGTCTATTCATAGGCATCCTGTAGACTATATACTTTGCTTTCATGTGGTTTTCTTTTTTTTTGTCGGTATACCATATAAGCTTCTGATATAATAGGCGACAATTTGATGACGTTGTGCGCGACCTGTACGTGGTGACGTTGTTTTGACGTGAGCTTGCAGAAACTTCACAGATAACCCGCATGGACCAGTTTGGAATTGACTATACACACATCAGCCACTGTGTATGCAGTTGTACAGGTTGCGATAATATCTTAGAATTGCAAGCATGAAGTAAAATAATTACTTTGAAGACATAACAAGACACTTCTCATTGGATCGGTGGTGTGAAATCAGTTAACATGCGCGATGTGTTTCAGAAAAAGTGCTGGAAATGAGGCGTCTTCATGGTCACTGACGACGTCACTTTATGCTCGTGCAGCCGTTTTTTTTTTTGTCCGTATCACAGTAATAATATTGTTTGGGAAAATTATATTGCCGTGAAGTGTTGTCCGAATGCAGCTCACATGAAAAAATCGATTTTGTCCGCCATATACCTGGAATACTTTTCAGAGTTCAGGAGTCGACTTCAAATTAGAGGGTGTAGTGATATTGGATGAATAATTTATGATTATACTTCCTGAAAAAAATATGCAACGGACAAATTTTGAGTAATGAATGTTTACAAATTTTTACCGAACGAGGTCATATTATCGCAGGTAGTTCACGGAAGCCCTCTACGCAATGCTTGGATCGACGGGAGTCAAGGCGACAAATAAGGTGGCTAAGGCGGCATGTCCACGCCATCGTGGTATTGACACGCGCACGGGAATGATTGATGACCCGTGTTGGGGCCAAGCGTAGAAAACCTCCTGCTCGGGGTAACTTAATGTCTTCTGTTCCACAGTGACATGCCAATGAACAATAGAAGTGCGACAAAAACACAGTTAGTGTGATATTGTCACGACTTAGTAAGAGACGGGAAAGCCGGTGTAGAGGACATATGAAAGCACTTTATCAGGGCAGCCAACGCGACGTCGTTGTCGTCTCTGTTTTTCTACATGCGCGCTACTTCAGCGTCGTTTTCATCGCCTGGCACATACCCGCGGCGACCATATAGCATACGGCAATATCTTATGTCACTTCTGCAATGTGAGCAAATGTTTCACTAGAAATAGAGAAAAGTTAAATAAAACAAAAAGCTAAAAAAGAACAAAACGATAACAAAAACAAAAAATATTATGCGTGGCTCTGCTATCCCAAACACCAGAGATCAGTGGAGCTGGGGGAAGGCCAGTAAAGCAGTGCCAAACCGCACACTTAGTCTAACTTTTGCTGCGCTTGTGTCCCCGCCGCACCGCTCCTTCTCCCTCGCTAGGCTCCACCCACCCTCGCCGCGTCGCTATACTGCGCGATGCTATTTTTATACTCTGCTTTCACTCTCTCTCAGCTCTCTCTCCCCCAGCTTGGCGAAGCTGCGAACGTCAAGAGAAACCCAGCGAGGTTCTCACAGCTCCAGTGCGAAAAAAAAGAGCCATTAGCAAACGATGCCGATAAGAGAACGCCAGAGAAGCTAGCTTCGTAAAGGCCTCGTAGAGATCAACTGCTCCTCATAGGCTCAAACATAAATCGGCCACATGCTGCTCCAGCACTGCATGAAAACAACGTTGTACGTGGACAACGTCGTACACAAGCAACGCTGTACGCAAAGAACGTTATACGCAAACAACGTTGTACGCGAACAATTCTGTATACGCACAACGATGCATGCACACAACATTCTTCGCAAACAACATGTTGTTAGCCACTTTTTACCAAAAACAAAACCAAGTCATTCAGATACAGTTGAAACTCGATTTATCGAAGAGGTGGTGAATATTCTCGAATTATTTCGTTAAATCGGGAAGTTCGTAAAATAGAGAAAGGAATTTTGCGATCTTTATAAACCTAAAACTGTAACGTAGCGACACGCAAAAGCTTCCTCGGCATTGTATTTGCCGCTCTCTGTCGCATAAACAATGAAATAACGAAAGCAACCACCACCGCCGCTATCGAGGCGGTGTTGAGTCGGTTGTTCTGTGCATGGGCGCGGCGACAGCCTCGTCAAATTAAAGCTAGGGATGTGACCATGGTGCCTAGATGTTCTTACACGATAGCTTTAGAGCGCAAGCTCGAAGTATAACCCGTCTGTGTCAAAATTAGAAAGAAATCACCGCTTTTTAACTTATTTATTTCAGGAAAACTTCCTTAAATGGAGTTCGACCAAGTATGTTTCGTTAATTCGGGTTGATAACACTGAACCCTGTGGGCACTGCTGGGCAATGGAAATTTCTTCGTTAGATCGGGAACTTCGTAAAATAGTGTTTCGTTAGATCGATTTTTATATTACTTGCTCTCGATCTCCCTTCCTCTGATCATGTGAAGTGCCTTGAAAGCGTAACTTTCACTCGTTTTATTTAAAACGGTAACCAAGCTACGCAAGTGCGGCTTACGCCGCCACTTTATGTCGCAATGCATACACGCTGCGCGCAAAATGTTTCCGACTGCTGCCGGTCATCTATTTGTCAACATTTATTTTCCTTTCTGTTTTCTTTCTTATTCGGTGGTGCTACTATCACGCTACTTTCACTTGCTGCTATTCCGTAGCAATATATATATATATATATATATATATATATATATATATATCACTATTTTTACATTTCAGTCAAAACCGCAACTGATTTCCTTTATGCTTGCGTTGCCTTCATCGTTTGTTGACTTCACGTGGTGAGTGAGTGAGTGAGTGAGTGAGTGAGTGAGTGAGTGAGTGAGTGAGTGAGTGAGTGAGTGAGTGAGTGAGTGAGTGAAGAAACTGAATATGAGTCGAACAAGCTCGGAAAAGTAGAAATTGGGTGAATATCAGTCCGAGCAAGCTTGAGTCTGAGCAAGCTAGGCTCAGTAGAATTTCGAGGTACCTGCGCACACATGCCATTAGAACACGCCATGGAATAAAACAGCAAGCAGCTGCATCTCACAACTTGACAAAAAAAAGATTCGCATACACAAATGTCATGCGGTCATGGTGCACCTTGTAAGTTGCATGATACTTATTTTATAGAGACAGTAATGACGAGATATGGTCATATGAGTTTAGATAATTATACATGTAATTGCAAACTTATTAGCAACTTTGCCTCCGTCTTATTGGGCACGGCCTGTGTCTCGTGATACGTGAGTGAATGAGTGAGTGAAGAAACTTTATTGCAGGTCCGGCGAGGACGCGAACTCGTTGCGCACCCGGCTAGTCCCACGTCGGGACCGGCAGGTCTAGCCCACCGGCCCGGTCGCGGGCACGCCGGACAGCCGGGATTGGCTTTTCTAGAGCGGCGCTACACAGAAGCGAGTCCCACTCCTCCTTGATGAACTTGGGGTATGTCGACTCGCACTCCCAGAGCATGTGCGCTAGAGTGGAGGTCTGCCCGCAAAAGGGGCAGGTGTCGTCGCGATACACGTCCGGGTAAGCCTCGTGGAGAACGGACAGACACGGATACGTGCTGGTCTGCAGAAGCCTAAGCGAAACGGCTTGCGCCCTATTCAACTTAGAAGTAAGGGAGTCAGTGCTCCTTGCAGAGGAAGCGCGGTCCGTGAGGTCAGGCGCAGCCTCGTGAGCAGACACATTGAGGTTCGGGGGAGCACCCTCGACCGACCCTACGTGAGCGGGAAACCGGTGGATTGAATGATGCGTGAGAGCATCGCCAAGCAAGCTGCTCGTCTTCTTAGCAGCTCGAGTCCATATGCTTTCACGTGGCGGGGACTTATAAAAATAGGGCCCCTCGGTTCTTCTTCTCGTTCACGGTCAGAGCGTTTATAATTAACTGCTATAGTTAAGAAACCATAAGAGTTGCGTTAGGAGTTCACACGGTACACCAGTGTGAAAGAGGGCGAACATCACATTTCCGTTGAGATAAAATTAACTCTGGTGTTTTAAATGGCAGGACCACGATATGATTACGAGGCACGCTGTAGTGGGGAACTCCGGATTAATTTCGTCCCCTGCGTGGAGTTCTTTAACGAGCATCCTATGTGCATGGTACGCGGGCTTTTCTTTCTTTCTTTTTTTTTTTTGCATTTCCCCTCCGTTGAAATGCGATCGATGCAGCCGGGATTTGATCCCGCGATTTCGCGCTTAGTAGCGCAACGCCAAAGCAACAAAGTAACGAAGGCGAATTTTGTTTATATGCAGTAATTTTCTTCCTTCCAGCGCTTCAATAAAGGAATTTTCACGAGGCAGGACCTTCAGCAAGAGAACTATACAGCAAATCGTAGCGACCGTGGTTTTGACGTACATTTGGAAGAATCGGTGTTTGAATTCACACTGCGAGTGTTCCTATTCCCAGTGACCAAGAGTGCATATTTATTCCAAATGCTTCAAGGGAGTCGTGTCACGTGGCAGGTTCGTTCTGTTTATTTCATCCGAGATATTCTGGCCGAGACAAGGCCCCTAGTTGCGGCTAATTTCGGATCTCTGAGGCGGCAATCTCAGCACGAACCCGCGAGCTCCGGAGTGATGCAGCTTGTCGCTTAGTCATTTAATGCTTTTTTCTGACGAGAGCTTCACTACAGCCGTTATCAGCTGCACCTGCTTTCGGACAGGCGCACAGTACCGGACGAGTTGCATCATATCGCATGCAACTATTTGCGGTGACTTCATTCCCGGCTCGGAATGCGAGATTTGTCGCAGTGGGCGATGAAGTTTGGGATAAAGACAATAAAGGAAGAGAATCGCCCCCTCCCCCCTAAAAAAATCGAACACAATAAACGTGCCTTATGGTACGATTGAAAATTAATTTATGGGGTTTTACGTGCCAGAACCACTCTCTCATTACGAGACACGCCGTAGTGGGGGACTCCGGAAATCTTGACCACCTGGAGTTCTTAGTTGTGCACCTAAATGTAAGTACATGGGTGTTTTTGCATTTCGCCCCCCCCCCCCCTCCCCATCGAAATGCGGTCGCCGTAGCCGGCATTCGATCCCTCGACCTCGTGCTCAGCAGCCCAACACCATAGCCACTAAGCAACCACAGCGGGTATACGATGCGATGGCCTCCGAGTTCAGTAAATACGAAAATCAAGCTGTTAATTAATGATACACTTCGACGATAATTTCTCACGCATGGTGTCCATCTGGCAGCCTAAAGCGTTTGTACAAGGAGCATTATAATGGCTGACATAGCCCTCTAAAAAATTCACCAGCCCTTCCACTTTTTGAAGAAGGACAAGCAGCGAAGCTGTGATGTGTTTTACCTCGATCGACGCATCTATGTATATGTTGTTGTTGTTGTTGTTGTTAATGGACACAGAAAGAAGTACATCTTTGTATACTGTGGAGGGATTTATACTCATTCTTTTAAGTAGTGACATGTGTAAGTAACACCGCATGGCAGACGGGAATTCCACAATATTTACAACTTCACTGTGAATTACGCAATTAAGGAAAGTAGATAACACTGGGCATAATGTTAAATTCCTCTTAGCGGCTAATAGTCATATGATTTGTTTCGGGTTAGTTTTGATATAACAAGAGTTACAACCGTTTTCTCTAACCGCACTCACTCCTTAGACGGTCATGCATACTGACAGCAGACGGGAATTCTGTAACGTTTAGAACTTCACAGTGAACTAATTACGACAAGTTAATGAAACTCGGCGTAATGATAGAGTCGTCATAGCGGCCAATTTCAGTATAATGTTTTCCAAGATAACTACAGTAGATTAAGAGCTACAGAGCATTCGCGAGAAACTGGAGATGAAAATTTTTTCGTGTCTACGCGACGCGTATAGACGGACGGACATCGACCACCGCCAGAGGGTAGCTATACACAACTTCGCTGTAATAAATGTAGCGTATTTTTATCTTTAAAATTACGGTTTGCCTAAAACGCCTGTTCTTGCAGTGCGACAGCGCCACTGCTGACCTACTGCAGACACACTTTTGGTTACCAGAATATTGGCCAGCCTTCTGGTCATTGTAACAGTGTCCTAGAAGAACTTCAGTTTGGCCTAGTTGGTATTTACTGCATACCTTATCGACCGCAAATAAAGACGGGGACAGGGGAAGAGAACACAAATGCCGCCCGTGTAGTTCTTGTGTTCTCTTCCGCTGTCCCCGTCTTTATTTTCGGTCAATATGATATAACAGTGCCCTAATAATCTCTGAAAACGCTCCTTAAAAGGTTGGAAGGAAACGAAGACTACTGAAACAGACCCCCTCCTTCCTTGTACGAAATAAAATTCTGGCTACGAAACACCTCCTAAATGTTCTGTACAATTGGCTTTGACGTCTCCCTTTTATCGATCACGTATACGCCAGTCGAACCCTTAGAAGTCGCCAAAGTGTAAACGTGCCTTATCGCATTGTCTGTACTATTTATCGGGACCGGAGCCATCTTCGTTGCTCGCAGAACAGTGCAACCAGCGGTGGCCTGCCAATCAAACACTACTCTCGCAGAAACAAATCGCGTCCACCAGAAGAATCTCGGTAGATAACGCAATAGCACTCGCGACACACCGTTCCTGTTCCCCGCACTGGTGCGATGGTTGCTGCACAATCAGCTGCGAAAGTTTACCAGGGTCCAACGGAAATATAACAAAAGGAAAAAAAGGAGAGAAATCAACATTTCAGTATAACGTGACGGTTCCATAGACTCCTACATTTTTTCGAAAGCAACAAGCTCGCGGAGTTTCTGGTGTTCACGTACTGCCACTGGTCCGAATGCTCCAAGAGACGAGGCTCTCGATTTAACGCGAATTACGCTAAACCGCGCGCCATCGAGCACAGAAACAAAAGTGACGCTGAGAGAGCTTTCCGCGGGGCGCGTATAGGGTGCGGAGAACGCCGGTTGGGGTGCTCTCACAGTTAAGATTGATGCCCCCCTCCCCCGTCACAAGCGGCTTCAATGACTAGCATTCTTCCGCGCTCCCGGATAAATAAGCTTTCTTTTTCTTCTTCTTTTTACTTCCTTTTACGACCGGCACGCAAAGGCAGAGTGCGACGCCCTATACTGACGTCACGCCACAAGTATAGACTGATGCGATCGCGTTCTATGCCGTGCGCTGATACCACGCAAGCAGAAAAAGAAAAAGAAAGAAGAAACAAAACAAATGCTATGTGGCTTTTCATCCGTCGATAGCGTAAGCAGCTGAACAAATGACCCGTCAGATAGAGACAACCAACCTGCCCTCTTCCTTGCTTTAGCGCGCCCGATCAGCCCATCAGCCCTGTAATGTATTGTGCGGGCATACAGCCTTTTATTTTTAAAACATTAGTGTAAATTGCGGCTCCCCCCACCATTTCTTTAAAAGGAAGGTTACGGTCAGGGTTTCAGTATTGCAAAGAGGACATCGCCCAAGCGAGCATTTAAGATGTGCCGCATGTCGTCCTCAAAATTTCTAGACAATACAGACATTGTCATAGCGACCATTTTCACTTTGATTACATTCCACTCACTCACTCGCTCGTAGTGTACTGGCCCTAATAAAGGTGGTATCAAAGAATAATAACCTCAAACAAACTATGAAACAGTTTTTGCGAGAGGCTATCCAACATTCACTTCCCAGAACACACGACGAACTCCTTGGGGAGGCTGTGCATACGGCTACCATCTGTGACGTGTTATCTTTAATTTTATTCTCTTGAATATTGTTAACGACGCAAAGAAGAGCATTACATCAAAGCCTGCTATCAATTAATAACGTTACAATTTCTCTAAATTACTTTTAGTGTCAATGTAACGTTCCTCTCTCCTAAGGTATTTTGTTCAAGAAAAAAAATGTTTTCGCGAAACATTCGCGATGTCACTGTGCTTTTGTAGAACCAAATGGGGCTTTGTTGCATCTTTTGACAGTGAATGCATTTTCATATATGCGTGAACTTAAGATATGACAAGATTACCAGTTCATTATGAGCGTTATTCAACCGCTGCAGGCATGAAGTAAACCCCCTTGAAAAAAGCAAGTTCACGTTATCAGAGTGCTTATTATCCTTGACCAAGAGCATTGTAAAAATGTCTTTAAATAGCAAGCGACTTCATTTGTACCTCTATAGTCAAGGTGCAAATGCCGCTAGATCGAAAAACAATCTGAATAAAAAAGGAAGTGAACCAGTATAAATGCGTCAGACAGGCTAGATGACGTTTTCTATAGGTAAAAATTACTTTGTCAATGGTAGATCCACAGTACCGATAAAGATAGATCATCTGTCGATACATCATGCAGTCTGTCCCAACTTACTTCATCATTTTTATTCAGTGTAGCTACAGGTGATACATCTCAAGTGTCGACAGGCGAGAGAGCTGACGCTTGGAGAGATGACCACAATGCTTCATTTTTGTTTTTGTTTTCAGGGAAAAATCAGTCTAAATAAACAATGTCCTACAAGTCTGGTTGCCTAACTAGCCACCGCTGCAACTCGGCAATATCAAGGGATGCTGTAGCTGTACTTAAGTCGCAAAAAGTTTGCGACATAAGGCAGCTATTCGGCTTACCCAAAGTTAATCAACCGCCTCAATACAGAGCTAAAAAGTCAGTCAGGTTGTCAGTTCGGCAGGAATAATAATATTCGCAGATTGTTGTTTCTCGCGCTTTGCGGGCGGTACGCGTTACCAGAGCAAACGATTCTATTAAAGGTGTTCCCATCAGATGGCATTCGAATGTTTGACTTTCGGTGAGACGGCTTCGACTAAACGGCGTTCCACGGAGTGTCCAGAATTAGCACCAGCTACGAATTGGTAAATTACACCAGTCCCGCAGTTATATTGGCTATATATTCCGCCTACGAACGGCGATAGCGACGTACAAAAACAACGTCGACGGTCGCAGCAAACTGTTATACCGCACGCTCGGCGACACTGTTCATTGCAAACCAAGCAAGGCGGCGCGATGCCGCAAAGGTCATGCCGAGGTGCGCGACCAGCCGGTCGTCAGACTCCGTTTCTTCGCCACCGCCTACTCGCCAAGGCGGACACCTTTTCGCCTTTCCGCGCACTGTCGCGGACGCGCGACTACGCTATGGAGGAACACAGCGATGACGCCTCCTCGCCCGTCTGGGACGCAGGCAGACCGACGACATCCCACGCACGCGCACACACACAAAAGGCCACCCACGCAACGTTTTCTCTTCCCGAGCGACATCGTGTGCCTAATGAAACGCGGAGCTCACCCGAGGCGCCCGGTACAGCGCCTAGCACGCCCACGTGGTGCGCGTGCGATACATTGCCGTCACCGCGAGACTGCCGTTCGAGAGGGAAAGCGGGGTACAAGTCTATAGCCGCCGCATCGTTCGATGCCGGCCGAGCAGACCGGTCGGTGGTGGCTCGACCGAGCGTACAAGAGTAATGCTCCCGCAGAACAAAGGGCGGCGACAAAGGACGCCTCCGCGAACGCCACGGTGCGCGCACTAACACAGGCGGCCCGCAGAGGAAACGGGTTGACATTGGCTCCGGGCACGCCGACGCCGTATGCCGGACACAAGGGCGAGAGCGGGGAGAAGTGCTCCCCGACGACGTCTTCGCTCCATCGAGCCCCGACGCCCAACTCCTCTTTCTTCGGCGCGCTGCCGCCCAACCTCGCAGCCCCATAGCGGAGCCCGATAAATGCTTATCGGTCGCTGGTCAGCGAGGCCCGCCTCTGATAAATGGCGCTCCGTCACAGCGGGGCAGAATGCTGCTGCACGCACGCCGTGCGCGAGAACCCTCCGATCGGACTGCTCGGGCTCAAAAGGAGCGTCGTCTCTGCCGGCCGCCTTTCGCTCTTTTGTCCGTCTCGCCGGCACGACGACCATTCATCTATTCGTCTCGGACCTGAATAAGACGCCGGCACGGGCTGTGCTTGTTTCTGCACTCCCTTTTCCCTGCGCCCCTTTCCCTTCTCTATCTGCTCGTCACAATAATGAGGCCAAGGGCGCTCAATGAACTGGCGGATTCTTTCTCACTCGCTGCCAACCGCGGCTTTTCCGTTTCTCTGTCTCGTATTTTATTTCCCCGTTTAGAACCTGCCTGCCAATGGCAAGATAACGGCCGAGGCGCTGACCACTGCGTTCAGTTGCATTCTGTTTACAGACCCACTCCTGATATCCTGCTGTCGGTCTGGAATCCCGGCAAGACGTTTCTCTGTCCTTGTTTCCCCGCCGTCATATTTGCTTATGATCTCCACGAGGAGAGCTTTAAAAACGTGGGCCTCGATTAGCTACCGCTTGCATTGCGACGAAATGTGCAGGTGAGCGCGTATCGTGCTAGTTTGTCGCCGCTGTCTGTTAAAACGACATTCCTTCGACCAAGAAGTTGCGTAAGCGATCGTTAGGGTTGAGGATCTGGCGCTCGGCTTGGCTTGTTTCTTCCTTTCCTTGTTGCCCTGTACCTCTTTTGGAATAGTAAGCGATCGTCTTTCACTCAAGCGGCGGAACGGCTCGCTAACGAATGAACTAGAATTGAATACTAGAATGAACTTTATAAGAGTTTGCAGTCCGGACAGAGTTACAACTCTCCCGAGGTTCCAGAGCGTTAGCAAGTGTTATTTTAACACTCAAGATGTAGACACTGTTGTCACACACGCCATATATCAGCCCATACCAGAGCAGCAGCAGCAGCGCATGCTCTGGTCTCCCCCACCCGGGAAACGGCATAATTAGGGTGCTCGCATTACATGCGATCTGAGTTGAGCAATCTGCATCGGCTACTCATCTCATGTTCCTTCGCGCGCATAGTGTCGTCAGAATCGCCACCTTGATTGGCATCACAATAGCTTGCTTCTTACTTGGATATGAGCTCGTTTCGACTATGTGGTATGTTACGGGAGGAATAAAAAGTAAAACACCATTATCGTTGTAATTTTCACGTACAAGTGGTAATAAAAAAAAGTGAGAATGCTTCTTTCTTCCTTCCTTTCTTTCTTTCTTTGTTTCTTTCTTTCTTTCTCTCTTTCTTTCTTTCTCTCTTTCTTTCTTTTTGGGGGGAGGGCGAGGGGGAACGAAGCTTCTATCACCGGTCGCTTTGTACAGAGGGGCTGTGGTCTTCTCTGCAAGCGTTTCATCTGCCGGGAAGAGACATGTGTGAACAAAAATGAGAGAGAGAGAGAGAGAGAGAGAGAGAGAGAGAGAGAGAGAGAGAGAGAGAGAGAGCTGCAGGTACGACAAAGAACGGTGAAATGTTTGATGCTAAAGAAGCGCTACAGTCCGCTGACCGCAAATAACGAGGGGATTGTGACGCGTTCACCGTAAGTTCGACAGATCATGTGCACGAAAGCTGATACACCTCGTATAGTTCCCGGCGTCTCTTCTCGTTTCCACATTCTTGCGCTTAGTACCCGTCCGAAAAATAACGGTCCGAGACTCTCTTTGAAGCGTGCATTCTCTGACGGTTGCGAGTGAAACATGGAAACAAAAAGAGAGAGATAGAAAGAGAGACAGAGCGAGCGGGGAACAATAAACGACACCGACAATGGCAAAAGAATAAGCACGTATTACACGTCGCCTCGTCGTCGAAGCGGCCGCGTGCGACGGGCACCGACGGCAAAGCGCGTGCCGTGCGGGTACGACGAGGCGACACGAACCACGAGCAACATCGCACGAACAGCCGGATGAGAAGAAATGCAACGACGACCGCACCGGCATCGTCGCGGCAGCGGGGCGGGCGCTTTTATTGGGCCAAATAACGGGCCTTGCGGCTTCCGCTCACGTCAGCGAGGCATCACTCGCGAAGTGCGGAGAAAAAAGGAGGCTGCTCGGTGAGGCACGCCCGCCGCCGCCACCGCCGCGCATCTATTGTCGGCGTGCTCGCACTTCAGATTACGTGCGTCAAATATTTATAAGCACCGCCGCAACCGCGGCCTTCGAGGATCGTCTCCGCCTCCGCACCCCCATCCCTTACTCTGCGAGCTTGATGCGCCCCTTTCGACCCACCGCAACTCCCGCCTCAATGGCAGGCGCATCATCTCGCCTCTCGCCCTCTCCCAATTTCTGTACCATCACCACCCCAACCCCCCCCCCCCAACGCCACCCCCCTTCATCTCACCGGGGGCGTGTTTTTAGCTCGCAGCGCTTTCCAAATGCGAGACCGTTACACAGGCCTCGCGCGCTACTGTCGGCAGGATGCTTCGAGGCTGGCATAACCGCCAAGAACAAGGCTTCGGCGCAACCCTTCCCTCATCTGACTTCTTCCCTCGCAACCCTCTCTCTCTCTTTCGGTGTGCACCCCCATTTCAAGGCGAAACAAAGAGAGTGCTCTCTTTGTCTTCGGGGCGGCGCGTTGCGTCAGTATACGTTACGCGTTATCCGAATCAAGGCCGCGCGCGCGATGCCGCTCATTCTCACTTTCGACGCCACCTGCGTTTCTAAGATCGGGCGGACCGTGACCGCACCCGTGCTCGCTGTTGCAAAGATGCATCAGCGACGGTGTCCGATCGGTGTTGCTCTGCCCTCCTGCTTGTTCTCTCCACTATCACCAGGCGAAAGGCGAGGAAACGACGACACACAGATAGACCGACACGCCCACGACATTTACTTAGAGAGAAAATGAGCCTAGTTACACAAAAGTTGCTCTTCATAGATTTTCTACAACTACTAGAGTGAACTCTGGCGCTGCGATCATGGTAATGATGGGTAGTATACATGGATTCGTCTTATCTTCATGCTCGCGGCTTCAGACGTTCTTGTGGCTTCGTTTATTATGCTTTATCTGAGGCTCAATCGGCCTAAATTTCAAAGCGATTGATGCCTTCTTCAATGCAGAAGGTAATTAGACTCTGCAAGCACGCACAATCACAGCTAATACCAGCCGTTCCGCTTGTCCATGCGTGTGTGGCGTAATGGTTTCAATATTGGGCTTCTGTGCTAAGGTCCTGTGTTCTGTTAAGAATGGCCATCTGCAGTGCAGGATTGCCACCCACTTACGACTATGAAGGCAACATCCCGGCGCTGTTAAGAATGGCCAGCTGCCGTGCAGGATTGCCACCCACTTACGCCTATGAAGGCAACCTCCCGGCGTTGTTAAGAATGGCCAGCTGCAGTGCAAGATTGCCACCCGCTTACGACTATAAGGGCAACATACCGGGAGCTTCGCCGCCAACTTCTAGCCACAGCGTGACTAAATCGACTTTGTGACGGAATGAGTTCGGCGGGCCAACTATTGTTCCCAAACTCCCCAACGCGCTACTCGGAACGGCTCCGAGTGCTACGGGGCCCCTCTGACGTCGGCTCCGGACCTTCGAACGTGTGTGCCTTTGTGTGTGTGGGCTCGAACGTGGGTGCCTTTGTGTGTGTGGGCCGTCCTGCGGAGAGGCGGCTAGTTTACAATGAGTAAACGATCGTTCGGGTCGCCTTCTATCGCGGGAGCACCGAGTGTTTAAAAACTGCTGTGGTGCGGATGCTCGACACACTTCTCTTGAGCAGTCATGTTGGACTGACACTTTTTCTCAAACAGTCATGTTAGACTGATATAAATATTGTAAATAAACCCATGTTCCTCGTTCTCGATGAGAAGCAGTCCTTCCCTTCATCAACGTCCTCAGCGTGGATAAGTTGGACGACGGCATGGGCCAGCTACCTTCTAATTCATGCCGGACTCCAATCTTGACAACGGATCACGAGCGACGGGATTGAGCCCCCAATCCTGACAGTTCGAATCCTGCCGTCGGACAATTATAATGTATGTACAATTATCTATAACGCAGTAATTTCTTTAAAATGACCCCCTTACTAAGTCACCGAGCCATCTCTAAAGCCAGAAGCACGAAGTTTAGGCAAATCCATGTACTGCACATCAAGCCCGTGCTGGCTGAACTGCCCTGCTTGCAGCACCCGTAGACACTAGCGCCACAATTCCCTCTAGTAAATAAACTTATCACTTCGGAGGATGAACACCAGACGTAGATATACGTGAATTTTTGCGTGATCACCTCGTCGCTCCGTGTTTGTCGCATTTGCGCCCAGTAAAAACTTCAGTGAAAGATGTCATCGTTTCGCGTGGCCATGACGGACGAGGAGCTGTCACGTCATCGGATCGACTGGAACTTGCCAACGGACGGCTGCTGTGCAGGCGATGGTGATTTGCGACAATCGGGGATGGCTCGCGTAGCTGGTGCGCGTATTCTGCGCTACCCGAGTGCATGTACAAAAATCTCCAAACGTCATGTGCGTGCATTCCTTAACTCAATTCCTAATCATTATTTCCCCTTTTCTAGGTCTGCGCCAACAACCCCCGTCCCCCGTCCCGTCCTTTCTTATTAGAAATGCTCAACATTAACTCAATTGCTGTAGAGCGCGATTATGAGCATCCGACATAAAGAAGCGTTCAAATTATTAGACGTGATCTTGAAGAAAACCACCCGGGTTTCCTGGAAGACGTTGAGAACACCCCAGTGCCCCCGAAAGACGCCTGGAAGCTGCTGGGCACCTTTATAGGCTCCCCTGTATTCAGTAGAAGCACGCAACTAGCATCCCTGTTCATATTTAGTGCATAATAGGGCGATGATTTTCGTTCTGCAACAGCCGACTCATTCACTCGTCAAGCAACTTCTTGCCTTATAATGTTTATAACGTATGTTTCTTATCAGCTCCGTGCTATTAGGTGTTAAAGGTTTGAAGCATAATGCATCTCACAGAGAAGAGGAGAAAGCTGTTGTCTATGGACATTAAAATTTTCCCGTATATGGGGTACGCGTCACCGATTTTGTCTCGACAACAAATACCTCTTGTCGCCGCCGAAGCAGAGCAGTAAATCTTTTGCATTACGTAAGTAACTTTAAATAAGATTATATATCACACTGCAAAAGACAGAACGTAACTTTGATGAGTAGTATGAACTTGCCACTTTTCCTGAAAAAAGCACAAGGCCTTCTGGGCTATTCCTATCAAATTCACACGAAAAAAAAAGAAGGTCAGTCTTTGCGCTTTGAGAATGCCATTTACACTCGTTTTGAGGCCTCTTATGTCGCGATAACAGCGGCGAATTGCTTGCATAACCGAGAGCCAGCACCACAATACGCCCAACGCGCAAAAACAGGAACGAAGGACATTTCCTAGCGGAGAAAAATACTGAATGAATAAGGAGAAAAGAAACACAGCATTGCACTTCTCTACATAGGCCTGAGTCATTCATCGCTCCCATATGGCGGTCGGGCAAGTTGGGGGAGAGGGGTGGGGAGTGTACAGCTTTCCAAAAATAAAAATGAAACGCTCATTCAAGTCGCCGGCGCTATAATTCCCGCGCCGAAATATTGTTATTCATCTCCTTCCGCCCACACTGTTGCAAAGAAGGGCGCGCGAATCAAGCGAGCCGAAGCTGAAGAACAAGAGAGAGTGCCATAGTACGGGATCACGATCGCGAGCATAGAAAGCGAGATAGAAAGAAAAGAAAAAAGAAGGAGCCACAAGAGGCAAGTGTTTTGAATGAATGCCACCATCCCATAAAAGACGTGTCGGAGGGGGGACTACTTTCTCTGCGCCTTGCCTGTCTGATATTCTTTCTTTTTTTTTTAAGGGTTCCTATCCGTTCCACAAACGACAATCGCAGCACAAACACACTCAAGAAGACACAGGCGAAGAAGAACCAAGAAACGGCACTGGAGAGCGGACAATCATCTGAGAAAGTCGAGAGAGAAAGAACGGGAACTACACTTGGCACGGCACAATATAAGGGAGCGGTTGGGGGAGGAGTCTGCAGGGTGAGGGAAGAGCGGAGGATCCTGCCTCATGTACAGGAGCGTGCAACCGAACGCACTGCGACTTCTCCTCCTCACCCCTTCAAACCCTTCCAGTCGTCGGGACAATCAAGCTCACAACAGCCAACGACCGCCACACACACACACACACACACACACACACACACACACACACACACACACACACACACACACACACACACACACACATACACACACATACATGCACGCACGCAGACACACAACTGTGGTGTTTCTTACGTTGCGGGCGGTCGGCGGCTGAGAACAAGTAAATGGAAATGATGATAGAGAAAAGAGGAAGAGGAGAGAAAGACGAAAATGAGGAGCAGAGGAGAGAAATGAGGAAGTGGAGGAAGAGAGGATCCTGGAGAGAGAGAGAGAGAGCAACCAGGGCGAAGTTGCTTTATTATCTAGTGGAGATGTGGGGGAGAGAGGGAAAAGGGGGGGTCTCCATTTCCAGGCGCCATCTATTATGGCTGTTCTTTATACACATGTGCGGCGATGGCCGGCCGCTACTGCGCCACACGGCGCTGTCGTTGCGCGCGCACTTTGGTGCCGGAGGTCGTCTCGCGAATGAGCCACGCGATGAGGAAGCCGACGGCTTCAAAGAAAAAAGAAAGAAAACGAGGGGGAGGGAAATAAGCAAAAAAAATAAAGGGGATGTAGGTAAGATCTGAAGAAGCAGCCGCGGCAACAACAACGGTGGCAGGAAATAAACAGAGGGTTTAGCATTGAGAGAAGGAGCGTAAGAAACAGACTATGGCTTGAGCACTTGTCGGTGACCTAAGAAGTGTCTCTCTTCATTGCTTTCTGTTATTTTTCTGGTCTTATTCTTAGACGTTTTTTTTCGCTCAACAAAAGGAGAAGCGAGACTGTACGCAATGAGCATGTGCCTGAAGAAGTCATGACTCATTTCTCGCGTAATGCTCGACACTGTGTATGAGTGTGCGTTCAGTTTCTCTCGGGGGTTTCTTTTTTCTTTCTAGATTCTCTCTTATTCCTCCACGTGTTCTCTCAGAAATAAATAAAAAGAATGTACGTGAAATCATTGCTTAGACGGTGCACGACTTGGAGTAAGTACGTACTGTACAGAATCGTGCGAGCGGCAGGGTGCGAGGGCAGGGAGAAAATGAAAACAAAAATCAGTATGGCTTTTCTTTTGAGGAACCCGAATGAGCTTCCTTTGTAGCAATTAGCGACGCCTACGTGGAGGTCTCACTTTCCCTTTATTAATTACTTCTCTGCACCTTGCGGGTTTCCGCAGAACTATTACGTCAAACTCTTGCCCTTACTACGAGTTGTTGATAAATCCTACTTCACTCTGCCATCTTCTAGCCGCCTGGTTAGTTCAGCGGCTGCCTCGGAGAGGCGGTGGTCCCGGGTTCGAGTGTCGGGTTCGAATCCTGGATCAGGGCGAATTTTTCTTCAACTGCGAGGCATTTCTTTCGAAGAACCAGTATGAGTTTTCTTTGTAGCAGTTAGCTACCTACGGGTGGATGTCTCATTTTCCTTTTATAACTCTATAACTTGAAAAGCCAACTTAAGCTACATAAAATTTAGAGATTAGGTCACAGAATACAAGGGACTCAAGATGTATGTTAGCGTAGAATGACACCACTATTTATGACGAGACAACAGCTACAGAAACGCGTGACCGAGTCCACAATAAAGAAAGGATCGAAGAATAACAAACACAACGAGTACGCTGCGTAGCCGGCCTGGTATTTTCACGGTCGCATTCCTGATTAGCTGACGCGAGCCTCTGATACTAGTGTCCCATTACCACGTAATGGAATATCTTGAATTCCGAAGCCATGGCGGCACGCCAGTCAAATAAAGTTTTCGTTTTGAAGCACGCAGCGACGAAAATAATGCGAAAAGGACGCTGCTCGTTGGCAGCGTTACGCTTCGAGAAAAGGCTGCCTGCAAAGTAGAATGATGTAACGGCTGCAAGTTGCCACACCTTGTGGTTTTTGTCTAGGAGGCGTTAGCTCCCACACGAGTTCTCTTACAAGAAACGCCCACACGTCGGCACTCTTCTACGCGAGAGTTTCTGCAGAAGAGAGTGGAGGAAGCGGGGGCTAGCACGCGCGGCCTGTTATGCGGGGGATGCGAGCGATTAGAAACACGCGTCCGAAGCGCACGCCGACGGAGGAGCTCCGGTCTTTGCTCTTCCTCCTCCCCCTTCGGCAGAGGCGCGCGCGCAGCTCCGCAGCTTATTACGGGCTTCCCCACTGTCCGAGGCTCGATCGCACACAGCGGCCGAGAGAAGGAGCAAAGGGCACAAAACGAAGAACAAGGGCATATAGGAGCCGTGGACCCTTCTGGACGCCAGCGAGGAGGGAAACGCATGCGCCTTTCTCGTTAGTGAGGCTCAGCGGGGCAACACAAAACAGATTCGCCCCACGCTGAAAGAAGCGAAGAATTCACCGTTCGCTTCTGGTGACCGCGCAACGGGGCCTCCCGTCCAGAGCACAAGGCGCGAGCGGCCTGGCTTATTTAATTTTTTTTTTGCCCGTCGTCGTCGAACGTTGCTTACACGAGCGTTAACGCCGGCTTTACTGCATCCTCTGTTTCTCGGAATAAATTATAAGCGCGATGGTGGAAGTGTCGTTGGCGCTGGCGTCATAGTCTCAAGTCTGCGTCATTAGATGCAAGCATTAGAGGGGTTTTGGCGCAAACTCGAGGACGGGTCCGGGCAGTCGTGCATGCTCTAAACCGAGGGACAGTTCTGTTGGGCATTGCAGGCACGGCGCCGCTATTGCTTTCTTTTTCTCCTTCTCTTCTTTTCTTTTCTTTAGAAGCTTGAACGCTAGGCGTCGAAGGCACTTTACTTGGTAGTGGAGCTCTTAATCCGCACGTGGTTCACTCGCTCTCCCCAAATGGCGAGGTAATCGGTCGTGCTACCCCGGGTGCCAGCACCGTGTGTTAATTCTTTGGGACAGCACCGAACATGGCGCCGAAGCGTTTTCACAAGCGTGGCACGTGGCGTAGAAATACGCTGTTTTAAACCTATCTGATTAATTATGGAAGGCAGGACAAGAGAAGTTGTGTAAGACGCGTCCGGAGAAAGAAAATACACACTACGAGCGAGGGAAAACGACTGCATAATCAAGAGGCCGCGTAAACATGATGTTCGCGCACCACTGTCGTACGTTGAGGCCAAAGGGCTTTGAGCGACAGTTTCCCTGCCACTTCAGCCACTTTCCGTGGTCGTTGGTTGGTGATAACCTTTCTAACCTAAAACCATATGATTGTCCACGAAATGTGGTGAGAGCGAGAGGCTTGAAGTGAGTGAGTGCGTTTCTCACCGCGTAGACGACCTAACGGTCACGATGCCGACGAATCAGCTCATAGGGCCCTCTGTAAATACCGTACACGTGTGCCTTTGACCAGCTTTGTTCTCTACGGAATTGCACAATGAAATAAAAAAACATTATTTAAGTGTCTTATCACAACAAATATCCGGCTCTAGGCGAGCGTAACTTTCTTTGCATTCCTCTCCATGGTTTGGAGTGTCTCGCCTATCCCGGCTTCGGGCCAATCCCGGGAGATGGTATAATCAAAACTAGGCATATACTGGAGACGAGGTCGTGTGTGTTATGTGGGCCGCGTTCTGTGGGGAAAGGGGGTGGAGAGGGGGAAGGGGAGGCGCCTTGTGGTCGGTTGGGCGCGAGAGCGTCGGTAAGGCTCGGTAAACCCGCATCGCTATCGCTGGTCAATGCTTGCCTGTAGGGCAAAACTGCGATTTTTTTTTTGACAGAGAATAACCACATGCTCGTGTGTTCCTAAGCTGCCCTGGTAGAATATTTTCTCAAGTTTGCTCACGCTTTCATTATGAAGCAACATATGGGGTTACACCTGTAGTGTCGTCAGCAGAGTCGTACGTAACAAATTGCATGTAATCAATTATTGGTAGTGAATTACATAATTTTTCATTATTTTTTGTAACTGATCCGTTACGTTTTTAATTTATGACACTCTGTAATTTTTTTTCAGTGATCAAGCACATGTAACAAGTTACATTATTGACGAGACAAGATGTAACAGGAAGCTCCGAGCCGCTAGATTTCGTGGCAGCTAACAGTGGAACCGCGGAAGTACCACGCGGCGGCAGCCCTGCGGATTCACATGTTCAGACAAGCAAAACCCGGTCACTCATTTGTTTCGTCACCTTAACGCTCCACCAGGCGTCGGCCGACGAATCGAACCGGCGCTTGTGTATATGGCCTAACTTTAGGACGTCTATTACAGAAAACCGCCTACGGACATTTTTTTTTCTTTCCTGCTATTTCATGGATGGATGGATGGATGGATGTTATGAGCGTCCCCTTTGGAACGGGGCGGTGGGTTGCGCCACCAAGCTTTTGCTATTATACTGCCGAATGTCTTACCTAGGTTAAACAATGAAAAAAAAAAAAACACTATGAACTACCACGCCCAAATTTTCTGATCCCCTATTGCGAACTGTGCTTTTGTACGTCTCCGTCTTTTGTCGTTTCCCTAATTTTCTTCCACCAATCCTCCAATCGCCCCTTACTAATGCCTATTACGGACATGTTTGCTTTACCACTCGTCCCGCTGCACCCAAGGACCTCAAGGAGGCCAGTGGTGCCTAAATCGCCCGTTGGGTAGACGTCTTCACATTCTAATAAAACATGCTCCGTCGTTTCCCTAGCTTTACCGCAGCAAGCACATGCTTCTTCTTCCTTATTATATTTCGCTTTATAGGTGTGTGTTCTAACACATCCCGATCTCCCTTCGAAAAGTAATGAGCTTCCCTTTGAGTTACCATAAATGGTTTCTTTCCTGATTTCGTTTTTTCCTCTTAAGTAGTTACTCATGGCAGGTTTCTTTTCCATTGCCGCCACCCATGAGATTATTTCAGCCTCTCTGACCTTCCGCTTGACCTTCATTGTTGCTGTGTTGCCCACCATACAGGCCGCATACTTGCTGGTAAGCTTCCTAGTTCTTTTCCTCCACTGTGAATCAATGTTTTTCCTATACAGATACCTGAGCACCCTCCCAGCCCATTTACTTTCTTCCATATTCCTCAGCCGTTCTTCATACTCAATTTTACTGCGAGCTTCCCTCACTTCAAAACTAGTCCAGCCCATGTCACCCTGCACAGCTTCATTTGTAGTCTTCCCGTGAGTGCCCAATGCGAGGACCCACTGACCTGTGGTTTCCGTGGAGTCCTGATTGTACCCCTGATTTAAAGCAAACAACTGCATTTCCAAAAGTAAGTCCTGGAACCATTACACCTTTCTACATACCTCGGAGGACCTCGTACCTATTGTATCCTCATAGCGCTCTGTGCTTCATTATGGCTGCATTTCTCTTCCCCTTTACTGTTATGGTTTTTTTCCTGTGTTTCCATATATCTATTGCCTTCGTTTATCCATATACCAAGGTATTTATATTCTGTTACACGAGGTATTTCTTGGCCCTGTATCCCCACTGTCTGTTCACTGTTTTCAATTAATACCATAACACCTGATTTTCTAACACTAAATTTCAAACCTAAAACCCATTGACCCTACAAACCTACGAGCCTAAACCCATTCATTGACCCTACCGGGAGCGCCAGCTATCCTAGCCTCACCAACAATGAAGCCCTGCGCGCGGAAGAAAATTCGTACGTGAGGCGCTACAATCTTTAGCGCAACGTATGCGTACCTCAAAATAGCACGCGTCCCACCAGTGCGCACATCGAGCGAGTTCTCAGCGTCACCGCTGTGCTGACGTTTTCAAGACAACACGAGGGAAGACGACCGATAAGTTTTGAAAAGCAATCGTTAGCGAGAATAAACGATGCGTGAAGCGCAGGAGAGGGACGCTCTGAAAGTGCCAGGCCAGCTCGTTGCATTTACAGCATTTGTGCAGCGTTAATAAAATGCTGACAGGAAACGCACGCAGAAGTAATCGAATTAACTTTTAGTAAACCGTCAATCAGTTTCGTGGCGCAGTAATTCGTCCCCGTAATTAGTTACACTTCTGCTATTGAAGTAAGCGTAATTGTAATTGCCTACTTTGTTTTTTGTAGCGTGTACGAATCTTTCCGTCAGCATTCTAAAGGACAGAATTTGCAGGCATCTCAGCTTTGCTAATTTCGCCGTATAGGTCATCCCCGATCTGTGTCTTTTAGTGACTGGTTTAGGGACGAAACTTGACGTTCTGGGAAATTTTATGAGAGATCACAATAGTAATAGCCCACCAAAAGTAATATTTTAGCCTGAGACATTAAGCTCTTTCTGAAATAGCCTTGATTTTATACTAAAAATTTCACTTGACGTGTTTGCGAACTTCACGTACTTATATATTGTATTTATTTACTATATTTATTACAGACATCTTTGTTGTTAGTGCATCTGGATCACTAACCATAGCCCCTAGAATTTATCAGATAAATATCAGGTCATTCGAACGATGAGGTAAAAGACCGTTAATAAAAAAAGGCTTATACTAGAACCTATACTGGATGAAGAAGACACGAAACAGTATACAAAAACAAAATTTTCTATGAGGTAATATGTAGAAATCCATAATTTTCTATAGAGCACATCCAACACGCAGAAACGCAATAAAGGAATTAGGTTTTATATAAAATGACTCAGTTACGCGCGACAGCGTCCCTTGGGTGCGGAATAAAATGTTACTCATCTCATTCCAGTATGAATTTCGTTCTGAAACAAGATGTCGATATGACTTAGCCTGCTTGTCTCGTAAACATACCTCGAATATCTATGAAAAAAGTTAGATTGATTTGAATAAACTATGACTGTTTGAGGCTCCTTCCATGCAGCGTACTTATTTCTCTGCATATGCATAAGTTCTTTTTCCTTAGTGAAACGGCGCAACCAACTCGGGGGATCGGCCATGAATCGGGCGGTGAAAAAACTGTTATTAGGAATTTTTTTAGGAAATAAGATGAAATGAAATATCTCGGGAATGTTAACTAAAATGTTTACGGTTACAGATATGTATGATCAAATATCTAAGTGTTACAGTAAAAATCACGTGAGCATAAGTAAAAAGAACAATTTTAGCATGCAACTCTTCCTGTCTCGTGAAGAAAGTTGAAGAGGGCTTCACAAATGTTTCTGTGGCTTTACGGTAGCCCTAAAGGCAAGAATTACCGGAAGAGTCAAATTCAAGTCAAGATTTTGGTAGCGTTCTTGTAAAAATACTTTCCTTTGAATAATGAACCGGAGACATGTCAAAAAGAAACGTTGCAGAGATTCTCACAGTACTTTTTATTTATATTGTCATTTTCTAGCTGTTCAAATTTTCAACGCGAATGCACGTTTTGCTTAAGCTTCCACTCCGTCTGCACCTGGTCCTTACCACGCCCTCAACTTACTGTGAGATTCTGTAAAGAAAAAAGAAAGAAGGAACCTTACGTAACAACTGGAATACGTTTGAGTATCCTACTCCTAACTGGCACAGTGAAATTGGTACGGGATGTAATGCAAGCGTTACACAGTATTGCCTTTCGGCGTTTAACCCACTCAACGGCTCTTACACATATTTTTATTATTTTTGTTTGAGCACCTAGAGTGACGATGTGCTACTGCCATTCACATGGTCAACCTGGCACTCGGCGATAAGATTAGAAAAATATGCACCGTTTTCATTCGTTCCTGCGTGTTATTTCGGGGCTTAAATGCAGAGCGAAGACAGACTAAAAACGACGCCTATCGGTCAGTCAGAAACTCCAGGAAGAAATCTTTCAAACGCTTTAAAAGGACGTATTCGTGACATGATTCTTAAAACTAAAGTAAGCGGGAAAAGGCGATGGACAACTGCCTGCCGATTGCCTTTATCGCGAGAAGCGCCTGTCGCGCTCAATAAATTTTACTGCGACAGTACTTAAGAGCTCAAAACAGGGTGTGCTGCGTCCGTGTGTTTCACGCATCTGTCCTTTTCGGTAAGCCGACTATGTCGTGCGGTCCAGTTGCGGCGGTTAAAGGGAAGCTGAATAATCTGTCGAATTCAATGAGACGCTCACATACGGATGCGGGAACCTTATAAAGCACTCAGGTAAAATTTTGGGCGGGATTTTTCGCTTAGGAGCGACGTAATCGTCGGTTAAAATTGCGCTGTCACTCCGCCCCTCCGTCGAGCGCAGCGCGCTGCTGCTGACGCTGACGATGCGAGCGGAGACCGGAAACCGCGGAGTAGTGACGTCAGCACTGGTGTTCCGTTCCTTCGCAGTCTCCGCGACCGTGCCTGACCGTGCTTGTTTCCGCGTGCATGCTGTCATAACCTGCTTCGCTCGACCCTGCATTCCTTTGTTTGCGTGTATGTAGAGTGGTAGTTGACGTGCGCAGCATCAATTGAAGTGGTGGGCCGATCATGCCGGCGTTCTGTGCCTCCTACGGTTGCACGAACAATAACGGCCGCGACGATGTTCCGATGTTCCATTACTTCCCGCAAGTTTTCAGTTAAATTGGAGGCTGCTGTGAATCGAAAGAATTTCAGGCGCTCCAGAACAACAGTGCTGTGCTCTAACCACTTCCGTGGCGACGATTGCTACCAGAGTTCATCAATAATGCGTGAATGAGCGAGAGTATGACTAGCTGCTAGCAGGCCTTCTAAGCGCAGCGCGAAAATATCGGGGCAACGAACACACAAAGACGGGACGGGTGCGGGCGGACGGATGGTAACTGGTCTTGGAAGACCTTATGAATACACGAATGGTAGTGCGGGTGTGTTGTGTGCCACGAGGACTGCGAGAGTGGTGGCGTTTGTGCGCGCATCTCAGAAGCCACGGCAGGCGATACTGTAATGCACGAAAGCGCCGCTCTGCACATCGGAAAGAAATGCACTCGTTCTTCGTAATAAGGCGGTGTCACTGCAAACGAGTGTAGATCCGGAGCAATGGCTGAAATCTATGGATCTATTTGAAGCGATTTGGACAATCCTGAACGAAGAATCGCGTCCCATAAATATTCGCGTTTAAGTTCTTACCTGTATTCTATACTGAAACATGTATTTCTCGCGCAGACTCGGTTATAGCGGTAGGCAGGCAGCCAGTCACGCCGCGACTGCGCGTTTTTTTTTCAACCTCACGTTCAAACAAAGAACGGATTTCAGCGTTTATCGACCAATAAGTTTAAACCAGTAGCGCGACCTCCTGTCGATCTTTCGCCCTCTGCCCGCGGGGGAAACAGGCGAAATTCATCTGCAAATGGCACAAACGAAACAAGCCTACCAACCACCACCGAGACATCGTGAAAAAGAAGACGATCGTCAAATAGAAGCAAGTATTCTTTCCAAGCTCGTTATTTTCCCGAGAACGCAAACTCGGCGAGTTCGCGAAGGCGCCCAACGACAAGAACAACGACGTCGCTAAGGTCGATGAAAAGAACGGAGGTAACGTATAAGCGAAAAAACGACGGCAACAACAACTACAACAACAACAACAACAAATACGAGAAACAGCGGTGCCGGGGCCAGAAGCTCTGCAGTGACTGTCGCGACCATTCGATATCGATCGTATAGCGCTGCTGCTCCTTTAGGTGTTTTTATTATCCCCGGGCACCACCTGCAGTGCCTCCTCTCATGCGCCGAGCAGCTCGGCGCGTATTTTTGGCCGCCTCGCGGCGGTTCCACCGGAGAAAAAAAAAAGAAAAAATTTCGTGTTCGCTCTTCCTTCCAAATAGACGCCGCATTTGTTCGCTTAATTGTAACATGACCGAAGAGCCCTCCACAAGTGTACGGTTAGACCATGAAAAGAGGACTAGCGTCAAAGGCGCACTAAAGAGAAACACTAGATCAGTTTAAACTTATTAGGTATTCTTTCACAAACTCTCTTTCGTTAATTTCGTGGTAATAGGTTGATTATGACCGAAGAGCCCTCCACAAGTGTACGGTTAGACCATGAAAAGAGGACTAGCGTCAAAGGCGCACTAAAGAGAAACACTAGATCAGTTTAAACTTATTAGGTATTCTTTCACAAACTCTCTTTCGTTAATTTCGTGGTAATAGGTTGATTATTAGGAAACAACGGAACCAGAGAAAGCGTAGGGGAAGTTAATTGTTGTTACCTTTAATCGAAACGTGTAAATAATCAGCTAAATGGAAAATGAGAGTTTGCTTTCCTTCCCTTCACTGTCTGTCACTTCCCATGATCGTGACTAACCGAAAAAAAAAAAAAAAATCGAGTGTCTCGGATTCCCCCGATTCTTCTCGGCCATTGTACGTAACAGTGCAGGCATAGCAGTGCAGTACAATTCTTGCGCACACCTGACAGAAAATACGGCTTGAAGTATGCTTGTGTGTGCACCTCCAACATGTGGCAACACTATTAATTTAGTCGTGATCCTCCATCCATATTTTGTCGTTGTTGCTTTTATCACTGGCGCAGAGTAGTCAAGGATAGAGCACATGGACTCGGACTGATATCTGTGCCTTTCTGTAAGCATTTTTTAACGCTGTTAATTGCCTTCTAGGCGGTCCAGACTTTAAAGCAGCGTTAGTACGCGATTTTGGAAACTTATGTGATACAACCTACGACAATCCATACCTGCCTTTTCAACCTGCTTCCGATCATCCTTTCATGGTGATTACTATTTCGCTTTTTTATTGTTTCTTCATTACATTTAATATATATATATATATATATATATATATATATATATATATATATATATATATATATATATATATATATATTGCGTTCATAGAGCCCCATCGAGTTTTTCGTGTTCTGTTTGGAGGACAACGTTCAGCCTCACGGGTATTAAGAGTCTTAAGGAGTTTCCTTGTTTCCTTCTCGTGTTTTTCATAACGTCAGCAAAAAGACGGACCGCGAACAATTGCAGTTCTCTGTAAAGAATCGCCCGCGGGCTGGGGATGTGGAGCTAGAAGCACGCGCTCTCATAATGATCTGCTGGCGTTCACTTCGGCAGCGTTAAAGAATAGCCCGTGTAGCACGATGGACCGTCCGGACAGAGAACGCGGGAGCTCCTTTAACGAAAAGCAGAAGCAAATGATCGTTGCGCAAATTTTACCCTGTTTTCGGAGCCTATAGCTACGGCAGGCCTGAAAACAGAAACAAAAGAATATGTGATGTTAACTTTAGGTGAAGAGTAATAGTTCTGCGGAAACCCGCAAGGTGGAGAAAAGTAATTAATAAATGGAAAAATGAGACATCCACCCAATCGTAGCAGTTGCTACAAAGGAAACGCATACGCGTTCCTCGAAAGAGAAGGCCTCGCAGTTGAAGGAAAATTCGTCCTGGCCTAGGACTCAAACCCGGGACCACCACCTCTCCGGGGCAGCCACTCTGCCATACGAGCTAACCAGGCGGCTAGCAGATGACAGGGCGAAATCGAACTTAACTCGAAGAATTCGACGTAATAGTTCTGCGGAAGCCCGCAAGGTGGAGAGAAGTAATTAATAAAGGGGAAAATGAGACCTCCAACCATTCGTAGCAGTTGCTACAAAGGAAACCCGTCAGGGTTCCTCGAAAGAAAAAGCCTTGCAGTTGAAGAAAAATTCTCCCTGGTCTGAGACTCGAACCCGCGACCACCGCGTATCAGGGGCAGCCGCTCTACTACTTGGGCAAACAAGGCGGCTAGCAGATGACAGGGCGAAGACGAACTTATCAACTCGAAGCCTGTTTAGCCGCCTGTTTAGCTGAGATGGTAGAGCGGCTGGCCCGGAAAGGTGGTGGTTTCGGGTTCGAATCCTGGACCAGGACAAATTTTTCTTCAACTGCGAGGCTTTTGCTTTCGAGGAACCAGTCTGACTTTTTCTTGTAGCACTGGCTACGATTGGGTGGGTGTCTCAGTTTTCCTTAATTATTTACTTCTTTCCATCTTGCGGGTTTCCGCAGAACTATTTCGTCGAATTCTTCCCTTTGCTTCCAGTTAAGTTCGATTTCGCCCTGTCATCTGCTAGCCGCCTGGTTAGCTCGGATGGCAGAGTAGCTGCCCCGGAAAGGCGGTGGTCGCGGGTTCGAGTCCTAGACCAGGATGAATTTTCCTTCAACTGCGAGTCCTTTTCTTTCGAGGAATGCGTATGGGTTTCCTTTGTAGCAATTGCTACGATTGGGTGGATGTCTCATTTTTCCCTTTATTAATTAGAGGAAGAGAGAGAGAAAACATGCAATAGCAGGAAAAGTAAGAAGGTCAACCACAAGGAGGTGCGGCTTGGTGTCCCACACGGAGGAAAGGGAAATAGGTCAAGAAAAGAGGGAAAGGATGAGTATTGCACGCAAGTGGATGCACAGGACTACAACAGTCACTCAAGCTTGGGCACTTAGAAAACCGCAGTAGCGTGCGAATAACTTTACAGTGGACCTACTAGAACCTCGCTGGGTTTCTCGTGAGCTCCTAAGCCTCGCCGAGCTGGGGGAGAGTGCCGAGAGAGAGTGAAATCAGAGTATAAAGATAGCATCGCGCAGCATAGCGACGCGGCGAGGCTGGGCGGAGCATAGCGGAGGAGAAGGAGCGACGCGCACGCGAGCGAGGAACGCGGCCCGGATGCGTGCCCTCTCCTGTGGCCCGCGAGGCAGAGGGGTCAGGCAACACAGAGAAGTTTAGAACTTGTTGTTGGGCGAGTTGGTACATATTAGCGAACATTGTTTAACTGCGCTAACAAATGGACCACAGAGACAGCATGGGACACGGACGGGCGCAGTCCTGCGCCCGTCCTTGTCTTTTGTCCTTGTCCTTGGACAAGGACTGCGCCTGTCTTTGTCCCATGCTCTCTCTGTGGTCCGTTTGTTAGCGCAGTTAAACAATGTTCGCTAACACAGAGAAGGCCTAAGCGCTCGGTGAGTGACGTCACGGAGAGGAGGCCGGCGGCGTGCTCGGGGATACGGATTGAATGAAGGGATTGCGCAGTTACGTGCGACGTTAACCGGAGCGCAGTTATTGTTTTTTGCTAGGCATAGTTGAACAGATGGCCCGCAGAGCACAGAGGGTGTTCCAAAATTATTTTATTAATGTAAAATTATTTACGCGCTGCATTATTAAAAAGCCCATCCATAAAAACGAAAGGTTCGACCTTAGGACTGATATCGAATTTCTGGTTCATGATGACAGGGAGCATAACTTATATTGAAAAGTCACAGTGCTGCCCTCTTCAGAGTAGTTTCTTTGTCTTGATTTATCGTCTGAGTCAAAAAGTTTACCTTTCATGCGACCACAAAAGTTCTTCAAGAAAATGTTAGCACTGCACCGTAACACATATCTCATGACAAATTCGCTGGTGTGTCCTTCTTCACATTTGGGACACAACTATTAATTCCAGTATAGATTAGGCTTTAAACGAATAATTTCGCTTTCGAGACATTATTACATACAGTACCGCAGTCTACATATTTACAACACCTCAAATGAATTTAGCAATGGAGATACAAAACATTCGCGCAACTATATACAAAGAAACAGCTGCCTCATTCCGCAGAGTTTCAGCTTTTCTCTTCTTTGCCTTAGCATTGGTATCCAGTATGCTGTCATTCATCTTGGGGAAACATGAACGCGTGATTTTTTCGGCCTCGATTTGTAATTGCTCCGGCAATTGGGCCCGCAGCACTGATTAGGCATATCCTGGCATGAATGTAATCGACATTCCGCGTCAATGAAGGCTTGCCGGACATACAACCGCAATCGTAGCACAAGCGCAGAGACTACATGCACGGTTCACGTCCAGAAAAAAAGTGCGCTCGGAAGCATGTCGCAGCACGCCAGCACTTTTCTAACCACGAAGCTATCCAAGGAGCGGCAGGGTTCCCAGAACTAATCGAAGTGTTATCGCCGTCATCGCCCACTCAGTCTTCCGCGCCTCCTGCGCCGCTCGTAGTTTCGTAGCACGCTACACGGAACTTCTATGTGGGCCTCTTTCGCGTGACGTAGCTCGGGGGGGGGGGGGAGGGGAGGAACAGCCAGAAGGCCTTATGTTCTCTAGAAGGTATTGGGTCAGGCGAGGGACAAGAGGCGTTCTCTGGCGGCTGCTAGGGTGCCTCAATGTCCTCCTCGCCTGCCGCTCCGCACAGAGTGGAGACAACCGCGGCGTTTAATACGGCGTTGGCCACGCGAATAGCGGACGGACGCCATAGTAGACGCCTTTGGCGGACGCCGTAGGGAGGCGTCGCTGGCGCTCGTGTGTCTTTCGTGCGGTTTTGCACTACTTTACTGGCCTTCCCCCAGCTCCGCTGGTCTGTGGTGTTTGCGATAGCAGAGCCGCGCATAATTTTTTACAGCAGAGGTTTTTTTTTCTTTAATTAATCAGATATACTGATATAAGAATCATGGCGCGAAAAAACGTAGACAAAAAACACACATTTCTGGCCAGTATGGGCACTAACTACAAACTGATTTTATATTCCTGGAGGAATGCGAGCATCTACAATACAATAACTATTAATTCTACGTGACTTGGAAAGCTTCAATCACTTTCCTGAGAGAATCCTTGACATACAAGTATATTTCTTCATAGGGCATGTACCCACGTTTTAACGAACAGTGTATTGACAATGTGTTACACTTTGCCGGGATATGTATATTTTGTTTCGCTGCTGCTCTTAGTGCCGCACTGAAGTAGAAACAACAAGCAAAAAACAAATCAGTCAGTAGCTGGATAAGACACGATTTCTCGTTTTTTGCACGTTGTTGCTTATGTTCGCCTTTGTTTTTCTTTTTTTCCTATTTGTGTGTTTGTGTCTGTGATAACGATGTCACGCTGCTTATATATTTGGCAGACCTGCCAATAAGCTTTAGTCGTAAGCCAGAGCCTTGTCTTGTCCCTTATTCCCGCGCGTTCGTGTTTCTTTTGCGCTGTTCAGCCACATGAAAGAAAAGGCATCGCGCAAAGAGTCGACGTTGTTCGTTGGCGTCCATCGGATATCAGAGATTCCACCCTCCTCCCCTCCTCGCGTATACAAGGGTGCGCCGCCCACGAACAACTGCGGGCCAGGTCAGCCGCTGCGCTGCGCACACGTCGTCCTCCTCGGTGGTTCAGTGCCGTGAGCCCGAGAAGAGAACGGCGGACCACGGAACCCGCGCGAGCTAAGGCCGGCGATGTATGTCGCTTCTTGGGGTAGAGCGGCGGGAGGGGGGGGGGGGGGGCGAGTGGCCAAGTGGTGCGACACGACACCGTTTTATCACTGTCGTCGATACACGCGCGCGAGGGCAGAGCGGCGGCGAAAGTGTGGCCAAGAGGAACAAGTGAACGCAGGAGAAGAAAAGAAAGAAACAAACAGAAGATGAGCGTTGGTTCGAACGCCTCGCCGTATTCGGAAGGCTCCAAGCGAAAGTCGATCCAGCAAAGCATGTACGCGATAACGGGTAAATAATTCGCGTTGTTGCGCGAAAAAAGAACCAGGGGACGATATTTTACTACAAGCACTTGAGGTTTCGAGTCTAACGAGGTTAGTTATTCCGGCAGGGGAGAACCAGGAAGGGAGGATTCTGGAATGTGTGTGTGTAGTGATTATAAGGGTGAAGGGAAGAGAGAAGTGCAGTGCCGCAACTGTCTCTCAAAGGAGGACACCTCAACAGCACTGCACAGGGTAGGGGAAGTGGGAAGGAAAAGATTAAGAGAGAATGAAAGAGAGCGGAGAAAAAAGAAAAAAAAAAGGCAAGAGGGTTGAAAAAGAAGAAGCAATGCGGGGATTATAGCCGCGCTCTCAGTTGAGTTTCGACAAAAAAGTGCGTATACTTCTAGCAGTGACCAGCTGGTTTTTCGCAGCAAGAGGCCAAACGTATACCCGTGCGAGCGGTCGTCAATGCGATAATGCAATCATGACAGCCAACGGAACTCCAAAAGACGAAGGCGTCGCTGCTTTGAGAATATTTACGCAGTGCTATTTGCGTTACGCTGGTCAGCACACTGCACCGTTACTTCGTGCCGGCTTATTTAAGGTGCTTATTTATAGTTAGTGTTTATTACGGGTTATTTATAGTTAGTGTGGCGAGCCGTCTATATTCTCTCTTCTTTCTCTCAATTACTTATTTCTCTTCCTTCTCGACTCAAAAGCGGGTAGATGCTGGACGCTTTTCTGCTTGAAGTTGACAGCCTGTTCCTTCTTTCAGGTGTTCCTTTCCCTTTTTTCCTGTTCCACGTCTTCAAGACAAATATTTATATCTTACGTTCATTCCGATGAGAAGCCTGTGCGGCGTGCAGGAATATGTGACAAATGGATCCCCGGGCGTTGGTATCGCGTCCTTCTGACAAAGAGAAGAATTCATTTACGTTTTTTTTTTTTTTTTGTTCCAGAGCAATACAGTGTCTATAAGAAACACCGTAGTGGAGAATTCCAGCCTAATTTTTACCACGTGAGGTTCTACAACATGCATAGCATATGCTCGGCACCCGAAATTCTTCTCTGTGTTCCTCCCCCACTGGAATGCGGACGAAATGAAACCAAACCCGCGGCTTCGTGCCCAGCTGCAGAACGCCATACCGACTGAGTCACCAATTCAGATCCCTTATTGTTCGAGCTGCAGCTATACACGACGTGACGGAAAGTCCCGTCAATTTGCCTAACGTCAACGCAGCTCCCATCTATACACTCAAAAGACCAGCGCCAGTCAAGCGGTTCAAACAAGCAATAAAAACGTTGTGCATTTGTGAGCAGGTTTAGAAGATTCACCAAGTCTTCACGTGTGAACATTACTGTCCACTGGGTACAGGCACATGGTCATGACCACAACAGTGACCTTGCGAACTGCAATGCTCGCTTTCTCACCAACACCCGTAACTCCTTCTCTTTCCCTTCTCTCTGACGCCAGCTGTGTTCTCACTGGCCTAAAATATGTCCTCCGGTGGGACACGCATACCTCAACCCCCCCTCATGTATCTGCTCCCTTCCCCACTGTCTTGTTTGGGTGGAGGAAGTTCCTCTCTGGAGACTTTGGCTCTTACACTAGCAATCACTTGTGCTTGGGGTCAATCATGTGAAGACAATGCCCGAGGTGCACAGGACGCGCCCTGGGACAAAGACTGTCCGATAAAGTGTACTTAGCGGTGAAGTCAAGAAGGGACCAGCCATGCAGCCTATGAACAGTGGATCATATACAAAACATTATTAGTCGCTTTTGCAGTATCTGCATGAAATGGGCCAACATGCTTATATTTAATTTCATACTGAAGCTATGCCGTGTGGCAACTGAATCAAAATAAAAAATACGGTTGAGCCACTGCCACGGCCACGAAGGAAAGATACTGCCAAGAACGTGTCCATAAAGCAATTCAAGGGGGCTGCTCTAGGTATGTGTCCGAATGGCGAGTCCATCGCACGCCGTCACATTCAAGCCCCACGCGCCTTCGCGTGACGCTGTGAGTATATGTGCCAGCACGTTTGTAACAGCGGCGAACATCCTTTGTGTTTTCTGCGCCACACTTTTTCAGACCACGAAGCCTTACCAACTTGCTCACCTTTGCTGTCCTTCTGTATGTCTCCAGAAACCAAGCCAACCGATACCGTCGGCGATGCTTTGAAAGGCAGACGTGGCGCTATGCTACTTCAGCGAGCCGTAAACCATTCGAACGCAAAAGAATTGGCTCCGTCCCAGAGACCGACATAATGAAGCCAGGAAAGAATGTGGAATTTTGGTTTTGCGAGGCATGGTATAAGACTTGCGATGATTCCGCTTATTCTTTTTTTTTTTTTTTTTTTTACAGCGAAGCTCTTGAGGGCTAGTTCCCCCAGGATGCTGTCCGTGTGTAGACACAAAACTTCCCATACGTGGGCCGATCCCGAGGATAGTACAATCCCGGGCCGACCCGCGGCGGAGGTGAAGCAGGCGTCAAGCACTCCCCATACGTGGGCCGAAGCCGAAGATAGTGCAGCGCTGGGCCGACCCGCGGCGGAGGTGCAGTTCGCCATTAAGGGGCCCACATACACAGCTTCACTGGTCATCCTTCACAACGTAGAAGGGCACCGAGTTTTCTTTTTTCCCTGCATTTATGAATGTTTGTTCGCGCTGCTCCCTATAACATATGGTGCGCTTCTACACTGAGAAATAAGCTCTACATCATCTACTAACATCACCACCCGGCCGTGGTATCTAAGAAGCTACGGCGCTTGGCGCTGAGAGAGGAATTAAAAAGCACTCGCTTATCGAGTTTCAGGCGCGAGATACAAAAAACCGTTTCGTTAAAATCAATACGGAGTCATCCACTACGGCGCCTTTCATAGCACCGCTTTGGAACGGTAAACTCAAATCAATAAATCCATAAATCAATCAATCAATCAATCGTCAATCAAGCCGACAAGGTTAGATGGTCAAACTTATGCCTTTTATTAAAGTAAGCGGTAGCGAGACACGGGTGCTTGGAATCTTTCTCAGTAAAACTGTTTTGATTTCACTATGGAGAGAAGAGAGATAAAGAGAGAGAGAGGGAAGGAAAACGCAGGGAGTTTAACCAGATCGGGAATATTGCACTTACTACCCTGCCTTAACGAAGGAGAAAAGGGGGAAGATAAAAATTATGCAGATCCAGACCAAGTGTTGAAGTCGACGTGAAGTGATCGAAGCTTTATTGAAGCGGTCAATTAAATGCCATACAACTAACGGTGATCCGTATAGTATTGTTTACTTTCGTCCTGCGCAACATGAAATCTGTGCAAATGTTCATGTTTATCCACCACGAAGGCCACAACATTATCCTCACGCAAGCTTTAATGTTCATCTACGATATCGCTCACAAGCTAGGCCGGTATGCAAACACCAAGTCAGGCGGATGCAGAGTGTGAGACATCTGCGAAGCGATGTGACGAATCCGAAGGCGACGTATGGCGCTTGTCGCGGGAAGAATGGTGCATGACAGGCGTATGCGCACAGAAGTACGACACGTATGTAGCTACATTTAAGGATTATTCGCCACTTGTGTCACAGTGGCACATACCCTTTCTGGAGGATTGGCCAAGGGTGCGCGCACACGAAATGGCGCATAGCGAATGACTAAATGAAAGAAAATGAAGTAAGTCAAGGAATTCGTTGAAAGTAACGACGCTACTCCATTAACAGGTTGGTGTGCTTAAAGCGTATGTCATATGTTCAGGTTTTATGTAAGTATTTAGCATTTGTGACGCGGAACAGGAGGTGAGCTGCTTTGTCGCTCAGCGCACAAGGGTTGTGCAAGCCCGTTAGCTGGTACTAGCATGCGGCGCGCATGTAAACTTCGAATGTATGTATATCCACGAACATATCCGACAAGATACTGACTGACCCAGCAGCAGACAGCAGCCACGCCAAGCTCGGGAGGACAGAAAGAAAGCGTCTCTTTAAAAAGTATTTACTTCTTAAAGAATAGAGAAAGCACACCACCAGCGTAAGCACCACGCAAGCTCGAAGAAAAATAAGAACACTAAAGTGTTGCAGTCGTTCGCACAGACAGAGTCTTCGAAGGAAGCGCTCCATCTATTGTGTTAAGCAGCTTTTGTTGTGCATATCTTGAGCACACGAAATGCTAGCTCGTGGAGCAATCCTGCAGTCGAGGGTTGCCAGCACGTGCTCTCAGTAGATCGGTTGTCTTGCGATGATTTTGCAAATGCTGCCCCAAGCGCGCTGATATAAAAAAAAATGCTTTCTGTCCGTGTTGCTGTGACACCGTAATTAGCGCCATATTACAGGACGTTGATGCTCTACCGACCAGCCCAACCTCAACATTCTTGTAAGATCCTTTCGGTTTGGGGAACTTCTAGCGGTTACTGTGCCCTCTGACAATGTGACGCGATGTCACCCTGCCGGACCTGTCAAGTGAATAAGGATTTCGCTAATGATGCATATTTATTTTATGTTTAAATCAAGGGCCGTTTACTGCGCTATTCATTTCGTCATTGTTTGATTAATGACTTCTTTCACCATCGTTTAAGTACCGTAAGCAAGAGCAAGCCGCATTGCAAAAATAGCAGTGTTTAAGAGCACATCAAAGAGCTAACTGCAACAGAATATGTGCAAGACAGTAAGTTCCATAAGCGATTGCTTCACTTTCTACATGAGGAGGGCCTCCATATACAGGGTGTCCCAGCTAACTCTAGCCAGAGTTAAAAAAATATGCGAATGCCAAGTAGCTGGACCGAACCGAAGTAATGTTGTTTGCCGTCGCTTGGAGATACTCAAATTACTTATTTTATATTCAGTTTAATTAGACAATTATCTTAATTAGTCAATCAATTTCACAAGTATCATAATTTGATTAAAAGTGTCAGTGAGAAAATTGTAGAGTGACATGAAAAACTCTCGATACAGCTTTCTGTTGCTCAATACGTGCTACATAAAAGCGTTTGTTCCGAGCGTGAAAGAATCCCACAAATGCACGCAAATTTGCAACGCCACTGGCCGCTCGAGGCACTTTGCGTGTATTCGCAGGCTTCTTTAACGCTATGAGATAGCCCACGAATGCTAACTATGAGATAGCCTTTTTTTTATCTTGCTTTATAAATTCGAACTAGAGAAAGGTGTCGAACAGTTTCCGGGAGATTTTACGGCCTAGGGCGACGGTAACGCTGTGACCGCTGCGGGAAAAATTTCCATAACAGCTATCACTGAGCAATTCTCTCAAAATCTAAAACCCGACACAAAAGCTTCGCGGCCAGAACAACGACGCTTACTAAAAAAAAAAAAAAGAAAACGAGAATAAGAAAAGAAAAAAAAAGTGAGAGCAACTAATGACAGCAGCACTGGCGGAGCGCTCCACGAAGTCACTCTCGTCGGCCGTACTCTAACACTACGCACACGACCGGCGTCTGCAGGTACTCAAGGCTGACGCGCTGATAACCGCTTCATCCTACGTATACCACGCTCAAAACGCTCTCCAGAGTTATTCGTCCTGCTCCCGCGCTCCTCCCTTCTCGTTTTCATCTTGGCATTCCTTTTTTTCTTTTCTTTCATTGCTTCGTTCGTTGCGCGAGCTTTATTAACGGTCCAGTGTCCACACAGCCCCTCCCCCCACCCCTCCCCCCCGCCAACACGCCGGGTTCCTGCGAACAGCGCGAGCCAAGAGCTGCAGGCGCCGCATCGCACCCCGCAGTTTTGCGTCCGCGTGCCGCCTCTCTCGGTCGAGACTGAATACGAGCGCAATAAAAGAACGCCCTCCTCCCCGGCTTCCCTTTGGCTCACCTTCCAGTCGCAGCTCGCTACGTAAACGCGCCTCGCGTGCGTGTGTGCGCGGTAATTAAAAGGCTCGTGATTAATTATTCGAAGCAAAACTTATGAGTAGTGTCGTCGGCGTCGTCGGGCATAGAGACCCATCGAGAGTGATAAAGAGAGAGAGAGATGAAAGAAGGAAAGCAGAGGGAAGGGTGGTGGCAAACGGAGGAGGAAGGGAGGTCGCGGCTCCCACGCGAGTGTGTGTTCTCTGGGAAGTAAAAGGTCGAGGGGTGGGGGAGGCTGGTCTGGAAGGAAAGGGGTGAAAAGAAAGCATTATTATTAGACCTCCGGGGCCGAGGCGAGGACGTTGTGGACTGCAGAAGCCCCCGCTTGGCGCGCGCGGCCGGTAATCGCGTTTCGGGCCAGCAGCACTGGACGGACGCGAGCGCCACGCGAAACATCGCGCGCGCGCCCGCGAACGAAAGGCGCCCCACCACCCCCTCCCCGCGCGTACGCCCGCATCGACCAGGAGGCGGCGAGCGGGCGCGGCCGCTGGCGGCGGCGCGAGTTTTATGGTGCGTGACCGCTGCTCGAACGAGGCTTGCTCGCTGCCGCGATGCCGTCCCTTTCCTTCGCGCACCCTCGCGTAAGTTTACCGCGCGTACGCCGCGCGTGCGCACAGGCAGAAATTCGATGCCGCCTGCGCCAAATTGTTGCGCACCACACACACACACACACACCAGAGAAAGATACAAAACGAAACGGCCAGGCGAAGATAGAGAGACGCTGAAGGGCATTCGGAGCGTCCAGTTGAAACGGTATTACGGAGCAGCCGCAGGAGCGCGTGCACGCGGTGGGCAAACGCGTTATCCCGCTCTTGCAATGCAGAGTGGCCGGGGGCCGTGCGACACACAGGCTCGATGCAAACAAATCGTTTCGCCTCATAATTCATTCATCGCCACGCGACTGCTGCGCCCAAGAAGCGGTTGCTGGGAGAATGACTAATCGCGCGCGCACTCTCTGCGACTAAAGCGACAAACGCGGTCAGAGCCTCCCGGCGTTTCAGTGAGCATGTCTGCTCGCTCTCAGTTTACTTTTTCAGGCGACGCATTCTTTGAGTCGTCCCAGAAACTTTACGGTAGGTATGTAGGTTGCTGTTCTGCCTCGTTAAGGGCCTCTCCGTTAAAAAAAAAAAATTCAAGTGTTCGACGGTAGGATCAAACATCCAACTACCAGCACATACACCCAGTGCTCTAAACATAAGGCCACAATTTGTTTTTATTGCGATAGAGATTATATGAATACTCCAAGCACATTTTTGCCGTCGCCGTCGCCGTGATGTTCTTTACCAAGTGCAAGGGCGATAACACCGTCGCCGCGCATCGTACGTTGTTTGTGCGAATGAACGCACGCGAGGGAAGCCGAAGATCGCGGCTCAATCTGGCGCGCGCGTAGGAAGCAAGCGGAGAGCAAACGCGACGTCTTCCGTCGCGCAAAAGGCCTTGGGGGGTGGGGGGTCGATGAGAGAGAGGGAAGGGAAGGGTGGCAGCGTTGTGTTCCGGCATCAACTGCGCATTTAGCGACCGGGCGCAAGGTCAACTGACGATGGCGGCTTAATTTCGCGCGCCATATATGGAGGAAAGCGGTGTGGCAGCGCGGGAGAGAAGGAAAGGAGCGGCTTCGACTCCGCTAACACGTGCATACTTCGCGCGCGCCGCATACTGAAAGGGGTCTGCAGACGGCTCTTGCCTTCGTGCGCTCGGTGTTCTCGCCGCTCTCGCGTTATAGAGATAGACCGCATGAAGGTCACTTCCCTCGCTGTTGCTGCCGCATTTGCTCACACCAGCGTTTTGACAGCGACTGTCTGCGTACATCCAACGCGATGTGTTCATGTTGGCATGTGCGCGCTGACACCATGCTTGTTAATTTAGTTAGTAAGCTTATGTTTCCAAGTTTATACGGCCGATAAACCTACTATGCTTACCTCGTATCGTATCGTCTACTAATTTGCTATCGCAATCGATGCTGGACCCTCTCGGGCGAAACTGCAACATTTTTTTTTTCTACGTTGGTTAGGCCACGATCGCACGTGCATATTTCTCTCGTGCCAAATCCAATTATAGCTCTTTCGAGACGACTGACCCATGCTACACGTCAAATAGCGTGGGCTAGGGCACGTGCGCAGGCTCATGATGATGATGATGAAGCCTCAATTGATGGTACAAACACACTGTGGGGGATAGGCGCCAGTTGCCGCGCGGCCACTAACTTGCCACTTTCTTTTCCGTTGTGTCACGAGCGGGAACGTGCCGGCTTCTCCTATTCGTTCTTCGTGGCAGCTAACGCTTTGAGACGCTGTGTTAGACTGCACAGCCTTCGGGATTGGTCCACATTTAACAGTCCTCTCCTCGTAGCAGATAACGCTACAGGGAGGCGCTGTACAATACTGTACCACCTTAGGAATTGCCCACGTTGTAACGGAACCGGTTGTAACGTTTCCTCTTTGGAGTAAAAAAAAAATACATAGAAAGCACCCTATCGTCATGCCGTCGCCATCTTCTTGCTTCTGTCGTCGCTCACAGTCTCGCTGAGCATGCACAACTGTTCGCTTTACACAAACACGCTGGTTCATCTGGGAACTCTTCGAAGAAACCCAAACGATGCTGGATAACCAGTTACCAGCGGTATCCTTCCCAAAACATCGATGCCCACAGTGCGTGGGTTCCGCATAATTTTTTTCTTTCTTGTTCGCTTCTAAAGTATGCAGATGCGAGATCGTTTCGCCCTGCTTGTTTCGCGGAGCCGAACAATAACGCCGAAGAGTAGTAGTTAGCCCGGTTATGTTCTATTCACAAATACATCTAATCACTTCGCACCCGCCGTGGTAGCACAGTGGCTATGGCGTTGCGCTGCTGATAATGAGGTCGCGGGTTCGATCCCCGTCATGATGGTCGCATTAAAATTAAGGCAGAATTAAAAAAGAAAATTTGGAAGGACGCTTAAGCTTTGCCATTAAAAGTCGCACGCGAGAGCATTCCAAACTCCGTGACTGCTTCCCACACTTCCCGGCAACTGCAGGTTAGGTATTGTTTTCCTGAAAACGCTGGCGTCCAACGCTGTGCACGAAGGCGAGCTTTTGTTTTTGATGGTGGTTGAAGGAACAGAGCGGGCCGCGTCACCCCTACTTTTATAAAGACCTCAAACAGCTAGAATATCGAGCTAAAAAGAGTTCGTGCTTGAGTTTCCAGGTATCGGAATTATGTTTTCTCGTATATTCAAATTACAATATGACGTTATCATGTCCGTAGGCTGTGTGTAAGTCGCACTTTACGAATTTTCTGGCACTTTTTATTTTCAGAAATTCTATCAGTGCAGCAACGCCTATGCGCCACGCGGAGGGCCTGCGTGGTTGGGGATGGTTCGGGATTATTCTCTCGGCGGCAGACGCCGGCGCCTACGCCGGATTTTCTGCGACACGGTGCCCTTAACGCTCGGTTATCGTGACTCGGATGGACGTTAAAGAATGTCATGGAGGTTGTCAAAATTATTCCAGACTCCTCCCCTGCAGGGTGCCGCACAGTCCCCTGTGCAGTTTATGGACGTCATAGTCCACAATTTCGTTTTAATTTAACTTCACGCAAACAATGTTTGTTGTTGATTAAATGATGCGACAGCGGTGAAAAAGGCCACCGAAGGGCTGGCTTATCCCAGTCATCGGAAATAAACTCCAGTGAGCAATGGAATGTAGCAGAACGAAAGAGAAAAACAAGAGAAAAAGAGAAGAGGCAGAAAGCAAACAAAGCGGAGGAATAATAAAGCAGTGCTCGACTCAAGGTAAAACGAGGTATCACTCATTTGTTTTGGTAACAGGCATGTGAGAGGCACGCAGACATGTCATCCTTCATGTCCTTATTTTAAATCCAACGTGGAAAACACATTGCTTCTGACAAGCCGTACCGTATCGAACCGGGTTTCACAAGTTGATTCTGGACAGCGTTTGTTACACTTGGCGTCTCAGTGAAGACACTACGTAATTCTTGAATAATGCGTAAAACAAACAAAACTATTTATTTTTCTTGTCGACACGTTATTCTGTGTTGGCAGATAAGCTCTTTAATCCACTAGAATACATTAATTCAAGTTTGCTTACGAGAACAGCGAACAATATTGCTTCGGTTTCGTTCGAGTAGCGTGCTTAAATTACAACAGGCACCAGTTAGTTGCAATACCCTGTATTGGTGGCAATGACCACTAAAACCATCTCATGCCTATTACAGCGGTAGTACAGTGCAACGTGTAAACAGGGAAGGAGATGGAGATTTCTCCAGCTGTGCGGAAACTTATTGGATACAAATGGGCCAAATCATAACGCAGTTTGATTAATCGGCGGTTCAACTGGGTCGTCGCATCATCAGACACTGGGCAACTAATAGTATCAAACTGAATAAACCACACCTTCAGTGACCAGAAGGATGTACCGAGTAATACCGGATAAAGTGAAAAAAAAAGAAGAAGACACGAAAGCTTAACGCCCATTGATTGCAATATTAAGCACTTAATGAGGGCAAGCCGACTCAGCATCGTGCGCCGACGCCAACATTTTGATTACTTCCCATTACCTCAAGAACCAAACCTGTTTTCCCTATATTGATTGCGTCTGCAATTCACTGCAGGAGTTCTGCCCGCGGTATAAGCGAAAATAAAATCTATCCACTTACGTCAGCTACGCTTGATTATTTTTGCCTCTCTCAGAGTGACTTTAAGACAAATGCAGCCCTCGTCCGCTCGACGTTTACCGAGCTGCAGGCATACGCGTCATCAATTGATTTACTATGTTCGTAAAAAAAGGTTATATGCACTGATAATACACAGCTGCTTGTTGTTCTCCTGCGTTCGTGCGTGCATGCGTGTGTTTGTTCCTGTGTGTGCATATGCGCGTGCGTGTGTGCGTGTGTTGCACATACACCCTCAAAAAGTCCCTGTGACAAATTTTCTGCATGACACGCGTTTCTCGAAGGCCCGTACTACCATGCAATCATTTGTGTTACTAATGTGTGCTAATATTAAATCTCAATGAAAGGAGATACCTCTTCATGAAAGGAGATGCCTTCTTCCACCAGAATTGACTTATGAAATAATTCCCCAAAAAGCAAAGAGAGAGAGAGAGAGAGACGATCCATTTAACACAGAAAAATACATTATCAGTGCCTGAACCAGACAGAGACAGTTATCAATCTTAACATTAAAACGGTAGAAGATTCGCTGTCTCCCTTCATGTCAACGAAGATAAAAAAATATTGCGTGTTGCTGTCATGATCAAGTGCGAGGGAAGTATAATGGCGAGTGATGTAGTGTAAAAGCATTGACGCCGGTTAGTTGCAGATGTTCAGGAAATGTGAACTGCGGTGTGTTCACATTGACTGCACTCTTGATCACTGCATAAAGCGATTTCTGGTGCATGCAAACGCATGTCATCGAAGCACCGAGATGTATTTCCTTATGACGAGGTTGGCTTTTCTAGAAGAAGCGGCCCATCAAAGTACATTTGAATTCGGAGATCATAGATGCAAGTAAAACTTCAGTATAAGTTGCATGCCAGCTTGGGTTCGGCAACGTACCGCGTGTTGTATTCCGCAATGGACTAACGTCAAAGAGACACTTCTTATGGAGCTTCGCATGTGAAAGGTCCACAGTGAGCCACACTTAGCTCCTTTCTCGTGACACCCTTTTTCCCAAACAGGCCTCGGGCCATCATTTATAGGATTCTCTCTCTACTACATTTTAAAACTGCTGTTGCACTGTATGCTTTTGTTCATTCGGAATTTCCTTTCTTCGCTTTCCTAGGTCATAACATCCTCACCGCAATAGGGACACCTGCCAGGTAACACCACGAAAATTGTTGCACATGCTTTCCTATCGGACCGACTGTCTTCTTAACAATGCGAGCTTCAACGGGCGTAGCTAAGATCATATACAAGAACTATCTTTGCGAACAAAGTGACGGAGGTAAACAGCAGCGACATCAGCAGCGCCCGCTACTGAGTTCCGCGCCATCTCTTATTCAAGCATATTTGAGGATTACTAAAGAACGGCGCCGGAATGCGCACATACCCAGACAGGCGCCATAAGTTCGCCAGCCTCAAACTTTAAGATCCTTGCCCTCATGCTGTAGACTAGCTCCGCTGCCGGAAATGTTTATGCCTCGCTCGGTCGCCCATCTTTCCTCTCTTGTTTTTTTTCTCAAGTAGCTGATCTCTCGCACCTCACAAATGAGCGAGAAAGAAAGAAAGAAAGAAAGAAAGAAAGAAGGAAAGAAAGAAAGAAGGAAAGAAAGAAAGAAGGAAAGAAAGAAAGAAGGAAAGAAAGAAATCTCCGGAAATTCGCCCACTTCGCCTGATGTGTGGCACGCATTGCGAACGGCGCAGGCGGACCAGAACCGATGCCATCCAATGCTCAAGAGCCGAGAAATCTTTTCATGAAGTGCTGCTAGCGCTGCTGTTTCATCCGCTGACACTGCTGCCAAAGGCGCCGTCGCTGGAGGAGCTGCGACGAAAACGCGCGCATCACTGATTTCCGGGACTCTCTCCGCGAGGCCTAAAGCCGATGCGACGCCTCGGCCCTTTGCTTTTTTTCTCCTTGTTTCATTTTAACCTCTGGTCTAAGACTTTCTCCTTGAAGTTCGTACGACTTAGAGCGGTCGCCGAAGCGATCGCTATAGCGGTAAAGAAAAACGGATCCCGGTCTGCGAACGCATAAGCTCCGTTTCTCTTTCCTTCCATCTCCTTCGCTCCACTTCTTTCTCTTTTGCACCATTATCTTTTCTTTCTTTCTTTTTGAAAGCGTAATTGAGCTCTTTTTCGCTGTGATGTAGAGCAGTGTACAGAGAAAGAAAGCAGCTCACGGACTGCCCTCGGCAATGACGATTAGCGGCTGTTTTGTCTCCTTGTGAGCTTAAGCGAAGCTTACAACAATCTTGAAATTAGACTCGTAGGTCATTAGGGTCGTTAAGCTGAACGTCCCCTACACTTGTGGAATAAATTGAGAAAAAAAAAAAACAGCGCTATTGGTTTTGCGGAGAGCTCAATTGGGGGTTTCAAAGCAATGAATCGGATAATTGCAGCTTACAGAGCAATGATAAGTTGCCATCGAAATATTAAAGGACAGAAACGCGCGCCCTGTTTGTTTCTTTTCGTCAGTTCCCGCTGCGTAATGAACCGTGCACGCTGGAAATTTCTCGAGTACTCACTGTTTCTTTTTACTCTTTCCCTCTCTCTTTCTCTACTGCAAATCATGCATTGATTTGTGTTTAAAGGAGAAGCTTGTGTAGAGACACAATTGATCAAAACGAAATTACCAATATAGTCGGTGCTGTGAACGTATTTATCCAAAGGTTGACCTCCGAGTCCCACTTCGGCTCCACCCCAATAACACAGAATCCACACCAGACTCAACGACGTAAAACATGAACGAGCTATAGTGAAAACCGTACTACCTTACTCGAGGGTCATACGGATCACTCGGTGAATAATGTGTGCTGTACAGCTGATAACAATATTGTCAAGGACTTTTCACGCATCGCTGAGCCGCTGACAAAGCTAACTAAATGTGACGTCGAGTTCAAGTGGGAAACGCCGCAGGCCGACGCATTTCAAGAACTCAAACGACGCATGTAGTCGCCGCCCGTACTTGCGCACTTCGACGAGCACGCCGATACCGAAATACACACTGACGCCAGTAGCCTAGGCCTCGGTGCCGTCCTAGTCCAGAGAAAAGATGGACATGAACACGTGATAGCTTACGCTAGCCGGTCGTTGTCAAAAGCGGAAGGCAATTATTCTACAAGCGAAAAGGACTGCCTCGCCATCGTTTGGGCTACAGCGAAATTTCGCCCTTACCTCTATGGTAGGCCATTCAAAGTGGTCAGCGACCATCACGCGTTGTGTTGGCTAGCTAACTTAAAGCACCCTTCAGGACGGCTGGCGCGGTGGAGCCTCAGACTACAAGAATACGACATCACTGTAACATACAAGTCCGGAAGAAAACACTCAGATGCCGATTGCCTATCACGCGCCCCCATTGACCCACCGCCGCAAGATGACGAGGATGACGACGCCTTCCTTGGCATAATAAGCGCGGAAGACTTCGCCGAACAACAACGAGGGGACCCGGAACTAAAAGCCCTAGTCGAGTATTTAGAAGGGCACACCGACGTTGTCTCTAGGGCATTTAAGCGTGGATTATCTTCGTTCACGCTTCAAAACAACCTACTCGTGAAGAAGAACTTCTCACCAGTCCGCGCCAGCTACCTTCTTGTTGTACCGTCAGCGCTGCGTCCAGAGATACTGCACGCCCTACACGACGATCCAACCGCTGGGCACCTCGGATTCTCCCGGACGCTGTCGAGAATACAGAAAAGGTATTACTGGCCGCGTCTGACCGCCGACGTCGCCCGTTACGTCAAGACATGCCGAGATTGTCAACGACGCAAGACACCACCGACAAGGCCAGCAGGATTACTACAGCCGATCGAACCTCCTCGCCGACCATTCCAGCAGATTGGGATGGATTTGTTGGGGCCGTTTCCGATGTCAACATCCGGGAATAAGTGGATCGTCGTGGCGACGGACTATCTCACCCGCTTTGCTGAAACTAAAGCTCTACCAAAAGGCAGCGCAGCCGAAGTGGCGAAATTTTTCGTCGAAAACATCCTGCTGCGACATGGTGCCCCAGAAGTCCTCATCACCGACAGAGGAACGGCTTTTACAGCAGAGCTCACCCAAGCCATTCTGCAGTACAGCCAGACAAGCCACAGGAGGACAACTGCCTACCATCCGCAGACGAATGGTCTCACGGAGCGCCTGAACAAAACCCTCGCCGACATGCTAGCAATGTACGTCGACGTCGAACACAAGACGTGGGACGCGGTCCTGCCGTACGTAACCTTTGCGTACAACACGGCGGTGCAAGAAACAACACAGATCACGCCGTTCAAGCTGGTCTACGGCAGGAACCCGACGACGACGCTTGACGCCATGCTGCCGCACGTAACTGACGAAGAGAATGTTGACGTCGCTAGCTATCTCCAGCACGCCGAAGAAGCCCGACAGCTCGCCCGCCTGCGAATCAAGAGCCAGCAGAGGACCGACAGCCGACACTACAACCTCCGACGACGCTTCGTCGAGTACCAGCCTGGCGACCGTGTTTGGGTCTGGACCCCGATACGCCGACGAGGACTCAGTGAGAAACTACTCCGACGCTATTTCGGACCCTACAAGGTCATCCGACGTATTGGCGCTCTGAACTATGAGGTCGTGCCAGACGGCATTTCGCATTCACAGAGGCGCCGCGCACGATCTGAAGTGGTCCACGTGGTGCGCCTTAAACCCTTTTACGGACGCTGACGAACTTCGTCATTTTTGTTCTTTTCTTTGCTACGAGTGCTTTTGTTTATTAACTTCGTTTGTTTGCAGCATCGGGTCGATGCTTTTTAAGAGGGGGGTAATGACACGTGTACTTATCGTTATCGGGCGGCCACGTTTGGCCGCCTAACAAATGTTATCGCGCAGCGCAGGACGCGCCTGCATGTAACAGAAGTTTCTGGAATGTTATCGATGGTTCCGTCCACTGTCTTTCACCGCAACTTGTGTAATCTGATTGCATGTATGCGCGTCCTGCGCTGCGCGATAACATTTGTTAGGCGGCCAAACGTGGCCGCCCGATAACGACAAGTACACGTGTCAATATAATAAGTTGTTGCCGTATTGTCTCAATAGTTCGCTAATGTGCGCCTAGCCAACTCTGCCCTTTGCTTTGGCTTGGCATTGCTCTATTTAAAGAGAGAGAGAGAGACATGTCATGCTTAATGAATGCTGGAGATGTCTGCCTGGCCATGAGAATACCATGTTGCTCAAAGGGAGCAGTGGAGACTTGGCTCGCCAGCGAGGATCGGGAGATGCAACTAGCGCTCCTCGACCAAGCACGGCGGACCGCTCAAGTCAGTGGTGCCCTGGACTAGGGGCTCCACCCACTCGCTTTCTGCACTTTTTTGTGTGAATAAACGTTTTGATTATATATATATATATATATATATATATATATATATATATATATATGAAAGAGAGAGACATTCTTTAAGGAGAGATGAAAACGTTTGCCTGGCATGCTATTTCCTTATGAGATTGGTGACGCACGAAATGACTCACTCATGCACAGGCAGTACACATTTACATGTAACTTGCACAGCTAGCAAGCACAGGTAAACAGAGTAACTGGCACTTAGAGATGCTGGTTCAAGCCAGTGTCCTGAAGGTAGACTAAAGGTGCCTTCTTTGCATGCAGAGCAATAGCAGTTCTGCTATAAAGTGCAAACATATGGGGCAGCTCCAAGGACTGCCACGACTCTAGATGAGAAGTAGTAGGAAAACAAAGTTAATTGGTATTGAACAGAGCTTGTTGAAAATTCACCATGGCTTACAGACAAAGATGAAGAAAGAAACGCGTTCTTGCGTTTTCACATCACATTTTCCGTTCTTCGTCTTCGTCTGTGAGCCGCGCTGAATTTTCAACATGAGTCCAGATGTGTAGCGCAACGCCTGAAGTCGCCTACTCAATCATAGTACGCACGTGCGCAACATGCCCGAGCACACACGGTAGCACACTGCTAGGGTTCAAGCCAGTGTCCCGGAGGAAGGCTATGCGCGCCTTCGGTGCACTTGAAACACTATAGCAGCGCTTCTACAAGGTCTAAGAACACTCAACATTCGGAAGCCTATCAGCCTTCAATGAACCTTCACAATGTGTTTTGCCATGGCAAATGCGGCAAAAAAAAATAATATTGGGGTTTCACGTGCCAAGAACACGATCTCGTTATGAGGCATGCTGCAGTGGGACACTCCGGATTGGTTTTGACCACGTGGGGTTCTTCCCCATTTTCATGAACGGTAAAGAGCCCCACGAATGCTTCGGCATATCTCCCCTATCGCAATGTCGCTGCCGGGAACGAACCCGCGACCTCGAGCTCCGCCATAGCTACTGAGCTACTACGGCAAGTGACAAAAGTAACAAGACGAGCATTAAGAAAGATTATCAAGAACCAGGGTGTCGAAGCGAACCGAAACTGAACCGCAAATACGAGAACTGTTATGTTCAGCTGAATCGATGCCGAACGAACTTTTTTTGCCGTCTTGCAATCAAACTTGAACCAAAACTTTTCGCAGGAACCATTAAGGACGGGTTCAACCACAGGTCCGGCACAGTGAATGTTGTATCTAAAGTGCTGCAAACGCAGACGACGCCCCTTGCATCAATTCGGTGAAGCGCGCTGTGTGTTGCCTCAAGAAGACTCGCATGGCTTACCACACTGATTAAGTGGCTCACTGAACTGCGCGCATCGCCGGCTCTAGTGTACACTGTGCCCAGAGTCGACTTGTAGTGGAAAATATTGCTTGTGCTCAGGGCATCTGGTGTGTTCAGGGAGAGTATCGAACTGGTTGCGCCGTCCGATACGCGTGTTGCAGTTTGTACTGTTCTTTATTTTCAGAGAGTGCTGTTACTTCTGCAGCACGATTGTGGCTTCATGTAAACTTTGGCTTCGTGGAAACTGAGAAAACAAAACGGGACGAGAGTGACAACAGGTGCTCAGCACCTGAAAATCATCTGTGCAGTCTATTCTCTTGTCCCGTCTTGATCTCGCGCTCGGTTTCATGCCCGGTATTTAGATATGAAGATGCGCAGACTAGCCCAGCAAACCTTTTAATAAATATGTAACACGATGTTTACCGAGTCTGCTCGCTGTCCGCACTGCATAGCTATCTGCTTTTCAAACAACGAAGGTGTTTGTGGGCCTACAGAAATCCTCGAAAAATGTTATATGCGCGTTTTCGCGGTGTTCTCGACGAACTACGTCGCTTACCAAGTTTATATTTACAGGAAATGGTGGGGGGGGCACGTTAGAGGCTACATGAATATTGATATCCACGTTTTGTGCCTTTTTAAAGGCGTTAAATCGAACGCTTACAAAGATTCCTCGCTACTTTAGGAGAACCGAAAACGACAAATATTCTATATTCAAAGCAAATAGGAGCCATGTTATCCATACAGAAATTTTTGACTGCGTAGATTATGTACAGCCTTTGCAGTAAAGTACTTATACAGGTGTGCCAGAGCTTCAGAAGTGTGTTTTGATACGATCTCGACCGGGTGAGGTGGGTCTTCACCGCAATAATCAGGAAACAACGACGAAGCGGGGCATCGTGATGAAGAAAGAAGTAGAAAAGAGTGTATTCACTTCTTGGGTACATGGTTGTGATTCTCCTCCAAGTCTCGAGCGGTTCTGATTAACACGGGGACCAGGACGGCCTTAAATATTCCCTTGCGGTCTTGCGCTCGTCGACATCTTCTTGGGGAGCCTGTGGAAGTATCAATGCTTTCGTCAGGTTCTGCCGTCGACGAGCTCCATGCCCTTCGGGTTTTCTTCTCCTCGTGTTTCCCTTTGTGTCAGCTCGGGTAATAAAAGGGGTGGCGCTGTTTCCGAGAAGTGGTCAACTATGTCGACATGGGGTGGTGGCAAACGGAGGAGGAAGGGAGGTCGCGGCTCACACTTGAAAGGTTGGTGTCCAGGATTATCGTAACAACCTTTTCTGAGACGAGGCAAATCATCTTGTCATGGGAACGTACGCCTGAATGCTTCTCACACTTGACAGGTTGATCATAACAGCCCGTTCTCAGCCACAGGAGGTCTCGAAGGGGTTGGAGTACCCAAGCACATCGAAGAGACCGGTAGACCCTCGTGCCTCTGCTTCGTTTCGCAGATCGTTCCAAGATCTGCCAGGTGACACCTTCTAGAAATAAACCACGCCAAGCTCAAGGCACAACAAACAGAGAGCACCCAACTAACCCCGAGAACTGCCAAGTTCACACGTTCTTCACATAAAGCCCTATCCGAATCGTACCAGAAGCCCTGGTTCGATATTTCTGAAAACTAACGGAGAAAGCCATACTTCAATGCGTATTTCAGCTATAGCCTGATGCCTAACGCTTCTGTGTTTCTTTTTCTCGAGAAAGCCACAGTTATTGAGAGACTGAGAACGCACTGAAATTAAAACTAATAAGCTCTTGATAACTAACAAACGAACAAAATTGCATCGCGCTCTATTTACAAACAAAAAACTTAGAGATGTGCCTAGTTCGACAATTATTACCTCTTAATGCGTACTTGATTGGATCGCTGTCTAAAGGCCTTCGGGCCTTGCCGAAGGCAACAAAGGGCGCCAGGCATACCTGCCCTCTGTTATCGCTTGCGACTTTGTGTGCGCGCGGCTTGCTTTTTCGCCCCTGAAATGGAGGCCTTAAACGCGGACAGAATTGCCAGCCTCCTTTTTCCCTCACTCTCGCGGTGCATTCCACTGCAGTAACAGTTTGACTGGCCCTGTTCGTACACGCATATCTCAGCCCGGTCGAACCTTTCAGCCACACCGCTACTCGCACAGACGCGTCCTGTTTTGTTCTTAGGTGACGCTTCCTTTTTCTCACCCGTCCACGAGCCCTTCGAAGTTCTGCGTGATGGTCTGTTCTCTTGTCTTACGGGCTGCGATTTGGCGACTTTCTCTGTTTTCCGCCGAGCCGAATACTTCGATCGCTTGATCTTGCGCTGTTTAACCAATTTTTTCCATGCCTGGCGGTCGCTTAATGCGCCTCTGAAGCTTCCGAGCGTCAGGTTCCTGCCCTGCTGGACCACCCTGGCATTCTCCTCTCCTTTTGACGATTCCGGAGAGTCGCCCAAGTGCGGAGGTAGGAGGGTGTTTTTCAGCGCCTCCTTGAACCTTTTGGGGCTGTTCAGACTGGTCTCGTCTCCGCAAGGAGCGTCCTCCCGGATAGTCCTTGTTTGTGATTTCGCGACGTAATTGCTCTCTTCTTCGGTCGCGATTCCGTCTTTAACAACCTTCAGTAGGTCTAAAGAGCTTTCCGAATGTGTCAGTGCCAAATTCGTCTCTAATTCATCTGCTAGCCCTTGTTGCGGTATTCTCACTGACCCGGATGCCTCCTCGCTAGCACCCATTTCCCTGATTTCACTAGCTATGTGCTGTGCTTCCCGATTGTCACCACGCATATTTTTGGCTTCGTTGCATGATTTATCTCCTCCGCGATCTCTCGAGCCTTGGAACGCGTGAGAGCTTGGACTGCATGGTCGCCAAAACTCAGGCCCTTTTTCTTGGACATCATTTCCAAGTCATTTGAAAATAAGTAGCGGTAGTGTTTCGAGAGATTTGGCAATAATACTGCTTAAGTCAGCAATAGTCCAAACAGCCCTTCAATCTTCACACTGGCTACGGGCACGCAAACACTATTCTTCTCGACTACCTGCCGGATACACGCATATTCCCTACTGAAATCCTCAGGTTTCGCAAACTCAGGGTGAAGAATGTCCATTGTCGCAGCTGAGTCTTTAAGTACTTTACACCGCATTCCATTCACTACTAGGTCGAGAAGGTAGGGTTCTAAGAGGACCAAGTTGTCATTGGAGCCTTTCACAAAAGAAAAAAAAACAATTGTAGGCTTCCAACAGCCGATCGCAAGGTGTCCAGGCTCCTGGCAACGGAAACAGACGACCCGTTTCCTAGCCTCAAACGCTTTTTCTGTTTTTCTTTCGTCTTTTACTGCGGTGTTATTCTCTCCTGAATTATCGGGCTGCACGTCTTTTGTCCCACCTTCAGCTTTTTCGTCGTGAATGGGGCCGCCTGTTTTCCTCTTTGCTGAATGTATTGATTGGCCTGACATGCATTTTCTCGGATTCGCGACGTGCGGCGAATTCCTCTGCTAGCACTGCAGCACGTTCCAAGCCCTTTTCGCCCGACCTATCTTGAATCCACAGGCCGTCTCTACGCTCAAGGACCCATAGAACTGCTCCATGCAGATTAACTCAACAACCTTGTCGTGACAACCGAACGCATCTTCCCCTTTTAGCCACTCACTTAAGTTGGCTTTCAGCTTATAAATGAAATCTTGAAAAGACTCGCCCGGCGATCTAGCTGTCTCCCGAAAACGACGACGGGAAACTTTCGCTGACAGCCTATATTTCCGTAGCAACGTAGCTTTTACTTTTTGATATTCATCGGCGGCGTCTCTCGTTAGGCTTGCAATTATTTCGGTTGCTCCGCCGGGAAGAACGGTCAGAATGTGTTGTGGCCAATTTCCTAGTGCCAGCCCGTTTTTCTCGCAGGTCGTTCAAAAGTAACGAGAAACAATCCAATGTCATTGTATACCTTGCACGACGGCATGCGATCCCTTATTTTCACTCCTGCTTCACCTGAACGACTTTCATTTATTGAGATGGAATTTGACGATTGCATGGCCAGATTCTGCTGCAGGTCTAGTTCATGTAGCTTTATTTCTTGATCTCTCTATCCTTCTTCAGCAGCGATTTGCTCAGCTTTTTGCTTTTCCTCAGCAGTTCTTTGTTCAGCATTTTCAGCTCGTTTCTCTATCTCTTCCGATGGTTCTGAAATTTCGTCCACAAGAGCCCCGCACTTCTCAATCGCCTCAATAAGCTGCGGCTTTCTCTGACTTTTCCCGACCTCAATTCTAATCTCTTCACAAATAAGCAACAATTCTGGCTTTCTCCATTTGCTTAAATCCATGGTCGATTCCCCCCCCCCCCCCCCTAACGAGGACTTCCTTACTCCCCTGCGGCGTGAGCAAGCTTTCAACGGGAGCCCGCACACGTACGCAAACTAATTTGCAGTTTTAGAGAACACACGAGCTAAAACTTGGCAAACTCTCAAAGAAAGTCAAGCGCTCACCATTCTGCTGAAGCCAGGACGAAGAGTGGAGTATCCCACCACTGCCACCAGCTGATACGATCTCGACCGGGTGATTGGGCCTTCACCGCAAGGATCAGGAAACGACGACGAAGCGGGGCATCGCGATGAAGAAAAAATGTAGAAAAGAATGCATTCACTTCACGGGTACATGGTTGTGACTCTCCTCCGAATCTCGGGTGGTTCTGATTAATGCGGGGGCCAGGACGGCCTTAAATAACCCTTTGCGGTCTTGTGGTCGTCGACGTCTTCTTGGGGAGCCTGTGGAAGTATTAGTGCTTTCGTCAGGTTCTGCCGTCGACGAGCTGCCGCCCTTCGGGTTTTCTCCTCTTCGTCCTCCCCTTTGTGTCAGCTGGGGGAAAAAAAGGGGGTGACGCTGTGTCGGAGAAGAGGGCAATTATGTCGACATGAGGACGCCCGCTTGAACGCTTCTCACACTTTGACAGGTCGATGTCCAGGCTTATCGTAGCAGCCTTTTCTGGGACGAGGCAAATCATCTTGTCATGGAAACGTACGCCTGAATGTCTCTAACACTTGACAGGTCGATCATAACAGTTTTTGCGTGCCAGTTTCTTATAACCCCGTAGGAGGTTTTCCCAATGTCCTGAAAGAAGTCGACCTGCCACAAAGCTGCCATTTCATAGGACTTGCATTATTCAGTAGTGATGTGTGGGCAAAGTTTCAAGAGCGTCAGTTGATTACGGAATTCGGAGGAGAAAGGAAAGGTATTAGACAGCCGTTGACCGGTTGTTTCCCAGTCTCCAGAAAGAACTGTATGGGACACCACGTTCATTATGGCGAAAATCTGGGGAACATAATGGCTTATGCGCACGAAAAGTAAAGGTGTGTGAGTGAAGTATGGCCTTTGCTAAATTGCTCGAGCAAATGGTTGAAAGTTCTATATGTGGGAAATGTTGTAAAAAGTGTGGTTAAATATACGCGCAACTGAAATTGTTAATACGACTGCTCCAAACAAACAGTTTCACTGAATATTGAACTGTGATTCTGCAATTGCGCATAAGCTTCCAATTTTTTTAAAAAATCAAGAACCTTAAAAAATTTTTTGCACAGATTAGGTTTTTATTTTTTGCACTTCTGCAATGACTGCGCACCTTAATTGGTTAAAATATTATACTGTCATGTATGTTAAAAATTCTATTTATGGAGTTCTTTCGCTACGTTACTTTATTTAGCTCCTCTAAGTATTTTAGCTATACACTTATGGAATCGAAAAGTATTTGTAACGTTATGTTATTTGCGACTGATCACTATTGCGAATTGGTATTACGTGCTCCTTTTCTTATAACAAGGTCACTTTTCTCATTTCTGCAAAAATGAATATGTCTACACGGTCAGTTAACGATATATGAGATCTTCTTTTTTTTTTTTTTTTTGAGCAAAATGTGGACAGCGAGCGCGAGCAGCTTTTGCAGAGTACTGGCAGGTTTTGTGTCTTGCTTATATTTCTGTCACTAATTATATCACTAATTATATTCTCCTTTACCTACAGTGACGGGCTCAAAACTCGCAATAAATGGAGCATGGCTTCTTGGCATAGAGTTTGTTTATAAGGGCACTTCCACATGTCATAAAAATAGCGATGGAAAAACGAATTTGATAGCCTCACTAGGGACGACGAAGCCCTCTGGATCTACAAGTCTCACATGCCTATTAACGACAGTCCATAGCGCCTCGGCTGTAAGAGGCTGCGGGGGGCTGTGGGCTCGATTCCCACCGCCACCGGGCACCCACTGGTTCAAATGCTCACAAGTGTACTTTTGCCTGGCGTTCGGCTTTCTTAAGGGTGATACGCTCGGGAAAGGAACATGTGCCCTAAGTTCCTGTCGAGACTATCGTGAGCACACGCAAAAAAAAAAAAAGGTTATGTTCGGGCCGCTTCCATGGCGGCCATTTCACAGCTGGTGCCCCAAATTCACCTATTGAGGTGGGCACGCCTTCTGGTTGATTATATGTTTGTGCGTATGTTTGTGTGCGTGTGTGTATGCAGATGTGTGTGCTACGTACTTAGTCACATCGCGTTGACGGCGATGCGGTGATTATCTGTCGCATCACCTTTGTCCTCGAGTAAATGTGTTATCTTTAGCGATTCGCAAGCCGCTCTCACATTACTACAGAGCAATAAGAAAAATTATTTGAACACATTGCTATTGTATGCGACACTCAAAGAACTTACTAAAGCAAGCGCAATGAACCACGTAATTGCATTTCAGTGGATACCTGGGCACTGCAATATTCCTGGTAATACTGCAGCGGACGCAGCAGCGAATCGAGCGCACAATAACGCAGAGACAGCCAATCTTCCCCTATTGCGTAGTGAAGTCCATCTGATCCTGAGAGAGATTTCTTGTCACCTCAGCAAAACTACCTGGTTTGCCCAGCAAACTAAAAACTCGGAGTTATACTCTATAGACCCATGTATAAACCTATCAATGCCGGAAACTCTAAGAGACAACAGAAAATTTGACACATCGGTACACCGACTGCGTCTTGGTACTGCATTTGCGAAACACTTCTTGTACAGGATAAAACGTGTCTCTAGTCCGCAGTGTTCTTGGGGCCATCCAGACGAAGATGTGCATCATCTTCTTCTCGAATGCACGAAATACGATACACAAAGAACGGTACTGCAAGCTAATTTGTTTATATTAGACAGAAGACCATTCACTCTTAGAAAGATACTTGGCCCATGGCCAACTGCGGGCCTTCAAAAAAGAGCCCTTCTTTCTCTGAAAAAGTTTTTAGAGGACACCAACATTTTGGGAAAATATTAGGTAACCGATGATTCGAATACGCTAAATGAGTTACGTAAATGTTGTTCGTGGTTCATAATTGGTTTATGTGGTGATCGCAACTTTTACGCAATATGTATAATTCTGTTCTGTACTTGCAGTGTATTACATGTGTTGTGTGTTTTGGCTGTTCAAAACATCTGACTTTATATATGCGTACGTGGACTGAACTAATGCACACAACTTTGCGATTCATGTACTGTTGGACTGTATATTGTTTATTGATCCGGTGTTCTACTGAGTGTTATATTTTGTGTCGCTATTCTTCCTTTTTACGCAAATTTGTTTCGTTTGCCAAGCGACAAGGAGTAGCCGGTGCCACCATAAAGGCGCCAACCTCTCCTAACATTCACTTCAATAAAAAAAAAAAAACTTTCAATTTTAGCAGGCTTTTCTACGGGCAAATCAGTGTATAAGGCGTGAAACAAGCAGCGACAACGACTAATAAGGTTTGCTTGTCAAATCTACGTCAGGACTACAATGGACGCCAAGCGCATTAAGATGTTGACCACCTTTGGTTCTTTAAACCGATACTAAGGCCAAAATTATGTTGAGTTAGATTAGTACGTTACTTTTCTGCAATACAAAAAATAGCCACTCTTACCGTGAGAAAAGGCCTGATAAGCCAGATAGCACCTTTCTAAATTTTCTACTGCTCGACAAATAGCGCGTATACAAAACAGAAAAAAAATATTCTGAAATTCGTGAAAAGCCACTCAGTTTTAACCCTTTTATTCCTCATCTAGTAATGAACGTTAACCCCTAAATCGTTTATTCTTAGAATATGCTTTATAAGCCTAGCTGATTTAGTCATTTTCTTAAGATACAGTTTAGTAGGCACCGAAGTTTGAGCAATCGGGCGTTTCTCTACTTCCAACCTCGCGGAAGCGCATCCGACGCCACCGGTAATCGAGCCCGACAAGTTGGCTCGCGGCAGCGGGATGCGACGAAACAACGTACGGACGGCAAACTGTCCGAGACACGCCTACAAAGCGCGGATACGAATGACTGCGCCGGTTTAGCACACACAATGACAACAGTACGCGAATAATGCAGGCATTGCCCCGCTTCAACGACGACGGCGCAACAATTCTTCCGGTGCGAAGTGCTACACAGTAGGGGGGTCGTGCTTTTCGTTCAGTAAGGAGAGAAGAGGCGACGAAGACGACGGGTATGAATACGAAAGGACAGAAAGCGGACGTGTCTCCGAATAAAGAACCCCTGCAAAGTCCTTTTTTCGAGAGCTAATGCAATTTCGCGTGAGCTGGCATCCATGTAGTCGCCCTTCCTCTCTCTCTCTCCGTCTCTATTTCGCTCTTTTGCTCAGTGCCTCTTTTCTATTCCTATCGCGCAAGCGCTCACTCGTTTGCTCTTTCTCGCGCTGATGTAGTGTCGTTACGCTCGCGTGAGAAACACTGGCTCGCGGTGTAAGAGACATAATGTCGTCGCCGGGCGCTGAAAGAATTCGGGCGGTGCTTGGGCGGAAAGCCCATATGCTACATGGCCCCGGGGCAATTTTCTCCCGCTTCGGGTGGCTCATTCACTCCCCCGCATTGCGCTAGTGGGCCGGACAATAACGGGGAAAGTGTGAACTTGCCGTGCCACATTCTGCGTTCTCGTTTTCCCTATTTTTTCCCCGGAGCGCCAAAGGGAAGAACGGTATATTTCAGGCAAGTATATATCGCGAATGCCTACGGCTGTTTGTTTGGTGGCGCCCCTTCATTCAGTTATTGAATTCTTTAGCGCTGTCTTGTCTTTTCTGTGTTTTCTTCACGTTAACCTGCGTGTCGGTTCACGCTCGTACGCCTATTTGTTTCTCGAGTCGCTCGGCTGAACTCTGCAGAGTCCCTCCTGCTTACCCCCCCCCCCCCCCTCCCCCACACACACAAGGCAACCGCCACTCTTTGCTATACTTCAGCGCCTGCGCTCCGCATCCCTCCAGTGTCATTCACCATTTTTTTTCTCACCTGACAAAAAATATTCCGCCTTTAAGGAAGTCTTCAGTTGCATGCGTTCTCTCTGTTCAGAATGTTCCGATTTTTTCCTTTTCTTTTTCAGGACATCAAGGATAATCCTTTAGAGTGTTGCAGAATAGTTTCCAACTTTCTGATCGCAAAGAGCCTCGCACTGCGCGTGTCAGATGATAAGTTCACATACACTGTTCTGTAGACGATGATGCTCCAGCATCCGTTATGTAAAAAGGTCGCATAGATTATGCATATCCTAACTTAAGAAGAAACTGACGTTTGAGGCATAGAGTCGCCGGCTGTATGATGGGCTTGATGGGAGAAAGGGCAACAATGCAAAGGTGCGTCGGTAGGCATCATTTGCTATGCAACGACGAATAAAGAAATTGGCATACGACCGGAAAATAATCGTAGACATTACTAGTATATTTTAACACTACAGTGGCAAGCAAGTGCATGTACTGACGTAAATCTTGTAACCAGTTATGAAAGTTTTCATCTACTCAGTAGGTTGCCCTCAAAGAAACCCGTTCTTTTTAACTCTGCAAATTTGCTCACAAAAGCTAAATTATGGCAGAATTTGCACGTTCAAGTTCGAAAGAGCAGCATTTGACGTGAATAAGACATAAGAGAGTAAAAGAAAAAAAAAAGATGATAATGCCAGGTGAGTTAACTAGGTTAACTGTCGGGCTGTATACAAGAGACCGCAGGGAAGTGTATACAACCCGACAGGAAGGGTACACATATTTAGTAGTTAATAGAATAGGTCACACATCTGCTTTGTATTAACAACGATATCATTTCTGTTAAGATAAGGCTTCGATTACACATTAGAAGATTCTGTCGCTCGAACAGAAACAGGTCGAGTTCGGCATCGTGACTTTAGGGTAAGCAAAACAAGCTCTTGTTACCTCGACAAAAACTACTGTTTCTGCGACAGCAATCCTTCTCTGGATGCTACGAGAAGTTATAATGCTGGAACATAAGATAACTTAGGCATGTTTTGTTTTTGTTTTCTACTTCTTCTTCAATGGCGTCCTTTGATGGAGGGCTCAATAAATGTGACCACGAAACAAGAAGCGAGGACGCACTTGCGACAAAAAGAATGGAGCTGCTACGAATGCTGCGTCCGGGTATCCCTAAATGAAAATTAGCTGCCAGCGTTAGGAAAGTGAAAAATGGATACTATCCGTCGTGCAAAGACGCTCATACTAACTTGCTTCCTTCGACAGGCTTATCTGCGTAAAGTTGTCGTCCTAAAATATTTTTTCTTTTCGTAAGACGTCAGCTTCAGCCTCCTTTTTCTAAGAACAAATACTGAGCCAACGCCATCTACATCTCACGCTCTAGAGGCTCATAGTTGGGCGTGTTCATACCTGGGACTCCGGTGAGCGGGATTTGGAGCGGGACTTGGAGCGTGACTTGGAGCGTGACTTGGAGCGGTCTCTGCAGCAGAGCGGCGGGCTGGGCCCGTCGTCGTCGTCCCTGCGCCGCGGACCACCTGGGCCGGGGTCCCCGCGCAGCGCGCTCAGCCGGGACCCCGGATAGGGGCTCCGGTGCCGACGCATCGCCGCCGACGGCCGCTAGCTGCGGCGCCACGTCGCCCGCAGACCGGGCGCTCCTGCGAGGAAAGGTTGTAGCGCGAGTTCAGGCACCCGTCTTTTGGGAGCTGCGGCAGCGATATCAAGAAGCATCGGATGCTGCATCTATACTCGGCGTATAAGCCGTGATGATAATGACTATGACGACAGGGATGATGACGATGACAATGTTTATGATTATGATTACGGTGATGACGATCATGATGACTGACATACAGAGAGGTAGATGTACAGTACTGTACAGCGACTTAATTTTGTGAAAACGAAAGAAGGCAATATTCTTAGCGAAATCGTTTAATGAAATATTTTCATTGTGACAGCTCACCCCCACCGCACGCATGCGCGCACACTCTGTTCTCCCCGCTTTTTTTTAAGCAAACCCTTTCCTTTTCCTCTTTCTTGGACTTTCTCACACCTGCTGCTGCTGCTGTTTGGCATGTCGCGTCGGAAGAGGGTTGAGAACGTGTATAATGTACCACAACGGCGCGGGGCAGGAGTCTACGAGTTCATGAGAGTGGCTTGTTGGGTTGTTGGTGCATAGATATACTCGGAGAATGCCAGAAATTTAATGAAAGATAGAAATAAATTCGAGAAGCAGACATAGACAAAGCGAGAGGAAGGTGGCTGGGCTAACGACATAGCTTTATTCTTGAAAACAACTTGCCGCTAGTCCGTACTTAACATGCGCAAGGCACAACATATCAAATTCACGGTGATCCCCTTACCTATACACTGCAACATTGTTCAAGATATTCAAGCTCTTTCTTCGTTAGAAACACCGATGACGCACTTATACACTTTCTCGGCCAAGTTTAGCGATGTAATATGCTTCAATCAACGTTCTTTTCTGCTTCTTCTTGGCCTTTCTAACATCTGACACGTGCCTGAAGATGGGAGTGCATTCGCACTGATTACATTGTAGCGGAAGATTGCCACCCATGCCTGTAGGTACACGTTGAGCATGTTCACGTATCCGATCATTCACACAGCGACCGGTTTTCTCTACGTATTCTTTTCCGGATGTCACCGCAATACTATACAAAACACATGTATCATACATGCCAAACTTCGTGACATGCTTGGTAGTGCACGCACTCCTTCGCAAACTGTGCGGTGAGACCGTCCTGCATACTTTTACAAACTTGCAAGGCGCAGAACAAACCAACCTGATGTGATTTTTTGCAGCAACCTTTTTCAATCTGTGTGTGATACCACGTATATACGGCATAACCACCAGGTTTTTTTTTTCTTCTTTTGTCCGGCACTTCGCGATCCCTGCTGTGTTTCGTTTTCAAACGCTTGTGCACAGATTCCGCCACTGCAATGGCGGAATCTATGCACAAGCTATGCATAGTCATCATATGCTATGCATAGTCATCATATCATACGCATAGTCATCATATAGCTATGCATATCATCAATCTATGCATAGTCTTAGAATGGCCTGCCGCTAACAGTCACCTCTCCTGCTGGATGACACTGTCTTGCGTTTTATGCACGCAGTTCTTTTCCACCACTTAGGACAAGCACAAGTTGGCTATGCCAGGCTTGACCAGCTTCGATTGGGGCAGATTGGCACGGTAGCAGCGCCATTTTAGTCTTTGGACTATAAACAGCAAAGTGCACTTGTTATAGATGAACATAGGTGGTCGAATTCACAAAGCCTCTCGTTTATAAGTACTTTTCCTTTTGGAATTGGCTGGTCGCATCCGCTAAATAGTACGTCCATCATGAGGAATGGCTGGAATTTACTCTTACGAACAATTCGTGCGTGATACCTATTTGTGTAAATAGAGGCCTAGAACTGCAAAAGAAAATGTTTATATTTTAAAAGCCGAGCAATGTGTTCAAATTGCCTTCACATCGCAATATGTTCGAATCTTGCAATAAAGGTATCTTGTGCTATGGGTTGAAAATTCCGGAAGCGTTATTCTTCGCCGGGCAAATGCACTATTGAAAGTATAACGAGTACACACACACGCGCACACACACGAACGCACGCACACACACACACACAAACGAAAAGAAAAACAATATTGGCCCGGATTCCGACGAGACCATGATGATACAAGTGCATGGTGGCGCTTCGACACTCCCTGCTATGTTTGGGGGGAAAATGTTTTGCTAGTTTGGTTCTGTAATCCATATCATTGAGCTACAACATGTTTCAAATGATTCGTTTTTTCTTCCATTAATGTATACAAAATGTCGTACGCAAATTATGGAAGACACACGTCGAGAGAGAGAGAGATAGAGAGAACTTTATCGTCAGAGTGGAGAGTTGGTCCACTAGCTCCTCAGGAAGGCCAGGTCGCCGCTAGGAGATGAGAATTCGAAGCTTTGTTATAGTATGCCTGACATGTAGATTGAGCCCTAACGTAAACCGACAATCTTCATAATGGTTCCCAGAAGAGCCTGCATTTTTTCCGCTTATAAGTTCAAAGCGCTAAACCGATGCTTCCACGCGTATAAAACGAAGTACATTGCTCATTTCAGACATATAACCACCGGCGCATGGCGTACAGTAAGGTCCAGGGGAGCCTAGAGGTTACGGTCACGAATCGACTGTGCCAAGAGTTCGCCACGGTCCACCGAGCATCGCATAGAAGTCGGGTCCTTTAGGAAGATCGGGAAAAAAAATGGAACTTTTGTTTTATTTTATTTTTGTTTTCATTTCTGCTTCGATGCGAAATAACGATGCCCGACCACCTCGGCATGGATTCTGAGTGTGCATGTTCGAAGCAGTCGCGAAAAACGTGACCAACCGAGAAATGGACGGAGCACCTGTGAAGCGGAGAAAAGCCTCCCAGAGCTGAAAGGCAAGCGGATTGGGAAAAAGGGTTTAAGTGCCCCTCTTTCAAATGCGCCCCCACCCCCCGGCGATCGTTGCTGTCTTTTTTTTTTCTTTCTTAGTCTCTTTCTTTTGAGCATTAACGGACCTCTGAAAAGCCGTTTATTTTCTGCCCTCCTAGCAAAAAAAAAATATAAGGTCAGTGTGGCGAGTTGAATGGAATACGTGCAGGTTTTGCACCAAACTCTCGAAGTATTCTGTTGAGCAGAAAAAAAAAACACTGATCGAAAGCTTAAATAAAGTGGATGCTAATACGTAACTGGTTTCCGTTACTTCTTTATTTTCGTTTGACAAAAACTTAACAGACTAAGTCTAACACTCCGTCTGCTTTCATTGCATCTCTTCAGCAGTCTGTATTATGCTCAAAGGAAAAACAAAATCGTACCATTGAATTCATATTTTATCCCCCCAGGCAAAAGCCGAATTTTCTCTTAAATTTTCTCTGGGGTGATCTGATTGGTAAGATTTAGGCCGAGGCTTGCAGTTTCTCCGCTCCCGCCGGCCAAAGGTTTGCAATCCAGAAAACTGGCGACGTTGCCTAAATTCGTTCACTTCCCAGCGGCTTCGAATAGAAGTGCAAATGCGGATAATTTGGCCAGGCAGCAACGAAGTAAACCCTGAAGCGTTCCCTTTTCCGAGAGGCCATCGACTCAATCTATGCGTCGAAGAAAATTACCTTATGCCTTTGCTAGGTTCCAACGTGAATAGGGCGCCCAATGAAGGAGGGTCATCTACAATGGAAACAAACGTGCGACCTAATCAGGGGTCGCCACTATTCTTTAAATTGTGTCTGCCAAGCGCTAGCACGCAGCGTTTGGAATCTCTATTATGTGGGCCAGTAGACCTCAGGATCTTTAGCCGCACAGGCAGGCTATCTTTCGGAGCACTAACCTAGACCTTTTTGTTTTCGACAATGGACGATTTCTATCTGGCACTGTGTGCACTTCATTTGCTTTTCGGCACTACACCGCAAGCAGACAGAGATAAGTTGTGCGAGTGTCTCGTCACAGCTGGTGTGACCTATGTTGGTCCTCCGGTCATTCAGGAAATCATTAAGAGTTGGTAAATGAGACGCCGAGCCACGAGCGATGCAACATGGTCTGTTCGCGTCGTGGTAACCCAGATGGTAGACGTAACTGTATGTCCAGAGAAAATGAACGAAAATGAGACATGCGGAAAGCGCACGAGTCTAAAAACCGGGGCAATGTACATTCACGGGACGTAAAGCTCAGCTCAATTGCTGCGTCCATTAGCGAAAGTGCAATAAACTCACCAGTATCACAGGAACAAGTATGAACAATTTATGTGAGCCGCACATCCAACAACAACAGCAAAAAAGTAGCGGTTATGCATGGCTATTACCATTATCGATTGCTAGAGATGTGATTTAGACGACTCTATGTAACGCTGTTGTAGCACTGAACCACTGAAGTAGTCTTCTGCCACCTACGGTATGCACAAAGCTTTGAACTCGTTCTGACTCCTCGTTCCGACTCGAAAGGAATGGGTAAAATTATGACGCACTTTTATTCAGTATGCTAATCTGGTAACCCCTCTTGTAGAGATTCCTGCCGCGTGATGGGGCGTGCTATGGGCGTCGTTCCGACTACTTAGAGGAGGCACATCTATAGGCATCCTTACACCTGCTGTCAAGTCTTTGGCAATGCTAAATGTGCGAAAAATCTCTAATGCTTCGAAGCCATCCCGCAACTGAGAAGTGCATTCTAATTTTGAGTGACGTGTCCACACAGCGCGTTCCGAACTTCGCTGCGCTGCGTACTTCGGCCGTAAGTGTTTCACCTATTTTCCCAGTTTCATCATTCCGAAAATATTTATAAGCACGGGGGCACATCGTCATGCACTGTGCTGAAACCCACCATCTACACTCTGCCCTTCTTTTGTACGGAGCAGTGACGTGTTTTAACGCCCTTAAAATTATACTGGCAGTGTGAAATGGTCGAACTTATAAAGGCCCACCTTTGAAGTACCGGAACCTTTCGCACCGCAGCGTTAGCTGTGTGACATGCGGACTAGCATGACACTGAACGCGGGTATTCGCACAGGGGCCGTTTGCAGGGATGCCCGCAGTGCCTTGTAATGACCTCGCGAACTAAAACTTGCGTCATCCGATATAATGAGAGACAGAGTGAGAAACACATGTTTTATGCGTCTGCACACGCTTTAGGGCCTCAATCGCTACTCTAAAACCTGCTTTAGGTTTACGTGGCAGCTCGTTAGAGTTGTTGCACCATGTACTTAATCTATTGCAGCGCTGGTGGTGCTCTGTGCAAAACGAAAGCGTTCTTAGCTTTTCTCGAACACACTGGCCAAACACTATAGTTATCTGTTACTGTGTGCGCCTATGTGTGTTGTGTGTGTACTGTGTATGAATGCGTCATTTCATATGTCACCTTCGTGATCTGGAGTGGCTTGCTAAGCATCTAGCAAGGCAAACATAATCAGCATCCATTAAATACAGTTTCTCACTCTGTCTAAATAGACGCACCCATAGCACGCATTGCACTGTGCAGAGCGCATCAACTTGTTTGTACGAGATGCGTGGCAGATGCGTACAAGTTAAATGTATATGCAACGTTTAACAGAATGCGGTGTTAAAATGCACGGTCAGGTCTTGAAGGCCACTCAGCATGAATCAATGGCCAGAAGCAAGGGAAGAACAAACCAATAACAAGGCTGAAATAATATCTAAAGACATAAAAACCAGAAAGCTACCACAAGGTTATTTAGTCTTTTTTTTCTTTTTCTTTGTTCTCTTTCTCGAATATAAATTCCGTCGCTCCTTCTTCACTAGACTTTACGACGACAACGTGACTTAGCTTGTTCTAAGCAGTGGTTTGTTTTACTGCATTACAACACTGCTTAACAGACAAAGCACGCTTTACAGGAAGGTTAAATGTCTTCGTTCATGAACTTCGAAAATGTTCGTGATATCGACTTCTTTCAACGTTTTTCAATGCTCTTCGTGCTTGTAATTTTCTTTAACCTAGGACAAGAAGCATCCAGTGCTACTAAAGGCGCCAATCTATCTTTCGAATTCTTAGCAATAAAAGAAAAATAGGTATAGTTTCTCGCTCTTGGCATACCGAACTCAAGAAAGAAAGAAAGAAAGAAAGAAAGAAAGAAAGAAAGAAAGAAAGAAAGAATACAGTTCGAAATACCTCAAAATAAAATATTATAAATTCTGACGTCTCGGAAATGTGTAAAGAAAGCCTCGACCTGCGAGCGAACACTGGTCTAGATACCTAGAGATCTAGGTAATGTGTTTGAAGGAGAAAGAAGTTGAATGTGTGATCTTCCTCCCAAGATAAAATACAAAGTTTGACACAGCGCAAGAAAAATAACAGCATCCAAGAGGGTCGGTATTCTTTTATTTCTTTTTTTTCTTCTTAGTCACAACTATGAGAACAAAACAGCCAATGAACCCAGATAAAGATTAAGGGTAGCTAATTGTTACGTTTCATTGAAGTGTCGAAATATTAAGATAAAGGCAAACAGAAATCGGACAAAAGAATAATTTGGCGCGGATGGGATCCTAATAGACATCTTCCGCATTACGCATGTGGTGGTTTAACAAATAAGCTACCAAGGCGGCCACGCTCATGTCCACTTTCTTGGATATTCGTGTACGTGTGCAAGGTTAGCCCTGGATTGACGAAGTTCTTTATAACGAATCTGTCAGTAAGACCGAGTGCAAATGTGAAAGTACAGGTAATGCCTGCTTCTTCAGTTGTAGCACGATATTATAATAGCCTTGTAGGATTTTTTTTTTAGAATGGCATGCATGGGTTGGGTTAGGTTATGTTAGGATAGGTTAGGTTAGGTTAGGTTAGGTTAGGTTAGGTTGGTTTGGGTTGGATTGCGTTGGATCCGGTTGGATTTAGGTTGAGCTAGCTAAGACTGAGTTAAGTAACATTAGTGCACAGGTGCGCAATGAGGCGGCTTCATCAGTCTCAACTTTCACAACAAAACACACATTTCTTGCTGATACCACTGAAGAAAGCGGGTGACATGCGCAGAGGAGACGCGCAGACGGCAACTGACAACACAAAGCTGAGACACCAGCGGTTTTAAACAAAAATCAACGGGCGCGGCTTCTAGCACAACCACAGCACGTCTTCGAGGTCGCAGGCGCGCCAGAGACAATAAACGCGCAAGCACGAAGGCGCCCAGCGAACCAGTCCAGTCGCTGGCAAATAAAACTCGCGCCGGACACCGCCAGTGTCTGGCCTATCACTGCAAGCAGATTTCACACGGAACTAGCTCACTTTTCCTCACTTGTACTCAATGCTGTCCTTTCGGCCAACAGCTACAGTCTCATCTGCGTTTCCGCAAAAGAAACGCCAAAATGATTGGGCATAAAACCCACTAAAATATCGAAGCATGAATGCTGGTTGAAACCTTCCATCCGTACAAACCGTGTATGAATGTCGTTGGCATGAATCAAACGTATGCGTAACGTCAAAAGTTCTTTGAATTCATCAAAACTTAGACAAAACAGATGGTTATGAAAACAAAAATGGAGCCAGTGCAATATGACTAACAACGTCCCAAAGCTAGGTAGACACCCTATAATACCATGTATGACTTGGTATTTTAGCGTGGTCAATGGCCCTTCAGGAAAGACACGACACCACACCTGCATAATATCCCAAGTGATGCGAACTGTGCAAACGAATGGTGTCCCTTTTCTTTGTGCTTCTTGAGCTCTGGGTGGCGCGGACGCGCGATTCGGAGAATTAAAGGGGAACAGGTTTTTCTTCTTTAATTACATAGAACTTACTAAGTTCCCGGTTGCACCTTTCGTCTTTCTCTCGTGACATACATACATGCATCACGAGCCGTAGGTACCTTGACTTCTAGCTAGTACGTTCAAAACGTGACGCTGGGAGGGAAGAATTGCGGACAGCAGTTGCAGCCGATGCACCTAGAGTTACTGTACATCTCCATGAAGATCCAGAGGTAAATTGCGTACTTACCATGAGCCGATAATAAGTGCTGAATAAAGGTAAACATCAGAAGCTTAGTGTCATCACGCTGCCACCTTGTTTAAAAGAGTCTCTCACGATATGACTGAATATACCTACACGCCGACAATCCTAGAAAGGATTAGGTCCGCAAGCAACCAGCAGCCCCTGTAAATCATCAGTTGAATATCACACGCGTAAATGTGCAAGCAATCGCTTGCGTAAGACAGCGCCAAAAAAAAAAAAGAAATAAGTAAATATATAAAGCAGACACGTGGCCAATCCAGCCCTGCCCGAAAGAGGCAGCTTGCGCAACTTCTTCCGCTGACAGAATAAGCTGCTCCGTCGGGCCGAATTCTCTCAGACCTGCCCATCATCGAAGGACGGATATAGAGGCAGACGGCAGCGGCAGCCAACAGAGCTCTTGCATCAGCAACCCGTCGCCAAAGTGTATCAACGCTTGCAGATTCGTAGGAGCCGAGGGAAGCGCGGGCGCACCGGAAGCGCAAGGAACTCATTACGAAACGACAGACGGGCTGCCGTCCGCACCAATAAACCCGAGTGGTCGAACGAAGACAAGGAATCTCTAGGAAATTACGCTTTTATTCGGACCGTTGGCGCTAGCAAATGGAGAGAGGAAGTTGTTTAATGGGCACTGGAGGGAATTAGCCTAGCGATCTGCTCGTGGCATGCTACTCCTGGTGAGATAATGAAGGGCGAAAGAAGTGGTGGGCGGAAGAAGCGCGCACATTACCACGGTCAATGAGCACCTTGCAAGTGGAGTTCCTGGGCAATGGCGGCTACAAATATCCGAAGTGTGTCGTCAGTATGTGGGCAATGAGCCAGCGTTTGACAAATACTGCCCGCTTTGTTTACTTCTGAGGATGCGTTTGCGACAGGTCCGTGTGGCGGCCCCCACTTCATCCATACGTCAACGCAATATATTTGTCGTATTTCTTTAGTTGAAGTATGCAGTACCTACGTACATAGTGATACGGCATTTTCGATATCGCATTCATTCGTCATAGAAATGGGTAAGAGCCATTTCTGCTTCCGACAGACGCTGTAAGCAGTACGCCTGCGGCTGCACCATTTCACTTCTGTGCAACAACAAATAACAAATTTGCTTTAAAATAAATAAATAAATATGATAATAAGTAGGTCACTTTAGGAAGCCCAACCACTTACACATACAAGAATAACAAAAAAATAGACGAAGCATTAACACGGCCAGTCACCTTCCAATCGATACACCCGATGTTATTTTAAGCGTAAAAATTAGCTGGCTGTTTTCGCTAGCATAACGTGAGGCAGGGCCACAAGAAACAAGAGCTGATTTCGTTCCAAAAGACTTTTCGTTCGTGAATGTGTGTTTTCATTGGCCAGCCGCCTTCACTAATAATGACCAAAAGGTGGATTGGCTGCATTTTGCACTTAGGAACAACTTTAGCGTAAACAAATGTGTGAATACTGTCCCAGAATATCTTCCTTGCGCGTGCTCACGCTTCAAATAGGAATATCGTTTAGATACGCTGCCGGAAATTCATTTTCCCATTTTCTGTAAGTTCTTGTGTCCGATCAATAAAATTGAGTTGATCATTAGCGGGGTTTTTGTTTTCTTTCCGACGTCTCTCCGTAACGTTGTGCTGGCTGAACCAACTGGTATGCACCATCTACCCCAGAAAAGTAATGATTAAAAAGAAAGAACTACGACTATCCCACGTCCAATGCTGGAGCAGGCTGGGGGAGAACATCATCGCCAGCAGCTCATACAGACGGTAACGCGAGACAGAGCACAGCAGGTCGAAGACCGGCGACAGCGGCAGGCGCACTAGGAAGGGGGCGCCATTCGCCATCGTCGTCGTCGCCAGGGAGGGCATCCCATCTCGCAACCGTGCCGATAATTGGGAGCGATGGAGGAGCGCGCGGGACTCTTTGGGCACGGCAAGTGGCACCTAGGCAACGGCGACAGCGACGACTGCGGGCCGAGCCGTGCCTTTCGCCGGCTCTCTTCGATCGATTGGCGGCCCGAGAGGAGGGAGGTAAGTCCGCAACTCCCTCATCCTTTTCCCTAGGTGGCACGACATCGCCAAATGCACAGCAAGGGCGCATAGCCTGCCTTCCCATGTATCTACATCGAATAACAAAATAAAAAAAGCAAGGGCACAGGAATGTTATGACATGGAATAAAGAAACGAAGAAGTAAATGCAGGGCAAGTTAACCAAATCGTGATGGCAGGTTTCGCGCAGAAACCAGGGGACAATAACACGTGGAGCCAGACACTAGCGTAAACTTCCAACAGAATATTATGTACATGATGTCGTGTCTTTACCCTAACCGAGTAGACGTCATATCTTGTCTGTATACATATCGCCGCGGTGCAACGAAGACAGGAGAAGAGGACACGTACAACAAAAACAGCTTGTTTTAGTAATTGAGCCTAGGGATGACTTCTTCATCTTCTAATCTCCGCTAGGCCGAAGCACGAGACGAAGCCTACTAAAACTGCCATCGTTTTCTATGTCATCGACGTAGAAAAGATGCAGCAATATAAACTTCTCTCTGCCCACGAATACCATTATGCCGGAAATGTGCACTTGTGTCGGTCACTTCACCTCTTATTGTCCGCTATAACTTCTTCGCAAAACATGCCGTCATGGAATAGAAACACCGACTTGTCTAAACCAGCACCCATAATTACAAGTTAACCAAACCCATGTCCAGTTTGCTACCCTACACTTGGAGAACGAAAAAGGGGAAAAAGGATAAAAAAGGGAAAACACATCAGAAGAAGAAAAGAGAAAGGCAGTCGGTGTGGACACTACCGCAGATGAACGTTCACTGAAAGACTTAAGCTTCTCTTTTCATTAGGTCGAAACAAGTTGGTCTAGTCAGATGTCGACCTGACCAAGACCAACCCGACGGCGTTCACGTGCATCTCGGCACGCGGTTCGGGCGAGTCGACCCACCCCGTTGACCGAACTCGCGTCGACGCTCGCTCAGCTTAACCCGATAGCTTTAACACGAACCTTCCGACCAGATTCCGGCCTCACAAGCCGAAAGCACCAGACTTTAATAAGTTAACGTAAATGTAGGCGGTCGTGCTGTCCGGTAGCCTCCAAAAAGCGCAGTAACGCTTTTGTGACCTTGCGCATACAAGCAGTAGTGATTCGACATCTGTCCTAAAGATCTTCACTTCCGAAAGCGGTTTGTCATATACGTGGCTGAGACTAGCTTGCAGAGCACATTGTTGAGCGTCGAAGAAAGGGCAGCGGCACAAAAGATGTTTTATCGTTTCGTCACGCCCGCAAGAACCGCTTGCATGTGCGAACGGCAAAAAGTGTGATAGTCATGCAGCGCGCGTTCGTAGACTTCAGAGACTAACGTCTAAGGCAGAATTTTTAAGCGAAGCAGTGTCGGTGCCATAGGTTGACGTCAGTCGGCGTCAAAACCCTCAGAACCCAGTTTGGTATTCATTTTGCCAAACCAGCACCAGCCTAAGCCAACTACTTAGTGTCGTAATGTTTTATCCGCTGCGGTCAAAAAACTCCTACGTAATTCGAAGCTTTCTCGGATCCCGCGCTCCTTAAACATTTGACGCAGACTGTGCGTGCTGTCAAATTAGGCGCACGCACGCCCATGCACACACACGCACACACAAATGATCCAAACACGTTAATTATAGTCAAGAAATTAACGAAAAATCTTGTCAACGCAAAAATAAAACATACGCATTACTCACGTATTGATATGCAGTACGTGTGCCTTGGTCACAAGAACGGGAAAATGCACAGCAACCGCCCTTATACATGTATACAAAGTTAATGACGTAACATCTGCGCTCATATATTGAGGGGGACGTATTTGAGTGCCCGACTGTAGACACACTGCGCCGTGCTTGGGTTTCGTGGTTGATCTCTGAACTTATTTCTTCTCTATATATTAAAGCACAGCTGTTGGGCGCCCTCTCCTGCGTTGAGCGTCGGCGTGCCTGGGTGTTCTTCGTAGCCGAGCGAGCGAGCGCAGCGAAGGACGAAAGAGCGAACGCAGTGACGAAAGACTGCGATAGCGAAAAGAGCACCAGAAGGAAAGCGGAGGAGGAGGGTATGGCGAAAGAGTGAGAACAAAAGCGTAGTGCCGCGCAAGACGGGCTCTGCGGAAACGTTGGCTACGACAAGGCGTCAGAGTAGCGCGCGTCAAATTCTGAAAGCAAAGCGCTGCATGAGCGGAGGTCTGTCTGCAGCGGCTCCTGTGAATCGCGCTCCAGCGTCAACCCCGCGCTACCTCTCACGATTTCCCGATTAGCGAGGCAGTCGCGCCACACTTAGCTCCGTTTGAAACGTGCCGCACAAGACAGATTGTTCGCGCCAGCAAATATATATCGAAATGAAAACACGCGTAGAGCTACGCTCAAATTTCTCATTACGGAGTAGCGTAATCGTCGGCGAATTTTTTCGCTGTACCTTCTTCATCACCACATGCAACAAACTGGATAACCTAGTTAACCTCCCTTCTTTTCCTCCCTTGTATTTTTCTCTTATTTTTGCATTGGCGAGTGTGTGCTTTCTTCTACTAAACCTGCGCAAGCACTGCGCGCCTACCATGCGCTATTTGCTATGAGGGGGCACCAACGATGTCACCCACAGCTATATGGAAATAAACAAAACAGATAAGGAAGATCAGGCAGTTACAGGCGTTAGCTCATGGACGACAACTTCGCTGAACCTCTACTGCGATTTCTGCAGGCAGAGGACCTCTATGCTTTAATTTCTATAAACAACCATACCACATGGCAAGTTTCACCAAGAAAAAGAAAAAAGAAAGAAAGATATAGAGGACCACGAAGCGTTTGGGCTAACACCTTCGGCGCGTAGCCTGACAGCACTTTGCCCGAATACTTGGCATAGGCTAAAGCCTTGTCCAGATGCTAACGAATCAAAAGGCAAAAATTGCAAAAGAACGCCTATGCACGGTGTCCCAGTTAAGGTCAGCCAAGCTCTTAAAAATAAAATATAGAACATACGGACTCAGCTGAATGCCTCTCTCGGCGGCCACGTGCGAGTGGCGAGGCATCGGTATTGGCGTTCGTCACCGCGAACTGCGAGCGGCTTTTTCCGCGTGAAGCGCGAAGCGAATGCAGTGCGCAGCAGCATTGAGGAGGAGGACAACAGCATTGAGCAGAGTTGACCCTTCTGAGCAGCGCGCGGACGCGTCATTATGCAGCTATTTCGCGCGTTTTCCTTATAACGCGGAAAAAATTATTACGCCAGACATAGCACACTGAAAACATCTGAATCGAGTGTTTTAAAACACAATTATTATTTTTCTGCCTAAATACACGCCCTCAATTCAGTAATTTAAAAGTTCGTTAATTAATCTCATCTAATTATCAGCAGTTGAAAAAATGAATTATGAAAGAAATCCTCCTGGTGCGGTACGTCATTGTTGACATAATACCATTGGTTGCGACCTCGTATATTGTATACTTTATATTCAAGAGCTAGGTTAACGTTAGCTGGGACACCCTGTATACCCTGTGCACGGTTATCCGTTCTCTCGGCCTAACGTGAGATGTTAGACAGGAGAAAGGAAGTAAACACGATGACATCGCCTTCCGCTTTGCCTTTATCGTGACTGGTCTTCACGTGGTGTCCCTGCAAAAAAAATTAGAAAAGAAACGATGCCCACAAAATATACCCCCGGTCATGTTGTTAAGAGTTTAAGGAGCGCTCGTCTGGTCAGGTTCCATAGAAGTAATATAATTGCGACCACTGACCAAGTGATCACTTATCGACGCTTTCGAACCCATTCGGGGCGCGGCATTTTCGAAGAGTCGATGGACACGAAGTTTCTATTATTTTAAATGCGAATGACGCTCCTGTGATGTTCCCACTTGCTTGAATTGACGGCACCCTTGTGTCCGTGCAGCGTATTTGACAAAGGCTAAGCGCAGTCTCGGAAATGTCTCATTTATTTTTTTACTAGGTCAGTGACCGAAATTACTTCCGTGACTACCCTTGGGAGCGTTTATCAGGATAATGTCCACACTGTTGGGATGCGCTGATACCTGCCTTTCGCAAGACTCCTTCCCTTCCACTCAACGAGTATACACTGTGTCAAAAAATGAGGCCCGCAATTCCAGTAACACTGCCTGCAGTCTTGCTCGCAGCAAAGTTCAGCTCTTGCCAGTGGCGCGCCGAGCGTGAAGTGCTTCGCTGGCCGCGGACAACAACGCATCAAGAAAATGAGACGGACACTTCTAACGCGATCAGGGTCCACGGTTGGCTCATCCCGGAAAACGTTGTTCGACACGCGCGGAAACAAGACGCCGCAGATAATAGACAGGCATCCTACGACGGACAGCGTCAAGGTTGATTGGACACAAAGGGAAACAAAAGGACAACGAGAAGAGGTAGTGGGTGAGGCTACGCTGGGCTCTTGTCGTGAGCCCAGCGACATCCCGGTGTCTTTCTGGACGACAGCCGAGAGGCAGCTCGGCTTGTAAGGAGAGAGATGGGACCGGGGGGAGGGGGCGGCGTTGAAGACCGAACGCCGGCATTCGAGCCTCGATTTTTCCGAAAGGAGACGCTTCCCCTGGGAACTGCGGCACGGAATGACTCAGCGCAATTCCGTGGAGTGCTCACGTGCGCGCCTCGGATAAGTCTTAAGGGTGCAACAACTTGGAGAGGAAGAAGGTGGGGACAACGCGAACAGGTAAACAAGTAAGAGGACGAAAGAAAGAGTATGGGCAAGACGGAGGAAGGTTAAGGACGAGAGAGTGAAAAGTAAGAAAACAGAGTTCAAGCAGAAAGAAAGAAAAGTAGAGAGAGAGAGAGAGAGAGAGAGAGGAAGGCATGGAATCGACTTTAACGTCCGTCGTCAATGGTTCGACCTCTGGTTTGTGCCGAACGGCTCCAGGCGCGGGAAGTCGGCTGTGGGTGAGAGAAAGTTTAAAGGCAGCGCCCGAGAGAGAGACGCATTGACTTACGAATGTGATGAGCGCTGCACCATGCGCTCAGAGACTGGGGCTCGATCATTTCTCTCTTCGCAGTCAAGTCAATTCATTTTAGCTTCAAGAAACAAGACTAAAGAAAACAGAGCAACCGTGCCGTAGGAGCGGGAAAGAAAAGGGGCGCCATGCTGTCCCCGTCTTCGATATAAAGCTCACCATCGCAGCGCGCAGATGTAGCGACCCGGCCATTGGAAAACACATCCGCCTTGTCTTTTCAACGCAGCCCTTGCACTCCGCATCCCCAGTCCTTTCTTTCGATGCCCACCTTTCTTCTCCTTCCTGTTCCTTTTTGCGTTCCGATGTCAGAGGAACCGAAACTGTGCTCATACTCGCCAATTCCGTGCACGGCAGCGAAAGACTAGGCCTCGATTCAGCCTATCAGAAACGAGAATCCGGCTCCGTGTGTAATAAGAAAAGAAGGAGAGCGTGTCGATTGTGCGCCGTTAATCCTTTCGTGATCCTTCCTATCAGCCGGCGTCACTCGCAAGGAGATTAGAGGCGGCAAATGAACGAGGCCCTTTTCTCTCCGGTTCTCGTTTCTGATTAATTGACGAGCACCGTAGCTCGAGCTTTGCTGCACGCAGTTTGTGAGACAACGCACGAGTCAAGATAGAAAAGAGGGAAGGAGTTGGTCCCCCGTCGTCAGCCGAATTCGTAACATACCAACTGGCCTCCTTGCTTTGTGTCTTTTCCAGTAATTTCCTTTCTAGGTTTCTTTTCTGCCTGGACCGCGGCCCTAAGTCCTAAAATTTATCTTTCATCCGGTCATTGTAACGTGTTGCCGAAGCGGGTGGCTCGATAAATGCGCGCGCTTTAGGATGGGATGATTTTTTTATCCCTTCGCTGAGAAGTAATCGAGAAGAATGCGGAGAAATTCGGCGACACCATCACGAAATCGTTAAGGCAGAATAGCGCGGCGCTCTTACGTATAATTCCAGGAAAAGTGTGACGGCCTTTTTTTTTTTTTACCATAGGCTTCGTAAACTTTCAGCAGATGGAAAACGAAAACGTTAGCGCTTTCTCCTCCTCTTCTCGCTAGCACAGACAGTACTAAACGAGAGCCAGTGCCAAAATGTGCGGCACGTACTAAGTGATTCGGCTTGGCAAAAGCTCTTGATCTCTAATGGCAAGAGAGAGATAGAGAGAGAGAGCAAGGAGAGGAAAGGCAGAGAGGTCCACCAGACGAGCGCCTGGTTTGCTACCCTACAATGGGGTAAGGAAAAGGGAAAGGGTGAATGGAAAGAGGAAAAGAGGCAGAGATTGAGCACTGAGTGCACGTGGCATGATGATCAGGGACGCTATAAGCGGTCTCCTAAACCGGTGCACTTCAAGTAGTGCACTAGTGCGATGATGTCTAACGTTTTATATTCGGCAAGGCATCTGCTTACTTCCTTAGGTGGTAATTTACTTAACCGCCTGATCACGAGTCAGAAGAACTCCCTAAAACTGCGACTCAGAACAACTATGCTAAGCAATCAACCTCAATACAACCACCCCACGAAAGTCACACAGTGTCACAGCCAGCAGGTCGATATTATACAAACACCTATAAAAAAGCAAGCCAACGATACAAATATCGAAGCTGAAGTAAAAAAAAAATATAAGGAAAGCAGCGCAAGGCTTCACGTCTACGTTTAAACGCCCCGTTCTTCAGTTCGTTTGTTCAATGCGAGACCCTGAAGACTTCTTTCTGTCATCCAATTTCATTCGCGTGGGCCAAATCCGCCAGATACTTTCGACTACTCACTTAAGCAAACGAATATAGCTCTAATCGCTAAAAGGCAGACCCCGGCTCAAGGAACCAAAAAGTGTTGTAAGTATATGCAAAGAAGCGGGTTTTTGAATTATATACAAAGAAGAAGAATAAAATAACACGACACCCCCCCCCATACAGATTTTAAAAAGAAGTAAGAAGAAGATACGCGGTCGTTGACCACGGAGCGGTATTGAGCATCTCCTAATTAAGTTCAGCCCGGCCACCCCGGACTTGAGTTACGTATTAAGGGCGCATTGTAACCCCGTAGGTAGATTCATATGCGCGACACGTTGAACTGTCGACGATCCGTAGCGCCGGCCACTTTGCCAATGTGCTGACTTCCTTCACATCATTTTGTATTTGGCGCACGTACCCTCGGCATCGTGCATGAGATGGGAACCAGCAAAAAAAAAAGAAAAAAAATATTATCCCATGAGACTATTAGTAAACATAAAGCAATTTTTGTCCAATGTTCAAGCACACCCGCCATAAAATTATTAAAGCGCGTGCTGTCCACTCCGATAGCGCGCGCTTTAATATCTCTTCGGAGAGAGATTCGGCCAGCAGAGGTAGTCATTCGGGTGGCTCACTTCGGTACACGTGCGGCCTTCAAAACTATTAGCGACAATGAGATGGCACGTCATTCTTAGCGTTGATGTCTACGACGCCTTCAGCAAGAAAGCGCCACATTCTTCGTCACTTCTTTATGATGGCGAAGAACGCCTCTGTAGAAGATTGTAGCACAAGGTACTCAATAACATAAACCAACGGATACCAGATCGAGAATGCTAATCAGAACACGCTAACAAAAGGCTGTCTCTAACTGTTCGAGCCTATTAACACGTATGTCCTGTGCAAATCACACTCTAAAAAGTTAGTGCTTTCCTTGGCGAGCTGTTTCACTACCTTTCCCAACAGCGCTGGCCACCTGTGTGGGAAAACTGATGGAAAAGATTATCCTTGCCCGCTTGGAGTGGTACCTGGAACACTACAACCTGTTACCAAATTGCATGGCTGGTTTTCGTCGAGATCGCTCATCGGCAGACAGTGTTGTTGATCTCACTAGTATGTCCAGCATCAAAAGTCACGCAAAAGATTATCTGCAGCTTTGTTCTTGGATGTCAAGGGGGCATACGATAACGTATCTTACGATTCTATCCTGGATGCTCTTGAGATGGTTGGCTTAGGTAGTCGAGTTTTCCAATGGATTTCTCATAACCTTTTTATGAGGTCTTTCTTTGTGTGTACCGGCGATGGCAAAACCGCTCGACACTACACCTACCGAGGTGTTCCTCAAGGCGGTGTACTAAGACCTATCCTGTTTAACCTCCCACTCATTGTTTTCGTTGATCATCTGCCAGCAGCGATCAAGATATGGCTGGTACGCAGACGACATATGTATATGGACTTCAGGTGTGACACGTCCTCAGATACGTGCAAGACTTCAAAAATATGCTACTCTGACAGCTATATACCTCCGCAACCAAGGTCTTAGAATCTCGTCAAACAAATGTGCACTGATGGCATTCACTCGCAAACCAATGGCACCCTATGACATCTCAATAAATGGCCAAATAATTTCTTATGGGAAGACTCAGAGATTTCTTGGAATAATCATTGATAGAAATCTCTCATGACCACACGTGACCACACGTGACCTACTTGAAGCAGTGTCTGACAGCAATCTCCCAGCTTTTCAAGTTTCTGGGCGGAAAGACTTGGGGAATGTCAGTGCATGCAATGTTGGAATTTTACAGGGCTCTTTTTCTGTGCTTCTTGAGATACAGTTTGCCCGTACGGACCAACACTTGCCAGACAAATATTCGTGCTCTACAGGCTATTCAAGCTCGTTCTCTCAGAGTTTGTCTTGTTTTGCCAAAATGCACATCGACAGCAGCGACTATTACGATCGCCCGGGACCAACCCATACAAACACACATTGCGGTGGAAGTATTGAGAGTGCACATTAGGCACGTTGCCCGTGCCCGTTCCCACCATCTGGTGACACTACCGTCACAAAGGCCGCATGCATCATATTGTACTACGATTTCGGATTATTACACCTGCCTTCCATCAGGTTTCACCCCCGCAACTAAGCCATCGATTCATCCATGGTGTTTGGCTCGACCTGCAGTGCACCTGAGCATACCAGGAATCAGGAAGAAATCTGAGCTGTCATCACCTGCTCTTAAACAACGAACTCTGCTCCTTTTGCACGAGATGTACGCCGACCACGTACATATTTATACTGATGGATCGGCAACTCTCCAGTGTTCCTCTGAAGCCGTGGTTTTCCCAGCGAAAGCCACCACCATCAGTTTCAAGAGATGCCACCAAACGACACCGATGGCTGCGGAACTTGCAGTTCTTCGCACTGCACTTCGTCTCGTCAGCCAAGAACAAACTCGAAGATGGTCAATGCTCAGTGACTCGAAAGCAGCACTGCAGTCTTTGCTATCAACCCTGCGGCGTGGACCACACGAACAACTGGTATTCGAGATTAGAAAACTAATCCATACCTTGACTGAGAAAGGACACGACGTGACGTTTCAGTGACCTCCAAGTCGCTGCGGCGTCATAGGGAACGAACATGCCGATAACGCTGCTCGGTCGGCTCTTCAAGGCGACGAAGAGGAGCCGATATCGTTATCAAGGACAGATGCCGCTACAAAACTTCGAATGCTCAGCCGTGATATCACGTTCTCCTTGTGGAATGCAGGAAGTTTTCAAAACAACCGGCTGCATAACCTAGACACTTCTCTACGCCTTTGCATTCCAGCTGGAGTCTGCCGTCGCGAAGCTACCCTGCTTTGTCGAATATGGCTAGGGGTGGCGTTCACCAAGTATTTTGCTTTCGGAATCGGATGGGCCGACAACGCCTCGTGTGATAACTGTGGTAACAAGGAGACTCTTCAACACCTTCTCTGTGACTGCCCTCGCTATAATTTACAGAGACGATCGCTCGCAAACGCAATAGCGCGCTTTGACCGAAGATCTCTAACAGAGGAACTTATTTTAGAATGCCGCCATCACAAGCCATTGAAGCAGAGGGCTACGAGGGCACTGTTGCAGTTTTTAAGGGCAACAGATTGAACAAGCGGCTGTAGCATGAACAGATGTTCATAGTGCTGCAATGCAAGTGCTACTATGCTGTGCGGTGACAGTATGCGGCGACAGTGACCGACTGTGATTGTATGTCTGTGATCCTTTCTTTCTTTCTTTCTCTCTACTTCGTTATCACTTTAGCTCCCCCTCCCTTCTTTCCCCAGCGTAGGGTAGCAAACCGGATCTTCCACTCTGGTTAACCTCCCTGCCTTTCCCTTTCCTCTCTCTCTCTCTCTCTCTCTCTCTTTGGCAATAGCGAAACGAGTCTTCCACGCATTGTGAGGACGCAGAAATATCATATAGCAAGCGGAAAACACATCCTCATTTTCAACCTCCACTCTTGTCATTTTTTCGTGCGGCAGCTTGCATAGCACCTCCTGCTAATAGCAGGTATGTGAGCACACATTGCATTGCGGAATGCAATTGTTTGATTGCATCCGTTGTTAAGACTTGCTCAAATAAGTATATTTTATCAAATATTTTCGCTTTACCGTAGTACGCTAGAACTTGTTTCAGATAACAACACTTACTATTATAACTTGAATAATCAGCAAACAATGATTGCATCATAAATAAATTGAACTCGCTTATTTAGTTACTCAGAAGACGTTTGAGCTTTCGCGGGAGAGCCAATTAGCTGGAAAGATACGAAATAAACGCTTTAAAATAAACGACGTGCGCCTAACCACTAAGCTAGCGTTGCTTACGACTCTACTATTTCTGTTAAACATCCGACTACAGCGCGAAGTACGCAAAAAACTTAAGGCTCTGGGGAATCATCTGCAGTCACTTAGGACAATACTTGGAGGCCTTGAAAAGACAGCTTTCTGTGGAGTGAACGACTTCTTTATAAGTGCGGGCATATGTGCTAGAAATACTAGGGATAATTCTATTCATTGACACGGCTTCGTCGGTCATGTCTCGTCTTTTTTGTATTTTCGTTGTCTCGTGCATGTGTTAGTGTTTGCGCCTGCTATATAGGTTCGTTTTGTTATCATTATTTGCTTTTCTTTCTTTCTAATTTATTTATATTTAAAGCAAATCCTTTTTGTATAGTTGAAACAATGTAGCGTACTAATTTCAACCTCTCTACTTAGGCTCCATTAAACCGTATGCCTACCCAACTGTGGTAACAATGAAAATAAAAACATCGGGGCCCGAATTCGCAAAGCTTTTTGCTCGTGAGTGTCGCTTGCCACATGGCTGGCTACTTTCGCTAACATTATGTCCACCAACACGATTGGCTGGCATCTCTTCCAATAGTTCTCGCGTAATTAAATTTTGCGAACATGGGTTCAATTCTTGCTGTTCAGTACTAAATATACTTCGCTAAATGGCGTTACGAATTCAAGTATTTCATAACTCCGTTGAGTTACTTTTCCCAGTGAGTACCAAGTATACACTCTGACGCACTTTAAATCATTTTCCCGTCAGCGTGCCAAAAGTGGTAGCAATCAAAATAGACCAGAGCTAAACACACAGTCGCTCCCCACGTGTTACGCCAGGAACTCGATTTGGCAAACGGGGCACGCTCTACCCTCCGCTAGCGAAAAAGAAAGCACACACACAAAAGGGGGAAAAATAATTAAGAGAAAAAGCTGACACCGGACTGGCGCTCATAAACGAGCGCGGCGGGCGTATTGGCATGCAAGGAAAGGACTACCGAATCTACAAGGTCTGCGCAAACTTATTACAGCGTGCCTGCGCTCCGCAGCGAGAACGGGCTCTTGGTCGCTGCTCTTATGCCGCTGCCGTTGCTGCGAAGCGCCGCTGGCACCGCCTTGCGCCGTCGTCGAAGCTATATAGTGCAGCAAAGGAATGGCCGTAACAACCCCCCCCCCCTCCTCCTTCGCTGACTCCCCCATTTCGGTGTTTTCAGACTGCCTCCTCTCAGCTAGACTGGCAGGTTAATATCGTTATTTCTGCTTTAATTCTTGTTATCCCCGCGAGATCTGCAGCGCACGGCTGCTCGCGCGCGTGTGTGCGCGCGCGCATTTCTTTATGCAAATTAGCAGACATAAAGCTCGCCTCCTTGCCTATTCAATGTTTGTTCATTCTTTCATCCTACTTTGCCTTTTTTTTTTCTGTTGTCTCCGCTCCTTAGCGCACAGCTATCCGGTAGAGGCGGAAAACAAAAAATAATTGGAAGAGGCAATTTCGTTATAGCGAGAACAAAATGTATACTGTAATATAAAGTGTGTGAGTAAGAGAGGGGGGATAGCGTCGGCAAGATGAGGAAGGTGGAATGGTTATCCAGGGTCACATTATCCCTAGAACTGCGGAAAAAAAAAACGACGGAATGAAAATGACGGAAGAAGAAAAACATGCCATCAAGGAGCGTTAGGAGATGGTAATGGCCACCCAGGAATGGAAAGCTTTCGGAAAACACGCAGCCCTTTACGATCAGCGCTGCGGAAACTTGATGTGTGCTTCAGGTTTTCTTATCTCTCTTTTTTTTTTCCTACCCATATCCCCGTCCTTCCTTCTCTGTTTTTCCAGCCAAGGTTTTGCGACCTTACACTCCTCAAGATACGACACCGAAAAGCGAACGCACACAAACAGATATCTAAGAACTGGACGAAACCCGCCAGTGAAAGAATGCGCCTTATTATTGGTGGCAGAACGAGGCGGCACGAGCGCACTTTGACGGGTTCAGTGAATTTTGTACAGTACTAAGAAAACGCTCATTTCCACTGGAACTATCACACATCAATATTGTTCGACTTGTAACCGTATTTAAGTACCATAATAGAAATGTAGTCACACGGGTTGCAAGGCGAATAGTATACGTATCATAATGACGCGTCATACTCTTTCGACCAAGCGATTTCGCAGCTAAAAGCAATCATATGATCCAGAGCGAAAGAGAGGGAGACAGACGAGAAAGAGAGAGAGATAAAAGGATGCACGCAAAGGCAGGGAGGTTAACCAGAGGTAGTTCCAGTTGGCTACTTTGCACGGGGAGAAGATTTAAGGGGGATAAAAAGAGAAAGAGAGTGGAAGGGGAAAGAGAGAAAGTGAGACGAGCACAAATAAACCGCGTACACTATGGAGCGGTGGAAGGCGGCGTTCTTAAAGTCTATCATGAAGGCCCGTAGACCGCAGGAACCTTAGTAACGCGAGTAAGGCCAGCGCGGATGTTCTTTGCGAGCACTGACCCTAAAGCTTTTAGTTCTGATAGCGGAAGAGTGTTCAACTAGTCCAGCACTCTGCACATCACTTGTCTCTGGACACTATATCGCGGGCAAACACAGATAACGTGTGTGAGCGTCTGATCGCTGTTGCATGTGTCGTACGTGCGGCTATAGGAAGGCATAAGCGTTCGTAAATGCAACGCCTAGGCACAGACGGTACAGCATGGTCTGTTCACATCGTGGGAACCCAGACGGCAGGTGCATCTGTATATCCGGAGATAACGAACGCAAACGACACATGATGGAAACGTTCAAGTCCCACAGAGGCCAAGTACATTCACGGGACATCAATCGCAGCCCAGCCGCAGCGTTTGTTCGCGAAAGCGGAATCAAGACACGTTGACCACTTTCATGTGCAGATCTGGCGGCTTCGTCGGCGTGGTCATTCCTGCTGATGCTGCAATGTCCTGGAAGCTATTGAAAGATTATGTTGTGCCCCGTGTCGTGGCTGCGATGATGTATCTGTCGAATTTCTGAGACCAGTTATTCATTGGTTACGCGGCGCATTAGTATTTGTATGTAATGAAGGAATGCCTTGGAGTCACCAAACATTGTTCATTATAGCGGTAGTTCCCAATTAATGAAATAAAATGCAGCACGGAGTGCCGCAAGCTCTGCACCCGTCGATGCGGTCACACATGAAGTTTTTAATATGATTTCTTCAGATTTTGGCGGGATGATGACTGCAGCAGCAGAGCTGTTGAGTTTTACCGAACCATCTGTGTAGACATGTTGCCGGAATATGTGCACGTTGTGAATGGGTTCCAAAGTTGCTTGTTTCAAAGATTGCAACGGCGCTTCAGCTCTCTTTCTGATGCCTGTAATTGTCAATTGCACTTGCGGCCGGTGCAAACACCACAATGGGGCGGATAATGGTGTACCGGGTGTGAATTGTGATGGTAAGTAGGACTGATGTCTTACAATACTTCTGGCAAATGTTAAATTTGCCTCTTTTCTGGCAAGCAAGTGAGTTGGTGTGAGGTAATCCGAGTCAGGTGTCAGATGTGTGCTCTCAGGACATCTGTGGCAATGTAGACTGTCAAAAAAGCGTCTCTGGCAATGGACACTGTTGAAATCGATGACGCAGTTTTTGGGAGACCGAGACAAGTTCTAAGTGCTTGGGCTTGCACACTCTTGAGTCTGCAAATATTTGTAGTGCAAGTATTTCCTAGTACAGGTAAACTGTACCGCAGGAAGCCCAAAAATAGTGCTTTATATAGTTGCAACATTGATGGTATGTTGCGCCCCAGGACTGCCCGCCGAGAAACGCGAGAAAGTCCGCAATGGCGGCCAAACGCTTTACTATCTAGGAGATGTGAGGGCACCAAGTCAAGTCTCTATGAATGATGACGCCAAGAAATCGGTGCGTTCGTTTATATGGCGCAGTATCGTCATTAATCCGCAAAGCATACGTGGCCATCCCTTAGCGAGTAAAAGCAATGAGTGCACATTTCTCAGGTGAAAGCTCCAGGCCTTGCCTTCTTAGGTATATTGACATAGCCGTTTAAGCTTTCTGAAGTCGTGCGCGGACTTGTACACGTGCCACTCCTGAAGCCCATATGCAAATGTCGTCTGCCTATACGGGAAGTTGTACGGTTTCCGGTAACGAATCGGCGAGACCTACGAGCACCAGGTTGAATAGGGTAGGGCTGAGTACTCCGCCTTGCGGTATACGCCACGACTGGTATGGCTATACGGCGTTGGTCCGTCTTCAGTCAAAATAAAGAAAGATCTTCCACTCAAATAGCTGCGTATACAGCGAAAGGCGTGTCCACCAATCCCTACAGCTTCTAAGGCGTCCAATATTGCATGATAATCTACATCGTCGTACGCACTTTTAACACCAAGGAATAAAGCCGCGGTGATCCGTTTAAGATGTTTCTGGTGCTCTACATACGTTACAAGGTCAATAACGCTATCTATTGACGAGCGTCCGGGTCGAAAGCCAGTCATTACCTCTGGATAGACGTTGTAAAATTCGAAGTACCATTCTAACCGTGTAAGGACCATTCTCTTCATTTGCCACCTGGCACTGGGCAACGGGGGAAGAGAACGTAGAAGACAAAGAGAGAGCAAGTAGAAGAAAGGCAGGGACGTCAACCAGACGAGCGTCCGGTTTGCTACCTCACACTGGGGAAAGAAAACGGGAAAAGGAAAGAGGGAGAGGGGAGAGGGGAAAGAGGGGAAAACGGAGAGGGGAAAGAGGGACTGAGGGAAGACTGTGTGCACGCTGCACTATTTGCAGCAAAGCGCCTTGACACCAAAGTACAAGCAAGTGCCCCGCCGATACATCGGGCTGCCGTCATTCTGCTGAGGATGCAGAAAGATAAGGGGAAAGTAGAGAGAGAGAAACACACACACACGCACGCGATTACAGCCGGTCACGATCACTGCATTCTATCAGCCCAGGACCACGAGTAGCCAGTTCAGCCTAATACAGTCTGTGCAGGTCTGATGTCCTTGGGAATCGGAGCAGTGCCTTCATCGCCCTCAACTGCGATAGCTTATGAAGTCGGCAGTCCAAAATGGTACCTTCTGATTATGAGCTGCGATCAAATCAAGCTAGTGCGGTTGAGAGTGCGGTCTTTGTGCACTGTAGAGAGGACAGCCAAACAGAGCTGCCCTCTGTCATTACGCGTGATGACTGTGGTCGCGAAGGGACACAGAGGAAATAACCGCTTAGCCAACGTCGGCACCGTCAATATTTCAGTAACTGACTAAACGAGCGACAGATGATAAGCAAGCATCTCCGAGGACGGTCTCGAATATTTTCAGACTTTTTTTTCTTTGTCCACACGATCAAGTGCGTAATTGTCGCAGCTTGATCTTTTTACAACTAAAAACGAAACTTAAACGGCATACGCGTCCGCCGTTACGATGAGACTATAACATCTTGCTGGCGCTGTACAAGTAAAAGGCGACAGGCCCATAATGTGGACAAAAGTAAAGAAAGAAAGTAAGGCAGGCAGGGGTGGAGGTGTACTTCCCTCCGCTATCCAGTGCTGTCTGCCAAAATACAAACATCTTCAAGCGCGATCAATTTCGTTCTTCTTCCCCTTAATCCAAATGAACACGAGTTACTCAAAAGCTCTTTCAACTCGTATTTATATCTTCAAACACATATCGCGAAGTATGCCTTCGCAACTTACACAATGACTTCGGCAACCATGTGAAAAAGAAAAAAAAATAGTTCACAGGAAAACGAACTAGCCCAGAGAAAACCGAAAGGATCTTGCAGTCCTGCTCACATATACAAGTAAAAAGAAGGAGTGACACGCATTTCCAATATTCAGCCTTCGTCGTCTCTTTATATCTCTTTTTACCTCAAACTTGAGGACGCGAAAGGAGAAGTGGGAGAAGGAGAGCGGGGAGGAGGCTGGGAGGGAGGGTGTATATTGTAAGAGGTCCCGTTTTGAAGCGAGAACTCTGCCTCCTCTACGCTAACGGAAACCTAATCCATACAGATGACACGCTTCGGTAATTAAAACGAGGAAAATAAACGGAAATAAAGGAGAGGACGGGGAGACACGCGGCGGGACATCGAATTCTATCTCGTCTCGCTACAGATAACGGCGCGCATATCCGCTTAGTAATTTTTAACATCGAGCTGCCGAGCCACGGCGATCGATGGCTTCGAGCGAAGGCGGGTCACGGGGGCGAGGTGCAAGGGCGCGTCGAAGGGGCCGCCGGCTGCCCGGGCCCGATAAAGCGGCAGCCAGCGTGCCCTCCGCACTTAACCTCGCCCCTCTGCTTCCCTCGCAGGGACACATATTTTTGCTTTGGAAGCTGCCAGGGTTCAGAAGATCTGCAGCTCGGATGCAAAGCGCGCCACGAAACAACAGAGACGTACACACATGCAGTTACACCCTCGCGTAGTCAAATACGTTTTAAAGTGTACTGTGAAACTACAAGAATCAGGAGCGAGTGAAAATTTTATTCAAAATGCCCTGCGATTTGGTGCGAGGTGGGGCCATAAGCTCCCCGTCCTAGGTGACGGCCTCGAGTCCTTGGGCACGGCAGGCTTTCTCGGCGTGCCGGACGGCCCACAGTTGATCGGCGAGCTCGAAGCTGAGCAGGGCCACCTCCCATCGCGCCCCGCGCTTCGAGACTGCCATGCCTACCCAGTTCGCTGGGAACTCCTGCTGCTCACTGAGCCAAGATAATTTTTAGGCACTCTAATGTGGGAGTCCGTTCTTTTTCTCATTTTCTCTTGACCGTATGTGTGTGCTTAGGTTTTTTTTCCTTTTCTTTATCCTTCTTTCTTTCTCACCTATTGCATCCCCTTTCCCCTCCCCCAGTACAGGGTAGCCAACCGGAGATAATCTCTGGTTAACCTCCCTGTCTTTCCTTTGCCTTTCTCTCTCTCTCTCTCTCTCTCTCTTGACCGTAACCGATGTAAAAGAAGAACTATGAGTGTCATTCAACTCTCGTCTGTGCCTTCCTTTACTTTTGCGTGCAACTTCGCCCATGTTCGTTCTATTTGATTGTCCGGAATGCATGCCCGTCTATTCGTGCTTTCAGCTTTGCTTGTCCAGCGAAGAGTAGTAGCCGACGCCAATAAAGGATCGCGTCCTCGGGCTTAGCCGCGCAACGCCAAAGCCACTACGCCACCACGGCCGGCTGCCTGGAATGTCGAGTTGAGTATGAATGAGGGTTAATTTTGCGACAAGCTTCATAATCTTGATCAAGAAAGCCGTGCCCACAACATCCGTATGACGCGTGCGGTTTTCTACAAATTAAGCTGCGGTATCATCACGATGTAGTATATTTAATTGTCTCATTTAACTTCACTGCAATGACTGTGACCATTTTGTCAACGCTGTGTAATTCATCAATGCTTCCCGCAATGTTCTGAAGTATTAGAAGCCCTCCCCCGTATTACCTCGAATCCCAAGTACATCTGTAGCAGAGAACGCGCCCATTATCCTACACCGTACGTGACTCCCGATCTCTCCTATACACTTGCCAATCTCTCCTACACCCTCGCCCGGTGCCGACGACGGAACAGTTTCGATACTCATGCGCCACCACGTTGTAACATTGTGTTACATGGGCTCCTTTCTTCTTTTCCTCCCTCATCCCCCCTTCCCCGTACAGGGTAGCAAACCGGACGTCTGTCTGGTTAACCTCCCTGCCTTTGCTTGTTTCTCTCCGTTTCTCTTATTCTCTCTTTATGTTGTTGTTTTCTTTTCCTGACAGAGTTTTGTGCGTGATCTGCCCTCCCGTACAAACAGATACGCTGATGGTGGCCCTATTATTCAATAACGGAGCTGTGACGATCCTGATTGGTCTAATTGATCACTTTTCAAACACAGTTAAGTTGTTCGCGGAGGACCTATGCGTTTGGGCGTCCGGAGTGACACGCTTACAGCTGCGCGCGAGGCTCCAAAAAGCTGCCACTCAGACTACACTCTACCTCCGCAATCAAAGCCTGGAGATTTCATAGGATAAATATGCACTCGTGGCATTTTCGCGTAAGCCCATGACACACTACAGTGTATTAATCGGTGGGCAGGCGATACCATTTGTACGGTCTTACAAATTCGTGGGTGTCATAATTGACAGAGATATTTCATGGAGCTCCCATGTACCCGTATTGTACATGAAGAAGCGGTTTACAGGCATCTGTCACCTTCTCACGTTCTTCCCTAGAAAGACCTGGAGAATGTCCACAAGCGTTATGCTGAAACTATATAAGGTACTTTTTATCGGCTTTTTGCGGTACAGCTTACCAGCATTAGCCAAAGCAAGTAAAACATGCCTACGTACTATACAAAGTGTTCAGGCCCAGGAGCACCGAATTTGCCTAGGTCTTCCTCGAAGTGAGTCAACGGCGGCAACTATTGCAATCGCTAGAGACCACCTCATCAAGACCCACATCACAGTTGAAGCACTAAGAATGCACGTAAGACACCTTGCCCGCACTCCTTGCCATCATCTATAGCCTCTCTACCTGCGGAGAGACCACGTGCCTCGTTCTGCCGAACGGTATTCGCACATCGCGAGGCCCTGCCACCTTGCTTCACACCTGCCGCGAGACCTTCGACTTCTCCTTGGTGTCGCATTCAAACAAAAATCAACCTGACAATACCTGGCGTCTGGGAAAATGCTGGCGTCTGGGAACATGCAGATATGTCATTGCCGGCTCCCAAAACAGCTTACCTTACTCCTATTAAATGAGAAGTACCGGTATTACACACTCAGGACGGCTCCGTCCTGCCGAAGAGCTCTACCGCAGCTGTCGTCATTCCAGCAAAAGCAACGACTGTCAAGTTGAAAACATCTCACTTGAAATCGTCGATGGTAGCAGAACTCGCAGCGCTTTGAGTCGCACTACATTTTATTAATGACGAAGCAACACACAAATGGTCGATTTTCTACGACTCGAAGACGGCACCACAGTGTTTATTTTCGGCTTTACGGCGCGGTCCGAATGAACAGTTGGTATTTGAAATCACAGAAGCCGTACACCACCTGACTGAGAAATGACATGAAATAATGTTTCAGTGGCTACAGAGTCACCGTGGTATCATCGGCAATGAACGTGCCGATCAAGCTGCTCGTTCAGCCTATGCAGAAGACAACCGCCTATCAATCCCGCTATCTAGCACAGATGCTGCAATACTTGCACGCCAATGGACTACGTCAGAGTGGAATAAACCACATTTTATGCAAGCCCGTTTATGCAGCCTGGATTTAACCTTAAGCCTCCGACCTCCACCGAGACTCCCCCGGAGACACGCGACCCAATTGTATAAGCTATGTTTGGGCGTCGCCGTTTACGAATACCTACGCTTTTCGCATACACTCTTAAACAAATGTACACCCTTTGGGGTGTATATTTTCTACACAACGACAGTCGTCATCTGCCTTGATTGCGTTTCCTTTCTTGAAAATGCTGCGCTCGATACTTTCTTGTCGAGAATGCTCTGTCATGCTGATAACGCGCATGCCGTTCGTGACTTGGAAGTACTGGGCTCGCAGCGTTAAAGAAACGAAATGCCGGCAAGACAGATTACGATTATCGTTGTGTGGCAAGATACGACCCAAAGGGTGCAATTTTGTTTAAGAGGAAGCTTTAGCTCGTGCCATGCTCCGACGCCGCCTATTCAAATACATGTAAAATGGAAAAATGCTTTTCTGAGATAACCCACGGACCGATTTTAATCAAATGTGTTGCATTTGAGAGAAAAAGTTGAATTCTAGTGAATGTTGTAAGGGCAATTTTGATTTAGGGCCTGAATGTTGTTAAACAAATTTTTTAAAAATTGACAATTCGAAAAAAAGAATAGAAGCACGAAGTTTGCAAGTTAGTAGTTCTAGATCAAGAACAGATAGCCCGGTTCTGTAAACGGCATTCATTAGATCAATTAAAACGGACAAATTGGGTGTATCAAGTTGCATCTTACGTGAATTAATTACGATGCGTACAAGGGTTCTACAAACGATCGATGTATTTTCGTATTAAAAAAAATTTTTTTTTTTCAGATTCATGTGCAATTAACGTATCAGTTTTCTCCACTTTAGATTTACTACTAGATGCAATTCACCTAATCGTGATACCATTTTTTATTGCTTAGTTAGATTTGTAAACTTGATAGTTTGGTTTTCTGAAAATTTGCGATTTCTCCCAATTTTTAATAATAAATTTCCAACCTAAGTCAAGAATTTGAAACCAACAGTCACTAGATTTCAAGTTTTTTTTTTAATGCATCAAACTTCGTAAAATTTGGTTAAGTGGTCGCGGAGAAACACGAATTCTTCTTTTACATGTATTTCAATAGGATCACCCGAGCTAAAGCTTCCTCTTAAGATTGTGGGGATGGCCGATACCGCAGCATGTGGCGATTGCGGCGACGCGGAAACGACTCGTCATGTTCTTTGCCAGTGCCCGCAGTACAGTGTGCAGGGACCATCGCTTTCCGTCGTGCTGAACCAGTTGGACGACCAGCCTCTGTCAGAAGAAAGAATTCTGAAACATCGGCACGACTTAACATCGCCTCAGAAGGCCACGCAAGCGCTACTGAGCTTCTTGAAGTACTTAGCGTGAAAGCTTCGGCGTGTTGGTGATTCATTGGAAAAATGGACACAGCGCAAGAAAGACAAGGACACGAGAGAGCGACACGCTGTGTGCGTCTCTCTCTCTCTCTCTCTCTCTCTCTCTCTCTCTCTCTCGCTCTGTGACGTTCCTTAAAAAAGAACAAACAAGAAAATAAAACAACAACTGAGCTCGGTGAGCGAAAACGGCGGCTCCGAGCATCAAAGACACGACATGTTGTTGCATATAGGTTGCGACGGTTTGGAACGTCGGAAGCGTTGTTTATTTGCATATGTCCGTCATATCCAAGCAGATGTCGCCTAAAAAAGCTCTTGCATGGCGTTCGGCAAAAGCCAAAAAAACGGATGTTTTACTGAAACGATGCTGCAAATCATGAAAAAGAAAAGAAAAACATCGAGCAGAACGCAATTCCACGATAACAGTCGACGTTAATGCGGTCAGCATTCAAGCAATTTAGCAACAAATCGAATTGCTAAAGACGCACAGGAGACACGCCACATCAAGTCATTTGATGTACAAAGCATCCCGCATGCATCCCAAATGCAACCGTACCTGAAATTATGTAAATGTGTAAACATGAAGTGACCCTTACTACGAGCACGCCGTTGTGCAAAAGTAAACCCGCCCTCTTTCATTAACCTCCCAACTACCAGCTTACATTGCTCGAATAAACGAACAGGGAGGAGGAGGAGGAGGAGGAGGAGGAGGAGGAGGAGGAGGAGGAGGAGGAGGAGGAGGAGGAAGACGTTGCTTGCTGCAGGCGGGCCTAGCCTTGCAAAAGTTACCGGCAATTACTCCGCCTGAACACCATCTATCAACCGCAATACGGTCTGAAACACTTCGCAGAACAGCACCAGGTTACAAAGGTAAGTTGACGGAGCCCAATATATCGCGCGATTTTCCGAACAATGACGACCCGGAGACACACGTTAGGATTTGTTATGTCCAGCATGTTCGCGCGTTTTAATTTCTTTTTTTCATTTGTCCATTTTTGCTCTGATTTCTCCTATTGACTTGATCACATTCACAGACAATGAATAATGCCAATGTTCGTGATATTTGACTGTCTCAATGTTTTCGTGCTCTTAGTTTTGCTTACTCTGCGAATAAGAGTAACCGGCGCCACTAGAGGAGCCAACTTTTCCTCCAATTACAGATCAGTAAGAACGCTGTTAGTAAACCGCAAACCAACGCCATCGCCTTCCTTTTATGAATCTTCACAAAACTCTATTCCTACGTGTGCGGCCCAAAATTCTCACCGTCTTTCATTCTTCTACCAAATCCACCCACACACGCTCTTGCTTCAAGCTTCAGCAACGTCGCTCAGCAATGTCGCTCAGCATGTCGCTCAGCAATGTCGCTCAACCATCATCTTCCTCTGACTCCCTCCCGAAAGTGGCCGCAAGCAGGAGACGCGCCTGCAACTCTGGTGACGCTTAGCCCGACTGTCGCCCTTTTGATAAAGCGCCAACCTCGGAATCGAGAGGTCTGAAGTTCGGCTGCTGGCTGGATTCGTACTTCAGCATGTTCTTAGCTTTTATGTCTTATGTGACAACTGGTGCAGTCTACCTACACTGCGTGTAGGTAGAATCTGTGAGCCAACGACAGGTCACCTGATACCTCTCATTTCCCCTTCCCCCAGCGCAGGATAGCCAACCGGGCTCAGTCCCGGTTAACCTCCCTGCCTTTCACTTATCCGTAGATTCGCATATTTGCAGAGTCGGTGACAGGTGTGCAGGTGCAATCGGCTCTCCACGAGTGCACATTGCTACATTAGCCGCTATGACGCCGGATAAGGAGAAACATCGGGGCCCGCAGCGCGATCTGACTGTGAACCGTTTACTAAACAAAATATTAGATGTCTGGAAAGGGTACAGAAGAAAGCCGTGCGATTCATATATTCAAAATTCTCTCGATATGATTCCTCCTCACAAATAATGCGTGATAATGGCATCGAAGTCCTTGAGCAGCGAAGGCAACACTTAATAATTCGATTTCTTTCTATGCTTTTTAATGGAGACTTATCAATTAATCCTGCATCCTATCTCTCTAGTTCAACAACTAGGCTTACTCGACACCATCTTCCGAATTCACTAACACCTTATTTTGCACGGACCGATGTATTCAAGCATTCTTTTTTTCCCCGAACTATAACAGACTGGAATAACTCGTTGTTGCCTGTTTCAATTGATTGATTCATTGTACTACTGTTTTGTCTTACCACCCTGCTTGATTGAACAATGCATTGTGTTATTGTTGTGTTTAACCACCCTGCTTGGATCTGAACTAGGTCTGCAGTATGAAATAAATAAAAAAAAAATGGAGGAGGCGTTTCTGTATTAGCGCCTAATGTGCTTGCGGAACGTTCTCTTATTATTTACATAATATATGGCGTCCAAAAAACTGCGGCAATGACGTCATTGGTTTCCAGGATTTCGGCCATGACAACGGCCCCGAGTGCTTTTAGAACCCCGTCCAAAGAGCTTCATCGCGAATATAAACTTTGCTAACGCTTTCAACGCTACAATCTTCAGGCAATTTTCTTTTTATATAAAGCACTGTCCAGCTTCCTATATACACTGCGACAAAGTTCTCAGCGCGCTTTATGTTGCTCATAGCCTCCGGTATTTTGGCATTCCGTTGTATTTATCTCTCTCTCTCTCTCTCTCTCGTTCCCTCTTTTGCCCTGTTCGTGTTTTCTCTCTCCACTTCACAGCTCTGTGCGAGACATGCCTTTACGTACACGTGGCGCGATACGCCGACGTCAAAGCCGCAGGCAAAGTCAAGAAAGCCAGGTTCACATGCTACACTTGAGCGACTGTAATGCGGTAGCGTTATACTGATTATCAACACCACTGCACTGCCTGCAGGAGGCTCGCGATACAAACCACACTAAAACCGTTGCGCGGAACACGTATCCTGCACTGGTGAAAGGATCGGCCGATCGAGTCACCCCCTTCGATAACACAATGCTCGGGATTGACCTAGTTTTGATCACACCATCTCCAGAATCGGCGCAGTTTTGATTACCTCCGAGATCGACTCAGTTTACTGTAGCACTGTCTCCAGGATGGGGCTATTTCACATACAGGGCGGCGTTTCTTCTGCGCCCAGCATAAACAACGTTACACACTAGACGCGTCAGACACAAGCACAACAGATGCAACACGACTGGCGCAACACGCCGGACGCAGCACGCAAGAGGCAACGTACAAGACGCACCAGGTACAACAAGCCAACATGTCGCCCCGGGCACTTTTAAAACACCGTCCGAAGAGCTTCATCGATAATCTAAACTTTGCTAACGCTTTCAACGCTACAAACTTCTGGCAATTTTTTCATAAAGCACTGTCCGGCTTCCTATAATACACTGCGACAAAGTTCCCAGTACGCATTGACTTGCTCATAGCTTCCGGCGTTTTGGCACTCCGTTGTCATGGCCGAGATCCTGGAAACCAATGACGTCACTGCCGCAGTTTCTTGAACGCGATATATTATTTAAATAATAAGAGAACTTTCCGCAAGCACGGTAGGCGCTAATCCTGAAACGGCTCTTCCATTTAAAGTCAAATCGCGCTGCGGGCTCGGTGTTTGTCGTTGTCCGGCGCTGTAGCGGGTAATCTAGCAATGTGCACCTGTGGAGAACTGATTCCACCTGCACACCTGTCGCCGACTCTAAAAATCCGCGACTGTACGGAAGCTAAGCCCCTGTTGTTCTAACGGGTTAACGTGAATTCCCTCATGCCAGAGCGATATCATGACGCTATAAGCGCCGATTGCTCTCCGACATGCCAAACACCTGACAGCTAGGCGCGAGGAAACCACTTTGTTTTCTTGTAACGCTACTCTGCAAGCTCTGCAGGTCCTCCAAATATTTTCTGTAGATTTCTGGATGACGTTATTGCTTTCCCATTTAATTTTTATGACATAAATAACAATTTCAGCGCACCCATACATGCAGATGTCTTCAAAATATATGTAGTACGGTCTATTTATGACCAGAGGATTTTTAAACAGTAGATTTCCAGACATGTGTACGCTATATTCGACAGAAATTTGGAGATCCGCTTCCAAAGTATATCTGTAGATATTGTTACTAAAGTCTATAGACACCGGGAGATTTTCTATTAGTTGTCAGTCTATACTTCCATTCATCCGTCCAACAAACTTTAAATATTTCGGTCGTGATAGTACTTTTCGCCGTTGCAATCAGCGTAGAGCCTCGTAGAGGGCGCTATGTTCATTATCCGCTTGGGCATAAGGCAGTGAAAGTGAGATTATGCGCTACCATGGTCGCTCAGTACGATAGATCGGGTAGAGAGACAAAAGAGAAATCAGGGCCGCTAAAGTGTTCATTGCGCGGCCACATTTGAAACCTCAGCACGCAGTAATAGTCTAATAGTACCTTTCTTATGTGCCCAGGTGTGAACAGGCAATGCTTATTCTACACCGGGCACGTTCATTGCAGACTAAAGAAGAAACATCAACTAAAGTTATATTGATGCCATTACATTTCCAGAATACAAAAAAAGCTCAATCTTATCCTAGTCTCACTATTGCAAACCAGGAAGGACGCAAAAACATGAACAAAAGTAACGCGAATGGCCATGCTAAACTGTCAAGTTCTCACACTAGCTTCCTGTGCCGAGTTCTGGTAGACTCAGACGCTCTTGGTTGGGTATCCAAAGAAAAAAGAAGTTTTAACATAAGGTCAGACGCTGCTAATTGAGTGTATTCAGTGCGTAGTTTTTCATGTTGCTCTGCAATATAATCATCGACACTTCATTTAATTAATATTTTATAAGTTCATTGAGACTATAATTATTTAATTAGGCGGAATGCTAGAAATAATCGGACTATCTCCAAGCGACGGCAAACAACATTACTTTGGTTCTGTCCACTTACAGGGTATTTGTAAATTTTTAAATATCTGCATATTTTAAATCTTAGTCACCAGGGCCAAGAGGGTAGTCGAAGCCAGAGGGTTACTGGACTAAGAAGCCTTCCCACGTCAGGGTGATTCCAGGCCTCGCTCGGTACACTGTTTCGAACAATAAACGTTTCTTTCTCTATCTCTGGTGCATGATAGTTGGAACACCCTGTGATTTATATTATTCGGTTTCCGTATGTTTCTTATTTGCTGTTTGTGTGTATTCATCTTTATTCATACTTATTCTTGAATTTTCTATAATTGTTGTTCTTCCCCCTTCGTGTGCTTGTTTCTATATATGTATACACGCCCATACCGCATGCAAAAAAAAAAGAAACTTCGAAATAGCTCTTTTTAGGGCACCTAAACATTTCCTTTGATTTGTAGATTCTTGCGAACTCCTTTTAGATTAGGTGTTTCCTTTTAGCACTACTAGAACAATATGATCTTCATTCATTTGCGCTCATAATAGTGGTTTAATTACGCAGTGGGCATAAACCTCTATTAAATAATGCGAATGATTATGAAGCGCTTGTTGTGGATATAGATATGCTTTGTTATTACTCGTTTCTTTTAATAAACTTAATACGTTTCTTTGTCTGTGTAATGAGTAGTACTAAAAAGTTATATTATGGGGTTTTACGTGTTAAAACCACGATCTGATTATGAGGCACGCCGTAGTGAAGGAGTCAGAAAATTTGGACCACCTAAGGTTCTTCAACGTGCACCTAAATCTAGGTACACGGGTGTTTTTGTATTTCGCCTCCATCGACATGCGGCCGCCGTGGCCGGGATTCAATCCCGCGACCTCGTGTTAAGCAGCCCAACACCACAGCCACTAAGCAAAATGAGTAGGTTGTGTGCGGGTATTAGAAGGGATCGGGGAAGCTTCCATATCTTAACCGTATACTGGGATAGCCGACTTTGACGTAGCGTACCTTCCTGTCCCGGAAGCAATTATTGAACAACAAACAAGCCGATGTAATTGAACTATGCCGTTCGAGTCCCTCAGACAGGCATCTAGACCGGCGATATGCGAACCATTATCAAATTCGTAGGCGTGCGAATGGGAGTGCAAGGTCGCCAGTTTAATGTTCCATGAGTGTCTTCCACGGTTAGCTGGGCATTGCGCTGACGGCAATGCTTCGAACATTCAGCATTGGTCAGAAGAATGCAGGCTGTTGCTTTAAATAGGAGAGGACAGAATGTGTAAGCGCTAGAATCTTTACTCAGACTATCCATGTAAGCATCCTGCGTTGTTAATACCTACAGCCTCGAAAAGCACAATGCAAAATCTTTTTGGAGCTCTCTCTCTCTCTTTTTGATTTCTAGCAAAATTCCACTTTTAAGAATTTTTGTGCGTGCGTGTGTGTGTGCTAAGGAGAGCTACAGAAAATAAAAAGAAAACGGAAGATTTGTGGATGGTGCGACAATCAACACCTTGTAAATTTTCTATCGTTTCTTTGTACCAGCTTGCATTACAGTGGCTGGCGCATGGTTGCTGATCGCTTAAGTAAGGACGTGGACAATATATGCAGTGCAGAATAACGCAACGCTTGACAATGCAGAAGTGTGATAAGCGATTATTGAATAAATATTATGATATTCTGTGGTGGTTTTTCAGTTCTAGTTGTATGTCCGCGTCGTATCTCATGTTGAATAACACGTGAAAAGAAAGTGAATGGGAAGGGGATGGGGGGGGAGTGCTGCAACATAGCTTGTCTCCCTCCCCCCAAAGGAAGAATCCGGCGCGCATCTATGGTCAAATTTTCTTTTCACGTCTGCTTCGATAGCGATTCGACAGGCATTGAGTTTATAGGCTGTAAAACGGTCAGCATGAGCCCAACAACCCCTATAACGCGCTCAGATAGCGGGGGTGCTAATTGTACGCGGAAAACAGAAGGGTGGACCACACGTTAACCGCCACAGCGTCCACCAAACGATATAAGTGTTTTCTAAGCATACTGACCGTGCCTCTCTACGGCTGCTCTGTAAAGGTACACCGCGTTTCTGAACCAACAAGCAAAAATGACCAGAATCCACCAAAAAGAAAGTGCCCGAGAGCGGAGAGGCAAAATAACTGCGAGCGGAACAAGAAAGAAAATGACCGAAAACCCTATCACCCCTAGGGGGGTTGAGCGAAACAATAAACACCATCTCGCGCGAGGCACCCCAGACGCCGCAGACGCACCACACGTTTGCACTTCGTGGTCCGAGGCGACGGCGGCCGACGTTCGGCAAATAAACCCAGCCTTCAACAACAGCCGGCCGACTTGGCACAACTCAAGCTGAAGGCAAATATTCCCGTTCGCCTAGCCAGTCAACCTACAAAGAAACATCTGTAAATACAAAGACAACTCGGGAGGGGAGAGGGGGGGGGGGGGTTACGCGGCAAAGAGGTGCGACCGGGACGGCTTCAATGCGGTTGTCGACTCGTCTTGTCAAAACAAGAAGCGAGCAGCCTCCCCGCCGAAACGCCTGCAACAGCTTAAACGACGCCCCCAGAGCACGGCCAAGCACATTAGCGAGGTTTATTTGAAAGGCGCCGGCTATGCAGTTCGATGACTTTTGCCTTCCTACTTTTTTTTTAGCAGCTTATATAATATAGCAGTAGGGGAACACCTACTATAAACGAAACGCTGGAGGGAAAGAAAAACTGCGTTCGGCCTTGTAATTGTTATTGGCGGACTTTCCAGAAGAATCCGGTGGACAGGTTACACGAAGTACTGTTAAAGTACGCTGACTGTGACGCGTAGAGAAAGTAAAGCAAGCATGTGCGCCCTCCTAATGTTTACAGCCTAGCGCTTTTGCAGAAATTTATTAATATGACTTAACTCGGGGGAACAGTACATAACTCGCCTTTTTCATGGACGGCATCCGATATACGCTCGAATTCTTGCGGCCCAAGGCTGTAGACGTATAAGTCAGTGAGCTTCTCCAACCCTTAACGACACCCACTGCATGCTCGGAAAGCTAACGACTTCTTTCCCCAAGTACAATTGCTTATCCCATATTTAAATTGATTGTCTAGAGCCCTCGTGCAGCAAAACAGAGCATTTTCTCCCTGATTGGGCGCTTCGCGAACCACTTTTGCGCTAGCACTGCTCGTTATTTCTCCTCTTTCACCTTTTATTATCTTTACTCCTTTCCCCAGCACAGGGTAACCAGACGGTATACTTACACTGGCTAACCTCCCTGTCTTTCCTTCCCTTTTGTCCCTCTCTCTCTGCTCGTAAGATCAGATTCCAGTCAATCGTGACGTCATGCATATTAGCGAAGGCGGCCGGCTGAAGCCAACACCCGAATGGCTTTGTGAATTCGGCCCCAGAAAAGTGAACATATTACCTGGAGGACTGTGAGAACTTTCGGAAATGCAGTGCAAATTTTGGACAATGCTGCAGTTACTCCCTCTTTAAGGAGTTTTAGGCACTCCATTATATTTGAAGTAGCCCTATATAGACGCTTTTCTCTTCTATGCGGCAAAGCGTCCCTTTGTTTACAAGCGGACGGAGCTTGCATGTAGGCCAAAGCAAAACAGTAAAAAAAAATGTCAGGGAGTTTTGCTCAAATCGCAGAGAAATAGGAAAGACGACAGCTTCAACAGCGTAGGTTTAGTGATCGCGCCTTGGCGATTTCCGCGCATAACATCCAATACTGCATTTGAGAAATCGCGGAAGTGCGGTTCTGAAACACGCTTGGCCGCGTTCCTCCAATGTACAAGCGACGGCGGTATCGAGTCCTGTGCGATGTCTGCCGCTGACGTTCGCCGTGAATGTCGCCCTCCTCCTCCCCCCCCCCCCCCCCGCTTTTCGAACAGTTCTTTGCGAACCACATTACATTCGATGCCAAGCGCACGCACAAGCAGAATGTCTTCAGCTGACTTTCTTCTTTTAGTTTCGTCAATCTTTTGCACAATGTAGCCCCTAAAACCACGAACCAGCGTAAAAGCAAGGCACGGCTATTTGAAAGAGATGTTGCTGGTACTGCTACTCACATCATGTCCTTTTTAATGCGAAACCATTATACGCCCCATGAAGAGGGACATTGGGCGTCCGTTGTTATCATTCGATGATGCCAAAACACACGTGGCCAAGTGACGACATCAGGTTCCCAGCACTGGACCTGCCGCGGCTCGCACTGCGATACCTTATGGTGAACACCCGCGCCGTCGGACATGGCCCATTGGCAAAATTGGACTAAGGTGGATTAAGGTTGGAACAAATTAGAGCAAAATGGATTAAAGTGGAGTTTTTATTTAAGGTGGTAACTTAGACAAGTACTAATGCTTTCGCATTCAAATCACGTAAGAATATTTAGGTCACTATCAATTTTGGTTCACTGAATAACTGATTGACGCAGTAGTTCTGCGGAAACCCGCAAGGTGGAGAGAAGTAATTAATAAAGGGAAAATCAGACATCCACCCGTTCGTAGCAATTGCTACAAAAGAAACCCATACGGGTTCCTCGAAAGAAAAGCCTCAGAGTTGAAGGAAAATTCGTCCTGGTCCGGAACTCGAACCCGGGACCACCGCCTTTGCGGGGCCGCCGCTCTACCATCTGATGGTAGAGATGGTAGATGGTAGAGCGCCTGCCCCTGAAAGGTGGTGGTCCCGGGTTCGAGACCCGGACCAGGACGAATTTTTCTTCAACTCTGAGGCTTTTCTTTCGAGGAACCCGCATGGGTTTCCTTTGTAGCAATTGCTACGAACGGGTGGATGTCTGATTTTACCTTTATGAATAACTGATTAGTTTAGTAATGAACTAAAAGGATGAACCGAGGGTCCCGATTTATGCTAGTCCCAACTACATGAAACCAACAGATAATGACGTCAAGGAAAGCATAGGGAAGTTAAATTGCCCATATTCTCAATCCAAATGTATAATGTATAAGCTAGAAGGAGGGGAAAGCGGACGAAAAAAACAACTCGCAAACGCGCGCGTATAAGGCGTACATTGTACACCTTTGAATATTTATGTGTGCACAATATTTAGCCCAGGGAATGTTATCCAGCACAACTCATGGCCACGGGGGCGGATGAACGTCGTTTTGACCGATGGCGTCACGTGACCTATAGCTTAGTGCATGATTGGTTGGTTTATTGATTTTAAATTGTGTGGTTTAATGTCCCAAGAACTGCACAGTGCGTTATGATGGATGCCGTAATGGAGGGCTTCAGACCGCAATGCCACAATCACCAATGCCAGACGTTTAGAATTGCGTGAACAAGGCAGCCGTCTACGGTTGTGCAACTTCGAACGCAGCTTCTCTGAAAGATCAAACGGGACTGATTCCGATCCCGTTTTTCTTTTTCTTTTCTTTTTTCTAGGCATCCGGTTTGACGAGGTAGCAGGTGAAGCAACACGAAGAAGTTTGTACAAGAGCAAGAATTTGGCCTTTTCTAAAGTGTTCACGCGATTGAAACGCTATACTCGGAGCGCATGGCTGCCGGCGCTTCTTACGCCATTTGTGGGCGCTGGGAACACCGAGTGGTGTTATACCGGTACTGTGGTATACAATAAAACCAAGAGCCATTGTGATGCATTGTGACTGGATCTGGTCCCCCAAGCATTCACCCAGCGCCCTCCGGTGACGCAAACAGCGCCGGTCACCATGCGGCCAGTGCTTTTTAACTCCCGTAGCATGATAGGCTTCTGAAGCTGTGTGACCACGTAAAATTTAAAGAATATATATATTATTGGGCAGGCTGCGTCTGGCACGCAGCCGCAGTGGTGTACGCGAAGCGTCTTATGGCACTAGGGTATTTACACGACGCAGCCAAATACACAAGTAACTTTTTCCACGCATTGCAAAGCTTACACGATTACCTTTTATACACAGCTTATAGCGGTCCTACGGTCTAATTTTGCAATCGCGCTTGCTGCTTATTTTCACTGGGCCCGCCGCGGTCAAACGTGGTGAACGGGAATTGGCATCCCACTGTCACAGAGCCTCCTCACGCTAGTTTCTGGACCCTGCAAGTCGAACGCGGGGGGCAGCCGTATCCGAGCAATCGTGAAATGTCTGCAACAAACTGCACTTTTGTAAGGCCTTATAACAAACTCCACTCTCGTAAGCCTTATAACTCTTGATGAGCTCAGGTTTGAGTTTCGATAGACTACATCTCTATGCCAAAGTGAGCTCTCTCAAATGCCACCACTACCACGCAAATCGACAAACGTTCTGCGGAGCCACGTTCTTATGAACGCCGAGCGAGAGGCTAAATATAGCGCCGCTTGAGTCGTCCGTAGTGCGATAATGGCGCCATCTATGCACACGACGGAAGCATGATCGTGTAGGGGCTTTTTTCCTCTACACAACAATACCTATGTAAGGTGCGTGGATAGTGCGATTGCAAAGGTAGCGATATTAGCATTGTATATTTTCGTTACATAGATGTCACGTTAAGTGCGGCTTTAGCAAGTGACACACTACGCCGACCGAAATAAAAGACGCTTAACGTCAAAAAAGACTGAAAGAAACGCGGGGCGAAGAAAAACGGGCTTCTTATGTGTTCCATAGCAAAAATTGTTTCTTCCTCCCTCTTCCGCCCCTAAGGCAAGTGTTCCGAGCATGTGCCTAGCCATTTACGCCGGTATATAAACGGTTACAAAGTAAAACAGGTTAAGACAAAGCGTAACGTAAATGCTCATCCGGTTGCAACATCGTTAACCGTGAAAAAAAAAATCTCGCGCATTTTTATGTTTGTGGTCAACGTCCCATTCTTACGTTCCTAGCTGGTTTCATAACAGCGTTGGTACTTTTTTTCTCGATGGAGGAACTGCAGGAAGGAAGGCCGCTGTCGTTCCATGGCCGCGCGCCACGGGAAACAAGACAAAAGAGCTTTGACTGGGGCAGCAAGGGCGCCCCGCTATTTTGGGGCGAGGAGAGTGGAACGGCTGGGAGTGGAAGAAGGGGGGCCACTGCCGAAGGCCCGCGACGGGCGGCAAGCTGGGTTTGAGCCGCCTGCTTGCAAGGCGCTATGCTTCGCCGGCACGCTCGGCTCCCCGACGACGACGATGTGTCTGCGCAAGACGCGCACAGCGAGCCACGAAGCCTAGCGCGCGACGCAGCTTTTTGCGCGGAGCGAACCCCGTCAGCCCGCTTCGCTTTTTTTGTCGCCGCTTTATTGCTGCGCCCTGCCCCTTCCCTGCCTCCTTAAGACGCCGCGTGCTTTCTTCGGTGAGCCGTATAGCGAAAGATCGGTGCAGCACCGTGACGGCTATACGTATACGGGCTGCGGCCCTCAGTGAATACGCGAGCACTGATAAGAGTCTCGGTGACGTTGACTTCGACGCTGCGAAATTCCGACACGTTGACGTTTCGAGATGCTTAGCTAAGTCGTATAGCAGGCCTGTGGTCCAATCGTGGAAGGACAAGATGGCGAATCGGACAAGATGGCGCAATTAGAGGCACGTCCGGAATTTCAGCCCCCCCCCCCCCCTTCTTATAAGAAAATGTTCCGGACTGACGTGGTGCACGTTTCTACAAATGGTTATCGTTGGTGCTTGTTGAGTGGCCAGTACGTCTGCAGATCACGCGTCTTTGATACACGGAAGTGACCGTGAGAGATGGACCGCTTTTAGTCAAACGCCACCTTACGAAGATCAATTTTGTCAATCCTCAGAAGAAAATATGGGGTTTTACGTGCCAAAACCACTTTCTGATTATCAGGCACGCCTTAGTGGAGGACTCCGGAAATTTCGACCACCTGGGGTTCTTAACGTGCGCCTAAATTTAAGTACACGGGTGTTTTCGCATTTCGCCCCCATCGAAATGCGGCCGCCGTGGCCGGGTTTCGATCCCGCGACCTCGTGCTCAGCAGCCTAACACCATAGCTACTGAGCAACCACGGCGGGTGCGTTGTCAATCCTCAGGAAGTCCTAGAAATGTAGTACATGCTACCTTTCTTTTAGTCGGCCGAATTTCTCCACAAAAGTGCGTAGCATATTTCAGCACCTTTCACAAAAATAAATTTAAGCAGTTTATAAACTTCAACACGCTAATTACATAGAGTGTATATCAGACATATATTTTTACAGCGTAGTTCGGCGTATCACCACTGCGTCTATTTTTACGGCGCGGAACGTTCACATTGTACAAGTGCTGAACTCTGTTCCGTACGGTTAGTGATCACACCCAATACCTCATCGGCAACGTTAACGGCGTAGTCAGACGTAAAATGGACGCTACGACGCGCTGCAGAAAGCACGTCGAAACATGCTGCATTGGCTTTTCACGTTTAAACTAATGAGAAACTCTTTAACGAAAATTGAAGAGTGGCACCAGACGGCACGTCTAGAATGCTACTCGAGATGAATACGATAACAAAATTAATAACGCACAAACGACATACTACAGACACACAACACACAAAACGCACCTCACGCAACATGCAGTAATAACTCGTTGAGACCAGTATCTCCCAGACGAAAAAAAAAAAGTTAATTGAAATGCTTTCGCAGTGCCGGACGCACAGGCGGAACTAGTCCACGCTCCGCGCGTATCCAACTACTGTCTCCACGTTGCATATGGATGATGTTGAAACAAAGGTCAAAAAAATATATAACAAGGGGAAAATCAGTCAACAAAATATCCGCCGACGGAATGTAACGCCCCCAAGCACTGCACAGTTTTACATAGCCGGGCAGAGCATAAACTCCGTTCGGAGCCGGAGACGCGTCGGCGGTTAGGCGCGGCCGGCAACGCCGGTAGTGTTCACGTGCCGAGCATTCTTGAGGGCGCGATGCAAGCGCGTCCGGGACGTTAAACGCGCAAACGCGAGAAAGACGGCGGCCGCGCCGGCGTTGTAACGAGAGACGCTTGCGCGGGCGCAACGCGAAAAGCGTGACTGCGATGACAAGGAAAGACCGGCGCGCTATATAGGATTAACCGCGAGCTGGATAGACCACGGTGTAGTTTCGGTGTGTGAGATTGCCGACATGTTCAGCCGTTACACGGCCCAACTGCCGTCCTACAGAAAGCGCAATCATCTCGTCGTTGTGTCGTACTATAGCCGTTGTCGTCCTCTTGCTGCTGTCGTCACATACACGTTGGTCCACCTGGTAAGCTTGCCAACGTAACTGCGGCCAATGTCCTGGCGAAGTGAAATGTGCGCCGATGAATTACGGCCTCTGAAAAAAAAAAACCTTCACGTGTGCCAGAACTCGTTATATGTGGGCAAGGTTTCAAATGGACCAGTCATATATACGGGGTGTTTCACTCAACTTGGGCCAAACTTTAAAAGATATGCAAATGCTACGTAGCTGGACAGAACCAAGGTAATCTTGTTTGCCGTCACTTGGAGATTTCAGATTATTTTTTTGCATTCCGCCAAATCAGATAATTTGTCTTAATTAAATAATCAACTTCTCAGATATTATAATTACATGAAAAGTGTCAAATGAGAATGTTTTAGAGCAACATGATAAACTCCTTATACAGCTTTCTGTTGCTCGATACGTGCTACATAAAAGCGTTTTTCCGAGCGTGAAAGAAGCCCGCGAATAGACGCAAAGTGCCTCGAGCGGCCAGTCGCGCGGCAATTTGCATATACGTAGCATTTGCATATTTTTACAGTTTGGCCCAAGTTATATGAAACACCCTGTGTATATACACAACGTGCTACAGTATGTAATTTTTTTTTTGCGCTAAGCCCGAGGTAGCGGAATCAAATTCCGGCCACGGCGGCCGCATTTCGATGGGAGAAAAATGCGAAAACACCCGCGTACTTAGATTTATGTGCACGGTAAAGAACCCCAGGTGGGCCACATTTCCTGAGTCCCCCACTACGGCGTGCCTCATAATCAGATCGTGGTTTTGGCACGTAAAATCTCATAATTAAAAAAAAATTTTCAACGCAACTTTAACTTTTATTGAAACTGTTCGAAATAAGCAGCTTCGCTGGAAAGTGAGGTGCGATTCTCGATGATCGCGCCGGTCTGCTGTCGTTATTTATTTTTTCCTCGCTAGTGCTCACGGTAATAACATTACTTTTTAATGTGAAGCATTCCTTGCTTCATGGTTCTGTTCGGTTTGGTTTGGGTCAGGTCGGGTAGGTAGGTTTCTATCTCACCTGCTTTTAATAAAAAAATAATGGACCGACGGCGAAATTGAACCACTGCCGTCGAGCACAGCAACCCAGTGCTTCAATCATTAGACCACGATCGCTATTTTTTTTTCTTTTTTGCCACATTCAACAACACAGCACAGCAAAAGGTATACACTCAGGATACCGGCCTCTAGGAACTGGTTTAAGTAACGTCTCGTGCTGTTTGCCAGCTAATTTAGCAAATATCTTAAAATTGCAGGTGATTCGCGGAGAAATTTAATGAACGATTTCAATCGTATGTCCGTACGATTTGCTTCGCTGGTTGGTTAATTACCTGTTTCTTGATGTAATGGCGCAAGCACTTCTGGGAGATCGGCTGAGAAATTGGGTGGTGGTAACGCCCCAAGGGGCAAACGAAATTTCGAGAAGTATAAATTGAAATTAGGAGCTAAATGCTCAAAGAGCCCTAGTGTTAAATCTTACAAATAAGCAATGAATAATGATAAATAAGTATTACTGTGAAGAAAAATTAGGATTGGGGAAAGGTGAAAATTAATCATTCAATAAATGATGATAATGATGATTATGATGGTGGTAATTTTCATGCATTTAATAAATGATAATGATTATTATGATGATCATCCTCAGACATCGCCTGTGCCAACAATTAGGATGGACCAAGGATTGTAGGAACACGCTGATAAGAACTACAGAAATGAAGCGAAGACGTAGAATAGATAAAACTGTGAACTCGGCGTCAACGTATTCCTTTTTCATGACTTGCGTATTGTAAAATGTCTGTCTTGCTTGTTATGCTTTTATTTCTTAATCCCTTGCAGGAAAAGAGCATACAATCACGTCACTTTAGGTACCACTCCTGCCCGGGCTTCCCGAGGGAAGCCCGCACTTCGTAACTTGGTCGAGTGCCAAGCCTCGACACGACAACAGCTATCGTCGCTGCAGGATAACAAGCAGCTAGCGCTTACCAGAAAAGACGTTGATAAACGATGTTTTCCCACCAAATTAAATTTGCTCCCGGTAAAATTCTAACTCGATGGTACGGGACGGGGGCGGAGAATACGCCATACAGAAGCTACAACACACGACCGCGCAGATCTTGCGCATGATGCAACGAACTGTCAGCAGGAAGAGGGGACTCAAGGAGCAGGACTCGATCCGACTAGTGCAGACTTTGATTGTGAGCCGCATTATGTAGTCGGCGCCATATCTAAATTTCGGCAATGCGGAAGTGGAGGAACTCGACCGGCCGATACGCAAGGCGTGTAAGCAAGCGCTCGGACTCCCACCTCGAACGGCCACTTCTCACCTCGTGGAGACAGGGTACGTGTGTGCAACAACGCACGGCAAATTATAAAGGCCCACCTGGTAAGCCATAAGGAAAGCCTACAACGCACAATAGTGGCACGCTGCGTCCTGAGACGTCCTGGATATTCCACACGGAAGACCAGCGCATCGACAAAAATCCCCACACGAATGCGGGAAACTATGCACATCTGACCGATTCCCAGCAACATGCACCCGAACTTCCACATCGGACGGCGACAAGACCGAGCGCAGGCGCTCGCGAGGAAGCATGCGAATTGCCCCAATGTCTTGCATACGTAGACGCGGCCAGTATCGCAAAGACGCACCGCATTCGTCCCCAGCGTAGTCGAAAATCACGGGACCGAAATAAACGCGTTGTCGGTTTCCAGAGCGAGAGCTGCTGAGGCAGAGGAACTAGAGATTTCGTTGGCCATCACGACGAGACATCACTGGGAGTGCTTCACAGTTCTGGCGGACTCTCAAACGGCATGCAGAATGTTTTCGGGGGCCGAAATTTCCGGGGCCGCAGCACATCGCATTCTGAGCGGAGCGCACCACATACAAATCGCGTGCACTCCGGGGCATGAATCCTTACGCGGCAATCAGCAGGCACACGCCTACGCCCGAGCGGATGCACACCTTGAGCCGCGAGAGGGTTACGCCAAGCAGTTACACCATGAGCCCACACCATTAACCTACACGCACATCCTACAACACTATCGCCTTTCATGAAGAACACTGCCATCCGCCTCATAATGTTCTGACGTGAGAGGGATCCGTAATATGGTGGAAGCTCCAAATAAACCGATATCCACACTTCGGTCTCTACCACGCCACACACCCTGCGCTGTGTTCCTATAAATGCCCACACTGCGATCAATGCGCAACGCTTTATCACATGGTATGGGCTTGCGCAAGTACATCACAACTCGCACCCAAAACACACCCCACCACACGGCAACGGCAGGCAGCGCTGTCCAGCTCCGACTTGATGGACCAGTTCAACCTGGTCAACCGAGCGGGAAGGGCAGCTAAGGCCGCTGGACTCCTGGTCTGAGGGGACCACCCATTGCAGAGCAGACGAGCTACCTACGCTCGTGTGTTCTTCTGTATAAAGTTGATTTTCTTTCTCTCTTCCCCGACTATGCAAAATCTTTTCTTACTCTGAAACACGTCTTGAAATGGAGGAGGTCTAATTTTTTTTTTTTTTAAGTGAGGAGAGGGAGGAAGAAGGGCAATTATATATATCTCTCCCTTTCTATCTCTGTCGGAATTCGCAAGAAAACAACAGAGTCTTTAAGCGAACTATCGGCCTGCGCCCTTTTCCTGTAAAATATTGTTTCCGTAAATCACGCTGAGTTATCGCCCCGCTTCTGCAAGAACCCCACCCGTGAACACGGAAGCAAGCTTACAGAGACTTTTGCGAGGAACCTCTTTTCACCTGTTCAATCACTTCTGATTACCTGCACCATATATAGCTGAAATTTTTACGCACCGCATGGTGCCCCATTCGGGTCGATGAATGAATGAAACGTTGAGGAACGCTGCTTGCAAACCTTTATCAAGCAATTTCTAGTCGTGTCCAGTATTCGGTCGAGTTCGTTTCGGTAGCTTTTCTGTTGATACACAGGGAAGTTACTAAGTGCGTCAGTGGCTTCGGCGACGACTTCGGATATTAAGGTCTATAATTATGGGTGTGCAAATACCGAATCGCAGATTTCGAATCGAGAAAAAAGTCGAATATCGAATTGAATATCAGGTATGAGAAAATCTGACACAAACATTTATATTTCCAAATTCCGTGCATAAATCACAGCGCCGCGCATTTGCCGGACGCTAATCACATTACTTTTTTTAAGATTAAGAAGTTTGCAGGGACAACATGGCCACAATTAACAGATGACCGGGGTAGTTGGAGAAGTATGGGAGAGGCCTTTGCCCTGCAGTGGGCGTGAACAGGTTGATGATGATAATTATTATTATGATGATAATGATGATGAATCACATTACTAAACAAGAACCTTGCTAGCCATCAGTAACTTGGGTACCTATGAATCGAGATGCACAGTATGCTCTGCTCTTATTAAAGAACTAGAAGAAAGGGGGTTATCGGAGGGGCCCGATCTTGTATTAATCCTGTCAAGAGAAGCCAACAAACAAAGACACCAAGGACAACATAGAAGAAATTACTTATACGTAATAACTGAAGCCACTTTCATTTGAATGAATTTATCATTTCTTTAATTCAATTAGTGAGTACAAGTAATTTCCCCTATGTCTTCCTTGGTGTCTTTGTTTGTTGGCACTGTGGATGACGCTGCACGGTCGGCCCATGATGGTGCCCAGCTTATACCCATACCACTGTCAAGAACAGATGCAGCCACAAGTCTTCGCTCCCTAGCCGCGAGCTTACGCAGAATCTGTGGAACACCAGTGAATTTACGAACGCACGTCTCCACAGATTGGATCCACGTCTGCAACTCCTTCTTCCACCAGGGTTGCCATAAGCGGAAGCAACACTTCTGTGCCGCCTATGGCTCGGCGTGGCATTCACGAACTCCTATTCATTCCGCATTGGAATGGCCGACAGCCCTACTTGTGACACCTGCGGCTGCGAGGAGACGATTGAGCACCTCCTTTGTGACTGTCCCCGTTACAAAGTGCCAAGAAAAGTGATCGTGACCGCGCTCGAAAAACTGGACAATCGCCCCTTTACAGAGGAAAAAGCTCTAGGACATTGGTCCAGACGGGCTTCGGCACTCAAGGCCTTAAGGGCTTTGCTGAAGTTTTTAAGGACATGCGAATTGTACGACCGTCTTTGAATGTTGTAGCGCGTAATTTCGCGTTACTGTGTGAATTTTCTGGTTTCCATTTTTTTCCCTCTTCTTCTTCTTTCTCCTTTTATTTTCTTTACCCCTTTCCCCAGCACAAGGTAGCCAGCCGGTACTTACACTGGCTAACCTCCCTGTCTTTCCTCCCCTTTGTCTCCACCTCCTCCTTGTTTGTTGGCTTCTCATGATATTCTTATTAAAGGGAACATCAAATTAGTTTGCAAGATCTAATAACAAATCGGTTCATACATGAAGGTCAGGAAAATATTTCTTTACCGATAGAATGTCTGCCAACTAGAATCAAGTTCTTTTGTCCCACTGATGCTGAAGAAATAGTGAAGTTTTTCTAAATACCAGTGTGGTTTGCGGCTTAATAATGGGCCATACTGTGCTTATTGGCAATCTTCTGTTGCTTAAAAAGGTTCGCTTTCCAGTTCTCGAGCAAAACAGGACGCTTCTTCCATCTTTATGGCAGGTGGTCTCTGCGGGTTATCCTCAGCTCGCTAAGACCAACCTGCGCGGCAGACAAAAGCGGGGAATGCGCATCACGTGACTCGACACCGCTCCACGCATCGGGAGGCCCACGGCAACGGCAAGATAGCACGACGTGCCCCCCCTCCCCTCTCATTTTTTTTTTTTTTTTCGTGCGCATCAATCAGCCATCTGTGTAAATGCGCCTGCAGCCGGGGGTCAACGTGCTGTCACGTGATCTTTTCGAGCCCGCCATGTAAATTCAAAGCTATAGTCTTGTGACGGGTCACTCGAAGCTATGAAAAGAGACCGTTGTTCGTCCACGAACGGCGTTTAGAACGAGGGGCCACCGTACACTGTATTTTACAAAGATGGCGGCCGTGAACAACGGTCAACCCATGCACCCGGCCGCTTTCGTGGGCGAAGCAGCTTGTCGGCTTTCTGAGCGTCGTGTGACCGCTGTGAATAGATGTGCCGTCGATTCGGTATAAAACCGCAACTTTAGCCTCCGGCAGCCGACGATGTGTCTCCAATTAGACCTAACGGGCTTGACATTGTGGCCAATGGCGTAGCCGTGACGAAAATTCGCCGCTCGCCAATGTGATGACGGACCACAAACTGTCGCAAAAAGCTCGCCTCTAATGTTCCTACGGGCTGCTCATATGTCACCAGTGACGCGTACAGGTTAAATTGACGGCTGTTGAAGCGGCGTTCAGGTCTGCAGTCGGCCAGCAGTCATTGACCAACAACACGAAAATGTGTCATTGTAAGGAGGTTACATTGCCATAATGTTGAGAATAGAGGCTTTCATACAGATTAGAGGTTTTCGTACAGGATCCTATAAGATCATATAAGATAATTAGTACGGTGCATATAGGGCATACGGTGTTTTTCATTAGGGTTTAGCCCACGGGCTTTTCAAAAAATAACCGATGGGAAGTATAGGCTCGGGTCACACTACGGTTTGAATAAAAATTTCCCTTACTCGCAAGCTGGCCAACAGTAAATGACGCGAATAGCATCACAGAAGGGAGGATACGTAATGGCAGCACGCAATATCAAAATGGAGTGTTCGTTAACAGAGAGAGAGAGAAACTTATTTACAGAAAGGCAGAGAGGTCGGCCTGAGCTATAACTTGCTCTGGCCTGCTACTCTACACTGGGGAAAAGGGACGGGGAGGGAAAGGGCTGATGGATGATGGTGGTATAAGGAAGAGATGCGTATATACAAATTCAGGCTACACTAGAACCAAGTACCATCAGGATAACTAATAAGTGAGGCTATAGAATCCGGGAGGTTGAAACAGACTGCGAATAAACTGTGATGAATCAGGGCGAAGTGCTTCGGACAGGTAAACCAATATTTTGATTAAAGGCGTTTTCTTTGTAAAAGGCGCCCTAGGTCAACCTCTGCGTGATAGCGCAGCGTGGTTAGTGTAGGAAATTCGCCTGATGTCGACGGTGGATACGGCCGTCTCTCAAAAGCACAAAAACATGCATTCTCTCTCAGGTCCTTGAGCAACACTAATCATCATCATTCCAGTGACACCACGCGGCGTCACCTCAATAACCACGTAAAACTAATACACCAAAGAAGACAAGCCCCTGGTTGACAGACACAGGTGTAGCTGTCGAAGCGTCGGCCAGCCCGTTTGAGGCATTTCCCCCTGGCTTGTGTTTCTCTATACGCATATGCGCATCAAGATAAACAGAAACGCGAGATGGTGCAACGGGAACACAAACACTATCGCTCGTATCGGATCGTTTTAATGGATCTATAGTGTGAAACGCCGAATGGCGCGCTGTCGGCTAACACGACTTAATGCATGCAGCACGGCGAAGAAGCAGCAAAAAGGATAAACGGAAGTCAACGACACACGCAAGCGATACAGCTTGAGTAAATAGCTACGTCCATGAATGCATCGGTTGGTGATCAATTATTCGTGTTATCGCCCGTACACGTCGCCTTTTCTTAGGTCCGCGTTGTTGCTCTCTCCGCAGCAGGAATAATAGATCGCCAGCTTTCCCGATCTTGCACGTTGTTATGCATTACGAGTCTACGCGGCATGCTAAGCTACTATATTATATCCTGGCACGCTGAACAGCTCGAATGCTAAAAGGGAACGCTTACGTCGGTTTAGACTTTTAAGGTTACTCTATAATAAATACGTGCGTGCTTCTTCACTGAAAGGAGATTGATTATTTGCGGTGAAAATCCCAGCCACACGTCCCTAGTTTGACAGTTGCTCCCGAGCGAGTTCATTGACGGCGTCTTTTTGACATCACAGGCATTGCGCCGTTTTGGGGCATTTGTCCTATGCAGTTAGATTTCCATAAATGTTGCAAATCCCGGCCACGGCGGCCGCACTTCGATGGGGGATAAATGCGAAAACTCCCGTGTACTTATATTTATGTGCATGATAAAGAACCCCAGGTGGTCAGGTTCAATCCGCAGCCCCCACTACGGCGTGCCTCGTTATCAAAGCGAGGTTGTGGCACGCAAAACCACATAATCGATTTTTTTTTAATTTCACTGGATTATTTTGTGATATTCTAGCGCAATGCAATGTTTTTTGTATTTATTTCATAAACAACTGAACAGTCTTGAGCAGACGCAGCCACAAGCTATATATATATATATATATATATATATATATATATATATATATATATATATATATATAGCTTGTTAGGCAACTAGCTCGCACGGAAACTTTATTAGTCGTCACCAGGTATCTGTCGTTTATCGCATCATTCACAGCACACCAAGCGCCCACGCAACGTCCAAACTGACCTACTCGCAGTTTAAGATTAGTAGACTACAAAAATTTCACCTCACTAGCCTTGCTTAAACACTTCTCTTTACTCGCCCCTTTTAAGCCAGCTGAGAGAGAGAAAAAAAACATTTATTTGTCATGAGATTGGGCGACTTCCTCGCAGGGTGGAGCCCTTAGTTCAGGGCCCCATTGGCTCGCGCCACTCCGCGTGCCCGCAGGATCAGCCGTCGCTGCTCTTGCGGGTCTGAGCTGGTCAGCGCAGTCTCCCAGGATAAAGGTGAGGGTGTGGGGACTCTCAAGTGCAATGATATACTGTGGGCTTTGCTCCACAATAGGGACAGTATAAGGGATATTGTGCCAGCTGACCTCTGTAGACAAGCAGCATCGCTTCATGACAATATTGCGCAACAACTCTTAGTCGACCAGTTACTTCGAGTCCTTGTGTTTAATTGTACACTCCTGCGAAAATCAATATGCTTTGAGCTACGACGTGTATTTGGCCAATGGAACAGCGCCGCCTGTGTGTTCCGCGTAACGCAAGCATTTTAAACCTTCCAGTCAGAGACACTGGTCTCAATGAGATACTTTAATTAGTTTGTACGTTGTGCGCTGCAATGTGCTTTGCCCACGTCCAGCGCCTTTGACGTGTACTTTGCGTATTTCATTTCTCACCCCTCCTACCGGCGATCTCACATCTTGGAGGCCGCGGACTCCAAAATGTGTGATCGCCGGTGTGATCTCGGAGGCCGCTGCCAGGCAATTCTCTACAGGATAAATTAAAGGGCTTCTCTTTTTCTCAACCTCTCTCTCTCTCTCTCTCTCTCTCTCTCTCTCTCTGCAATGCAGCGCATTGTATGACAACCAAAAAATTATGAAAGTACAGATTTCAGAAACATCTGCAACGCTTTTGGTGCTCCGCCAGCTCGCAATACACAGAGTGTGCAAGAAAACGCGTCCGAAATAATTCCGTAAGAGCAGGTACGATGAGTAAGGTGTCCGGGTTTATTTTTACAACGACGACAAACATTTACATTTCCAAATTTCAAATACATTTGGAAGCAAACAGTCGGACTGTCAGCTCTCACGCACGCGTTCTGCGCAGAATGAGCAGAAATACGCGAAAGCATCGTTGAGTCCTTGACTTCAACAAGATATCATATAGGCGTTGCGGTTTGGGCGTTCAACTAAAAAGAAAAAGAAAAGTCAGTCGGCCGTATTTGGTGAGGATTATTTTTTTTTTTTTCGTTCTTATAGCTCTTCCTTATTGGTCCGCACGCAGCCGAAACCTGCTATTGCCAGGATCAGCCACTACACGAGACAGATGATGATAAATGAGTAGAGCGGGTATAAAAGAAATTTTACAAAATGCGGCCCCAAATGTTCTTTTTTGCAGACAGACGACCGTAAAAAGAAAAAAAATGCAGAAGTAGTTGGGGAAAGAGCAATGTATAAGTCCATACTAACTTAGCTCTTCGTTTCGTCTTTGAACATTACGAGGAACAAACAGTCCTGTACATATTCGCGCATCACCAATCTCTCTTTCTCGCTTGAGCATATATGGCGACGGCAAACGCGGTGCACACTTTTTTGTCTGCTCACTTGCACGGCGCTCTAACGACCGGCACAGCTCCCCGCGCTCGCGACCGGCGCCAGACGGCGCAAGAGACAAAGACCGGCCCGTGTTCAATCATGGCGGGAGGTAGCGGTGCCTTCGACGGTCGCATCGAAGGCGTGATGCCGCGTAACGCATCGTTTGTGCCCCGCCTAACCCTTTCCATCAAACTCGGGGCCATGCGCCCGCCGGAGTGCCGATCCATCCCCGCCTGCATGTCGTCGGAGAAAGACGCCTCGCTTATGTTTCTCCGTGAAAAGGCCCCAGCAGGGGGCCCTTGTATAATACTGCACTGCTTCAACGTCTGCGTCATTCGCGCTGTCTCGCCGCTTATGGTTGTTGCAGCGTTAATATGCATCCACGCAAACAGTTAGTTGCCTTTGTGCGCTTCCGCAGAGCATACGCACAATCCCGCTCTCCACCTTCTCCGCACGAGGAAGAAAAAGCGACAGAAGTTCCGGTGACAACGACTGTCGAAGGTAGCATTAACTTCTCTTAAACCCGCTGAAATTTCGTTGACGCGCGTTTCATATAAGCCACCAAAGACGTGAAGCAAGGGCTATAGTGCGTGATACACCCTGTAAAGAGCGCCGCATGATACGCGATGGCCGCACCACGTGACAGTGGATTACGCTGTCTCCAGGATCAGCCCACTACTGGGTGAGAAACAGACCGAGCAGGCTCACCAAACCCAAGGAAGGAAGGCAATGAAGGCTTCGCCTAATTAAACGACTTATGCGATTGGAAGCGCATATCTGTCGCAGTGAGAATATTTAAGTACTGTATGATGTAGCTTTGCTGAATTCCTTAGACAATAGAGCCGGTCACCAGCACCTGTGGCTCTATAAGCCGATTTGCTTTATGTACCACATCTCGTCTCTTAGCGTTCGCAGTCAAGAGATTAACAAAAAAAAAACACTCTGATTGAAGGATTGGGTCGTCACTAGTCGTCACAAAAGAGCTAGCCCATTAAATGTCGAAACGGGAAAAGAAAAACACTAGAGGTCATTCGTACAAATCTGCGATTGAAAGTACTTGGGATAGCAAGTTCAGGTCAATCTTGCACGCGGTGCTGCTGACGTACGCATGCGGCACGGTATTGTGGCTAAGTCTAGTATGCACGGCTATTGCCACCGTGATATTGTTGAAAGATCTTGCGTCCTTTTCCGGCACATTTTTTTTTTCTTGTGTGATCAGACATATGACACACAAGAGGCTTCAGACAAAATCACATACAAGGTGACTAATCAAAGCGAACGTTTGATTCCTCCACTGCTTCATGTTCGCGCCACACTCACAGCTATTGGTGACGATTGGAAAGTATACTGCTACCACGGTACCAATCGCTGAGCCAAATCAGTGTCTCAGAAACGTCAGCTGTAGGTGAAATGCGTCGGTCCGGAAAATTCGTTGTCATTCACGTCACATTTAACGGTATCTTTACACACACGTTAAAAGGGGATGTCCGAGCGGAGCGATTGCCAGCATGTCTTCGCAAAGCTAGTTTCACCGTTAGCTATCAGCATCCTCTTCCTGCATAGATAAGGTAACACGAACGAGCACGAACGCTATGGCCCAGTAATGCCAGTCTTTTACAGATATTTAACCTGGGAGTGCCGTTTACTCGTGCTTACGTTCACTTAATGTGATCCACCGATTCTGCAGACTGCGAGCTGTGTCATGCGTGAGTCTATAGAGCATGTAGTATGTGGCTTCCCTCACTACGTGGGAGAGGGACAGAGGTTGATTGATGACCTCGCCTGCCTGGACAGCCAACTGTTGTCAGAGGCAGTAATATTGGGCCCTTGGAGCGACTGCATATCTTGTTTGCAGGAGGATCTGTCCTTACTCGACCTATTAAAATGTACAGGCCCAGGCTTTCAGTTAGGCTTAGATGTTATGCACGTGTTTTGCATGTTCCTTCTATTGTCATTGTCCCCCATCATGCTCCTCTTTCTTTCCCTCTTCCTATTTCGCCAGCTCAGAGCAGTTGTCTAGAGCAATCTACTTCAGTCCGACATCTCTGCCTTTCATATCCCTTTTTTTTTTGTTTCTATTTGTGCTAGGCTACCACTTGCTATCACAAGTAAAAAGCCATAAGCCCACACCTCGAAAGCACATATGACGCTTAAGAGGCTTCAGACAAGACACTTGAGAAACCAGTGCAAAGGCCAAGTTGTATAAGTATATGGAGATAAATGAAGGCGTTGGAGATTTATTTGTCAAGTTGGGGATTGAGGAGCTGTGTAGGAAGCTATAGTGGGAGCACGAATGGTGTCAAAACACTGTGTGAAACTTGGACAAGCTGTGCTATGGGAAATTCCTTCTTAGATTATCGCCGCACCATTGGCACAGGATCCTTTGTGCTGAAGTAAGACTACGTGCTAAAGAAGGTAATAAGGCTGCTCTTACATTATTAGCACCCGTTTTCGTCACCAACCAACCTTTCGCATCCCATACATCGTTGTTTTCTTCGTCGGCGGCGTTGTGGAATGAACGGGGCGAGCGATAATCACGGGATTTCATTAACCAGAGAAAGTAAAAAAAAAAAGCCCGCCCCCTCCAAAAAAAAAAAAAAGAAGATAACAGCGCTGGGCTCTTACACATGTAGGTGCACGGCGTTTCAGAGTACACTTTTCGCAAATTGTAGCAAAAACAGCGAGCAATAAAGCATAAAAAGAAAGTAATGTGCGGTAATGATGAAAAAGGGAGCGAAATAACGAAGTTAAGGAAGCGTGTCTTCCTTTTCCTTTTTTCCTTTCTTTTTTTTCTTCCTTTAGCTTCTTTCGCATTAGCGTTCCTTCACCCTTTCCATCCTTCCCGCAGAAACAAAAGGGGCGACGTGGCGCAGTCGATGCCGACGTTCGCTCCAGTAAGGGAAAATGGGGAGGAAGGGGGGGGTGGCTCGCGTACGCGACGGCCCGTGAGTCCCGAAGTTGTCAGGCCTGCGTGATCGACTCGGCGTTATCGCTAAACCAGTTGCTCGCACTACACCTCGCGGACGCGAGTACGGGGGAAACGAGAAGAGAAGCATCGATCGGAGCACGCCAGCGAGTCGACGAGCGTGTGCGGCGGTGGCTCGCGCGCCCGGGCGCTGCAACCGCTCCCGGGACTTTGGCGGCCGTCGCCGGTCGCTCCAGATAGAAAGAAGAAGGCAAAGAGGGAAACAAAAAGACGAAGTAAGCAAGGGAGTGCATAGATACCGCAAGAATTCGCACGTAATATGAAGTAGGAGCCGAGTCAACTGAAGTTTTTCGTTCCTAAGTATATAGGGTCCCCGTTTGCCGGTCGCCTTGAAAAAAAAAAAGAAATCAAAGTGTTCGGCATCACAAGTGAGAGAGAAAGGAGAAAAACGTAGTGCCCCGCGCACAGAATACAGCCGGAGCAAGTAACGTTCGCAAAGTCTGTCATGTAGGCCCGTAGGCCCATAGACCGCATGAACTGCGCCGAGTTACTTTGGGAGCACTGGCACCCGTGTAGGACAACCAAGCGGACCTACGTACTTCGGTTAACCCTTGTGCCTCCCTATACATTCCTTGTCTCGCTCTCTCGCCGACACCGATAGATTCATTCATAGTATTTAACACACCACAGAAACAGTGGGGCCCAACCAATGTGACCCGCCCTGGATCTTTGTGTGCAACCAAAGTACGCTAAACTATCGTTTTTGCACCTATAGCTGCAGCGAAACGCGGCCGCCGAGGCCGGGGATCGTGTCCGCGACCTTATGCAGAGCAGCACAACGCCATAGTGTCTGCGCTGTGCCGCGGCAGCTGCCCTTATGAACCCAAGCATGCGTGCTGCTTTGCGAACGCAGCTGCTGAATGTAGGAAACAGAGGATAAAGGGGGCTGTGGAAACAAAACAAAAAAATTATTAACTGCTATCCGCTTATAAGGCAACTTTAAAAGCACGTTTCGTGTGCTTACGTGCTTTCTTGTTGTGTTTGCTTATGATGATGATGATCATATCGCCGTCGAAAATCGATAAGTTCTTAAATACCTGAAAGCTCCAGCACCCAAGTATACAACTCGTACGAGAAGCAGACCTGAACGATAAGTTCTCGGATAACACGCCGGATATCGCGGTATGTGAGCGGAGACGTCGAGGTGTCGTCGGAAATGCCGCGCTCATCGAACCACACTTCGTTGCTCGCGGGCCTCGTATTAGCAGCGCATGTACTCCGTTGTCGAACCTGTCCCTGTGTCTACCGCACGCGCGCAGCTCGGATCTCGCTCGTCGAGTCGCTATCGCGCGAACGAGAGAGACACCGGAGTGTGAAAGAACGAGCTCCTTCATCGCGAGTGTCGACCGAAGTTCGATGGGCTCCCCGCGTTGATTGCGCATACCCAAGCAAGCGCTGTCGGCGACGAGCGCGCCAACTTTAGCTACTTTGCTCGAAAACAGCACTCACTCTGCCTTGGAGAAGTCGATACGCTTTTCCTGCCCCTGCCGCGCTGCAAAGGGGGGGGGGGGGGGTCGATCGCAGCGGACTCGAACTTCAGACGAGAGGGCGTCCTCCGCCGACTGCTGCGCTGTCGACGAATGACGTCACGCGTGCGCAGACTTTCTCTTCCATTTATTTATTTACTTTCATTTATTTATTTATTTATTTATTTATTTATTTATTTATTTTGCAGAAGAGCTGTTAAGGGGAGTTCCGCAATGGTTCTCACGCGACGAAAGCGGCCGGTGAAGGCCGGCGTCCCAATCAAAGAACAGGCAGCAACGCCACCCGCGTCGAAGGCCCACATTTTCGCTTCGAGAAGCCATTATCAATTATTATTTTAAACAGTTACCTTGCGTATAGCCCACTCGAATATGCGACTACTTTCTTCCATGCGCGGTTATTTTCAGCCAGTTTCTCGCAACACGTTTTGCCAGCTCAACGTTGGAGGTGGCTACTAAGAGTGGGTGTACGGCTGCGGCGGTGAACGGGCTGACAGCGTGGTTCCGCGACGCAGCCGCCTGCATGCGTCGAAGCGCCGAATCGGCCATGCATGACCAGGGCACCGGTGAGAAATCGCCAAGAACAGCCAGCAAACGGGCCCCTATAATATACTATCCACAAATGGTTTAAGCTCGCTGTCTTTGACGTATCAATTGCTCATATTCGCATATACATCTATAAAGTTTTTTTTTTTAAATTTCGTGAGCATTTCCTTCTGCTTTCCTTGTCTTTTTTTTTCGAGTGAGCATAAAAGCTTGTTGAACGCGGCTTCTTGTTTTAATTTTAAGACTGCAAGTCGCGGGCTGACGTTGCGTACAGCCACGATAAACACAGCCCACCAGCGTTCTGTAACACAATTTTAAGTTATTTTAAAATTACAAATTAAACTATGGGGTTTTACCTGCCAAAACCACCATCTGATTATGAGGCACGCCGTAGTGCGGGACTCCGGAAATTGGTGCTTAGCAGCCCAACAACAAAAAACACAACAACAGCAACGGCAGCCCAACAACAACAGCAGCCCAATAACAAAAAACAAATGACCCCGCCCTCGTAGGAGTGCGGCCCCGGTACCCGGGAATCGAACGCGGGACCTCGTGCGAAGCAGCCCAACGCCATAGCCATTTAGTCACCGCGGCGGGTGCAGCAAGACAATGACCCAGAGGAGGAGGAAAGAGAAAAGTAGAAGGCAGGGAGGTTAACCAGAATAACGTCCGGTTGGCTACCCTACACCGGGGGAATGGGAAAGGGAAAACAAAGATCACAGGGAGAGAGAGGAGAAAAGGAAAGAAGAAAATTGCGGCGAGTTTGCTGACGCGTGTGGTCTTACAGAAATCGCGTTAATAGTCACAGATGGTCGCACAAACCCGTCGTCCTTAAGAAACACAAAAGGCAGAAACAATGACCCAGAAGCTGCTACTTAGAGTAGCATATAGATTGCATACATCAAGGTTACGGGAACCACGGACAAAAGCTGTTGTTTTATGTTCTTGTTTTGTCTTGTTATGCACGGAGGAGTTTTGGCGCTATATACTTGCGTAGTTCATAAGATATGCACCCTTTTGTGTAGTGTAAAATGTACATAATAAGCGGCATTCCTTACGCAAGTGCGATACTAACCCACGCAGCGCGCGAGGTCGTGCGTACGTAGCGAAAGGCGCGCGCACAAAACGAGAGAAGTGGTTCTTGTGGGGAAGGAGGAAAGGCTAGCACTATTTTCTGCAACCCATGCGGGAGCACGGCTCAGCGCCAGCAGGGTGGAGGAGATGGGATTAAAAGAGACACAGGGTAGGAGGGAGAAAGGTAGAGGGTCGTAGAGATGGAAGCGAAGTAGTGGCGGATCAGGAAGCCCGAGGTGGTGGAATGGCCGTTAGGCCATCTGTCTTTGCAGAAATTTCCTATAGTCTCGCCTAGAGCCCCGACGAGTCGAGGTACTCGACGACACTTAGGAAGGCCGGTAGCTGATCACGACAGGGGAAGAGGATATCTTCATTTCGGGAACATGGGAGCCCCAGGTGGTGGAACTCTTGCAGAAGTCGGCCGCGGTGCTGCAGGTGAGCAGGGCAGGCCAGCAGGAGGTGCTCCAGAGTCTCTGGTTCACCACAGGAGGCACAGGCTGGCGAGGCAGTAGCTGGCCGGACGCAAAAGTAGAGAAGGGGATTGCTGACCTGCACTCGCAGGAGCCCGTAGTGTGCTACTCAGCGGCGCCATATGCCAGCTTCTGAAACTGTAGCCAATATCAGCCGCCACGAAGTCAACCCACAAGCCGGAGTCATATCTTCTACCGCAGCCATATCGTAAAATTCGCTCTCGTGGACACACGAGATCACGCGAGAACGATCCGCAAAGCCCGCAGAGCCACCAGCGGACGCTATACGCAGCTTTTGAAAAGCTGCGGGCGCATGTAAGATTACTTGCGTGCTCTAGCGTATTGCGCATGCGCACTGTCGCCTCCGCGGGTTTTCTGCGGTCGCATAGCTGTTGCGGACGCCCAGCTAAAGCTGTCTATTGTCCGCACGCATTCGTGGACACGATGTAGGATATTACGAATAGGCAGCTTCACAAATCGTGTGGACTTGAGATGTGTATGAGAGAAAAGAACGAAGTGCTAAAACAAAAGGAAAAAAACAGATGCCGCATTTGCCGCAGAATAGGCTTCATAAATGGAGCACATCACGAGCCGAGGGTATATTTTCGTGTACGATGTATCGCACAACGTAGCAGAACACGTAAAGTAGGTTGTGCTTCTTGCTTAAGTCGGGTACCGAAAAAGGCACTTTAACGAACAGGATGCAGATGATATCAAAAACGTAGCCACACCGTGTAGACATCATTTCGGTATACGAAACCCAAAAACTCTCAGCAGATAAATCACGCAGATACAATTACAGACACGGAAAATTAGGAACGAGTTAACGCGACCTCACAAAGACCTAAGGCATCTAACGCGGTGGATTTGGACGAGGGATGTAAGAAACAAAAACAAGCACGGTGAGCGGCGACTATTAGAGTGATGCCAAATGGCCAACGGTCAAATGCCGTGTCGATACACTGCTGGCACCTCACTCCTCCAATCGGTCAGGCAGGCAAGCAGGCAGGCAGGCAGGCCGCCAGCTACCTAGAGCTTGCAAGTCGGCGGCACGGCGCTGCCGAAGACAAAATGCTCTTCGCGGTTCGCTGACCCGCCAAAACTGAGCTGCCGTGCGGCTTGGCGTCACGAAGCCTCCTGATCCCTGACACGGGGCAAAGCCTCCTCCTTTCTCCGCGTTCCCTTCTTCCTGCTTGGCGAAGATGGTGCGCTGACGGTAATAATAAGGTAGTACCCGAGAACGTCAACAACAGAGGAAAATGCCCGTCACGCAAATAAAAGTAATATTAAGGAAGCTCCACAGGGCGTTACAATGCTTCAGAGGAGCCGGCTGAGGGTAGAGGCGATTTCTCTTGAGAAAAGGATTCTGTATGGCGTCCCGGGGCTTTCGCCAGAGCAGGTGAGGAAAGAAGAAAAAACAAAGGTGAATGTTCGCGCGAAAGTTACGCACTGTTTGCTGGACACGGAAGATACGTCCGTCTCTGTGACGTGCACTTTAGTATCAGGGAAAATGTGTCAGTCGTTTGTGACTGTGAGAAGGTAAAGTAATATGATGAAACCGAGGAGTGTGTTCCTACAGTTTGTATATATAGAATAAGGAAAAAAAGTCGTAGTTTCACCCGAAAGGCGAAGCATCGATTGTGACAGCAAATTAGTAGACAGCTATACGAAGTAAGGATAGTAGTTTGATCAACCGTATGAACTTGTAAACTTTCGCTTACTAATTAAATTAAGAAGTATGGTGTCAAGCGCCCACTAGCAAACACGAACAAATCTCACTCGATGACTGCGGATACCCGCTGTCAAAACGCTGGAGTGAGGAAGCGCGGCAGCAGCAGCGAGTGAATTGACCTTCGTGCTGCCTCTCGCTTCAACGCGAGCTAAGCGGCGAAAACCCAGCGCACACGAAGCTTTCAGCCCCTGGCGTACTCTGTCCCCACCGCAGATCGCTTTCAAGATAAGGCCCGCACGGCTGCGCCATACGCAGCCGCCGCCGCAGTAGAATGCTCCCCCCCCCCCGTCTCCTCCCTCCCTCCCTTCCTCCCAGAGCCTTGCGCACGACGGAAGACGGCGCGCTTCCTCCCCGCTTTCCTCCATTGCGTGCGCAAGATTGAGGCACGATCGTCGGCTTACCGTCGCACGCTCTCAATCACACATATAGCATGCCGCGCCCAGCGACGATGTTATCGTTCTCGGACTTTATATGGAACATCACGATGGCACCAATGGCAACGACAACGGAGGATATACGCCTCAAGCGTCCATATATTTGCTATCGCAATAAAAGAAATCCAGCCGTGCTCTAGCTGTGGAGCTTCACTAATGGCGCAAAAATACAAGCGGCTCAGTAGTGTGGCAATATAAAAAGCACGATACATTACAACGAAAGCGATCGCGCATGTGTCTACTCCAGGGTATTTACAATACCGGACATAGTGAAAGGGACTGCCATTCGAAGGACATTTATAGTAAACACAAGTCTGCCGTGTCAATCATAGCACCGCAGCAGCCGTTACTGGGTATCCTAGTAATTAACATTCTATTATAATTCGCGATTGTTTGATTTCGTTATAAATTACAAATACAGCGAGAGGGCGTTGTGTTTAAGGCTATCCCTTTCGCTGCAACAAGCTACCAAAGACATAAGTAGGGACGTTTCCAAACGTGATTTTCTGGATGTAAGCACTCACTAACAAACTGACGTCATTGCAAATTTCACAGCGAAGCTACGGTGCACCCGCTTTTACGAAGCCCGTGTCACACTGGTAACACGAAGTCTGTAAGGATATAGCAAGCGTTCAAAGCCACCCTTGTTCCTCGGCGGTGCTTTTCGAAGAAACCGCGGCTGAAGCGGACACCACATGTGACTTGTGGGTACTTACAATTTTAGGGGAAACGTTTTATTAGTATTCATTGCAATAAATTTTAACTTTTGGTAATTAAATACCGCGGGGAAGAAATTGCCCACATGTATCGCTGAGATCTACGGGGCACTCATTCTAGTTTAATGGTGATATCAACGCCTGAATACTAAGGTGCTTCCCCAAAATGTGGACAACCCTGTAGTTGCCGTATCTTCACAGTGTCGACACCGTAGGAGCAATACTTGTTGGGCTAGTTGGTGAAACACGTCTATCAGAAGAAAAATTCAAATTAATGCGCATATATAGATGAAGTATAGACAGCGAAAGCGCCGACGCCTACTTTGCGGTTCGTTAAGTAGCCGTCTCGACTTCACGACCCGAGATGTCAGACCCTGGATTCACATTCAAGACAAACTCAACGTGCTTGCTGTCCTATGCCGACACCAAAGCTATCGAAAATGTCAAAGCGCGTCGATGGCCGTGGGGCATAATCCATCACTGTCATGACCTCGCGTGTGGACATAGCGCGTCATGACAGAAAAATATGCTGGAAACCCGCGCCGAATATGTGACTGTCATGAGCTGCGTGTAGTTCCCGCCTTTAGACTAAGTTCCCGGTGTGTGTGTGTTGTTTTTTTATATATATATTAGCGCGCTCAGTATGATTTGCAACACGGGAGCCCATCGCCGAACGAGTTTCGAGAATGTATAGCAGCAGTAACATACGAAAAATTGTTGAATTTCTTCTAATGGCAGAATGGCATACCACTTGAAAAAAAAATGGCAACTGTAATTTTTCTCAGCCAAGAAAATTGGTAGATGCATACCATGTTGTAAGCTATATTGAGAAGGACGGTACCTGCTCACAAACAAATCGTCGCCACCGACGAGGGAAGAAATGAAATGTAGGGAATCAATCTTCCGAACACCAATCTGCAAGTGATCGTTCTATTAGCGATAGGATGTCATAATTAGTGTTTGCAATGGTTATGAATTCTCTTGTCTTATGCCTACCGTGTCTGAAGCTTCAGATTTGCGTAATCGCGCTAAAGTTTACTTGCGGTAGCAAGTTATACTTAGTTTTTGTCCTGGTACGTGTCACTGTGTTTGAAACCACTTTTGTGTCATATGACTAATCACGCAACAAAACAAAAAAACTCAGTGCCCTTCCACTCTGTGAAGAAGAATGACCAGCGAAATTTGTATGTGGATCCCTTAATGGCGAATTGCACCTCTGCCACGGGTCGGCCCGGCATTGCACTATCTTTGGGATTTTCTTTCTACACGCGGACACAATAATGAAGAAAGTAGCCCTTAACAGCTTCGCTGTAAAAAGATGGGGAAAATACCCAAAAATGTTCATCAACACTTCGGAGGCCACAACTTTCATAAGTCGCACATTGGTTTTCATTCACTCCTTAAGTTTTGTCCAATTTAATGGCAGCTTATGCAACTTATTGAGAGTTGCGAGTAATTAAATGAGTTTGTAAGCGTAATGTGTGCATAGATAAAAGACTCTACTGGCGCATTATTTCGCAAGCCATGCGAACAACCTCACAGCTTTTCTGGCGCACCCGACGCAATAACCTCTCAGAACTCGGAATACTTGTTTCCTCGTCAGCGTACAATACTTATGTTTACGTGTGTTATTCCTTTATCTCCTGTATTCTTCGGGCTGCGCTCGGCGAGCAGCCAGGCCAGAAAGAAAACGGGAAGCAGAGAGGCTAAAACGTAGTCGAATCGCCGATAGAAATTCAAACCAAAAGAAACCTGTGCATATACGTATATGCAACGAATGGCAAAAAAAAAGGGGGGGGAAAACGTGAGAGACTGCCTTCCCTCTGGCCATCAAATGTCTGCAGCTGGCACGGTGCTTCCGGGAACACGCCGTAAGCGAATCGAACGTCTCTGCCCTCGCATCGATGGACCGCAAAGCTCGTTCTCCCAGCAGCTGTCAGCTGCTCGGGGCAGCCCATTGTGCGGCCGTACGAACGTCCGGGACCACTTTCAGCCATTTGGCAATCATGTTTCACTTCGCATGACTAACTCGTGCCGTAATAGGGCGTAACTGAGACACTCTCCCTCGCAGCAGTCGATACATTTTTTTTTTTTTTTTTTTTTGACGAAGGGCCTGCATTTTATGGCCTTCTGTGACGTTTACGTTACAGAGCTGCCGTGACCTGCAGTGGCTGTCACGGCTGCGCGAAGAGAGAGAGTTTGCAGCAAGCGTCGAAATATTGTAATAAGTATTTTATTTGCTAAGTACTGTATAGTTATGTTTCTTTTCCGTTATATATAGCTTACACGTATTAGTTTTGCTCCTCGTTCTCCTAATAGTATTGTGCGCGCTGCTCACTCGGTGCGCTGAACAGACCTTACAGGTCTGTTCAGGGCACCGAGTGATATTATTTGATATTATTATATCAAATAATAAATCTGCTTACAAGGCTGCTTGCGCGCGCCCTAAACATTTGATCATCTTATCAGGCCTAATAAAATTAGTTGCTCTCATTTTTATTGTATGTATCTTTACGGAAGCTGTCACCGTTTACTAATTTGCATAATCGTGTTTCTATTCTGCTGTGTATTACAGCAGAATTTTTACAGTTGACATTACAGGTTTCATGTTGCTTCTCGTTCACCTAATGGTTATTAGTATTCAACCCCCATTACTCAATGCACTGAACGGACCTGTAAACAGTGTTGAATAATAAATAATAGTACTCTTAAAATAGTTGTCAAAACCAAGAAATAGCTTCCCGGCAGACGTGCAGAGACATGTCGTTGGAGACGCTTATTGGTCAGCTTTATTGATTAGTGCTGTGAAGTGTGCGAGTGTTGTGACATCGCACTGCCGGTGGGATCAGGCTGAGCTTACAATCCGCACTGAAATATTTGCGAGCACACATACCGCACGCTGGTGTCAACGTCGGCCCACCAAGTCGCCACCTTCGACAGCACCAACCACGTCGTTGTCGGCCACACAACCGCTCACACATAGTGGAGGAAAGAGCGAAAGTAGAGCTTCTCTTTAAAAAAGTAACTTCTCTCTGATGGGGGTTCACTTCGCCATCCTTCGCCATACGCTGGTGGCGGGGGGATGCTTTCGGGAGGGAGGAATGCAGGTAGCTGTGCGTGCGTGTCCGTGCGTGTGCGTGTTTGCTTAGAGCTGTACTGCGTTAATCGAACCATTAAGCAATGAGAGAATTCTTAATTGCTGCTTCCATTTCTGTCTTTCTTCCAATTTACCTTTTTCGTGCGTTCGGTTCTTCATTTCTTTGCGTTTCATTCACTCCCGCACAATCACAAACACAAACAGTCGCACTTTCTCTGTCTCAGCGTGGCCTGGTGGGTTCCACAAAGCATGTTCCACATGTTTAAAGCTCTTCCTTTCGTAATTCAGAGATGACTACCCATGACTTCATCCCATTTTGTCTCGCATGACACCGCATTCATATCTTTCCTAAAACACAAACCTGTTTAATGGAATGACCCGCCCCAAGAAAGGCGCAAGGCTCGCGGAGCGCGATCGCTATTATCTTGACCGTTTTCTGACAGCGCGGCACCTGTCCTGTCGACGCGAAAGTGACGGCAGCTCTAGCCGAACAACTCCGTGACGAGTAGATTTTGTTTCGTATGTGCTTATATAGGCGGCTTATCATTAGCAAAGGCAAATCCCTTTCTGTGTCATTTAATACAAGTTTGAATTCGGTCACTCGATCGGTTCCAAGCCCCTTTTATTAGGTAAAATCCAGCACATAATGGTTCGTAAGCTTTCATTATTCGGAAAATGCTACAGACATAATGAGCGCAGCCATTACAGGAAGACCTTGAGCTAGAACTTAATGGCTTACGCTTCGCACGAGTGGCACGGGTATATGAGCAACCAGACAATTCTTATGTCAGCGACACACGATTCAGGTCGGCCCACGAAGTGCCGTCCACATTATACGCGATCCAATTCCTCACTATGCGATAGAGTGTTGACCTTTGTCCCACACAGTATCAGTAATGTGTTGGACCACACACGTACGTTCTAAAGCTTGTGACGAGTTTACACGTTTTAGCAAGCATTATCTACCACCGGACCTGCTTGTGGCGAAAAGCTGATAAAACACAGCTCAGTTAGGCAAGCTTAAAAAAAAAGGGGGGGGGGGAGGCTTCTAAAACATACAGTTAAGCGGTCATCTGTCCTCTCTCGCCACCAACATGATTCTTGTGTGCTTATTATTTGACTAATTAGGAAAAATAATAAACAAATGAAACAAACAGCTTGGGTAACGTTCGTTGAGATACCCTATGCAAGGTGTCATAGCTAACTTTAGCCAGGGTTTAAAAATATGCGAATACCACGTTCCTGGGCAGAACCGAGGTAATGTTTGCGGTCGCTTGGAGATACTCAAAACATTTCTTTTCATTCCCCTTATTAGATATTTAGCATTAATTATTAATCAACTTCTCAAATATTATAATTGGATGAGAAGTGTCAATGAGAAAATTGTAGAGCAACATGAGAAACGTTCGATATAGTTTTCTGTTGTTCGACACGTGCTACATAAAAGTGTTTTCCCAGCCTAAAAGAAGCCCACGAATACACGCAAAGTGCCTCGAGTGGGCGCAGCAATTGTGCGTGCATTTGCAGGCTTCTTTCACGCTCAGAAAAACACTTACATGTAACGTATTGAGCAACATAAAGCTGCATCGTGATTATTTCATGTCGCTCTACAATTTTCTCATTGACACTTTTCATCTAATTATAATATTTGACGATTCTTTATTAATGAATTAGGACTAATTATCTAATTAGGTGGAATGAAAAAGTAATTTGGGTGTCTCCAAGCGACGCAAACAACACTACGTTGGTTCTGTTCAGCTACGTGGCATTTGCATATTTTTAAACCCTGGCTAAAGTTAGCTGGGACACCCTGCATATTGGCAGCTGCAGAATTCTTGTGACTGTGCTTTATGCTACTGCTATTTTTTCTTAAATTCCCAGTAACCATTATCTCGCCTGCAAGAGGACGTCCAGAATGAATGCCCTGTTTCTCGCTTTTATTGAGCCCATCAATTCGCATTCCTTGCCATTCTGGAAAAGAACAGCTCCCCCGTTCACCACCTCCGGACGTCGAATATAACTTACTGCAATCTGCTGGGCAAAGTAAACTCTGAAAAACATATAAATAGGATACATGCAGAATGGCAGGAGAACGATGATGATGATGATGATGATGGCCTCATGTTATGGCTCATACCCACGCTGGGGGATTGGCCAAGAATTGCGTGCTGAAACGTTCACCTAATCTTTTGAAGTGCTACTTATTCGATGAGAAAAAATATAACGAAAGAGAGATTAAAAAAAAAAAATGTACAAGAACAAACAAAATACAAGACAAAAGTTAAAAAGTTATTCGTTTTGTTGACTGAATGTAACTGCAAACGGCATCAAATACGTCCCTGTGGCTGACCCCTGACGAGACGGCGCTTCTCTTTTTTCTTCATTTTTTTTTCCGTCGAAGCTGTTTATGTGCCCTGTGCCGTCGTTGTCGGAGTTCGCTAAAACTATCATCATCAGCAATGGCTCGAACGTTGTCGTTATCATCCACAGCTGGCTCCGTTGCCGCTCGTCATTCCAGCGTAGAATTTCACTTCTGTCGTTGTAAGGGGAGGCCGTGTTTACGGAGGTATGAGTCATTGCTTAAGGGGGTATGAGCTATCCCGTGTCTCACGTGACGGACAAATTTAGTTTTGAAGAATCGCAAGCCGCATTGCCGGGCGGATGCTGCTAACCACGCGACCGAGCAAACTCGAGACATCGAAAGCAAGCGACAACGGCGCACTGCGGGCATAAAGTCACTGACGCCGTTCTCTCCGTCGCAGCCGAACGTGTGTGTAACCTCATTAAAAAACACAAAGACGTCAATCGTCAAACCAATCCAACCAATCGTCAAAACGACTGCAGCGCCCGCATCTGAAGTGGTGAGCTTTGCGCCTAATATACGGAGCTTCGGATTAGTGGTTCCGCACATTCAATCCCAGCTACAACTATGGGAAGACCACGAGTAGTGAGCATTCCTGAGGAAAAAGGTGCCTACCGCGAGCGTCAGCGAGAGTTGGCTCGTGAATGGGCTCGTCGTCGTAGGGCCTGCCTTACGCTCAAAAAAGAAAAAAAAATGAAAGAAGAAAAACACTGAGCGAACCGCAAAAAAGAGTGCTTTAGAGAGCACTCTAAAGCATGCTTACCACGCAAAGCACGAAAAAGCGAAAATGAGGTGAAAGAACGGTGAAACAAAAGATTTACAATATAGACTGCTTGCGAAGTTTGCTTTCATGGTGTAAAACTCGGTCTAACTAACGCAGCTTCGCTGTTCGACCATCTTCACGGACTGGAAGGGGCAGTAATCTTTCTTACGCAGTTCCGTGGTGTGTGGTGAGCGTTCAAGGTGCAGATACAAGCTGTACGCCTCCAAGCCGCGAACTGCTATTTCCTTGCCAAGAAGCCGACAAACTAGAAGCAAGCTTCCTGTTCTCTTTCTTACGTCATCTCTGCAAATGCACGCCGTAACACTGATGCGACGGTAGTCGGTTGCCTTGACCCCGTTCCTTGTAACCTGGCAATGCGCCGCAGTTCAAGCAGCTATGCTAGGCTGGCTGTTTGTTTTTCCGGTTTTTGATTCTCGCACGAATTCAAATCGCGGGCTGAAACAAATCTGGCGACACGGGATGAAATAAAGTATGTCCCATTTTGCACGCTAATGCATGTGACGACATCACTCACAGGCCTAGTGAAAGAGAGCGGGAAAATTTATTTAGGAAAGGGTAGAAATGTTGGCCTGATGTAGACTCCTCTAGCCAGCAAAATTTTCCATGATGCTATGACGTCGTAGCATTACTATATGCTAGCTAACAAAATTCTGTGTGTTCATGAACAAAAGCTCGACGATTACGCTGAGATGACAATTTATTGCCACAAGCACTAGCTTGGTAAGCAATTGGGATGAAAATGTCACAGCCATCTGGATACAAAAGGACAAACGTCACATCCGGAAAAACATCAAAACACGCACACTGAATCATTTTAAAGCTTTCCTGCCTTGCATCAATGCACTACGGTGTAAACCCGCGCTTATAGTCTAGCTGATCGCTGAAAACAAAAGTACTTTACTACGAACTCAAAAAGTTGTTGTCAACCAAAATTATCACCGTTAAGACAAAGAGACACTTCATGATCATTGAATTCATCGCTTCGGTAGTCTTCCAAGGTCGGCGATAGCCCTCAAAAGGGCGCTAATTCTCAGGGTGTTCAACACAACTACGGAGCGTGGCTGATTGTAGCACAACTATCAATGACATCAAAAAGACAAAGAGGCATGTAATTTGAATATATATTGTAACTTATCGCGTGTGTGTGCCACCTTGAGAATGTATTACTAGGCGCTTCTTTGCGTCTAATACCCGGTAATCACGATCGACTGTAGCGGGGCTAATAACTGAGCTGCATGATATTTTCTATGGCTGTAAGTCGATGCCACTCGCTTCGTTACACATACAATCATTCTGCCGAGATAACTGGTGCTTCACGTCCGCTGTGTAAGAATGACGAACAGCTTTAACAATTTCAATCGCTTTTATCTGCCTCTTAGACACAACGCTCGGTTATTATTACCCTTACGATTCCGCCAGGCAACAAAGCCGAAAATTAAATAGTAATGGAATAAAAAAACGAGAGAAGGCCAACAAAATGAGCTTCACGCACCCGATACTTCACACTGTGGAGGCATGGGAGAGCGCCGTCAGCCCCGCATAATCCAGCCTTGGGGGAGCACACAGTAGTGACCGTGGTGGCCCGGGTGTCGTGGTCGTCGCCGCCGCCGATGGGGGCGGCCCACGCAGTGCGGCGGACACAGCACCGGGTCGCCTGCTGGGCTTCACACACGCGCCGTTGGCCGACCGCCGTCGTAGCCGCTGGCGCCGATCTCACGCCGATGAGCAACGGACGACCGCCGCGGCGCCCTCGGGCCTTCAAAGCACGACGCGGCCACCAACATATACGGCGACGACGATACTCCAAGAAAACGCGCGCGTGCGCGCGCGGATTCACCGCTCACGACGACGACGTCGAAGGCGAGAAGCCGAACGGCTCTCGCGCCGCCGTTGGTGCTGCTGCTGCCGCGATCTCCACCACTGCCGCCCCCCTCCGCCGCTATATCCCGGGGGCGCTCACTCCCTCACTGCTTCGCACTTGCGCCGAGCGCTCTGCTGTCCCCTGCGTGTGTGTGTGTGTGTGTGTCTGCTGCTGCGGCAACAGCACGGGGCGCCTTTGCTCCTGCGCCTCCTTCGGAGGTCTGCACTGCACCCGATGCGGCTGAGCGAAACTCCCCTCAGCAGCTGCGGCAACCGCCGAGCCGGCGGGGTTTCCTCGGAGCGCAGCGGCGAGGCAACGACGGCAAGTCAGCCAAGACGACGATGCTCAACGCACGGCCGGCAGCTCGCCTCGCTGCGACGACGACGGCGGTGGCGCCTGCTGCCATCGCCGTCGCCATTTTGGCCAGTCTCCAAAAAATTTGAGGCGAACCGACGAATGGAGTGAAGCCCGAGCGAGGGGACGCTGCAGTGCCGTCCGTGACGTGGCCCGGTCACGTGGGAACCCGGCGCAACCGACCCAGGGCGCGTGCGCGCCGCGCACGCGAACCGCGGAGGAGGTTCGAGCTCCTGGCACGGAGAGGCTGCCCGTGTTCGCTGCCGCTCGCTGCGAAGCTAGGCCACTAGGTCAGAGGAACGATGCGCTGGTCACGCATGAAACGCCCAGAGGGCATCGAGAAGATTTCAGCCGGAGTCGAACCGAGTCTCGTCATCGCTGAATAATCTCGCCGAAGAAAACGCTCTGCAATTTGATCCCTTAAAGTAATATGGATGCCAAAAAAATGTTCGCGGAAACTGCGAAGACGTGAACATTGAAAGCTTCCGGTCGAAGAGTTGTAGCGATCACTGGTTTTCGACTTCTGGCAATTCTACACTCTATCAAACAGCCCACACCGTTCGGCCGGAAACCCACGTTCTTCCTATAAGCTATCAGTCGGTTGCTTGTACAAAGCATGCTCGACGAATAAATCGTACTCTAAAGATTGGGCGCTCACACTTCGGGTGCTCTTATCTCTTTTATCTCTCACACAGGCACAAGCTGATATCGCAACGACAAACCTACTTGAAACAAAATGACTGAACGCACTCCAACAACTTATTTCCCATCTTCTGGCATGTGCGTGCGATGTTTGTTGGCAAATTCGTAGGCGCAAAAAAGACACGGCTCAAAAGGAAGGTAAAACACGGGACTAGGCACTGTTTCTGTTTCTCAAAATTGTGAACCGCACTAGACAGGAGGACGAGGTAGTAGACGACACAATCATGCACAGTATGGATCGTGACTAACCAGGCTAAGTCAACACTTTTCTCTTCGCTTTACAATGTAGGAAAAATAATTAAATGTTGACAGCCACCAGGCGCATAAGCAGCGACAACTACCCACAAGCTCTGTGTCTTATATTCCCCATGAAGCGGTAAATCTGGCGAGCGTCCGGCGTTAACCTCCGATGGCAATAAAACCCACCTGGCCAAGTGATGACGTCATGAATACTTGGAGAGTAGCGCCGTGTCCTGTCGTCTTTCTTGTGTCTGTTGTTTTGCGCTAAACAAATTATTCATGGATTCGCACCAACTAGCCCGCCAACGCATTGTGGTGACGTCATGTTCCCGGCGCTGGACCTGCTCCGGCTCGCATTGCGAAATCCCACGATGAACAGCCACAGCGTCGGACGGATCCGTAGCCCACTCCCAAAAATTGACTTTGCCCAATTCGAAAATTTTTACTCATGTTCAAAACCGACCTGGCACACTCCCAAAATTAACTTGACCCACCCCGAAATTTCCATAGCCCACCTTCAAAATTGACTTTTCCCAATCCGAAAATTGAGTTGACCCACTCCCAAAATTTGGGTGGCCCACCCTCAAAACTGACTTTGCCCGATTGGAGCACATGACCAAGTGAAAACTATCGCGCGTCAGAATGCTTTCACAATCAGTGCACGTCACGAGTCTTAAGTGCCTCTGTACTTGTAGCTTGCGTAGCTAACAACATGGTGTCAAACCGCGACTGAGAAGCCCAGTAAAAAAGAAAACAAAACTTGCATGTGCAAACTGACCACTACATAGACTACGAGAAGCTGAAGTTAACGCCCAGAGATGGGCAGCGGCTGTGCATAACACCCACAAAACTTGCAAACGTCACAGGAAGGTGAACCCGCCACTTTGATATGTTCAACGCTGCGCCGTACAGGTGCCGACCACGGACACAGGAGGCAGTGCAGCACTGCAGTGCAGCAGTGTCAGTGACACTGCTGCAGAACACCTTCCAGGAGTGCTGGGATTTAAAGTGGATGAAAGCATTAACTGGTTAGCAGTCGACATAAGCAAGAGACGTTTAGAGTATCGGCGAGAGTAACAGACTGATAGGACCGGATTCGTTAGAGTCATAGGAAACAAACGGTACAAGGTAGATACAGAAGCTTTAAGGAAGGTAAAAAAGATTAAAGAGATGTAAGACAAAATGTTAGACTGAAAAGCATGTCTTGCATACCTCAATAGCTCAAGCAGGCTAGGTGACTATTCCTCACTGCCCCGTTTCACAGGGGACGCCAAGATATCATCATGATCATGATAGAGCGTCATGCAAGTGACAACGCCTTAACTATTCTTGCACCATGATTGACTTGTTGCATGGACACGCCACCCCTCCCCGCACGTGAACGCCTCTGTTCGTTTTGCAAAAGCCTTAGAACGCGTGCCGCTTTCTTATGCTTGGTGCTGGCCACAGAGAGAGAGAGAGAAAGAGACAAAAGGGAAAGAAAGACAGGGAGGTTAGATGGCCACAGAGTTTCTCAATGTAATATAGCGAGAAACTCAATGGCGCTGCAGCAGCCACGCGTCGCAGAAAAGCGCGTGCATTTAAAAAAAAAAAATTGTGGGGCTTTACGCGCCAAAACCACTTTCTGATTATGAGGCACGCCGTAGTGGAGGACTCCGGAAATTTGGACCACCTGGGGTTCTTTAACGTGCACCTCAATCTAAGTACACGGGTGTTTTCGCATTTCGCCCCCATCGAAATGCGGCCGCCGTGGCCGGGATTCGATCCCGCGACCTCGTGCTCAGCAGCCTAACACCATAGCCACTGAGCAACCACGGCGGGTTGCATCTTTTTAACGCGACAGCGCTAAGGAGCCCGTATTGCAGAAAATCCGGCCTCGGCCTCCCGCGTCGGCGTTGGACGACGTTTCGGCAAAAATAATTTCGCACCAAATTCCGAACCACGCATACCCAACCATTCCTATACTACCAAAGTTGATCATACCTTGTATTTCATTCTTTACAAAGTTATTCCTCGGCACTTTGAGAACGGCAGCTCATAGACAAGTGTAATCGAAAAAAAACACACCAACCGCGCATGTCCTCTATGTTAGCTTTTCTCAGACTGACGTATTAAAAGTGCGAAACAATAACAGGAGATCGACCCACGCAATAGCCCGTGTTTCTAGCAACGGTAGCGAGCCACGCACATTTTCAGACCTCTTTAATGTCGCCATTTCAGTCGCATATATATATATATATATATATATATATATATATATATATATATATATATATATATATATATATATATATTTGTATCTCGAGAGGTAAGCCTTGCCGCAGGAGGAGGCGAGGCTTATCATGCTACTCCAGGTGAGATGATGAGGGGCGAAATATTAAAAGTCCAAGGAACCCTAAGCACTTCTTATGAGCTGTGGACGTGAAAGCATTAATGTCCAGATGAACGCCGCTGAGCGGTCCTTCGGGTTACGAACTCTCCGACGTCAAGTGAGCGCGTTCAGACGTTTGGTGCGTTTGCATTTGGCCTCCCCGAGGCGCAGGTAAAACACAGACGAGAGCTTGCGCGGACAAGGAACACGCATACAACACAGGCATGCGAGAGCGAGGGTCACGTGGCATCGCGGCGACGTCCTCTCCCCTCATACACACGCTGTCCCGGCAGATGTTCGCTTTCGCCCCCGCTCTGCTCCGCCGAGCCACGTTCGTGACGTGGCGTCGCAGTCCGTGGGAACTCCGTCGAGGCGCGTTCGTGACATCATCGCATCCGTTGGGAATTTACATGCCGTTTCGCTGCTACAGATGACTGACGGCGGATTTTTCGCTGAATGAACTATTTGACGCTTTCGCATAAATAGTGAGATGAAATCGACAATCACTCAAGTATCCTCACGTGATTTGAAGGCGAAAGCATGAGGACTTGTCAAAGTCATCACCTCAAATTAAACCTCCCCTTTAATCCACCTTGTTCTAATTTGTACCAAATAAATCAGCTTTGCTCCTATTTGCACAAACCTTAATCCCCCACTTCACCTTAATCTAACTTGTACCATGGCCTTATTCCATTTGCATCCACCTTACTCCACTTTAATACACCTTGATGCACTTTTAATCGCCTTCATTCACTTTGCTTCAACGTGGTATTAACGCGATAGCGATAAGGGCCCCGTGTCGCATAAAATCCGACGTGGACGCCTTGCGTCGGGCGTCGTTTAGCGGAATATTCACTCCGAACCGCAACCACGCAGATCCCCCGAGTGGCGCGGAAGCATTACTGAACTAATTGAATTCCTCAAAGTAAAATGCGTCAGAAAAATCATGTAGTGCAACCTAAACACAACCTACGGACATGATAGCGTCAGAGTGTAATTTGAATATACCAGAAAACATAATTCTGTTAGGCGGAAACTGAAATATAAACCCCTTTTCCCGCGTTTCTACCATTCATAGAGCGGCGCGCTGCGCTCGCTTCGTTGCCACAACGCCATCCAGATGGCTCTCGCCTCCGCGCATTCGCGGCCCATGCACGAGGCCGCGTTTCTACCAGAAAGCTCGCCCGCTCGCCTTCGTGCACAGCGTTCACCGCCAGCGTTTCCGGATAAACATTACGGTTACATAAGCTGTAGTTGCCGGGAAGCAGTCAGGGATCTTTGAATGCTATCGCGTTCCACTTTTAAAGGCGAAGTTTAAGTGTCCTCCAAATTCTTTCGCGGGGCGAGCTGCACCAGGTCCGGCGCTGGGAACGTGATGTCAACACTTAGTCACGTGGGTTTTGGTACCATCAGATGTTAACGCCAAACGGACGCCGAATTTTTTCGCTTCATGGGGCATATAATGGTTTCACCTTAAAAAATCATGAGCAATTCCACTCTGTGAAGGTGGATGATCAGTGAAGCTGTTTAGCCCACGACACAGAGGTGACAGAGAGAGAGAGAGAAACGAGAAGGGAAAGGTAGAGAGGTTAACCAAGGCCGTGCGCGGCTGGCTACCCTACATGTGGGGAGGCGGAAATGGGAAGAAGAAATATGAAGGAGAGAGAAGAAAAACAATAAAGAGTCAGTCATTCGCAAAGTCAAGTCGCAGAGGAATGTCCACTGCCACAAGCGCTCGTACGATTCAGTAGCCTTCAACAATTGCAGAAGGACTTTAGTGGCCTTTCGCATGCAAAGAATGCATAGGCCAGGGTCCCATGATCTTTTGCTCCGGGAGCAGTCTATTATCTAATAGTCTGAGTTTAGTTCGTAGAGTACGTCGTTGAGCGTTAAAGGATGGGCGATGACACTGAAGGTGCTCTAGAGTCTCATCGCACCCGCACAAATTGCACGCCGCACTGTTGACCATTCCTATTACGAATGAACAAGCATTTTTAAATGTGACGCCCAACCACACGCCGCCACACAGTAAAGTTGTTTCGCGGCGGGAGAGTCCAGGTGGCAGGCGAAGTCGCAAGTTGGGGTCGAGAGAGTGTAAGTGTGAGTTGGTGAAACCCGACGAATTCTATCGTAGAAGTGTGATGTTGCGAGCAAGTGATTGAAGTTACCGCGCAGCATCCGTTCTAGAGAGTGGCATCGGCACCCGCTGATGTTTTTGATGAGCCGAGCGAGCACCTTCATCGGCGCTGTCGTTGCCGACAATTCCGCCGTGGCTCAGCAACCATTGAAATACAATGTCGTGTCCTTTCTCGAGCGCGAGGTGATGAGCGTGCCTTATTTCGTACAATAGCTGCTCGCGTAACCCATGGCGTAGGGCAAACTGCAGAGTTCGTAGGGCTGCTTTCGAATCGCAGAAATAGGCCTACCAATGGCCGCTGGAACACGTAGTTGAGTGCACCTTGAAGAGCCGCAAGTTCTGCTGCTGTCGACTTGAACAAAGGTACGAACTCATTTACCGTGATTTTTATGTACATTCACGTGGACGACGGGACCACCACGTCGAGGAGCCGGAGGAAACTAGACACACGTGATGTTTCGACGGGAGAGTGGAAGGAAACTCATTTCGCAAGCGCTTAGAACGCCGACAAAGAAAAGGTGGTGTGAATGTAGACATGGCCGACGCGGGTCAAAGTGCAGTATCTGTTCTGATCAGCGTAGTATCAGGTATTGGTTCTCTTTGGACCCAAGATAAACCTATTTTTGATATTTTTGCTTCACCTCCGCCGCGGGTAGGCCCGGTATTGCACACCGGGATAGGCCCACGGTTTTTCCACACGCAGAAAAAAAACTCACGGAACCCTAGCCAAAAACAGCTTCGCTGTAACAAGAGCAAAGCACGCACACTAACACAAATACGGAGCCTCAACACGATCGCCTGTAGTCGCTGCGTCGGAAAGGCCTATTGATTGATTGATTGATTGATTGATTGATTGATTGATTGATTGATTGATTGATTGATTGATTGATTGATTGATTGATTGATTGATTGATTGATTGATTGATTGATTGATTGATCTGCAGACATAGAACATACAGAAGTACTAAAACTGGTTGGACCCATAACCGCAGGCCAGTTGCGGGTCCAATGAAAAATAAATAACAATTACCATTACAAAACAAGTAAGATACATCACGCACATAGAAATATTTATCGTACACCTTTAAGTGCACGAGCGTACAAAAGGAAATGCGAAATAGTGAAAAGCATGTTAAAGTATTAAACATTTCTAAGTAAACACATAAGACAATAGTTAAGAGAATTTAAGGAAGTTCTCGCATTTTTATGAGGGTTTAAAATATACATTATTAATCTCGACATAATTGAAACACTAGTTAAACGATATTTTTAGCAGGTTTCACCGAGTTACTAACACAATAAAGGACATCACGATTGTTCACACTGAAAAGCATTATTCAGGCTAAGCAATATTTTTTAAGCACGGATGAAAAATTATTTGCTTGTTTTATTTCTTCTGGTGGTTTATTCCAAATTTTAGACCCTGGAAACTGTAGCAAACGTTGTCCGTAAATATTCTTAGTTGCAGAAAGATTAATATTTCCGTACGCTTGATTTCTGGTCGCACGGGAGGATCTGTAAGATATAGAAACATGAAAAGGCAGGTTGCTTTTAAGAATATTGGAAACACACGTGGCAATTTTTAATTCGTGTGTCATATCATACAGCAAAACATTCATTCTAGTAAACAAAGGCAGACGTGGTTCATCGTAACATGAAGGGGTAATGATTCTCAGGGCTCGTTTCTGAAGCTTGCGTACAGGTTAAACATAAGTTTTGTATGTCGCACCCCATGATTCATTACAGTACGTGATATGGCTATGGATGAGTGCGAAATATAAAACACGCAGGGTGTTAGTATCGAGATGACGTGCTTGTGAGAGTGCGTGGCATCTCGATGGCGACCTTTGCGCAAACTGCGCTTATTTGTTCTTGCCAGAGCAGATTGCTATGGAAAATTACGCCAAGATACTGAAATAAGCTGACTTCGTCTAATGGAAAATCGTTCAACTGTAAATATAATGATGTAGCAGGCAAGACATTGCAACGTGTTCGAAATACCTCATATTTAGTTTTATTAACGTTAATCGTAAGTTTGTTCATTAAAAACAATTCATTCTTTTTTTCAACGCTTCCTTAGCTTTATGTTTCTAGATCGCAAATGTTATCGGCTGTTACTGCAATTCAAGTGTCGTCGGCGTACATAGGAACTTCACTTACACCAAAAATAAGTGGGAACTCGTTTATACATAATGAAAATAAAAGTGACCCAAGGACGGATCCTCGAGGGACCCCAGTGCGCATATTCTTAGGTGATGATGTAACATTGTTCATTCTGACTACTTGCACTCGTTCATGAAGGTGGCCATTAAGAATATCTAATGAGCCACTGCGATAACCACAATGCCGTAGTTTATGTAGAAGTATGTTGTGATCAACTCTATCGAAGGCTTTTTTTTTCGGTCCAAAAATATGACACACACAAGCATATTATTTTGCAAAGCTACATTAATTATTTGTCTTAGCGTAAACACTGATGAAGTTGAATGATTCGGACGAAAGCCATGTCGCTGTGGGCACATAACCTTGCACTTTTCAATAAATTTGTGGAACCAACGGGTTAGAGTTTTTTCAAGTATAGTATTAACGGTACTGAGCACGGATATTTGCCTGTAATTACAAGGGTCATTTCGGTCTTCATTTTTGAAGATAGGGAAGCTGAGACGGATATATAGAGCAATTCGCGGAGTGATTAAACAAGTGGCATAAGACTGGTCCTAATATATATATATATATATATATATATATATATATATCTTCCCTTTGATCATTCGAATAGAAATACCATCTAGTCTGGAGGCTCCTGAGGTTGACGTCTTACTGACTGTTGCCATCACGACTTCAATTTCAATGGCATACATCACGAAAGTGGTGGGTACCGGACTCTGCGATATATATATATTTTCTGATTCACTAAACTCTGCAGCCTGCGAGTGAACGATACATGCAAAATATGTGTTGAAATTCTCTGCAACGTCTTCATCAGTAGTTTCGGGAAGCACAGTTAGCTTACGTTGTTTTCCTATGATTTTGTTTATAATTTTCCACAGCTTTTTCGTCTTACCAGCGGTCTGTGTAATTAGGTAAGTATAATACGACCTTTTTCGCGACCGAATCAACGACAGATTTATTCCGCTGTACTTTGAATTGCTGTGAGTAGTATATATTGTTTTTTGTGGTGCCACTTGTGATGCCAATAATCTTTGGCTTTAAGTGTTTGAAGTATCTGCTCTGTCAGCCAAGGGCACATGGGTTTATCATGTCGGCCCTTCCAGACCTTGCGATTACTCTTTCTACAACAATATTGGTATATGCAATTAGGTTAGTTATTTCAATATCGATATCCTCGTTGTATATTTTACTGTAGTTAATGCAAAGGATTTCTTCTCGTAATATCTTGTAATCTATTTTCACTTCAATGTTATTGCTTATTTGCTTGGTACTAGTTGGAGAATCTTAAGCGGCAAAGATAAGCAGATGATCAGAGACTGGCTCTAAGTAAACGCCTTTCCTAACCCTCGTGTCTAGATTTGTTAATGCGTGGTCAAGTGAGGACTAAGATGCCTTAGTTATACGCATCGGTGACGTAGTTAAATTACGATAGTTGTATGATTGCAATAAATACCTATAGTCACGGTTATTCATGTCATATATGCTTATGTTCATGCCGTCTACTATAACCACTGGTTCATTTGGGTGCCTTGAAACCGCGCAGAATATCGACTCCAGCTCGTCAAGGAATCCTGCGAGGCTGCCGCTTGGGGGGCGATAGACTGCACCAATAATTACGTCATACTCAAGCCGAATGAAAAGGAATTCAATGTCATTGTAAGTATATGTGGCCGCTGTAACTTTACTGTACGATATATTACCTTTTACGAACAATGCAACGCCACCCCCGCGTGAACTTGAGTCGCACGCGTTTGATTCTGCTCTGTAACCTGGAAAACTGATTATTTCACTTTTTGCAGCCACGTCTCAGCTGTTGCAATGATACTGAACGAATGCGTATGCAGCGACAGGAAGCAGAAAGGAAGTCTACGTTTTTATTAATACTACGGATGTTGCAATGAAAAACTGATGTAGATTTTGCTCTACAAAGATTGGCGATCTCTTTAGTTGAATAAGCCATTGCTAAGGAGTATGGTGTACGGTTATGAAAATTACTTAGACTATTTCCGCTGAGTCTTCTTCACGTGTTAGGTGCACTACTCCGGAGTTCTTGAATTTCCGTATTAGTATTTTTCCTCAGGTGCCCATGCATATTTCCATCCTTTCTCGCATTTTTGTTGGATGGCTTTTCCAAGCAAGATTTTGTTTTCGAGGCACAAGTGTTCGTTTATGTACCCTGGCTCGCGATTCTGAAAACCCAGCGTGGCTGTATTCAGTCGTTCCTTTTTAGCTGCCTTCAACATTTTGTCCCGAACTGCATTTGGGGGCTACACGACTACATTTGGGGGCGCATTGCCCTTCGATGGGGCGCGGTAAGCCAAGTCAATGTCACCGTCAGAAACCTGGACGCACAAGACGCGACTTTTGCGATTGTTCCGAAGACGCCCTCATTTTCAGTCTTTGGTATAGCTCTTAATTCAAGGTTATTGCGCCTACTGTACTGCTTTAACTTAATAAGCTGCTTTTTCGTTTCCCGCAGCTCTTTATTTAGTCTTAGGTTCTCTTTTTTGCACTCAAGGCCCTGGTTTTTCACTTCGGTAAGCTCAAGTCAAAGTCCCTTTATTTCCTTGCGGTATTCTTCAAATTTTTCTTTCATGTACCCGACTGATTGCCTGATGGAAGTGAGCTCAGCTTTCGTTGAGTTATTCGTCGCATCAATCTTGTTCACCTTCTTTTCTAGGTCTCTCATTGCTTCAGCAAATTTAGAGGCCATCCTAACAAGCACCTTTGATACCTCTTTAATGTTATCTGGCGCCTTTTCAACCAAGGCCTTAGCAATATCCGACAGAGCATCAGTCTTGCCAGAAGCCATTCCTACTGTTAACTATGCACACTTGCACACTTCATAACACAAAGGGGTAAACGCTACAGAACGCACTGTGGTACACCGTGGCAGTAATGGCAGCAAACTTTCAAAAGAGGTTTAAAGAGGCAAAAGAAAAGTATGCTAACCTGCAATGTGAAGCAAGAACCGTTTAGCAGATGCACAGTCGATGCTGTCGCTGCTGCCAAATGATGTGTCCCTGGATGATTGTCGTACGTTGGTCACGAGGTCCCGGCGTTCAGCTGCGTCTGAGCGGGAGCAATCCGGCTTTGCGCAGCTGCCCTGCTCTGTCGCTCGTCACCTTTATCGTAGGCCAGTTCACCGGCGATGCCGATACGGTTTTCGTACTCTTGTGGACGGCAAATCTTCAATGTGAAGAAGGAACCGTTTAGCAGATGTACAGTCAATGCTGTCACTGCTGCCAAACGTGCCCCTTACAGCGGTTGGCGTCAAGTTCATTCGTCTCCTCGCATCAGTTGCTTCGGAGGCGGAGTGAACCTCACGCATTTTTGACGCTCTGCGGTCTCCGCATCCCTGGTCTGCAGCTTCCTGTAGAAGCACGTGGAGCACACGAGGAGCCCTCGCGGTCGCAAGAGAGTTCTCAATGTCCCCTAAATATTTCTGAAATTCGCATCAAGGGTATTACATTCGTGGCGAGGCTAAATATCTGGCGCTAGATAACTTTAACATAATGTACATCATCCATCTCCATTTCTTCACTGACGGCTTTGCTGACAAGGAAAGTGCAGCAAGAGCAGTAACCTTCTGGAAGCTGAAGTGAATATGTGATACTAGTTCTCACGCTATCTTGCCCTAATGAGAACAAATTCCGATGCTATCAAGTTATATACCCTAGAGTATCAGAGTTGACATGTTCTCTACGACGTGCAAAAGTGTTGCCGTTGAAGCGGTGAAGCTGAAGTTCTGCTGGCCGCAGCCTGTTGCTCTGCATTCAGACAGCAAGTTTGCGCTACAGTTATTACCACTAGGGCTGCACCATGACAAGGGCACTACACGCAGTTGAGTAATTACCCGGCAGTTTATTTGCGCTAATTTTCCAGTAGCTACCCTCACATATCGGCGGTTATGTATAGTCAGCGCCGATACGAACAGACTTGCTCGAACAACATTGGAGTTTGGGTTGACTAAACAAGGCTCTTCAGGACGGAAAAGTAGTCATGAAACACGCTAGCGGTAGTCACACCCGTTCGTCCTGTCGTCTACCGCATCACCTTTGTGTGCCTATATGAGGGACTCCAGAGAATTAAAGTCACCCTGCGACATCACATGAACACGTGGTCAGCGCGAACTTCATCTAAGCGGTCCAGCGCACTCTCAGGCTCTTTATCATTTATTATTTGTTAAGGTGCCCCGACTTTGTTACAGAACGTGCCGAGCTAGGGATGGGCCAAAGTTTCATGCAACCCCACACACAAGGGGGCAAGTGACCTTCTACGTGTTGCCGCGAGAACATCGGATATTTACGAGGAAGGTGATTGAGCTCTTTTTGACTTCTGTGTGACTCTGAGATAGAGAGTTAAGGGTGAGCTGCGTGGACAAGTAAGCGGGACGAGGTAGAATAAATGGTGCACAGCACCAAATAGGGTTCCTGAAACCCCGTCAATCACTTCCGTTTGTCTTCTACGTGTTGCAATGGACGTCAGTGAAGGCGTGCAATCCTTGTTTCTGTGTTCGCCGAAAGCTCAGACTCGTGTACAATGTTCGTTCATAATGGACTAATGTTGAAGCTCATTCAACACGCACACAAGAAGATCATGGAAAAGAAAGACACGCAGCGCTTCACTTGCAATTGAAAGTTTCAGTTGTGAGTGAAGCGCTGTGCTGTCTGCTTTCTTTCTTTATTTTACTCATTTTGTGTGTGCTGGTGAGCTTCAACATCAGTTCATTATGAATTTAAACCATGGCTGGGAAGCCACGAGCAGCAAGCAAACTGCAATATGCAGCCAGAGGGGCAGAGAAACAGGCAAGACAAGCTTGTCTGTTCCCTTGCCCATTTGCCTGCTTTTTTTTTTGTTCGCGCTGCCTTGCATCTTTCCCAACCATGAATAAATACCAACCGGCCCAACTTTCGGTGCTCTTAAACTTCGACCAACTAGCCCGACTCGCCATCTTCTTACAATGTTCACGCCTGCGCGAATACTTACAAAAGACCAGCGCTTGTCCAGTCTATTTCGTTTCTCTCTTCGTGGTTGTCTCTTCTTCAGTATTGCGATGCGCATATGAATGCAAGCCCTAGCAACTAACCTTACCGCCTTGAAAACTCCAACTCTAGACTACATTTGGTAAAAGACTCTCGAGGGGAGAATTTGCCGGCATGTAATTTTCAAGTCTAGTGCTGCCTGCTGCGAGTGACCTGTTTCCTCCTTCTTTTTCACTCGTGGCGTCGCAATAAATTAAGGAACGCGCTTGGAATATCAAGCGCCTCGGTGGTTTCTATTCAAAATTCTATAGCAAAAGTCACTAAAAATTCCTTCGATAAACTGCGAGAGTCACTGGCTCTGCACGGTGCGTCAACAAAGAGGCGGCAACGCCGCGGACGTCTCAGATGAAGCGGGGACTAAAATAGCGACCGGCTGAGTATGACGGCGGCTGGCAGCACCCTGCCAACCGCTGCATTACTCTCGGGAGGTCGTATTGGTCTACTCCTTCGCTTGGCACGCTAGTTTATCCCACTACATTTCCTACCTTCGGAGAATACCTGTGGCATCGCTGATACCAACTTAATTCAAGCATCCGCTTTGTTTATCAGTGTTCGCCGTTACAGGTTCAGAGCTACTAAATTTTGAAGTTACACCGTCGCAACTGTGTCCTTCACCAGGTTTAGAAGAAAAGAATCGCTAACCTGCTTGAATATTTAATTGTGAATATTATGCACAAAAGACAAGTGTGTTAAACATGCCACGTAGGTTCAAGGCAACTCGCACACTGCTCAGTGTAAGTCTCGGGCATGATAGCACAGGCGCTTCACTTCGCGCTTCTCTGATACGCAAGTGTTCCTCTGTGGTGCATTAGGCGGCAAGATGACCTGGTCAAATAAGTTTCGCTCTGTGCTCCCCAGGTTAAGATAGGACAGGGTGGAATAGGGTAAGATATAGGGTAGGAATGGGGGGTAGGGAGGGGGGGGGGAAGGGGGGGTAGGGTAGCATAAACATGCCTATTCGGAAACTGTGTTCGAGCTTCACTCACTCGATCAGAAGACATGGTGCTTCAATCTGAACTCGTTGCGATTTCCCTGCGACTCTACGCCGGTGTGCTGCTCCCAACCCTGGCCTAGAGCGCGTCAGAACAAGAAGACACGTGTTAGTCCCGGCGATGCATTAGTTCCGGCGATGCAGAAACAGCAAACGGCGACTATGATGACGTGAAAGAAGATCATCAGGGGCGTGTGGCTTCGTTTCCGTGTACTTGTGCCGGAGAAATGTGTTTATAGCATTTTTCTGCATTGTATTCTCTAATTGGCAAGTTCGCATTTTCCTTGCTTTGGTTAATAGCTAAGCTGGCATTTAACGCCAAGTTACGCCACCGCACTATAATATGCGAACAAGCCATGAGTATACCGATAAATGGTTTTCGCCGGTAATGATTTCTACACCACTGTTACCGCCAGAAATACAACACCAACGTAGGAAGGTCCACCTGAAGCATCGAAGAGCGTGCAATGATTAGGGACCACTTCAGAGAGCCTCATAACATATGGCGAAGCCATATACCATGAGAAGCTATAAACATATGCTAGGTGTTCCAGCTATCATGTACGAAACATTAAAAATATTCGAATCATTCTAGGTAAATAAAACCAAGTTCTCGAACTCCATTCGAGAAACAATCAGCAATTTTAGTTCCTCAGATTCAACTAGTTTAATGAAAGTAACTAGATCACTTTAATTGCATGATTGTCAAAATGTCAATGAGGCAGTTGTAGAGAATCACAAGGGACGTCAAAATGAGGTGTTTCCAGGTACACGTCACGTGTTTAAGTTTCCTGGCAAAGACAGAAAGCCGGCGAAGTATGAAAAAAATGTCGCAGTTTTGCCGGGAAAACAAATTGTTGATAATGATAGCAAAGTATTGGACTACTACACATGGCAAGATTCATAGCTTTTATAGGCCACATATATAGCAGTAAGCATTCGTTTGCTAATTACATTAACAAGCATGGTTTCCCGCGCGCAGAGGCAAACATAAACATATCTCATTCAGTGACGACGATCACTCGTTGTCAAAACGCTGTCGTGATGAAAAGCGCCGGCAACGGGGAGTGAACGCTTCGTGCTGCCTCTAGCTTAACCGCGCCTCGAAAACTTTATTGCACGACCTTTAACACTAGGCGCACGGAAATATTGCGCACATTAAGCCATCAGTCACCTTGGCTCGCCCTTAAGCTAGCACCCGCCGCTGATTGCCTTAAAACTACGCCGCGTGCGCTCCGTATGCGCTCAGCCACGAGGACAGCCACATGCAGCCACGGCCGGGCTGGAGGAGACGCTCGCTCACCTGCGAGGGTCTATAATTTCCCCTATAAAAGAAAACAGTGGTGAAGGTGTTTTTGAACTATTGCGTAATATAGTTGTTTTCTTAATCACTGTGTAAGCGGCTGTCATTAGTTATTAACATAATTTGTGCGTATATGCAACTAGAAATTAGAAGTTAAATGCACGGGAAGTAAGCATGTCGTGTGATCCGTACGAATTCTCCATACATATCGTGTGAACTCGATGTGAATAGCCATGTCATAAAACTTTACGCGACCGTCTCCACAGGAAGCGCGAGAGGGAAAGAGATGCCTTTTTATTTCTTTTTATTGAGAGCTGGACATATTTTTTTGACTGACGGCCTGGCAATCTGCTCCAGGTGCTGGGTGAAATATATGTTATATAAGTGATCATGCAAACACGGGAACGGCACGTATATCCACACAGAGGGAGATTCATTTCGACATAGTAGTTCAGTGGTGGGCCTCAATCAAAGTTCTGACCCGCTACTCAGCATTGCGGAATAGGAATGGGAGTAAAAAAGAGAAAGCAAGAGAGAAGTGTTCATGATGAGAACGAAAATTATGATTAAGACATGCACAGACGCGCAGACATACTCAACCTGTCATAAAGTTTCATTAAGGCCCACACTTCTCAAAAATATTAGAAGCGCTTTGCTTGCACGCAATGCGCAAGCAGTACTTTTCCATAGATGTCTCGCAGTTCCAAGGCACTCAGCCGTGTTCCCTAAAGAGCTGAGAAGACCGCGCTTCATCCGCGCCGCAATTTTTCCCTCTCTCTCTCTCTCTCTCTCTCTCTCTCTCTCTCTCTCGCAGTTGAGAGCTAGACTAGCAGTACAGATGCAACGCAGTCTTCAGAAATTGTCTGTCTGTTCAATAACGAGTACGCCGTCACATAAAACATACTGGGCTAGTCCTCGAGAACTGCGCACCCGGAACTCATCGGCGTGACTAATAACCGGAGTTTGAATGTACAGTAGTTCGCGCAAGCCAACCGCAAGCGTGAGCATTCCCATCCAGACAGAGAGGTGAACACCCTGAACGCGGCGAGCGCGGCTGCAGCGGCTGGCGGCTTGTCCGCTTGCGCTTTTCACTCCAACGTCCGCGGAGGGCCGTCGCTGGCGAGAGGAAGACAAGAGAGCAGCTGGGAGACGGGGCGCATCCCCGGTCGGGATGAGGAAGATGTTGGAGGAGGAAGGTGAGGAGGAGCACGCGGTTTTAGAGCGAGGGCGACTTTTGACGGGTCTCGTCAGCCGGGGTAACGGCGTGGGCGAAGGGTCGGCTTTCTGGGAGAAAAGAAAAAAAGAAATCTGGAGACAAGGAGGAGGGTTCCTCTTTTTTTTTTTTTTCGCCTCGCGCCCGCTATCGCGCTTGGCGCGCCGACCTTGGCGTTCGGCAGGACGAACGTACGGACGCGCGGAGACGACGACTGCGAGCTATGAGCTGCGCGTGGCATCGGCGCTCGCGTATCTGGCGATGGACGAACGCCGCGGGCTACTCGTATGCCGTGGTGGTCCTTCGATTCGTATAAACAAAAGTGAGAAGTCGCGGAACTCCTAAATGTAATAGGAGACACGATTACGTTATTGTTGTCGTGTCGTGAGCGTAACATTTGCACATATAGGACTGTTACTTTTTTTTGTCTAGAGCAGTCTCTTCACCTGCCAGCCGAATTGTTCCGGGGAGTCGAACACAGCAAACCGCCTTTATGCAGCCTTTTCTCGTCATTCCTTTCGTTAGGCAGATGAAAACAAATGGAGCAGATGGCTTGGTTGATAAAGCGATTGCCATCATTGCTGTCGGTCAATCGAAATGGTGCAACACCGTATGAGAAACAGGCCAATTGCAGGAATTTAGAGAGGTGTGAGCGTTAGAAGACAAAAAAGAAAGTCGAGGAGAGAAGTAACAAAGCAACATAAAGAGCGCAGGATGTGTGGCAATAGGTTCAGTACTTTTTACACAGCTGATATTGGTAACAACCATGATAGCACTAAACAGGTGTAAACAAGCGCACCTTACCGAAATATATATTGCACGGTAACATCCTCGTCTGCTCTAAGAAACTGGAAATTTTACTGGAAAAAAATGTTCCTATGGCTCAAATCCGACGCCGAAGTCCCAAAGAAAGAGTGCCAGCAGGAGAACTATGCTCAGGCAAACAAGACAAAACAGATTTTCGAAACGTGCGTGTGCGCGCGTACGTGTGCGTGCGTGCGTGCGTGCGTGTGTGTGCGTGTGTGTGTGTGTGTGTGTGTGTGTGTGTGTGTGTGTGTGTGTGTGCGTGTGCGTGTGCGTGTGCGTGTGTGTGTGCGTGTGCGTGTGTGTGTGCGTGTGCGTGTGCGTGTGCGTGTGCGTGTGCGTGTGCGCGCGCGCGCGCGCGCGCTTCTTTTTTTGTATTTTTTGGGGATAAAGAGCCGTGATATCAGGGAAAGAAAGGTGTTTGGACTAAAGTCGATTCACCTAATAGCTGTAACACACTGCCAATCATACGAAAGTATATATCCCCAATAATGATCTTTTTCGCTGGAGAGCCTGTTAATATCTGATATAGGGGTCAGAGACAGTTTTTGTCTGCCATGGCGACACATAACAAAGGATAACAAACCATTGCCACCGAATAATCTTTAGAATTTTAACCACAAAAAAAAGAATGTTTGCGACAGGAAGTGGGTAAAGCGATTCTTTTGAATACCTTTAACCTTTTAGTTAGCTGACCCTCCAAAATAGAAGAAAAAAGAAAGGAAGGAAACGGAGGGCTTCGTGTAAAAGAGATGGCAGAGCTGAGATACAGAGTAGGACGCACAGGTATATGTCGCAGTATTGCGCCTCGTCGAGCCATTAAGCAAACGCTAGGTTCCTTGACCCCGCGCTCATTTCGCGTGGCTGGCTTACGCTGACCGGTAGCGGCGCAGCTCTGCTACTAGGGCAGTTACATTCGATCATCTGTCTCTGTCCGAGAATATTATGGTTCAGAAGGCAGTGGATTACCTGGGGCCAAGCACCTGGTGAGTTCATTTTATCCGATTTCATCATCATTATCATCTACACCACCACCACCACCACTGTTAAGCTTTCGAGCTAACGTTACTCCTATCGCCACTTCGTGATCGCGTCCTCTGTCTTATTAAAATGCAGAAATTTCATGAAGAAATGAGCTGTAGCCATTAGCCATTTACTGAACCAAACAAGTGCGAAATGATGAGACGGCTTGCTGATTGCTTAGATTCTCGCCAATGATCGCACAATAAACGAATTTGAAGAGCCAGTATTACAACTTAAACACACTTTGGGGCAATCTCCAAGAACGGAAAGTATTCGCTTATCCTAGACCCCACAGCAAATGTAATGCATGTATGTGTTCGAGACAAACATACAACTGAATGCCCAAAGGTTGTTAGAGCAGGCAGCCTGATCGAGTGGCGCCTTCCGAGTCCACTACAAAAGAAACGCGACCACCTAGCGCTGAGTAAATGTGCGAAAAGAACATGCGTTTTCGCTGGATTCATCTACAACAACTGCAGAGAGAAACCTGTAAGGGAATATTATAAAGAAGGACAGAGGACAGAATTAGTTGATGTCGTGGTCGCATGCTAAAAGCGAGACGGAATAATCGATGCGCCCCGCCGCCAATCGAGGATGTCGATTAACCACCGCCCCCACAGGCGCACAAAGTGAGCATGAGCATTCTGTTCAATAAAGGCTGGCGGCCGCCCTGCCACCAGCGCTAGGTGGCGCTCTCGCACGACGTTGCATCTAACGCAGACCAGTTGCAGGCAACAGCCGCAACAGCAACATCGCGGTGCGGTGCGCGCTCCTCTGCCGGACCGTATCGGATTGGCGTTGCGGTTTTTCATAAGAGCGGTGCGGCGCCCTGTTTCGCCGCTTCCTTTTCGCTCCTCTCGCGGCGTGTGCGTGTGTCTCCGTTCTACCGCAACGCAGCCGTTCGCGAGTAGAAGGGGTGGCTGGCCGGGCGGGCCGAAGGCAGCGAGCGATCGGCAGCGGGCGGTGGCGGCACAATTTCAAAAATTGCCTCGCCGCCGTCTCCCCACAGAAAGTTGGCGCTGGCGAGCGAAGCGGTGGTGTACATCGTAAAAGGAATACGAGAAGGGGGGTCGAAATGAAACCGCCGAGATAGGAATGAAATAAAGAGAGGCTCAAGGCGGCAGCGGCGATCGCTTCGTGCGGGAGAGCTACTACACACACACACACCCTTCCCACTGCGCTTCTCCACTGTCGAAGAGATGAGAAGAGGGACGCGCCGCGGCAGCCCGGGTCCTATCTTGTTTCCTCGCTTTTCGCCGCTGCCGGTTTTTTTTTTTTTTTTTTTCCCTTGGCCGAGAGTATATGGGAAGAGAACAAGTGCGGCCGAAACGGGCAAGAACGCGCGCGCGCGCCGCGCAGGAGGCGGAAGGAGAAATGGCCAGCAATCAAATCAATTAGTATCGGCCTCTCCTCTTCATTCTTTTTTTTTTCCCTGCTCTTCCCGACGGCTGCTGCAACGTCGGCGCTCTCTCGGTTCCGGGCGGTGACGCTGCGCTGCGGCGTACGTCGAGGGCACGAGCGCCAGCGTCGCTTTCATTTCTCGATGGCAGGCAGGCAGGGCGCAGTCGGTGGTGCAGCGACGATTCGGTGCCACCATCGCGCGCTTCTGCCCTGCTTCGGTCGGCCGCTGTGATGCGCTCGCTTCACGGCAGCGGCACAAGCCAGCGCGGTGTGGTCCGCCTGCTTCTCTCTCCTCTTCCTCGTTCTCGCCTTCCACTGCGGCGGTCCCTTATCAGCGCCCGGACTGCCGTGTGCTCCGGCCTTCGGTAGGAGCATGGCGCGCAGCGGACGCTCCTTCATTTAGTTTCTTTCTTTCTTTATTTCTCTTTCTCCGCCGTGGACGTGCTCGCGATGAAACAAAAAAACAGCGATGAATCTGCTTATACACTTACCGTGTTGTCCTTCCTAACAATATTAAAAAGCACGCAGGCTTCCTTCACATATTCGTTCGTTATTACTTTTTTGGAAATTCTTACGGTCCTTTCGGCTCTCACTTGCACCCGTACGAACGCCAGGCCAAAGAATTATCATCACGTCGTCACGACAACGCAGTCATGGCAACCATAAAAGTAAATTTAGAGTGTTGACGCAAAGAAGCCATTGTAGAAATTTAGCGACCCCTCAACTCCCCACCATCACACAGGTCGACGTCACCACGGAGTGTCGTTGTCGTCGCTGGGCCAGCTAACGCTGTGTGGCAGCAAGTTATTCATGCAAAAGCATTATATGGCTCATGAAGCGGAAAATCCGGCGGCGTGGCCGTAGATGAACAAAAAGTCACGCGTTTACAGAAACGCGCTCGTGCCACTGCTCGTGCGTACGTCGTCGACTTCTTCCAGAGCCGGCCCCGATGTCGTTCATCACGCAAGCGTTCCCATACTGCCTCTCCCTCTACGAAGGCGCTGACCGCACTGGCCCACTGCCAGTCGGTTCTGTCGGGGGCTCCGATGGACGAACTTGCGACTTCGACTTCTCAGTCATAGCTGCGCCCGGCTACTTTGGACGTTCACCCAAGTATGCGAAAGAGGTCGAGTCACGTGATGCGATAAATGATACAAGGCAACGTGAAAACAATACCGTTAGGTTTCGTAAAACGAGTCATCATCGGGAAGACGTCGCAGTGCTTTCGCGTTGATCCACGCAGGAATATCTAAGTACCCTTGACTTTTAAAACGAAGCATTTTTTTTGCCTCTTCTCTCGGCTTTCCGGGCTCTGCTGCGATAGGCTTACCGCGCGTGCTGCTGGCTATCTTGCAACACCACCAGATGGCGCTCGCCTCCATGCATCCCGGCCGGCGGCGCCGCGGGACGGGATGCGTAGTTTGTGCGTAAGGCAGGTGCTGTGCTTGCCTTCCTATGCGACAAAAATGCAGGTGTCGGGCCGTGGAGTTCGCGTGCTGTGCTGTGATAGCGTAAACATTACAATCGTCCATCGCCTGAAGACAGCACTTGGAGCTGGCGTCTCAACAGCGTGCTGGTCGCGTATGCACAAGGAGCACGTAAACACGCAGCAGCAAAATGGCTCCAAAGCGTGCACTTAGCGTCGAGGGCGCACACGCCCGAAAAAGGCGTCGCGCGGAACAGGAGCATCTTCACTGCGCAGCGAAACGCGATGCAGACCGCGAATGTAGCTATACAACGTATACGTACAATTTTATCATAATTAATTGAATTACGTAGAGACCCACAATTCAATAAAAGTTCAACACTTCTGCCACGATGCGATGTGTCATGCGGGGTAATGATAATGCTCAACTCGGAGAGATTATGGACAATGACGCGCAACAACGCGAAAAGCAAACACGTCTCCCTGTGTATACTGTGGACTACGCAGATAAACAGGAATGGTGCACGCAAGGTAACGTTTAACATCCACTCGCCACTCTCGTATTAGACTAAACGCTGAAGAAATTACACATTCACCGCCAACATCACCGCTAATTATCGTCAATCAAAGCAAACAGCATACAAAGCTTAGCTTACATCGATTCCCACGGTGCGTGGGATTCACATATTTTTAGTAGCTATCTGCTTATTTTCTTTATTGTTTTCGGTTCTTTCGTTACTATATACGTGTGCGTGCGTGCGCGCGCGTGCGTGCGTGTGTGTGTGTGTGTGTGTGTGTGTGTGTGTGTGTGTGTGTGTGTGTGTGTGTGCGTGTGCGTGTGCGTGTGCGTGTGCGTGTGCGTGTGTGTGTGTGTGTGTGTGTGTGTGTGTGTGTGTCCCACATCCCACTTCTTCGCTTCATGCGTGACTTAAGAGAAAAGAATAATAATAAAGTGTTACCGGCCCATAAAAGGCAGTCAGGAAGTATTACCATTGTAATTTTGTTAACGCTCGCGTTCACGAAATCAGTTCGCACATAGTTGCAGCATCCCTTAAAGCGTCCGTAAGAGGTGGCTTCTTCACACTTCGTATGCTGTAGGGAAAAGCGCACTTCTGATTTTCCCTTTATTTTATTCTTTCTTGTTTTCAAAGTTATTTATTTATTTATTTATTTATTTATTTATTTATTTATTTATTTATTTGTTTGTTTGTTTGTTTATGCAACAGCGCGTATTGTGGGATAATTATTTCGTGCTGCAAGAAAACCGAGCACATTTATCATGGAGATGGCAAACTTGTAGAGCGATGACTGCATTCTGAACAGTGGTTGATTACGGCGATCACTAGTGCAGCAATGGTGTGAAACGTGAGTGTCAAGACATTGCAGGTAAAAAGTGAGAACATGCCAATTAGTAAGGAAGCAACCACTAACGCTACTGGAAGTACTAAAAAGGCAAAATGTATGCACGATCTAAAGTGATTTCATGTTATATATATATATATATATATATATATATATATATATATATATATATATATATATATATATATATATATATATATATACAGCTTCACGTAACCGGCTTCCCACACTTCAAACATACGCATTCATTTAACGCGATAGCGTTAAGGGCCCTGTGTCGCAAAAAATCCCGCGCCGGTATTGACGTTCGACGACGTCGTTTCGGCAAAGAGATTTTCGAACCATCCATACCCAGGCCCTCCATGTGGCGTAACATAGCTACTGAACTAATTTAATTTCTCAAGCTAAAATACGTAGAAGAATAGTAAACACGACTTACACGCAACCTACAGACATGACAGCGTCGGATTGTAATTTGAATATACGAGAAAACATAATTCTGTTACGCGAAAACTCAAACCCCTTTTCCAGCGTTTCTACCATTCATAGCCCGGCCACGGCGTCCGGCATTTGTGCGCGCCGGCTCGCGAATATTTCGGAGTCCACGAAGCGGCGCGCCCGTTTCTTTGAAACACTTCTAGATGGCGCTCGCCTCCGCCACATCATGGACCACGCAAGCGACCGCGTTTCTACCAGAAAGCCCGCCTTCGTGCATAGCGTTCGCCGCGAGCGTTTCCCGGTAAGCGTTACGGTTACATATGCTGCAGTTCCCGGGAAGCGTGAGAAGCAGTCGGAGATCTTTGAACTATATCGCGTTCCACTCTAAAAGACAAAGCTTAAGCGTCCTCCAATTTCTTTTTTCACCTTGACACTCCTAATGCTAACGCATTAATAATATGCAGAGCTGCTGTTTTCTTTCAGGACCAGGGCATGTGTATCATTCATTTGTGGGTTTGAATAACTGTCTTGAGCAATGCGCATTCTATAAGGCAGAGTATGGTATATCAAGAAATGTCTATACCATGTCAACGCAATGATTTAAGAGATAAAATCGCCACGGTTAAGGCGTGTGTGATTGCCACTTCGACCACTCGTTCTGGATTCGCGGTAGTACATGCACACGATGGTCCCTTCGTCTATATGAGTGCCGGATGGAGAGATTTTCGCTGGGCACTCACACTGACTGGATGACAGAAAGAAGCCGGTGCGTCGACAACCAACACGCCCTGAAATCGTTCCATCCGGATTATCAAATACGCTAACGCTACGTTCGGTCGACACTTGTAAATATCTTTCAGCCTATTCTCCCTCCATCTCATCTATTTAGCGCACCTCATCTGTTAAGTTAAGTTAAGTTATGGGGTTTTACGTGCCAAAACCACTTTCTGATTATGAGGCACGCCGTAGTGGAGGACTCCGGAAATTTCGACCACCTGGGGTTCTTTAACGTGCACCTAAATCTAAGTACACGGGTGTTTTCGCATTTCGCCCCCATCGAAATGCGGCCGCCGTGACCGGGATTCGATCCCGCGACCTCGTGCTCAGCAGCCTAACACCATAGCCACTGAGCACACCTCATCTGTGTACCTCCCCTGTGAGCTGAAGTTATACGCATATTAGCGTTGGCTGAGTTGTTTCAAAGCCAGGCGCCGACGTCGACGACTGAAGTTAGCGGTTTGTTCGGCCATTTCGTTAAGGCAAAGCGAAACGAAAAGAGGTGAATTTTCTTTTTCTTTTGAGACAAGGTGACTAAGTGATCGTTTATTTTTACTTACTGCTTGCTTATTATTTTCATGTTCCTACTTTCTCATCTATATTTCCACCCTTCATTAACTGTAGGTAGTGTATTGAGCGCAGACATTGGTTACACTCTTTGCTTCTTCCTCTTCATCTCTCTCACTTTCTAGTTCGAGCAGCAAAGTCAAATAGGCATGAATCGGGCGTTACTCGTATGCAATCCCATGTATGGATTTTGTTTTAGCTCTCCAATATAGACGCCACGGAAAGGTGCAGCAACTTCTAATTCAAAGGCCACATCTCGCGGAACCATGGGACAGTAGACAATGCTACGCTTCAAGGAGACGGAATTGCGTTACCAAAACTACAGAGTGGCGCGCATGGCGGTGACAATCAGCGCCAACGGTCCTTGCAACCGGCTTTCCCGACGTCTCTTTCGTTGTACTTTGCTCAACCTTTCGTTTCCTTTTCAGCACCAGCTCAGAAAAAATAGCGGTAGTTGCAGAACACCGTATTGAAGAAAAAAATCGACATATTGACTCTCACTTCGGTTGAGCTGGCCACCAGAAGGGGCCCACTTTCGGACTCTCATCTCTGTTTCCCTCGGTAATAGCGAAATAGCCAACTCCTCCATAAGTCATAAAGAAACAACAACCCCAGTGATCAGAAGCACGACGGCTAGCTCGAAACAGAGCCAACGCAAAGGGTTGAGGCGATTGCGAGAAGGAGGGGGGGAAAAGCGGGAGGGGGGGGGGGGTAGGCGGCGCGGCCTCGAGTGTTGTGCAGACCGTCTTTTCGCCTTCTTTCATCGGCGCCTCGCCGACCGCACGCCACCGCTGCCACCGCAGTGGGAAGTTTTCCGGTAAATCGCGGAGCAGAAACGAGGGTGGGGGGTGGGGCCCAACACCGGAGATGCATCGAGAAAATTGGAGGCTATTTTTCTCCTGTCCACCCCCCTCCCTCCAACCCTATATCGCCTCTTGGTCGCCGTTCCTTCCCGCCCCACTCCTTTCTCGCTCTCGCCCGCTCCTTCTTCCGTGCTTCGATTGCTTCACACAGATCCCTCCTCTCGACCTTCATCCTCTCTCTAGCATCCACACTTGCTCAGGCTGCGGCGGCTGGTTGCTGCTCTTCCGAGCGTTTGAATGCCTTCAGTTTTTTTTTTACTTCGTTCTCTAATTTGTATGTTCGTTTTTTATTTACGTTTTCCCTCTGGGTTCTCCTTTTGTTACACACCACACACCCCTCTCCTTCAGTCCTCTAACTACCTTCCGTTCGACCTTCTTTCACGCCTCGTTTTGCCACTGCATGCTGCTGCTGCGAGTGTGGTTCCAGGTCCCCCTCCACCCCCCTCAACCCCACTCCATCCCCCCTCCACTCCCCCACCCTTTCATTTCTTTTTTTTTTTTTTGTTCTCATGGCACACACCTTGCTCGACGACCGCAGCAAAAGTAGGGGTCGCTTTACCATCTCAATATTCATGGCGAAAAAAATAGTCGGTACAGAAAGGAAGAAAAACGAAGAGCAAGAGACTGAGAAGAATGAACGAGGTCGTGTTCGATTGAGAGGTTATGATGGCGCGGGCGCCTAGCAAATGGACCGAGCGATGATTTCGTGACGTTGGTGGGTCACCTTCACGCGTGTGCGTGTCTGTATATGTGTGAATAGAGTGCTCTAACCCCCCCCCCCCCTCTCTCTCTCTATGATGCACTTATCTTTCTCCCAACTCGCCTCTTCCATACGTTGAGATTATTCTTCTTCGACGGTTCTTCTTCAGCTGCTTCGTTCGTTTGTTCCATTTTTGCTGCTCTTCTTTTTTATGTATATGTGATTGCGGTGCGCATTATAAGATGTCATCTTTAGAGATGTGTAACTAGCACTGGCACACTGTGAACACAGTAAAAGCAATATGAGCTCGGACAAGCCTACCAGCCGCTCTGCCTGCATTCTTTTTTTTTTTTTCGTAGCCACGTCTGTGGTTGCTGGTGTTCGTCACTTTACTTTTGGAGAGGTTTTTTAAAGCACCTAATAAGTTACGAGATTCTCTTGACGACGGCACGAAATGCTTTAAATGCGATTAAACAAGAGAAACTCTATTTCTGCCCTTGATCACTGCGGTATTCTGCTGTTGAGCATGAGTTCGGGGACTCGATTTCTTACTGCTGCGGCCGCATTCCGATAAAGGAAGGACGAAAAAAAATAGCGGACTTAGATTTAGATGCACCATAAAGAACCACGGTTTGCAAACAATGCTGTGAAGCCCTCCACTTCAGCACCATTCATAATGCAGCTGTTGGTTCGAAAACCTAGCGACCAGTGGTGACTACTGAAGTATGCTGCAATAATGGCCTCTGAGATAATGTCGCGTCGCACCAACAACAGCGCACCGCGATCGCGAAGGTTTACAGCGCTTTATAAAAGTAGGACGCCTCTACGTCGCTTCCTACATTGCAGCACTACAGTGACGACGTCAAGCATAAGCACGAAGCCGACTTTGCATTTATTTTACGTTCTTTGAATTGTGCGAGCCGTGGGCGTCGTTATTATCATGTCAACTGCTCATCTGAGCACCACCTCACCCTAAAGATTTACCTCGCCAAGTGGCACAGAAAAAATAAAACTTTGTCGCTACTGCGACAGTGTCACACCCAGGTATTATGATCATTGTCCCTTCAGCCTTCTGTCCATCTTCACTGCAATGCGCTACCGTAACTCAGCGGGCAGATTTTTAAAGAACGATGTTTCAGAAGATCGGACGAACTTCAATAAGTCTCAGTTAGCGACGTCGACAGGGTACTCTCTTCTAACATACGCACTAAAGGCACTTAGTTTCACTTCTCTGCTATCTTATAGCAGTGTTTTGCTCCTAACCAAAACACTGATATCACACAGTAGGGAAGTTATCACTAAGTGCTGTAAATGCGTATGTTAGTAGAAGTGAGTACTCTCCCAACGCAGTTAACTGAAAGTTCTTGACATATGGCAGTTGTTTTGATATTTCGTTTTTTTTTTTTTTTAATGCTGTCCATTGAGTTGCGTTTCTGCAATGCGGCGAAGGCGAAGTTCGACACATGGCCGAAGAGAACAATGTCCAGAAGTCCTGGACCGAATGAAACGTACGTCCCCCCTCCTCCTCCTCCTCCTCCTCCTCCTCCTCCTCCTCCTCCTGCTGCTGCTGCTGCTGCTGCTACTGATGATGACGACGACGACGACGACGACGACAATGATGATGATGATTATTATTATTACGACGACGACGACGCTGAAGCGTGGCTTTCAGCGTAGCAGAACTTCTCAGCTCGCGTCTCGCAAAGACGACGCTTCACTTTCTAGAATGTCAATCGCTAAAACAACGTCGTCATCACGAAAAAAAAAAGTACAACAGCACGACGAACGGGTTGCATGGAATAAGTGATTAACGCAGCGCTGTCATCGTCATGCCACCGATGTCATGCCGCATTCGTCGCTATACCGCCACCGTCGTTGTGCTGCGGTCATCCGTGCTAAGTCGTCAGCGTTACCACACCTCTGTCGTCATCGTCTTGTCATTATGTTGTCGTCGCTGAACATAGTGGGAGAAACTTCACAGTATTGGCAAGAATTATGCACAAAAATGAGGGCTTTTGAGGGAGTCGGAGGAGGAGCCGCGGTAAATAAATTAGGAGAATTCGAATGCATTTGCGGGCATCACGCATGGCACACTAAATGATGAAAAAATATGCACCAGGCAGTGAGGGACTGTAAACAAATTTTGCTTAGCTGCACCGTAGCAGAAGTGCATGACGAAATTTGTTGCAAAGTAGAAAAACAGTTTCTGGCTCATATTTTCTTCAAATATTTATCACTGGTTTGACCCAACTAATCAAGGAGACTTCTTTTAAGTTTAGAGGCTACGCGTCGTTTTCCAGAGATAGTGGAAGACTGTGGTTTAATTTCAATCACCTCGAGTTCTTTAACATGTACCAAAACCTAAGTATACAGCCTAACTTAGATGTAAATTTGTACATGTCATCGATGACGTAAGCCTCCATGTGGATTTCTGCAGGTTAGCGGGGAAGCCCTGTCATTAAGCACTTCTTTGAGCTTACAAAAAAAAAAAAAAACGCTATATTCATTTTTCTTCGTTTGGTGGAAATAACTTCATATGTCAATTACTTTGTTTGTTTGATTGTTTTTACTTAGCGTTTTCTGCTTCTGCAAGTGCAGAACTTGCCATAGCTGTGAGAGCAATAATCAAAACTGATACATGGAAGCAATCAAATACCGTTCAATGACGCTATTAATAAGAAAACAATGATAGAAGCAGCGAGACAGGTTAGTTGAAAACGGAGTGTGAAACGTGCTGACCACAAAGTAATTGCCTAGCGCGAGGCTAGCGCACGAACATCGATCGATCAGAAATTAGGGGAGACAAGATGGAAAAGCCGATGAAGAAGAAGATTCTGGTGAAACAACCATGAACGTAGCGAGAAAATACGCTATATTTGCTTTGTTTCTGCCAGTTTACTGCGAAGGTAAGCGAGCTGAGTGTTCTGCTTATGGATGGTAACGTCAAACCTTTTATGATTGTTATTTCTCAGGCAAGCAGCGAATAATCATAGGTGTAAAAGAAGACGTAAACTTGCGAGCCGTTAGCGACAGGTGAGGATATCTTAACGGGGTGAACTAATTGCCCCAGTAATCGCGTACGTAAAGTTATGAAGAATCATTAAACATCGACCAGACACATCTGCCGCTGTTGAAATAGCCACTGGCGTATGTGCGTTGAGTTTTAGGATCCCGGCTTGACCGATAGACCGCGCTGAGGAGTGAGAGCCGTGTTATCCTAGTTCCGTTCGAAGTTTTCTTTTTTATTATTTTTTTAATGACTGCGATGCTGATGGCGAATTGCATGCCACAGATTCTTTAGTTGCAGGCACGCGCACGTGTTAACGGTGATCTGTCATACAAGTGAAGCGTCCCGTGATTTTATTTGCGTGATCGCCCGATGACAATTCTCGCACACAAGATCTGACCTCGCAGTATCCTTGCCATATATAAGCTTTCTTAACTATGCACAAGCCAGGGACGTTGCCGCGTCAACACATTCGGGCTGCCTCCGGAAGGTTGAGTAATGGAACTGTAAACTATTTATTTATTTATTTATTTATTTATTTATTTATTTATTTATTTATTTATTTATTTATTTAATTTATTTCGATCGTACGGGAGGAAGCTATATAGCTATGGCCCAACCCTTTCCTCACTGATATATACACGAAAGGCAGTAATTTCCAATGAACAACCCGTGACACAAGTTGAACGAGGTCTTTTGCACTTAATGAAATAAAAATGCAAATTTCTTGAAGATCACATCAATCTTTTAGACCTTAACCATTTAAAAAAGATACATATATAAAGCCGCAGTTGAAAAGCGTGGCAGTTTGGGCGAGTTGGTATGTCATGACTTTTTAAGCATTTAGCGCAGCTCACTCTGTTCTCCGTTCCTTTTCATTACCCCTTCCACCTTCCTTTTTGCTCATTTTGAGCTTCGCTACAAGCCTAAAAAGTCATGAGCAGTAGTTCAAATGTCATTAAACTTAAGTGAACTGATTAGTGAATAATACGACGGGAGCAATACATGAACTCAACTATAAAAATGTGTACATGTTATAAATATCAGAAATGTCAAAAAAATTGCTAGTTGTGAATTTGATTCACTGCCATAAAAGTTGTTTTATATTAGTGCTGAGATGAAATATTCTGCGTAGTGTGCATGTGCTTTTCATTTGTTAGTTTTTTGTTATTCTAACTGGCATACTACGCCAACAATTGGCGCCTATGAATTCCCGTTATTTTTCTCAGTCATCGTTGACACTGGGCACGTACAAATTGAGCCCCTGGTACGCGCTTGGGCTCTGTCTGTACTGACGACATTTTACCTGACAGGTGTAACAAACGGGTAATTATTGCGTAAATTTTTCGGTGGTGTTAGTCGAGTCGTTATTTTCTGTTGCTTCGTTCATGCGTATACCCGTAAGGAAACACGCGCACTAGACCTACGTCGACATTTCGTCAACGCTTCTCATTCTAGCACGTAACCGCAGCTTTTCTACAAGGTTTGTCGGTTACGAAGAGCATCATTTCACCTCTGCACCTTTGTTTGAAGAAGAAAGCCGAGAAGGTAAGATGCAGATCGCGTAATGCAGATGGCATTACGCGATCCGAACATGAAATATATTATTATTATTATTATTATTATTATTATTATTATTATTATTATTATTATTATTATTATTATTATTATTATTATTATTAAATTATCCGAACAAACAAAGGTAGATCTTATAGGAATCGGCAACCGAGCCACTGTGCTAACCTGCTCAAATTTCTCTCTTTTATTTGCCTGATTGTGTTTGTTTCACTGCTGCTATAACTAAAGCAACAGACAAGAGAGAAGGCCATCATTATTTCCATAATGTCGTAATTTCTATAGCTTCTACACTCGTACAAGCTCTGTCTTATAAAGAAGAGAAAAAAAACAAAACTTTTTTTTTTTATTTTAGCATGCTGATAACAACAAAATCACCTTCGCCGTGGTGCGTCGATTACGAGAAAGACTACAAGTGGAGTCTACTGTCTACAACCACGCACACACGAATCCCACATAAGACACTGGCGTTCCACGCAGTTTTGTAGCGCAGTAAGCAATGCTGGCTTTTCGAGAAAAATATATGTGCAAAAGTCACTTTGGGGACGGATATCTAGCAACTGCAGTTAATTTCCTACTAAATGGATAAGCACCAGTTATGACCACTGATCGTTTTTTTATTACACAAATGCTGCTAATTAAAGATAACTTCGCGGAATATTTTAAAAGATCAAATTAGACGATGTAATTTGCCTTGCAAGTTACATTACGGCAAGTTTACAACTCTGTTTTCATGCACAGCAATACGGAATTCATTGCCCCGTGAAATAAAGTCGTCGCACAATGTTCGTGCATTTTCCGCGCGCACCAAGAAATATCCTGTAAAGAAATTCAGCGAATCACTGCGATATTCTAATTAACTGCTAACAGGTCATTTTTGATAGTTATTGATTTTTTATACAGCTAACTGATATTTAAGCAATTAATTAACCTTTTGTGTATTATGCGAAGTTGATTATTCGTGTTATATTGGTTTTGTCCCACTGTTTCCTCACTTGCTTGTGCTTTTATTGCTTAGTACTACCATTATCGTATGTACCTAATGATTTAGTTAGAAATAATCAAATCACCTAATTATTAGTATTTAGAGCGCTCACATGTGCACACTTTGTATTACTGCTTGCTCTCTTTGCATAATCACCCTATTAATGTAATAATACGAGGACCCTTGCTAGCTTGTTCTAAACTCTGGGACTCCCTAAAATAATACTTCTTTAACATGTAACTCCAACACGACTTATGAAATAAACGAGCTAATGTTCACTGGTTCAAAAGATACGACTTATTTAGTAGAGTAACGCTGTAGATACAAGAGACAATCTACTTTACAGAACAATAAGCATGCGCAGGCTAAAATGAAATGTAAAAAATATATGTAACAGGGGGCACGTATGATACACCACACTTATCCGCCTGCCGCTGCACACAAAGGCTGCTGCCGAATAGAGGCAGTGTTGCGCGGCACCTTTACCACTTTTTATAAAGTCAGATAAACTACTTCGACGGGTTAAACAAGCAGGCGTCTTCAAAGTTAAGGAGAGAAAAAATCACATTGTAAACTGTCTTTGCCACACGTGCGCGTGTGTGGGTGTGTTCAAGTGATCGTGCGTGTATGTGCAAGTGTGTGTGTGTGTGTGTGTTCGCGTGTTTGTGCGTGTACGTGCGTGCGTGCTTGCATGGCGTGGTGTCTGTGTGCGCGCATGTCTGTATTGCAATATTGTGTCGCTAGTGCACTGACCATTTTCAACGCACTTGTCCGGTGTGCCCTCAGAACCTCCGTATTGTGACATGATGCAAAAAAAAAAAAAATTCCCGCAGCCAGAAACGACCATGAATCGGTCAACGAGGCGCCGCTACTGGCAGCACCTGCGATTCCTCTCGCAAAGCAGAGGAGGCGCCGCACGGCCTTGTGGGAGTTCAAAGAGAACCTGTTTGACTCCCAGCTCCCCGACAAGCCGACAATCAGAAAGTTCACGAACAGCGTAATAGTGGTAAGCATGCTTCAAGGAAATGTGAATACTGAACGTGTAAGAGGTTACAGCGATAATCACGCTTGCGGCAACAATTTCTGATTTGACGAGTACACTAAGGGATTAAACAGACATTTATGTGACAACTCGAGAACGTGCAATAAGCAAAATATGCCGTCCGCTTACTTTTATCAGGGCACCTGCCGCAAGGAAAATAAGCTCATGCAGGTTCCTAAAGAAACAAAACATATTAGTCAATTGTTCGTATTTATATTTTCCTGTATATTTCCAAGAATGGCCATTTTTTCATTCTTGAAAGTGAAGAGTTGTTTGTGTCTGCCGATAATTTGGTCGTCTAGATGCCACATTAAAGAAGAAGAAAGAAAGGGGCGCGATTACCAAATTACTTTTTTCATCATTTTGTTCTTAATATACCACACGTACCTTGTCACATAAGGTTCAAGAATAGTGCTGAAAATCTTGGAAATGCTTGCGTCGATGAGTATTAGAAGCAGCAAAAAGAAAAGAGAGAGAGAAAAGAAACAGCGACAATGCGCTTGTTCCCCTAAAACAAGAACAATGCCCCTATATAAAATATTGTCTGAGACAACTGAGAAAGAAGGCAATATTGCTGTCCTTTTTTAAATATTCCTTTTATCGTCAAGCTTTAATTTAAGCGTTACTCTGTAGCCGAGGTTGTCCGTAGAGAGGTGCTCGCCAGCAGTTTGATGTTGTTATCGACTACCATGATTACATAGCTCCGCCTGTCGTAGCTGGATGCGTCAACTTATGTTACGTTCGGATTGGACCCGAATTTCTGCCGGAGCTATTTGATTCTTTCCTTGCGTCTGTTAGCGTGGTATTCGTAGTTCATGTTTTGGGGATAGGTGCTACTGCAACTTCTTTTTTTATTTTGTGGGGTACGTCTGTCAGCTCCTCATGGAAATGCTGAGGGTAGGTGGGGAGCGCAATTCTGATTAGGAGCGCCATACCAGCAGTGCCATGACTTAGTCTGTTCCTCTGAGCGATCAGGACCACCGCCCTCAGCTCGGCACAAGTGTTGTGAATACCCAGAGCCAAAAGTCTCTCTGTCCATTTTCCTAGGGCAAGACCGAGCGTCGCTTCATAGGCGCTCCTGATGAGGAAGTCCACGTCGTGCTCCTCTCCCCTGCCCATCGAGTGGTACTGTAGCCCGTACGTTACCCTGCTCATACAAATAATAATGAATAAAAGGCCAGAATTTCTAAAGCGCAAGCACATCGAGACTGTAAGCAGCCTCGTTGCCTGTAAAGCGTGCTTTCCTGCAGCGCAAGCGCGTACTGCAAAAAAACATACCCAAAATACGAGTTCAAAAACCTGCATTGTTACGTTGGGGATACATCTTCGAGCAAGTCACAGAATTAGGAGCACCCGAGCGCGATTCCAAGGGTGATTTGTGGATGAATCGTTTAAATTGTTTTGCTCCCTGTGCACACCCTCCGTGGTAACTTAGTCGCTACGGCGTTGCGCTGCTGACCTAGAAGTCGCGGGTTTGATTCCGGCCGTGGCGGCTGCATTTCGATGAGGACGAGATGCAGAAACGCTGGTTTACAAGATTTAGGTTCCCGCTGAAAACACCCAGGTGGTCTAAATTAATCCAGAGTCCCCCGGCACGTAAAACACCAGAATCTGTCCTCCTTCTTCTTCTTCTTCTTCTTCTTCTTGCTCCATGTGCACGAAGGACGTGACGATGCACGATTGCGAGCGATGAGCGTATGCGCAAAGCTAAGTCACTGCAATCACTGCGCACACACGGAGAAGTAAGTGGACTTTTTAATGCGATTCAAGCTAGGAGGCACGCTGGTGACCTTGAGTTAGAGGATCTTGTGCAAAGGTTCTAAGAGTAGGTTTTGACACCAAACACAATTCAAAAAACAATAATAAAGAAAGTATGACGAAGCCTCAAGGTTTACAACAGACTCTCTCTGAGCTTCCGTAGCCCATGGCCCATAACTTTTACTCGTTTTAGTAACAAATAAACCAAAATCTTAGCATTACTTTTACCGGAAGGTTAACCTAAATTCTACACGCAGAGTCGTTTCTGCTTCATTTCCGAAGGTTCTTATTTTCAAGGCATGTACAATAAGCTAGCTTCTCAGAAATACTTAATTGAAGCATTTCTCATTGCATGCTACAGCCTTCACATTGTCCATTAACTGACTAAATAAAGGATGTTGAATAAACCTCAAACATTAACTCTATAGACAGAATGAGCAGATTTTTCCGACTTGAACGTGCATATTTGACCCGCAACGCACATTCGGTTTCATTCATCGCTCTTTATGACACATTGGAGTCAAGGCATCCATCTATTTGTAGAATAAACGAATTCGCAACGTCCTTGCCTCTTTGAGTTGCACGCAACGTCCAATTCAGCATGGCCGAATCTATCGGTGCTTTTGACGTCACATTGGTCTGAGTGGCCTGACTACTTGACATCAGTAATAAGGCTGTGAACAAAACATGTCATTGTTTTCTTTCTTTTTCTTTTTTTTTACTTTAAAAAATTGCTGTGCACTCACTACAGAGAGTCGGTGTCAAGAAGTGGAAAAGCGTCACTGAAAACTGGACGTTCTGGCAAAAGGTCAAGTACTACCCACTCATCTTCCTTCTGGGACTATTCGCCATCTCTCTCGCAATTCAACATCTCACAACCGTCTTCTGCTTTTTCTTAGGTGAGTTTCTGCCCCGAAGGTGCATTAACGAGCCGTTAACTTCAATGTAAGAATGCTACGTGACGTCACACAGTAGTTCGCCCGAAAAGCTCTAAAGTGATGACAAAAAGCGGTTTCACGTGAGCTGATTGGCTCGCGATTGATTGCAGCACACAGCCTAAATTTACGGTCAGGAAATGAAAGGAGACAACTCGACACCTGGCTGATTAGCAACTGGCGAGTGACGATAGTCTTAACAACTAGCAGTATACAGACAGCCATGGTGTCTTGGTTATTCCCTTGTTTTATCCGCAAATTTAGAATTTATGCCACAGTGAGTATAAAGTTAATTGCAAGAATAATGAGAGAAGTCCAAAAAGCTTACTACTGTTCTTTAAAAGGGTACAATCATTGCAATGTGCGGATTACCGGTGCGGAATAGGACAAACGGGTGGCCGATATTCTATCTGAGATTAAGAGAAAATAACTGCGCTGCGCAGGGCCATGTAACGCCTAAAGTAGATTACAGGTGACATATTCTAGTTACAGAATAGGTGTCGCGGAAAATGAAGCCCAGTCGTGGGGTGCAAGGAACACGGTGGTTTGATGAAATTTGGAATTGACGAATGTGATGACGATGAAGATGATGAAGTGTAAAGTTATGAACTGGAACTTAGTATCTGTCTTACGCACCGCAGTAGACTACTTTTATCCACATCACATTTTTTTTTCCTGAGAGGCGTGCTTCTTCGCATGTCTGAACTATGCTCAATAGACCAAAGGTTCTCATACCTTTAGTGGTCACGACCTTTTGACTCGCTCACAAGACATTCAGGGTACCCATCAAGTATTTCTTTAGTGTTTTTACGCGGAAATATGGGCAAGAAAGACTGACGTCAAGTCTTGAAACAGGCTACTCTTGCAATTTTGCCACGAAGACGTTTTAAGGTACTTTAACTTTCGTAATCATTCAACATTTAATGAAGAAAGTAATTACACAGGCCAGAAACGACAGTGTTGAGGTCAGTCACGTTAAAGTAATAGTCGAATCAGCAAACCCTGTTACGCTTATTCGTATTGTGCGTTCTACCTACGTTAAGGTGGGGAACGCAACTTATAGAAAGTGTATCGCGAGACATCTTTTCGATTCTATGGCCTACGTTCGTCAGCAATGTCCTGTGGTCCTTGAAGATGCCTCTCTCAAAAATTTCCCCCGAGACCACTCTCATGGAGTCCTCGGATCATAGTTTGAAAACCTAGACAGAACACTGACTTTATCGAGCAAACTTCTTTTTTTTTGTTATCTTGCTCGAGGCGTTATACTTTAAGCCCATATACCGCTCCCTCCAGAATTTCTGAAGCTCGTACGCGTTGGGCAAATTTTGCTTCTGTGGCTTCTTCTGCAAGAAAAATGAGTGCCTTTCAACTGCAAGCCGCTGATGGTTGATGAGCATGTAGCATTTATCTGAATGTTCTTGTTCCTGCCGAGTTCCTGAGTTACGCGTTTAAATTAGTGTGCTCTCCCCGATTGCCCAAGAATTATACCAAGAAACGAGACCCGCCAAGCCCAGAAGCTGCATCAAATTACTTTTTCTTTAGGAACAGAAGCGCGCTTACGAAAGCGAGTCCGAAAAACTGCGCGACACGCAACCGGAGCGACACTGGGAAAATTGTCCCAGTCCAAATCCTCTAATGTAACAAGTGGAACAGGCCATTCTTTCCGGACCACTTCAGTATATGAATTATATAGGCTGCGAAGCAATGCAAATCCCCAGATCAGGGCTCGGCAACAACGAACTAGGCAGTCGGTTATATTTCGGTAGATCGTCTCCATCCGCGCCTCCCCCGGATATCGTAGTTGCACGAGATATCCGCTTTGCTAGTCAGTACTGGTCGGTAGGACAGCTCAAGAATGCAGTTGCGCTATGCATGTGTCTCAGCTAACGCGGGACAAGCTGTTTAAAAAAAATGGCAACGAGATATGACGATGGGACCAGCGGTGTTCTGTTAGCGGTCGCCTTGCGCACGCTGGTGAATTTTTCTGCCATCACTGAAAAGCTAATTAGTAAAAATTAATAGCTTAAATTTCTAATCACTTGCGTAATTTCGCAAGCTTGTTTGCCAAATTATACATCGCATTAGAAGACATCATGTAGTGCGTACATAAGTTCCCGGCTCGCTACATTTCCCCCCAGTTACTTATGCCGCGTTTCAATGTGGCGAAAAACGCGAAAAAGCATGCGAAGTGAAGCGAGGCTGGCGCGTCTATTCTCGTCTGACAGCAGCGGTTTCAAAAGGAGTTTCAAAGAACCAGCACTGCTCAATGGCTGACTTGGGTCCCGATCGGTGATCGCTGTTCGAAGTCGGAGCGGCCTATAGGCCAATCGCGTGAGGCGAAACTGAACGCAAACTGAACGCGGGTTTCGAACAACGATCTCCGGTCGCACTCTTGGTGACCGCAATAAAAGCGACACGGCGAAGGCGCAGTTATTCTTGCAACTAGCTCGGCAATACGTTTGTCGATCAGAGGGGTACTGTTCACATTTGAGAAAGCTAATCTCTGCCATAGCAGGTGTTCTCCATCGAACTCAAACCTATGCTCATTAGGAGTTATAAGGCATACAAGTGCGCAATTTGTCGCAGAAATCTGACGGTTGCTCGGCTGCGGCGTTCGACACGTAGGGTCCACAAATGGCATGGAGACCCGGGCAGCAAGGCAGAAGCAGGCCAGTCCGCGCCCACCAATTTTGACCACGGCGGTCCCCCAACGAATAGAGAGCGAGCACGACTGCAAGATTACACCGCAGGACCGCTCCCCCCCCCCCCCCTAGCTGTGTCATAATTAAGTGAAGCATGTCTGTTTTTTAATGCGTGAACAAACGTCAGCTGTGTATTTGTGAACGTCATTTCTGGAACCTAGAGCCCATGCGATCTCAGCAACACGTACAAGACTTTTTACGTACCCCACTAATACACAAGGAGAATGTGTTGGGAGGTTAATTGGTAAGACATTTTTGGGAACTTAAACTGCGAAGAGGAGGCAGCATTGTGTGTGTGGTTTCAATAAACCAGTTAGTCTGCGTTCGTCTTGTCTTCTAATTCGTTGTCTTGTCCCTAGCGCAGTTTAAGTTCCCCAAAATACCCATTAAGACAGGCTATTAAAACTTTTTTCCAGGATGCCAGTGCACAAAAAGGCCAAATCTTCCACCCTTTTGATGTGATGTGTACTGTGCTGTGTTTTCGTAGCTCGTACCACATTCGAGGACACCTGGAGACTCACCCTTAATGTCAATCATATGTTGAGGCTAGTACCACATATCATGGGTACACCACCCTCCTCAACGTCCTCCACCAGTTGCCCCTGGCATTTGGTTGTTCCCCTACAACGGACCGGCCCATTCTCGCCAACACCTGGCACGACCAACGCTAGCTAGTGAACTGTAAACCTACCTAGTGTCTACCTAGTGCTACCCAGTACCTGTAAACGTTCAGCGAAGTACTAGACTGAGGACTCCTTGGCATAGTGACACCTTTTAGAACAAATTAAAAATGGCATTCATTCTCGACAGGCCGTAAAGTGACTTGCAAATGTGTACATTAGTGCACGGGGAGGACGTGTGTGTGCGTCCGCTCCGCCTTCTCTTCCCGTTCCCAGCAGGACGTGACTTATACACAGCTGGTTCAACAGCTCAAAAGAATGTTTCTTTTCTTTACCTTATACAGATAAGTTGTGCTCCATGTTCAATTGCCCCTGCCGGCACGAGACATTCCTGAACTGGGCCGAGGAGCAGATGGCGCGGTACCCGTCAGGAAGGTGAGGAAAAAAATAATAAAAACCCCTAACTGTCGACTATGATTGTCAATGCAAGCGAACAGACGAACGCTTTTAGAAAGTCATTCACTTTATCCAAGAAATGACGCGCTTGAAGGCGTATATCAGTTGTAGTGAGGACACATAGGTGGCGTTTGTTGTTTCATTGCGTAATTCCGTAGAGAACGGCGCCGTTGACCAGCACATCTGTAGCAGTGCTGAAACCCTCTCCTGCAGCTGCCAGATGAGGAGGAGGGCAATCCTTCCCGAGCACTCTACCGCAGCACCTAAACCTTCGGACGCCCCAAAACGCGCGACAGCAAGTGCAGGCATGTCCGGCTATTCGCTTAAGCGCACAATTCCAGAGGATATAACGCAGACATGTCCTTAAGGGACCAAAATTTTACCCTCGAGCTGTCGCCCATAGCCTACACATTCAGAACCTCCGAATGCCCCTGGAGGTTTGATAAAACTTGAAGTATTATTTTATCATTATAGATACCGTATCAGAACTCAAGCTTGAAAGAACTAGGTTCGCATAATTTTTTTTTCTTTTTAATCAGATTTTTTCTCTTTTGGCATAGCTTTATTCAGCGAAGAACGCACCACGCAACTCGGTTGCGAGAGAGAGAGAGAGAGAGAATAAATATTTATGCGAGAGAACGGGCCCTTTGTGTCGGCGGTGAAAGTCTGACTGCCCACCGCCCACCATCGACCACGAGAACGGGCCAAAGAAGGCTATTCGCTTTAACAGACACCAGCGCAACCTGTCAACCGTCGTCACAGCGGCAACAGTCACCAGAGAGAGTGCGACACGAATCCCTTCTCTCTCGTCCAGGTGGACGCGCGAGGACGGCAGCGTGTGCGAGTACGAGCCGTCGCCGGACGAGGTCGAAATGAGCGAAGAACTGGAGTACTTGCTGCTCACGTTTCCACGCGAGCCCGAGGGCTGGCTCGACGAGCTCTATAACGTCGTCAGCAGCTGACAGGAACGTGCGTCAAAGGAAGACAACAACGCGAATTAACTGTTTTCTCTTTCTCTACTAAATGGCGCAGTTCATATATATATATAATCGTGGCCAAAGCAACCCACATAAAACATAATAAACACATTTAAAAAATAATGCATTCTGCGAGAGAACGATCATGTTTGCACATGCGTGAATGCTTGGCGATAAACAAGGAGGTGGTAGTGCCCATAGTCTGTGCTCGATACGTGGGCTCATTGATCTCTGCTATAAAGGAGATCAGTGCGTGGGCCTTTCGTTTCGCTGACACCACACATGTCCTGTTATTATCTGCTCAAATAAAAGATGTTGCTGTAAACGCCTTTTTCTAATGTCGCCAGCGTATCCTATGTCGATCGCTAGCAAAGTCTTTGAACACGTGCTTTCATCCTCCGCCCGAGCATCCCACTTATCGTAAAGCTTTTTTTTTTTTTTTTTGGGGGGGGGGGAGTATGTATAATTGGGGAAGGAGCACGTATACATAAAAGCGATAACCTCAGCGCACAACGGGCCTCGACAGCTGTCTGCGCGTGTATTAAAGAGCGTTCGCAGACATTGGCTTCTCCACAACAATAATGTTTAGGAGGGGAAGCGAGCTTCAACGATTTCCTTAGTCTTGCAGGTCAGCGAGTTTGGAAATAAGCGCGTGTCTGCATGAGCATGCGTTAATGGCGCATTCTACTGCGCCATGAATGTTGTACGGTCGAACCTCAATATAATGAAGTTAAACGTGCAGCGAAAACTTCGTTAAATCGCGAATTTCATTAATTCGATATTTTTTTAAAGTTTCAACATTAAAAACAACTTCCCAGAGCATTCCTGGTGGATAGTATCTTGTTAGTAAGCAGTTATAAACAAATTGGAAGAAGGCCGGGCCATAACAGCATGGTTATGAGCGCCAGCGCGTGCGGGCTGATAGCGCCGAGCGCAATACATCGACATGGCTCGCGGCGTCCGAGATTTGTGTGTGTTGCGTCGAGCGGCGCCGTAAATCTCGGACGCCATAGATAACGGCGCTTAGTGACCCGCAGCTGGCACCCACAAACTAAAGACACTGTAAAAATATGGGAATATTTGTGCTGCGGGAAAAAAAAAAAAGGAAAGAAACAGAGAAAAATCAGTTTTGCCACAGAGGCAGGGCCCCGATGGCGATAGCAAAGAGACAACTGCACGAAGTAAGGTTCGTACCTCTATTGGTGTCACTCGCGCTATGGCAAACATTAGCAGATCTTACTGGATCAACAAAAACTCGCAGTCACAACGCGAGCGAACGTTTCGCACCGTGTCTTGGAAACTTGAGATTGCACGGCCGACAACACTAGGCGGCACGCCAACAACACAATGCACGGGAAGGCATCAACCATGTCCCGACTCGCCTCCTCCTTCAAGTGTGCGCAGCGCCAGCGCACAGCGCATGACTTTTTTTTTTTTTTATCCAGCGGCCGTAACATGACAAACTGTTCGCGGCTTTTACCGTTCTTTTGCTCTGGAGAGACAAGTGAGCTTTAATGATTATTGAGGCACTTAAAAAAAGAAAAGAAAAATTTCGCCATGAGAACACTTCGCACAGATGTCTGACTCGCCCCCCCCCCCCCCAACCTACAAGACGAGGAGGTGGGGGAGGGGGGACAAGGCACACCTCGCTGCTCCGTCCCCCGCTGCATAAGCACTGGAACGCTGATAGCTACGCTTCCGGGCAGCTACCAACGTTATTATTAATCGTAAGCATCTGTGCAGTCATCATCATCATATATTACCACCCCTGTCTGACCCTCCACTTCACAAATTTTTTTTAAAATATAGAAAGAACCTTGGAACCGTACCTGCGACACTAGTCATGCATCGTAAAAAATAAGACGCTGCCTCGCAGATAAGGTCGATAGCTGGTTCAATGCAGTTAGCGCTTTAGGAGGCATTGCTCAGATCAATCAAGTCACCAACCAGCACGCAGAAAAGTTGCGCCTAAATCTGCTCATCGCCAACTTACTTCCAGCGGCGTCGTGGAAGCTGCAAACGTTGCTCCAATATGGTATTTGTGAGGTCATTTACGCGCGTTTTAGAATTACCTTATCTGATTAATATTACTTTCACCACGCCACTGCTGGCTGACCGCCGCATTATATTTCGTGAAAAAAAGAACGCATAGTTATTTACAACACCGATATTCTGTACCCCAGCTGTATTACTAAAGTGCAACACGGTTTAAACGCAAATGTTTGAACTTGGTATACATATGTGCTCTACCGCGGCATCGGTACCTCACTTAAAATGTCCTAAGTAAATGGCATGAACATGAACACTAAAGAGAAATATAAGTTGAGCAGTAAAAGCGAACTACCACATCTAAACTATCAAGAAAGAAAAAAAGAAATACCACTCTTACCGTGACAAGAATTTTAAGCCTGAAAAGATGCAAGAAGGAAACACGAGTGGCGATGCCCGCCTGAAGTTCCCGCCCACCTAGCCGTGACATCATGGATTTAGAGGGCGTCTAGTCAGATTTAATCTTTTATCGGTGAACATACGTATATTGTAATCTACCAGAGCTAAATACTGAACTTAACGAGTGTTAAGAAAGCTTACCGAGCCACATTAGTACAAAATCGAAAAGAAATAAGAGAAAATGCTTTGAAATCTCTGACGTCACACTGACGCACCGACCAGATATTTCGGTGTGAAAATTAAAAAAAAATTAAATTTGAACTTGATTTCCCTTTCTAATAATTCACCTATTACCGAAAGAATTAATGAAAATGGGTTTGAAAGAACACTGTATCGGCCTACATTGATTCAGTGTTTCTCTTTAGTGTCCACTTAAATCATTGCCTTCAGAGTAGTCCCTCTCCTTCTCCCTCATGCAAACTAGCAAATCTAGCATTTTGTCAATTATCAGTTCGAAACTGCATTGCACATCATGTTGCCTCAACAGGACTGGCTCATCACATTTCCCAAAGGCATAAAAAAAAATGCCGTGCATTCCACTGCTACTACGAGACTGGCATTCCAGCAAGAACCTGCACAGATTTGTTGTTCTTGCCACTTGACATTGGAACACTGAGCATATGACAAGGGACGAACAGCTAAAAGGAACAGGGCACTGGTCAAATGCTTTTATCTTTAGAATTCCAGACAAACATCGAACTACCATTTTCCCACATCTCTATATCTACATTCAACATTTGAAAAATAAAGCCTCACATGCCTCCTCGACAACACAAAGGCACTAATTTACCAGCTTTATTACATATCTGAACTGAGTGGAGCAGTTTTTCTGATCACATCACTAGCATTCATGGCCAGGCAATTTTATCTGCTCTTTTTGCGCCTGCTCACTTGTGTTATCATGGCTCTGGCAGTTTTCTTTTTTTTTTAATGATAGTAAAAATTTTTATAACGCTTGTGAGCAGTATTTGTTTAGTTCTTAAGTGGAGTAAGATGGCTGGTATGTCTGGCCAATCAGTGGTACGAGGGACACCGTAAAAGTGCGCTACGGGTTAATTTTGACCATCTGTGCATAACAAACACAGGAAGCAGGGTACACCAACACCTTTGCATTCCAGCCACACTAGAGTGCAGCTGCCACGACAGGGAACTGCAACCTCACGCTCTGCACCACAATTCCACAGCAATGACGTCACACCGCGCTAAAAGATGTGCATTATTAGTACGAGTACAGGAGTGATAAGTGATAGCTCACCACACACACTCAGCAAGAGAAATATTCAGAAATGATTAGCCATACAAAGCATACTGACATACCATGATTTTATTACATTCGTCACCATGCAAACACTGTTAACATTAAGCACATACCATCAGTGAGTAGGCCTTCATGTATATATACAAAAGGCACCAGACATAAAAAAAGCACAATTCACATTAGTATATAAAAATTGCCTTCAAAACCACTGCCACTAAATTCGACACACTGCATTTCACAAGAAAAAAGAAGGAGGCGATGATAACTAAGACACAACTTTGGATCGGTATTTCATCTCGTGTGCCGGAGAGCTTTTCAGAAGTCCCACATATGCAGGCCTCTAAAAAATGAGCAAGACTTGTCTCTGGGAAACTACATTCACTGACTCAACAAACAACCATGCATCTGTATAAACACACACAAACAAGAGCACACACTGAACTGCCCATGCAAACATTTCATTGGTAACAGTCACTGCATCTAAAATCTCAATACAAAAATGGCTGGTACACTGTGCCCATTTCGAGCAGGGAAAATACAGGAACAACTCCAAAAGTGGAAAGTCCTGGGTAAAAACATAAAAAAATAGACTTCAAGACTGTTCAACACATGAGGAAATACAATGCTAGCACAGGGCAAAATAAAACAAGTGCTATTTAGCCAATAGAAAAAGCCAGCAGCATTAAGTGGCAAAACAAGAACGTTTGCATTGCATTGTGACATGTGCCTCCCAATGGCACAGCATTTGCCCTCCCTTTGCTTTCTCCTAAAAAAGTGAGCACTTAGTGCAGAACTTGCATTAGACGACCAATGTTCAGCAGGCTATACAGCACTCAGGTAGTAATAATACTTCTGCATTCAATAGCTTTGGCTTCACTCGGCACACAAGACCCGTGAACACTACCACAAATGCACTCAACTGCAAAGAAAAAAAAAAAAAGAAACTGAGTTAAAGCTCCTGTCACATAAGTAGTGTACGTAGTCCACTGATAACGGGAACATAAGATTGCAGGACATGAGCGGATTTCTCTTAGCTGAAATTTTGGAAAAGCTTGCACAAGCAGACGACTCATTGTAGGTGCTACTGTCTCCTCTGTACTCACCTGCGTGGTATGCCTAACTGCTTCTGCCAGCAGTCGATAGCTGGGATCCACACAGAGTGTGAGCAGCGCACTTCTGTGCTCCCTTTAGCAGTATAGTGCACTGTACATCAAAAGTCCTCTAAGTAAGGAAGAGCAATGCTTTCAAAGCAATAAAAGTCCAAAAGGTTTGCGTTTGTGCTACATGGTCTCCTAAAAGGCCTTTGCTAGAAAACCAGCACAGCCCAACATTTATTCCATGTTGAAAATGCACAATAATTTTAACCCACTGCAAAAAACAGTGCCTTGCTACTTTGTTCGCTTGTACAAAGCCTATGTTCAGCCAAAGCCTTTCTTTTCTAACTGTGAAAAAGATCAGGCTACAACAACAAAGCAAACTTGCACAATTACAATGCCCCTTGATGTGGACATCGCAAAAATCCACCATGCCACAAAACGAATTTTTATCCTGTTAATTTTAATGAAGCCTACCCAAGCAAAAATTTGGCAGAACACCGAATGCATCTACTTCTTTGAACAAGGCATGCTGAACCTGTTCTCCCATTCTCCTTTGAGATAGGTAAGTATTAGGTTAAAATAATTTGTGTGTGAGAGATTATTACAGCTTGCAAAAAAAAAGCGATGTTGCAACCACAGTAATGTAATGCTATTGCAGTTACTTAAAAGTAGATACCTGCGACAAACGTAGGTGCAGCATCAATAATTTCTTGCCTATGTGACATTTTAAGAACCACCAACTAACAGGTCAGCCATGACTGATTTCATTTTCTACTCATTGGACTGCCAAGTGGCTTGACTTAACAAAAACACCATCATTAGGTATTTGTATTCTAGCCCTACCAGGACCATGAAGGAAAGAAAATGCAAAATCCAAGGTTATATTACCTAAACATTGTCTTTGAAAGATCACAGAGGCACTGCATGGGACCAAATGCCATATACACACACCTTCAAGTTTCCAAGGGAAGCTATCTCAAATGTCTTGAGAGCTCTCCAACATCTCACAAACCATGTGTTAATATAGTAGTTGTCGTATTTAATGTACAGAAATCAACCAGACATCTGCACTACAATTAGAACGAGCAGTGCAGTTCCTCAGTAAATTTAAAATCTTCCTTCCATTTACCACCATCACCATTACCACACAAGTAAAATTTGTCAGCATAATTAATCTGCTGGTACATGGGGAAGAGCGTACACTACATCTTGAACATTATGTCATTCATAAAAACACTGAAAAGTGTAGAAGGCTTGCAAACTTTGCAAGCAAGTCAAGCACTTAGATGTAAAGGGGAGCCCTCTTGCAAGTGTGCCAAGAAGCATCACTTTTGACAACTGTAACGGTGTCATGACCGTCGCAAAAGGCTTTCCGTTATTTTGGTCACACTGGGCCTCTTGTTCCTTGATGCATACTCCTCTTTGCCTTAAAACCCAAACAAAGCCTTCATCTCGTCCATGCTTTCCTCTAACGTCCTCACAAACCTTTCAGAGTTTGTGCTCGTGCAGGATTTTTTGGACGAAACATGAAAGAAGATCTTGGAGTTGTTTGGAAAGATGTAGGACACTCCGTAGCCGTCGTCGGACACTGGACCGAAACCACCTCCAGGAGAAATCTGCATTGTAGGCCAGCAACAGAGTGCTCATGATTGATTCGCAGGACATAGCGTCCCGAAGCTGCACTGGGGCTATTAGAGATGCCGCAGTGGAAGGCTCCGGATTAATTTTGACCACCTGAGGCTCTTCATGGTGCTCGTAAATCTCATGGCAGCCATGGAAGGACGTTATTATTGCAATGAAGCAATCTAAAATTGCGGTTACAATTTACAAGTAAATGCTAGTTACATTGTCTAAACTCTATTCTGGGTTTTCATAATTCTGCTCTAAAACAAACAAGCTGTTAGGAAAGATAAGATGTCATGAGAAGACATCTTATACACACTATTCTCAGCCCTACTAACATTGCGGCAACTATAGTAAGCATTAAATAAAATACAGAGGGGGCACTGTTGCATCGCTTTAATTGTGCATTTCTGCAGGGTCCTAGCATAGCAGAATTTGGGAAGCACTGCTGCATTGCAATGAAACAGCTTTACTAGACACCACTGCAATACATGCATCATTCATTACCTTTGCCTGGGCAGAAGGGACACGCAATTTTTTCCACGTCTACCAAGGTCTACTCAAAACGAACATCATTTTATCCCATGCTTTTCAATCCTTTCCCTGTGGTAAACAAGAAAGACTTGCCTTGTTCCTGAACACCTCCAGGTCTGCATCTGGCGAGTAATCCAGCTGTGTATGTGGCGTCTGGCTTGTAGACAACGTCCAGGGACGCAGAAGCACGTTGGTTAAAAATTCACTTTCCTGTATGAAAAGTATGTAAGACAACAGGCTCAGCCTGAGACAAAACAACAAATTTAAGTGAAATTACAACTAAAGACGATGGCAAGGGACACATTCTTATTTCTATGGGCTAAAAGAACTTAGCAAGCTAGCCCAGCAATTTTCAATTAGTAAGCTGACACATTGAACTGGACTGGTACATATAGTTTAATCATGCTGCTTGATTTTACACTGTTTTTGAAGTTCCCCTCCTTCTCTACTTTGTGAATGACGCTAACTCTTTGCACACCATAGTTTGGGTTACATTCGGTCTATATTATCCTCCTAGAGATGACAACCATGACTACGTAGCATTCATGAATATGAAGCGGCAAGGTAATGAAAATGGTAGCGATGGTGGTGGCTTTGATAAGCGCAGTTTCGGACCGGTGGTTACAGCAAAAACTCCAGAAAATCGGGTGGTGAAGGGTTCTCACATTCAAAATTTCAGACGTTCTTATACATTGACTCTATGGGGGACGTGGTGGTGCCGCGAAGCCGTCCGAATTATTGGGTGTCCGGAAAATCGGTCGTTGACGGTACACTGGCAACTCCTCCAGCGGACAACATGGCATTAAAATGATTCTTTACGATTACTCTCTGTTACTCGAGCCAGCAGTACCGCGACTTTCGTTCTCTTACAACAAAATTATTGCTCATTTTCCCTGATAAAAGCGTAAATTCCCTGAGTTTTCTCGGATGGTGGACACCCTGAAGGTGGCATTGCACCCAACATCTAAGCAATGCGCTGTGAGTTTGGAAGTCAAGTGCTAAGAATGGTAAAGCATCAGCGATGTCCTTTGCAAATGGCATGGAAATGCTTATAACAAATATTAAAAAAAAGTGGTTTCATAATTGGTGCTGACAAAGCAGTGATTATTATTTTACTTATTTTCTAAGCACTGCTATCAAGGCTACACACTTCGATGCAGCAAAGTGGGTTTCACAAGCACACTTGTTGATGAGTGCTTTTACAGCAAGTGTGGCTAAACCCTTCCATGTGACAGCCTGCAAATGACGGTAATGGCAAACGTCACTCACTTAAAGTGACACCAAATCTGCTTGTCAGTACCAAAAGCAGACAGGTTGTGCTGGTTATGCCATGGAACTCACATATTTCAGACCCTTGCAGGCCACATAGAGAGCAAAAAGGTGCCTGTCAACCCCCTTGCCACTCATTGCGTCCCTGTAGAGCCTTTGATGCTTGGCACTTGCACGTTTAAGAAGCCGAATTTTCTCCTCTGTGCTCACACTGTTTTCCACCATCGCCCTGGCAAGGATAAGAGAAAAGAAACCTTAAAGGAAGCAATCACAACAAAAGAACAAACAAAAAACTAAAGTTTAAGTGGCAGATTACATTTCTTTTTAAAAAGTGCATTTCTCTGGCAGGGAAATACCAGGTCATGGCAAAAAAAATATTGAAAGAAAGCCAAGCTGCTTCTTCCTGAATTCCGTGCCTAAATGGCAGCGTTGATGTCATAGTGATGTTGCGAACTACATGACATTTTATGGAAAACACAGGGACGGCCGGAGATGGAAATTCAAGAAGAGCAAAACGAGAACAAAGTAAAAGCGGGAGCCAACATTACGACAAGTGGACTTGTCTTTTTCAAGGCGACATAAGCACTCGTCTTGAAAAAGACAAGTCCACTTGTCGAAACGTTGGCTCCCGCTTTTACTTTGTTCTCGTTTTGCTCATGATATTTTATGTAGTTCATGATATCTTTACATGGTCGTGACTAGCGAAAATTTGAGGCCCTCAGTTCCTCTTCTTGCCTTGTACATTTGATGTTTCTTTTTATGCAAGAAAAGTCGACAAACTTGCCAGGTTCAATTCTCTTTTTCTTCTTTAAGTTCAGTACAATTTATTATCAGAAAGCAAGCGACTAGCTTCTGGCTAGTAATCCAGACAAGACAAGAAGGTGGAGACTTGAGGTGATCAACAGCCTCAGCCTGGAGCCAACATTTCAAGAAGGGGATTTGCCTTTATCAGGGCCCTACCAGTAAATGTTGTCGAAACTTAAGATGTCATAGGAAACCGGTGCGAGAACGAGAGAGGTGGACCTGGTCATTTACAGTAAAACCTCGTTAATTCGAACTCGGTTAATTCGAAATCCCGGATAATTCAAACCAGCGGCCGAGGCCAACCCGATTAATTTGAAGATTTGAGGTGCTATGCGACAATTCCTGATCCCCATTTCACCACAAACCCGACGAAACAATGGCCATTCTGAGCCGTGAGGCAACGCCACATAGCAATCGTGATTATTTATAGACGAAGCGCCTGACCCGCAGTACTGCTAGCACAAACATCAGTCCACGGTACGCCCCACGCACCGCCGAAAGGCGCACCTGCAGAGAAGATGTGCCTCACTGCAACGCAGCAGGCATACCGGTTTTTGTCACGTGCTCTCATCCCCCCCTCCGCATGCTCCTCGCAGTTGCAGCGGTCGCAGCGTCAGCCCGTGTTCCGTGCCGCTGTCACTGGCTGCCATTCGCCCACTCTCTCTCAGCGCCATTTCTTTGTGTGCGGTGGTTAGGTTGCTGCAGCTAGCGTGGTGTTCTTTTGCTTATTTTCTTTTTTCTGAACTGTGCAGAAGCGCCAGTGAGCGAAGATGCCAAAGTATAAGATTTTAGCACTGCAGCAGGAGTTCTGCTTGATCCAAGAAGCGCGTAAGAATGTGTGTTATACGACCGAGTTGGCTGAAAGGCACACCATGCCCCTCTCGACGTTATCCACAATATTAAAGAACAAGTCGAAGGTACTGGAGGCCTACAGCAAGACAAATTCTTCAGAGCGGTCGCGAGTACAGGCTCCTACGTACCAAGATGTGGAATCAGCTTTACTCCGCTTTCGCTAGCTGCAGAAAGCAAACGCAGCCCATCTTCCCATCAATAAAACGATACTGCAAAAGAAGGCCAACAACTTCAACAACTTGGCTCTACAACTTGGGCATGAAGAGCTTAAGTGTAGCAATGGATGGTTCAGCTGTTTTAAAGAGCACAATAATTTGACCTTCGTAGCCACCTGTGGCGAGAGCGGCAGCGCAAACGAGAGCGTCGTCGACGACTGGAAGAAACACACATTGGCTCCGTTGCTTAGCGAGTACGGTGCAGACAATGTGCATAACCTTGACGAGGCAGGCCTTTTTTACATGATGCTGCCAACAAAAAATGTTCGCAGCGAAGGACACCGCAGTCAAGGGTCAAAATCAGGGCAAGGAAAGAATTACCATTCTGTTCGGCGCGAACATGTGGGGTAAACACAAGCTGCCACTACTCATAGTTGGAAAGAGTGGGAAGCCTCGCTGCTTTAAAAATGCACAGCTGCCGCCAAGCGATGAGCTTATCTACCAGCAGAAGAAAGCCTGGGTCACAGGCGCAATATTTGAAGATTAAGTTCGGCAGCTTGACCGCAAGTTCGCAGCCACAGGCAGGAATGTACTCTTCGTTGTTGATAATTACCCGATGCACGGCGAGATCCCACACCTGAAAGCTATCAGGATGGTATTTCTTCCTCCAAACACCACGTCGATCTCGCAGCCAATGGACCAAGGCATCATTCACCACACAAGGATGATTTACTGTTACCACCTGCTCAAGCACATGCTCTTTTGATACGACAACGGCAAGGAGTACTCCATCGACCTCCTCGGGGCCACATGTCTTATTGTGTATGCATGGAAGCAAGTGGAACCCACTTTGATCATGCGGTGTTTTGAACATGCTGGCTTCTCGAAGGAAAGCACCGTCGATGCTGATGCTGACTATTCATCTGCACTTCATGAAGAAGGAGCCGTGTATTACGTCCGCATCAATGCACTCTGCGCAGAGGATAGTGAATCCGGTGCAGTCGGCTTTGCCAAGTATCTAAACTTTGAAAATGATCAACAAACGTGCCACTCAAACTTGGAGAGTGAAGCTACCACTGATGCGACCATGTGCAATGACAGCGACGACAACGACGCTAACAAGCCCTCCCGAACGTCCGCTATCAGGGAGTTATCGGATCGCTGAACGTTACCCACAGTTTTGTTGAGTGCCAGGGTGGAAATTCTGAAATGCTGCACGTAGTTGGCCAACTAGAAAAGATGACCCTTGGAGCCTCGAACTACAGGATGCGGCAAACCCGCATCTCTGATTGCTTTAAGTAATCCAAAGATCACCGAATAAAGGTAGCGCATTCCTGCAGCGAAATTTCTTGCCTGGGTCGAATTTTTTTTTGTGTGTGTTCGGTTAATTCGAAAACCTGCTTAATTTGAAGATTTTTTGTGGTCCCAATGACTTCGAATGAATGAGGTTTTACTGTATTACTGTGCCGTTTCTGACATGCTAGCCATCTGTTAACGGTGAGACTGATGTATCTCCAATTACAGAAGTGTTACTGCACCAACCTATACAAACGTATTAGCTATCTTCAGTGCTCTTTTAACTCTACAAGGTACAATGATTCCTGAACAACTCAATCTTTTGCAGAAGATATCTGAAATTGGAGAAAAATTACAAAATTAATTTTAGTCATATCAGAAGAAGCCCACAAACACTGACACCAAGGACAACATAGGCGAAATGACTTGTGATTTAATAAATGAAAATAAAGAAACGATAAATTATTGGAAATCAAAGTGGATGAAAAAACAACTTGCCACAGGTGGGAACCGCACCCACAACCTTCGCATTTCGTGTGCGATGCTCTACCAATTGAGCTACCGCGGCGTCGTTTTCCCATCCACTTTCTTGGGTATTTATGTGTCCTAGTAGAACCCTGGGAGTGTTAGCCAGCGCCACCACTCACAGACCTTGGCGGCGGACGTGGAACGTCCTTTTTGCCACAGGCGTCACGAGAATGTGATCTTTTTGGGTGAAGGCAACTGGTCAATAAACCCACAAATGCTACCTGAAGGCATCAATGTTGCCGGATTCAAGACCCTCGTTATCTAATCAACGAGAAGAAAGGGGGTTAACTGAGGGGACCGATTTTTATTAGTCATATCAGAAGAAGCCAACAAACACTGACACCAAGGACAACATAGGGGAAATTACTTGTGATTTAATAAATGAAAATAAAGAAACGATAAATTATTGGAAATTAAAGTGGATGAAAAAACAACTTGCCGCAGGTGGGAACCGAACCCACAACCTTCGCATTTCGCAATAAAAATCGGGCCCCTCGGTTAACCCCCTTTCTTCTCGTTGATTAGATAACGAGGGTCTCGAATCCGGCAACATTGATGCCTTCAGGTAGCATTTGTGGGTTTATTGACCAGTTGCCTTCACACAAAAAGATCCTGTTCTCGTGACGCCTGTGGCAAAAAGGACGTTCCACGTCCGCCGCTAAGGTCTGTGAGTAGTGGCGCTGGCTAACACTCCCAGGGTTCTACTAGGACACATAAATACCCAAGAAAGTGGATGGGAAAACGACGCCACAGTAGCTCAATTGGTAGAGCATCGCACACGAAATGCGAAGGTTGTGGGTTCGGTTCCCACCTGCGGCAAGTTGTTTTTTCATCCACTTTAATTTCCAATTATTTATCGTTTCTTTATTTTCATTTATTAAATCACAAGTAATTTCCCCTATGTTGTCCATGGTGTCAGTGTTTGTTGGCTTCTTCTGATTGACTAATAAAAATCGGGCCCCTCGGTTAACCCCCTTTCTTCTCGAAAATTAATTTTAGAAATGTAAGCGTCAACAATGCCCATTATAGAATTTCTCAACTTAGTGCTGCAGATAAATATAGCTTTCCCTGAAGTTTCACAAATGTCCATGTGCTGCATTGAACAGAGGTTACACCTTCGCACTCTATTCTTGGAACCTGCTGCCTGTTGCATAACCCCTGCCTCGAATGGCACAAAAATGATCTCCAAATAATCTGTGGCCACATTTTACATGTTTATGTTTGCAAATTACGAAGTCAGAAGAACGACATGCTGCTTACAACACAGGGAGTTTTTGGCAGTTCACAAGAAAAACGTTCTGTTAATCGGCAAAAACTTTAGCTGGAATTTTTTTTTTACTTTTCCGTGACTTTTGCCATTCAGGTGCACGTAATACACAATTTTCACTTCATCAAAAAATTCAGACCATGAAGGATTAAGAACAACACCACACCCTACTCAACAGGATGCTGCAATATGTGGCAACACAAAGTGGTAATGCCATCAGTTTTGATGTAAGGCCTGCCATGCATGCAGAAAGTTGTGTGTACAATTAGTGGAAATATAGCGATACTCACTGGTGCAAGTTTTGTTAAGGGGCAAAATGAGTGCCTTGAGCAGGTTCCCAAAAGTTTTCTCTACAAAGTACACAGGCTACCGAAACACACTTGGAACAAAGATAATTTGGTGCACTCAACTAATTGCATGCACAATCAAACCTCATTACTTCGGCCCTCATTAATTCAGAAAACTGGATAATTCATGCTCGCACTTTTGTGGGCAAGCATATAATGGCTTCAAACCCTCACCAAATCAGAAGTATATGGCTGCACACCGGTTAAACCAGACTATTCCATTTGGCATGCCCGAATTGAAGACTTTCGGATTATCGGTGTCCTAATTGAATTATTGGTCAGCAACTGTATACATCAAAATGCACCACTGATACAAAATGGTAAAATTTCGGAATATATCAACCAGTAACATAACCAACAACAAATGTACATGCATGTGAATGTAGCAGTGGTATCGAGCTGTGCCTGTTTCAGCAATGAATGATGCACACAATAGCTCAAGGCAAAAAGGACACAGATGGCTCAGCAGTCACTTTCCTCACAGCATGCCAAGGTCGAAACAAAAACCCCAAAACAGCATTTATCGACTCATTACAACACTGTAAGTAGTTGTCCTTGCACTCGCAATTAATTAACCCTTTCGCTGTCACCGACGTACCGGTACGTCATCGCGCTTCCCCCCCACGGTGTCACTGACGTACCGGTACGTTCTCTATCGTGTGTTCAAAATTTCGCGCCTGAGCGCAAAGCAGGCGCTCCTGGATTGGCCATGCCATCTGTTGACTCTTTCTACAAGTTCGTATATTCGCTCCGACCTGTGTTAATCCATGTATTGAAGAGTACGGTGCGACTGCCACTCCCCACTTTCTCCTTGCTCAGTGGCGCGGTGGCGCGGTGGCTCCGCGTTCGCTGGATCATGCGTCGCGCACGTGTGGTTATGGGTTCAAGGGTTGTTCTGTAATCTCCGCTGGTTTGAAGGTTTTTATTTTTCTTCTGTTGGTGTGCCTGCTACGGCGCGTCAAGTTCAGGCGCACGTGCCGTTGCCTCTCCAAGAAGGGTGACTCGATTGCTGCTTTTGCTCTCTCGCCGCACCCTCGCTTCCGACTTGCAGCAGTAAACGTAAAGCCCTTCGAACTTTGTTTAGCCTTTTTCCATCTGCCTCTGTCTTCTTGATCACGCAACGTCACATTTCTCTCCGTTGCGCGGGCGACTGAAAGCGCATCCTCCCTGCGCGCGGTTACTTTCGGATGGCTCGGCGCGCGGGACCTTCGTCTGCTTGTGGGAGCGGTGGCTGAATTCCGATTCAGAATACGAGCCGAGCTCGGATTCGGACTCGGACAAAGTCGCATGAGAGGAAGAGGGTTCCGCATCGTCAGATTCGGATGTTGAACGGATTTTATAGTCAGGCTGATGATGATGATGATGATGTTTACTAACAACAGCTGCAGAACACTGAAATGTGCATATTGCATTGACTATGTTATTTGTATACCAATCATAATCAAAAATAAATTGCTATGTTTATTCCCTGTTATGCTCGTTCCCTGAAACCAAGCCGACACTGGGGGTGCGTCACGGCCAGAAACGTCCGACAGCGAAAGGGTTAACAAGGCCTTTTTTTTTTTAATGTGGACATATCTCCCAGGTCTTGTGGTGCATGACTTTAACTGAACACCCTAGCACAGAATCAAGTAGAGACGAACTCACCTGACAAACTCTGTTGCCTCAAGCGTGCACGATCGCACAGTCTCGGTTCGACCATTGAGATAAAGCCGCGTCATGCTGGCTTCATAGGTCTGGACAAACTTTTTGTTCTCTTTGTAGTATGCAAGTTGCAAAGCCATCTGGATGAATGCATCTGGTGACACCTAAGTAAATATTAAGAGAAAAAAAAAACCTATGAGGTTCAGGAGGTTCCAGCCTCAAGAAAGTGACATACAACAAAACGCAGACACGTATGCTTTGAAAAACAAGGGGAAAAGCTACTATAGTTTGACAGCTGCAGGACAGAAATTAGTGTCCTCTGAGTTGGTTGCCTGGAAGGGGAAAACAAATGGTCAAAATAAAAGATATGAGCTAAGGCATTTTTCTTTATCAAGCTCAAAGTACCATCATTCAAGTTTTGAAAGGTAAGTTAACAAGAGATATTTCTGTGGTAGTCTTTAGCATTACAGCCATTTCTTTAGCAGTCAAACATGTCACATTAAACAGCAGGTGTACAATGTGGAGAGGTTGCGAACAGTTATAGTTTGTTGGTGCCTCCACATTACACGCAAGGAAGGAACATGGCAACATGCAGCATCCTTAATCTCTGCTCTGTAAATAGTCATAAATTGCTAAATAGTTACCAAATCATGATTAACCGAAGTAAATTATACCAGGAGCTTCCCATTTATAGACAAAAAGCATTAAGATGTACAGGGAGCAATTAATTGTCTCTTAGCAGTACTTTGTGTCGTGTGCTCTAGTAGTGCTTAGAATTTTAACCAACTACCTCACCTCTCAACCTTGCTGCAATCAACCAACAAATGTACAACCAAATGTCGGTCTGTGAACCTCATTTATATGCACACTAATAGCCACAACATTATAAAGACAGCAAGGCCTGTGTTCGCTGTGTTCTTGCAGCTTAGTTCACATTGAAGCGAGAGGCCGCACAAAGGTCAATTCCCTGGCTACTGCTACCGCACTTCCTCACTCCAGCGTTTTGATAAAGAGTTTCAGCGGTCATTGCATGAGATGTGCTTATGCTTGCTTGTGCGCGCGTGACACCATGCTTGTTAATTTAGTTAATAAGCAAATGTTTAAAAGTTTATACAGCCGATAAAACTGCTATCCTTACTTTTCATATAGCTGTCCACTAACTTGCTATCGTAATCGATGCTTTGCCTTTCGGGCGAGACTGCAATTTTTTTTATTTATCGCAACTTTAGTGCACTGCGAGTGAATCTTTGTTTTTTCAAATGAGAGAAAGTTGCATTCCTGTATGAAAAAATGAGGTGCGCAGTAAATGGGTGCACATTAAAATCGAGGGCGCTTTTTTCTCTTTTTTTTTTAGTTACAGAAAACGGGTGCGCGTACAATCGAGGGTGCGTTAGAATCGAGTAAGAACGGTACATAATTTAGCCCTAACATTTAATTAGTTATGGAGCAAAAGACATGAAACAATATGAATGAACGAGAGTACAGGAAATAACATCAAGAAAGCCCATCTTGCAATTCCTTCAGATTGTTCTGAATCATTCACATCGTAACCAAGTGTGAATGAACAAGACCAACAAGTAGTGACATGTAAATAATTAATGGGCAACAAATCTTGTGAAACTGAAGTAGCAGGCGTGAATTTTTACACAACGGCAAACTTTTCTTAGGAATTACTGCTTCTGAACAGTACAAAAGTGGAGCAAAGCACACACACAAAAAAAGAAAATCTATATACTAAACTATTTCCCAACTTGACAATCAATGCGACTGAAGCAAGTAGATGGCAGTGACAATTTCAACAGCATTAATTAATTATATTTCTCCTGTTTACAACAGAAAGGAAGCAGAAGCTAAAGGCCATGTGGATTGACAAAGGCTTCTCCTCCTACAATTTGGCATGCAGGCCGTACGCAGCACACAAATCCCACAGGCATACCAATATCAACTGGAGTGTTGCGATACAGAATATTATTTTCGTGGAAAAAAAAAAGATGTCTACAAGAAATATAAAAATCTGCCAGAACACACTTTAAGATACATTTTGTTCCAAACTACAACCTTAAAACAAAAGAAACAAAAGACAGACAATTTGTACCAGACAAACTCAATATTGTTCACAATGAGAAAAGTTTTGATTTATTCAAACCTTCCATAATTTCATCATCATAATCACGCAGGCAATTTAGTAGTGTAGGTTCATGGTAATTGACTAGTTGTTTTTCATAATTGGTTCTTATTTAGGTGTTCTCATATTATGTTGGTGAACGCTGACTGCAGATTGGTGGGTACATTAAGGACATACTGCGATTTGTTTTGTTTAATTCACTGCATCAACTTGTAGTAATATACCTGGTTTGCCTTTAACATAGAATGTTTTATAAAAATCGTTTGTTTCCAAAGTTTTGTACAAGGCCATAATATCCTTCGAATGCACATAGGACTCTTTTCTTTAGTACTATCAGTTTATTATAATTTTTTTTACGAAACAGTGCCCCAAGTTAACATGCAATAGGTTAATTAAGAAAAAAAAAGTACGTAGTACAATGAACTTAAATGGAGGGACCTAAGTACTCAGTCTGTATAAGCAACCAACAGTTCTGCTTAGTTCCATAGTAATTTTATTGATGTGCATGTTCCAGGCCAAATCTTCTTGGAAGCACACTCCAAGAAATTTTATAGCGATAGCGTTAAGGCTCCCGTTCAGCGGAAAAGGCGGTGGCGTCCAGTGTCGAGAAACCCACATCACAGTCACGTGATGACTCACAATCATCTAAATTTATAAAGTAAATGATTTTAGCTTTAAAGAAAATATGTTCACGTTATAGGATTCGAACTGGGTCTATCGGGTTAGGAGTCGGACTCATGAGTCAGACAAGCTACAGCTTCGCCACACAGGCAAGCTTGCAAGGTGTGAATATAAGTGGGGGTTTATATGTATGCCGTGAGGTCTTTCATGTAAAGCAGTATTTGACGGTTCTTGGCTCTGTGTGTTGGCATGTTGTCGCCATATTAAAAAAAAACAGCTATTTGCTGTTCCCCAACATAAAGCTGTATTCGATGGCTGTTGAGTGCCACCACGCAGCTGCTGCTGTACTCCCCCCCCCGCTTTAATTACGCCGCTGTCTAACAGATGGCATACAAGAAGCTCATGCAAGTTTCATTCCTCATTTCTGTCTTTAGCGTCAAAGCAACAAGGCGTACCTCATACACATTCCAATGTGTGCAGTTCACTGCGTACTAATAAATGTGTGCGCATATACAGTCAACGACTGAATTTTCGGACATGCCTGATATTTCGGACGTCTTCGCGGCACCGCCACGAGCCCCATAGAATCAATGTATAAGGACATCTGAAGTTTCGAACGCTCGAACTCCTCGCCGTCCAATTTTTCGGACTTTTTGACGGACGGAAGGTCTTTTGGCTCCTCGCGCAGCGCCCTTGAGAAGGAAATCCACTTGCAGCCGAAGCATATCACCGCTTTGAACCACAACTAGCCGAATCTAGTCGTCACACACCGATTTGGTCTGGCCACGCTGGCTATGTTCATCGCCACACTTCCGCCTCCGGCAGAGTTTCCGGAGCGGCGCCATTTTGTTTGTTTGTTTGCGCAAGCCACGTTTTGGCTAGCGTGGTGTGTGGTTATCTGTTGTGTCAAATGTGCTCTGCGACGCTAGGCCTAGGTGCTTCGACACTCGTCAGCGAACTCCACTGTTCGCAACTTGAGGATTTCGCTTGCCTTCGATGGCGCCCACTCCGTCTTCGTCGTCCTCGCCAATGGCATCGAAGCGCGGAAAGCAGTACCGTCAGACGACGTGATCAACGACCTCCGCTCTGCTGGGGTTTCCATACCCACGGAAATAACTTTTGAACAGTTTGCTGACGCTGACAATGAGCTCGACTTTCGCGCAGAACTGACTGACGAGGAAATAGTCCGTCGGGTTGTGGGGGATTCAGAAGACTCCGATCTTGAAAATGAGGAGCCAATGCCTGCGCCACCTACAAGCGCCGAGTTGACGCGAGCACTGTTGACTCTTTCATCGGTGTACAGTGCTGACATGACCCTTGCTCAGATTGAGGCGAATATGATCGCATGCAACCAGAACGCCGTCAAAACAACAATCAACAAGTTCTTCAAGCCACTGCAGCAATAACACCGGCTGCCCGACGATGCACATGTACATAATAAACCGGCAGTCGGCTGCATACAGAGTTTTTGAACGCCTCTTTTTATAGCCACTTCACTGATGCTGTGGCAGGGTTTCGGAAGCCTGTTACTTCGCCCTTTACCTCTAGATCTGAGAAAAAGATAAAAAGGGTGCGTTTTTTTGCATGCATTCATTTTTTCGGACTGCCTGAATTTTCGGACGTTTTTACGTTCCCTAGAGGGTCCGAAAAATCGGTCATTGACTGTACAAGCAGCGTTATGTGCGTAAACAGTGCAGTGCAACAGTTCACACAACAATACAGAACCTGTGCTGTGATAATCGTTCTAAATGAACGAATGCAAACAAACAACAGCGACTGTGCAAGAATAAAAACCACTGAAGGGAACAATTAAGCTATTGCATCATACCCTTAAAGGCGCAGCTTAAGTGTCCCCCTATCTTTTTGACATCTTGCCTCTTCTATCATATATTCAGAAAGAATGTTCTTCTCAAATGTTCACTCAGAGTTTTAAAGGGGCAATAAAGAGAAAATTAATTTGAATTGCATTAATAAATTACCCTTCAACAATATTATAAAATGTAATCTAAGAGCCAGAAAAGACATAAGAACAAAAGATGGGTGGCTTGATGTTCCTTGAAGTTCCTGCACCAACTCGCCGCAACAATTTGACGATGTCTGCCGGCACACGGTTAATTATTTTAAAGGAGCCAAAGATGGAACTTGGTAAGTTACAAAACCTTCACTGAGCCCCACCAACCGAAACATAAAATAACTTTGAAATTTGTGACGCCATGATGACATACCGGGGCTGGGGTATTGCCGCTAAATTGAAAATATTACTCTTTGACCTTCACTAGCTCTTCTAATAATCGACCTATCACCGCGAAGTTCACAAAAGTATATTTCTGAAAGCATACTGCATCAGTCTAAACTGCTTTAGTGTTTCTTTTTAGCGCCCCTTTAATAAAGCTCCTGAGCAATAACGTCGCAACCAGGTGGTGTCAGTATCTGCTCACATGCACTGGAGTGTTATTACAGCGAAGTGTCTCTTTCAGCCAAAAAACAGCACTGTGTTGCACTTAGTTGAGTTACGGAACAACCTCGACTCGAGGGGTGCTTGAGAAAAAGCGGGTAAGTCCTCGTGGAAATTACGTCACTTCAGCATTGAAGAAATCACACTATTGAAATTGTGAGTGAGAATATAAACAGGGAAGCCATATGAGCAAGGGAAGTATCAATGGGGTTCCGCTATATTTTCAGGGTAATGCCGGGACTTCAATAACGGCACACTTGCTCACCCTGCATTTCTTGATGATTCCTTTACCCCAGTTGTCATGGTCTCTCACGAACAGATCCAGGTCATCATTTGCCTGAAAAAGAAGAAAGAAAGTACCATATTCAAGCACTTCAATCTGCATCCTGATATGTTAATACATCTGTAGCACAGCACTGAATTTAGCATAGTTATTTGGTTTTGCAAGAGCAGTTACCATAGTTACGCAACTATGACACAACTTCATTTCCTTTTTCCTGTAACTTGCTGCTTAAAAGTGTGCCCCCACCTCATTTAAAACAATACAGCATGTATAACTATTTTTTTTATTTATCTTTTTTGCTTATATAATAGGCTCAACAGTCATGCACCGAAGCAGTGCAAGAAAGCCAACTGTTTTGTAGGAGACATTTATAAAGCGGGCTGCTCTGTAAGGCACAGGCACAAAGTCATGCAGCCTGCGGCCCAAGCCTAATGCCTACCTTTATGCTAGAAATCCAACACTATACTTCATATGGTACACTGACTGACCTAAATCACCTTGCTTGATATAACAAGTAATTTATTCACAAAGAAATTATACATAAACAATCAAAGTCGATTTTTTAAGTAAGCAAATAGCTTTCTGAACTCACTGAATTAATTGTGCAGCTTTGGAAATCACTGAAATGCATCAGACGAATTACCAATACTATGAAGATGGCATGCTTAAGACTTTAACGGTGTTTTGATGATTAAAGCATGATGTAGTGGTGTGTAATGCTTTTGGATGAGTAAAAGCAAAGATTTCTGGCAGGTCAATCAAACATTCTATACTTTTATTTTCTAGCATTTTTTTGGTTTCACTTTAGGTGTTATCAAAACACACAAACTTCCTCTGCACAAGTTGTGCTTTTTTTTTTTCTTCGCTACTGCGGATACCACACAATGCCTCTCTCAATACCTGATGCGAGGTGAACACCGACAATGGTGTAGAGCAAATGCAAGAAGGAACATTATCGTTCCCATTACCCAGCGACGAAACATTCGACTCACACACACTGATCACAGAGGTCCCCACAAGCGAGTGACGCCTTCTTACAGCACCTATTGATGGCTTTCGTAGGGAATGCCTAAAAGTCCGAAGTATTAGATTCAGCAAGGAAAGAGTTTTATTACACAAGTGGCCTAAAAAGCTGCATTCTCAGATGATTACTTCTGGGAATTCCTTCTTTTTTGCAAGGTTCCGCCTGACTAGCGCCAGGCGCATAGGCATCGATGAATTGACAGCATTCTTTGCACAGTGCCAAGCACGCTATCTTACCACAGTGCCGGGACTGCTTTCACCCGTTGAAGTGTCGGGTTCTACGAAACTGAAAGTAATATATTCGAAAGTTTGTCATCATGTTGCTGCATGCACATATGCTTGCCTGAGATGTGCATGCAGCAATGTTTGCACGCAGCAATACCTGCTTGCATACACAATCCTACGACCTGCAGTCTGAATTCTGGCCACTGTCATATTGTCGCTACAGGTAGACGAAAGTACACTCAATTCATTGACACAATCTTCATCCTCTAGCAACATAACAGAAGTCAACTGAGCTGCGATAGCTGAATGATCACGGGCTTCTTCACAATAGTCAATGCCCGACACTACCTTCACTTAATATGGGCCTCGTCAGTGCATACATCATGGATCTCCGAAGTTGGTACTCCTTGCAATTGATTGAAGAAGTTTCCGGGAACATGTTGCTATTTAAGACGTAAATGAACAAACGCTAGAAGCACGGAACTCGCACGACAAACGGCAAATGCAGCCGATGCAGTCACGTGCAGCCTTTTAACACAAAGCGGTTTGGCTTGGCTTGTCCTGCCGTTTGAGTGCAGTCGATGACTACTGGAATGACTGCGCTTTGCTAGTTTCGGTTTTGGGGATGTGCCAGTGATGTGGCCCGATGTCGGAGCCCCCTATTAAAATTACAATATCACCATTTTTGCAAGATTGTGTGGCCAAATTGGCACACAGTCTAAATATCAGACAGTGTGCTGTGAGCTGTCTAAAATTTTCACCAAGGCGACACGGCCATGGCCGTGGCGCGTGAAAAGCACACACTAGTGGTGGTCACAATGGTGCCGCTAGCATGTTAAGCGCAATTGAAGTTTCGTTTTCTATTAAGTTACAGGTGGTACACTTGATATTTTCTTACAAAGTTATATGCCAAAGTGACAATGTATCATGTGGAGTTGTTGCAGGCATGACAACATATCAAAGGAGAACTTAAAACATAGGTGTCTATGAGTAATATGAGACCATGCTTTAGCGACATTATACTCTAGTGGCATTTCTCTTGAGTGTCCCTTAAAGATGGCAAATGCAGAGAGCATTGTGAGCAGAAAACTCCGCCACTGCCTAGAGTTCAAGCTTCTGGTAAGTTAAACTACAATCTTTAGTTCTAAGAAATTTGAAGCAATGTAAGTCAATTGTATAGCAAGTCCAATCACACACGAATGCATGCTCCTTCCCAGTAACAATGAAAAAAAAGAATGCTGCTGTCATACCTTCCTTGCTTTGGCCAGTGCCTCAGTGATGTCTTTCTCCAGGTCAGGTGAAATGTTCCACACGAGACGCTGGGGCCGCAGGATGGCATACTGCTTGCACTTTTTGCCTGGCGGCATGCACCGGCCAGATTCATCATACAGCTTCTCAAGCACCCTGGACAGGAACATAGACAGTGGCATTGGCACAATATAGATCCGCGCAACTGTTCAGAACTTCAGAGAGGGCGGAAGAGAGAGAGTGAGAGAAAGATCGGTTGAAAGAGAAAAGGAAAGCCTGCTTGCAGCACCGCAAATGTCTAGCATGGCTGGCGCCTGAACAACGGTCAGCAGTGCGGGGAAGGAGGAGAAGGGACGGAAGGGTGATAGAGATAGGAAGAGCGCTAGGAGCTGATAACTCTGTTGGCATATCTCTGCTCAAATAATAACCAAATATGACACCAAATAATAACCCTGTTTGCAGCTCTGCGAACACTAAACATGCTCAACATGCACACTGAAAGCGACAAGTCCCGCTATACATGCTAGCTCACCTATCAGGGGTGTGCAAGTAATGATTTTTGAGACCAAATCGAATACGAATCAAGTAATGCCAGGAGCGAATCTAATATTGAATAGATTTCGAATAGTCTTCAAATAATGAACGGCCGTTATCACAACTAATATAGAACAATGTTTACATCCTAGTATTCTGAAAGTTAGCAAGTTTCTGTCATTACATGGCATGTTATGAAGCCTTGTTTATTAAAAACTCAAATGGAGCATTAGGTGCAAACAAGTTGTTCCTTCACATGCACAGGACTCCTCAGAGAGCGTGAATGATCGCTTAGCCTGTAAAGTATGGCTACCTAAGCAACATAGCCTGCCCCACTATGCCAGTTCTCATGCTTATTTAAGCCTATACTGTGGGCCCGGGGGTAAAAATTTACTGTATTTTTGCTCCAATTTGATGTTTAATCGGGTGCAGTTGACATTTTGAAATATTTGAAAAGTATTTGAAAAATATTTGTGTTGAAGAATACAGCGATTATTTGATTCGTTCTTCAAAAGTTCTGAATATTCGCACACCCCTTTCGTGTACATTAGGTACACCATCAATCTTGAATTTAAGGAGCCCCACAACACCATTTAGGAAATGTGTGGAATATGTCTGGCATTATAAGAGCATGATCTAAATAAATCTTATCCAATATAAAAGCATTTGAATGCACCTCATATGAGCAGAGTTATCGGCAATCAAATACGGACCCTGCAGTGCCTTTAAAGCTTTTCCTCCCTCCTCACCATCATCTCTATGCTCCAATTTCTGCCACTGCAGTGATACACAGCAATTCCCACATTGTTCTGCTAATCACTGTTAGTCCATCCCACTACCCTGTTTTCTCCACGCTCCATTTCAAAGGGGATGCCAAAAAACATCATGATCATGATCATCATCTCACATTTACGCCTCCCCTCATGCACCAATCCGCCCAATTTCTGTGTATGCCAGAATACCGGACATGCTAAAACTCTTTAATGCTGCAGTGAACATGGATGCCGAGTATAAGAGAGCTTTAGCTGAGCATGCCAAGTCTGCTCTGCTGAGACCAGCGTATCCTAACAGTTTTCACACATCCATTCAACGTAAAAGCCGGTGTATGCACGCACAATGCTTATGCAGGTAGCAAAAGGATGAATGTCCTCTTATCCTGTTTTTCTTGGATATTTGTGTAAGGATACAAGGTTAGCCGTGGTAGTGTCAGCCAGCCTAACCTACTGCCATGGTGGCAGATGTCAAACATTCTTTTAACCTAGCTAACACTCATTAAGCTGATCTTCTATAAGTACTCAAATAACCAAGAAATAAAGGAGACGGGAGGACAGCCACCACAGAAGCTTAATGGTAAAGCACTGCACGTATAGTGCAGAAATATAGGCGCAACTTTCGCATACGACAAATTGCTTTCCATCCACTTTCATTTCCTTTTTCCTTATATTTCTATGTTTCAATTTCTCCTATGCTTTTTCTGGCTTAACTGTCTGTTTACATTGTATTGCTTTGAACTGGTGTACTTTGGAGCTGTATGTAGTATAAGCCGCTAAATTTGCCCACATTTGAACACTTCTCTTGGTGTCAAAGACATTACTCACTCCCTCGTAACGGTGGACTCCCACATGTGGGCCATGGCAGGTGCGTCAGCCATGCTGTGCTCGCAGTTCATGCCGGATGTGCAATCCTTGAACACCTGGACGTTGAGCGACTTGTCAAACCAGATGCTCCTGCCATCTCCGTGGATCAGTAGCTTCCCCCTTTCAGTCAGGCCCCTTGGTTCCAGGTCATTCATGCTCACCTGGACACAGCATGGACAGCAGCATTAACTTAACTTCCATGGGGCACACGGCAAAGATTATAAGGCATAAGAAATTTGTTTACCACATAAGTACATTGGGGTAAATAGTGCGGAAACCAAGATAAAAGCTGCATAATGGCAGCTCGACTGGTTTCCCCTCCCAATTAAACCAGGTAGCAAGCAATGCAATATAGTTATTTTATGAACTTCGGGGGATAAAAAGAACACAAGGTAAGAAAAAGATTTCGCTACTTGGAATGGTGAAAAAAAAAAGAAAATGGTATACCTCTCAGGCAACACAAAAGAAAGGTGCATTCTTAACATTTGCACTAACGTTTTCTTCACTACATGGCATAGGCTTTGGTCTATCTGTGCTTGTCGAGTGTGAGAAGACAGTAAAGGAGTGCTTGAATGCCATAATTTGCCAAAGAAGACTTAGCAGCCTACTTATGCATAATATGGCACTGCTCGCTGCATCTTGCAGAGAGGGTCGAGCTACTCCAGCTAAATAATATGGAGATGGGGATTATATACACAAGCTATGTTGCAAGTATAACAATGCTATGTGCATTATGACATGTCATCAGCGTCAATCCCTGCCAGCAGCTGCTCGCGTATTCATTCTATTGTTTGCAGGCAAGCTACATCAAGCCCATTTCCAGTATTTCCGATATGCAATGTGCATACAGTCAAAACCCGCGATAATGAAACCCCGCAACAACGAATTTCTCGGGACAAGGAAATGTTTTCGTATCTCTGGCAAATGCCCATAGGATTCAATGCATTTCGTACCTCTAGACAACAAAATGTCACTGTGCTATAATCCCGCATCCATGAAGTTCACCGGAATGCAACCCAAGATATTACCTACTAGCGCAAGGCTAGCAGGTGCCAAAATGTGCTCAAATGCAATTTCTGTGCACTAAAATTGCATAAAATACAAACCACATTACGCTTGCGTGGGCGCCGCCATTTTTGTTTACAAAAACAACAAAGTGCTGGGAGCAATAGCGCGTGCTGAAAACACGTCATGGCTGCTATCTTGTTTCATGATCACCCGTTTGAAGCAGCACGCCTGTTGCTGCCGGCATGTGGCAACCGTTTTTGCACATTTAGTGAAGTGCTTAATGTGCGCCTCGGTAAGCAAAATGCAGCGAAAAGAAAAGGAAATCCACGTGCCAATGACGTGGGATTGTTTATGGCGCTTGAGATGGCGGCCGCAGCACGGAGTGCCATGCATAGGGCCGTGATAAGCGATTTTCCAGGAATACACTTTCTTTGCTTCAAAAACGCTGATTCCGGTGCCACTCGACAGGTATCAAGAGCGGATTCGGCACCAGACATAGATTTGCGCGAAGGGGCCGTAATCTCCATCGACTGCTTTCGCGTATACAAGATACGATCACTTTCGCACTTGGCACTGGACACTTCAGCGTCTACGGGCAACAGCGTGCACTGGAGAGTTGGGGCTGCTTGCGTGGAGCACTGTTGTTCTGCATCCAATGCCGAGTCACACAAAATCTCGCAAAAGTGATCGTATTTCCGAAAGAAATTGACTGAGAATGCCACTCCACAGCAGCGCTGCCAGTGCTGATCTACGCGTGCAGCGCACTTTGTACTGTCAGAAATGTGGTTCTATACACTCAAGCAAAGATGGCCAAGGTAGGCCAACATGATTTTGGCAGTAAAGTTTCGTTCTGCAAAGCATTACCTATCTGTGCTGTCTCATTTTGCAACAATGAAATTGTCACGAAAGTGATTCCCCGCAGAGTTTGTTATTGCAAGGTTTGACTGTATTGCTTGCATATTTTACCACACTTTTGTTGCACTCATTAATTTATAGTGAAACAACATTGCAATACGCTTAGGGTCAGTAAAGACTAGGCCAGTAATCAATGAATTGCCTGCCATATGAGCCGCACTGGCTTCTTATTAGGCCACTGCACTAGTGGGGTGCAGAATATTAAATGCTCTGGGTAGCACAGATAAGAGCCTCCGGGTGGACACCTCTGGCAATACATCCTTCAAGGAAAGTGAGGGTGAATGAGCAGGCAGTGAGGCTTTATTGAAGAAATACTATTATCGAAGCCCTATAAGTGTTCTTGATACCCATTTATATGCAAATAAAACTTGTTTCTTTTTTTTGTAGCTCCAAAAATAATTATTGTATCATATTCGGGTTTTTACGGTAACCATTCTTATTTTGTTAAAATGTAGAAATGATATAGAAAAGAGAAATGAATGAGAATAAAAAGACAACTTGCTGCAGTTCAGAGCCAAACCCACATCTTCTGCATCGTGAGTGTGATGCTCTGCCATTGAGTGCCCGTCCTACCATCAAAGCTTCTTGCGTATTTGTGTATGTGTACTAGATCTGGCTCTGGTGGCAAATGTGGAGCCTCCTTTCTACCACAGATGTCTCCTCAACTTATTATTTTTACATTTCAATTATAAAAAAACTGTTAATTTCTCTTATACCTTTACTGTCTTGTTTGCTGGTTTCACGCGGTCGTAACTGACAAAAAAAAAAGAAGACGAGCTCCTTAGCTTCTCTTATTCCTCTCAAGCTAACTACGTAATAATGCAGGCAATACTTACAAAAAAGGTAGCCTTCTCAATGGCACTCAGGCTCTCTCTGTTGATACCCCGAGAGAAGTGCTTCTGCCGAATCTTTGCCCATGTTGCCCTGTCTAGTGTGGTGAGTGCAGCCAGAGATGCCTCAGCTTCACTGGCTGTGGAAAACCAAAAGCAGAACCACACAACTCCTGTCAAATCATCATTTCCCCTACAAGCATACTAGTTTAACAAGGCCTCAGAGATTAGTCAAGAAGTGAAATCACAGCTTCACACACTCGAATCTCAATCAATTCTGCCCTAATGACAACAACCCCAGGACCAGCAAGGATGTTGGAGTGATTCAAAAGCAGGACGAAACTTCCCAGGCTAACGTATAAGGGAATTCCAGGCAAGCGCGTTGGCTACAGTTAAAGTACATTGCGTTTCCTCGGCTTCGAGTCCCTAAGCTGTGGTAACCCCACCACACTAGCCAGGTGCACCCTATCCTCACATGGCGTCACACAGCACTGAAAATATGCATGTTTGCACACCGCGTTGCTTGCCAAATTCCCACGCCATCTTCCACATGGTCTGTTTTTTCAAGACACTCGTCTGCCCAGGTGCATACAGCCGTCAACCTGACTCCGCATTACAATAAGTCAGTCTGGAGCATCAACAGCTACGCTTTATTCCTTTCCTCTCCAAATCTCTTACCACATGCACTCGGAACAGAGACAATAAAAATAAATATAAATTAAGCTTCCTTTGTAAGTTACCCTTCCATAATAACGAAAAACCAACTCTTACAGTGAGAGAAGGATCTATACATAAAAGCATAGACTTGAATGAAAGATGGATAGTGATACTGCTTCAAATTTCCTGCACCATCTCATCATGATGACATGGGTTATGACAGCATCTGCTCGAGCCTAGTTAACCTTTTACTGGTAAAAATGGACTACATTGTATTTTACAGGAGCCAAAGACAAGTTAGAAAGTTTTCAAAAACATCTGCTATACTACAATGCCCCAAATTTTATTTTTTTTTTTAATACTTTGGAATCGGAGAGATCCTAATGACGTACCGGCGATGAGGTTTCACTGCAAAATTTTAAACATGGAAGTTTAGCCTTCATTTTTTTCTTTTAGTAAGCAACCTCTTACCTAGCCATCCACAAAATTAAGATATTATAAAGAATACTTTATCAGTCTAAACCAATGTCTCTCAAACTTTTCCAGCAGGTGAACCATTTTAGTTGTACCAAATCTACCATGACTCCCCCAAACTTCATCAGCTTAAAATTGTTTTAAGCGCATTGGTGATGAGGACAAGCAGACATACATAAGCGCTACTTCATACAGTACTTTACTTTACACATTAGTATATTATAAGCCTTCTGAAAATGTTTTTTTTATTATGCAGCTATATTTTGATACACTAGGCACAGCAGAGACAGCTACCAAAAATATTTGTTAATGTTTTTTGACAAGGATTGATTTAATCTTGTATTTTAATGATAAGAATGTATTTGCTTCCTGGATACAACCATATCTGTTTAACCCCAATTCTAGAGTTTTAGTGAAACAAAACTGGCTGCAGTTTGGAGGCATTGTTTTTTGGTGAAGTTTTCTTTGTGACGACCAAAGACAGATGGCCATTTGTCTTGCAGCTTCACACTCTGCACAAATAACATCCATCCAGGATTTTTCTTTTTTTTGTGTGTGTGTGCATGTGTGTGTGTTTTTATGCTTTTGTCATTTCCCCCCCTGTTCTAAGTCTACTTCATTTACCATTTTGGAGTGAGGTAATAGGATGCACCTGGTCATTTTGCCAATTATTCTTTTAAGACGAACAAATTTTCATGGTACCTTGAAGTTCGCCTTAAGTTCATCTGAAAACAAACTTGAAGGGACCATGAAAATTTGCCTTATCAAAAGAATAATTGGCAAATGACCGGGTGCATCCAAATACCTTACTTCAAAACGGTAAATGAAGTAGACTTAGAATAGGGGCAAAATGACAAAAAGCATTTATTTAGCTGAATTTGATTGAATGTGTGACACGAACGGTGTAGAACTTTCTGGAAGACACACGTGCACCAGTGATTACTCTGGAACCTTTGATGGCTCCTGTATAAAAGCCGACACGCTTGACCGGCAGATCAGATTTCGACGATCGCCGAATGTTTTCGCCGCTGTCGCCGTTCTTTGAGTGTAGCCTGTTCTTGAGCACACAAGTTCACCCAGTAAAATGCTAGTTTCATCATTCCCAATTTTGCTGCTTTCTTTACCGTCACTACTACGTAATATATATATACGGTCAAACCTTGCTACATTCAACACGGATATATCGAATTATTGCGTATATTGGACGCTTTCTATAGCACCTGGAAAATCGCATGCATTTTTAATTTTTTCTTTCGGATGGGGTCAGACCTAAAACGGATATATCAGACTTCGTCACCCCAGACCAGGTGTGCTCTGTTGACAGGCGGTGAGCTTTCGCAACACCCTTGAAGATAGCGGTGGCGCAATGGGCGTTCCCAACTGCTGAGCACTATGGCTGCACACATCGATAGTGCCAAGGGCACCATTTGAACGTAACGGCGTTCGCACGCGGCGGCTTGGCTAATTTGACAACGTCAACGACACATTGCATTTGTCTCACCGACTCCTTGGTGCCACGCTCTGCGCCTGCCACGCCTTGCAAGGACTGGCAATTTGCATCCACAAAGATGTGCTACAGCGTGTGCTCACTGGGCTCACTCATAGATGCCTTGGCAGGCGCCACTTAATACTTTGTTATTGACAGTGTTTCAAAATGCTTCGACTGACAGACATGAAGATCACAGAAGAAGTAGCGGCCAAACGAAGATGCTGCTGAGGTTGATCCCGCAAGCACTGATGTTGCCCTGCTCCCGACTTCAACTGGGGCTGTAGGTGCTTTGGCCCTTCTACGCCGCTACTGCAGCACAATAGAGGGCACCGACATATCGCTTGTGGATCATTTAGATTATGTTCAGGACTCCGTGTTTAAGCACGCGGCTGCTAATAAGAAGCACGCTACACTGCTGCAGCACTTTCAGCCAAATACATACTTTGTGTGAAGCTTCAAGTAAGTATATACTGCGCCACAATTGGGGCGCCATTGGGGATCACTGTACAGAGCGCACGTTCAGTTGCACCATGCGTGATTGGCCTAGGCAGCGCCGACTTCGCGCAGCTGATGAATTGGCATGGCCTAGGCTAATTGCGTGCGGAGCAATCAACTGCGCGCTCACAGCGACTCAGTCGGCGCAGCCTAGGCCAATTGCGTGTGACCCAAACAAATGCGTGCTCCGAACAGTGATCCTGGCTCCCACCCTTGGTTCATTGATTGATTTACAGAAGATTTTGACACGTTTTCTACGTGATTTTATATATAGACTTCTAGCTAAATCGAACTATTTCGGCATCACCGCCCTGTTCAATATATCGAGGTTCGACTGTGTATGTGTATGTGTATATATATATATATATATATATATATATATATTGTGGGAATTTTTAGTGGCCCAGCCAATCAAAAATGTGATGTAATCTGGCGCAAATTGAATGCTTTGTTAAAGCCTAATTCAATTTCAGCTATTCCAGATGTCTTATGTCACAACAGGCAGAAACTTTCCGGAAATGCTATACCAAATGCGTTTAATGAAATTTTCTCATTAAAACCTCAGTTAAATGGCATTGATGGCCTCAAGAGCTATACTCAGTTCCTGCCTGTAAGCGCGTTTAGTAACACTCTATTTCTTGCCCCAACTAGCCCCTTAGAAGTTTTTTCTTGCTTCAGCGATATAGGTAACAACCGGTCCCTGGACACAGATGGTATCCAGATTAGCCCTATAAAGTATGTGCTTGATATTATATGCCCTGTTCTTACCCATATCTATAACTTAATATTATCTACAGGTGTATTCCCTAAACAAATGCAGACTACAGGTGTATTCCCTAAACAAATGCAGACTTCACGCGCTGTTCCAGTCTTCAAGCACGGTGATAAGGGGGCACTAAACAACTATCGACCTATTTCGATAATTCCAGTGTTTTTGAAAGGTATTGAGAAATTATTGCATATCAGGTTGCTATCATTTTTTAATCAGCACAATCTGTTTCAAGATTTTCAGCACGGATTTAGGAAGCATCGCCCTACCAAAACAGCCCTCTTGACTCAAAAATAAACAATTATAGGCGCATTCAGTCGTAATCAAATGGCGTTAGGCATATACGTCGATTTTTCCAAGGCATTTGACTTAATTGATCACACCATCCTTCTTAGTAAACTAGAAAACTATGGTGTGCGTGGAACAGCGCATGCGCTTTTAGAATCCTAGCTTTCAAACAGGACACAATTCATTGATACAAACAATGAAACTTCTGCAAGGAAGCCGGTCGTTGTTGGCGTGCCACAGGGAAGCATTCTAGGGCCAGTCTTATTCTTGATTTACATAAATGACATTGTACACTGCACAGACAAAGCAACATTCGTCTCATATGCTGATGACACGACAGTTTTTATTACAGGGAATTTGGAAACGGAGATAGAAGCAATGGCTAACAAAACGTTGTCTGACCTAGGTGCTTGGGCCTCGTGAAATTATTAAAGAATAAACCCTTCAAAAACACAAGCTATTCTGTACACGCCTAAAGCAAGAACGCTGACAAAGAAGTTGAATTTATTTCTGGGCTCTCAGCTGTTAGGGTTGGTGTATTCTGTTAAAACCCTTGGAGTATATATTTCCAAGGACCTTGCGTGGAATGTACATGTTGAAAACCTCCATTCTAAGACGTCATCTGCCATTGGTGTCCTTGCCCGTAAGCAATGTACTCTTCCTACAAAGGTGAAGATTATGATCTACAATGCTTAATGTCCTCTCTGTTCCAGTACTGCAGCATAGTGGTGCAACAAATTTGCGAAGCTGCATTTGCTGCAGAAAAGAGCCATACGACATATTGCTGCTGTACATTATGCTTCTTCTACAAAACTTCTTTTTACAAAGTACTAAGTTCTTCCAGTGTAATTATAGGCTGATGTTGTGTTATAAAGCTTTTGTTAAGTATGGTACCGATACAATAATTAATCTTGCTAAGCTAAAAGCAAACACGAGTGTTTGTCCAACCAGGCACAAAGAAATGTGGACTGTGCCCACCCCTAGAACATACTTATGATGAACAATCTTTGTCCTACAAGCTACCTTCCCTTCTAAACTTATTAAACCATGAAGATATTGATCCTTTGTGTTATCGAAATTGTCGGGTCGGGACCTCGTCAAGCTGCTCAAGCTTTTAGTCCCGTACTCCTCCTATCCAAAGGAAATAAAGTTGATTGATTGATTGATTGATTGATTGATTGATTGATTGATTGATTGATTGATATCCTTGAATTGATTTATTGATATCTTTGAATCGATGTTATTTGTGCAGAGTGTGAAATGGCAAGACAAACGGCTGTCTAAGTCTTTAGTCATCACAAAGAAAACTTGAGAAGAATAATTGGCAAAATAACCAGGTACATCCAAATACCTTACTTCAAAACGGCAAATGAAGTACACTTAGAACGGGTAGAAAATGGCAAGAAGCATTTATTCAGCTGAACTTAAGAGAAAACCGTATTCAAGTGGTACTCTTGCTTGGTTTCATCAAGTCCGTGATGGACATTTGGTGCTTCTGTGCAAATCAGCGAGCAGCCATGAACGATGTCATTTCAACTAACGACTTTAAAAATCCTGTGCCTTTGTGCGTCTGGAAAAAGTTCGCTAGGGAGTTAAAGCAGGCATCTGCCACCTCACCGGTTATCAGTGCAGTCTCCGAGCTAGCAAAAGTATGCAGGAGCATGCCGAGCATGTGGCAAAGCAACACAACCTAGAGAAAAGTCTAGGTGACGTCAAGCAAAGTGAGGAAGGAGAAACGAGGCGAAGTGTCACAGAGGAGGAAGGCAGGCAGAGGCATGTTGAGTAGACCTTCTCTGGCAGTTGCTACAAGTTTCCTTAGCGATATGGACGTACAGGGTCAGTCTTGCGACAACATCATCCTCGTGCGCAGTATGCTGTGTGTGCGAGTGAAAGCGTGCGACGGTAAGCTGACGATGGCGGCTCAATCTCACATGCGCAAAAGAGGAAAGGTGGGGGAAAGCGCACCATCTTCTGTTGCACCGTCTTCGGTCGCGCCGTGGCACCGGGGAGGGGAGGGAGGGGGGTGTTGTACTTCGGCCGCTTCAGCTTAAGCTTGAACACAATCTGCTTTGGGGGCACAGTCTTGGTGAGCCGATGGTTCATAGCTTTGCCTGCACTGTGTTCTCGCCGCTCAGTTTGCATTGAAGTGATAGACAGCGTGAAGGTCACTTCACTCGCTGCTGCTGCGGTTCCTCATGCCAGCATTTTGACAGTGAGCATTCACGGTCATCATGTGTGATGTGTTTATGTTTGCCTGTGCGCACTGACGCCATGCTTGTTAATTTAGTTAGTAGGCGAACGTTTACAATGGGCCGTTCTACTCAGGCGGCTGCTGCGTATGAGGCAGCTTTGTGACTGTCTTGAATAGGATCTGCGATACGGACAGTCTAGGCTTACCAAGGGCCGATAGCTTCGTATGCGCTACAGCGGCCATGCGCTTGCGCATCACCTGCATTCATGAAGTGAAACGTCACCGTCTCTTTTCCTTTCCTTGTAATGTTTTCACCTCTGTCCATGGGCGATGTGTGCCAGAGGCCTCCAGTAGGGTGCTTCGATGCATGCACATCAAGCGCGGAGCATCGAGGCACCCTAGCCTCCAGGATCGGTAGCGATGGCGGTCACTCTGAATGTTCGTCTTAAGCGGATTTTTTCTACACTGAGTTTACACAAAACCAAACAAATGTTCCCATGTTTTCGTTATATGTGAGATTTCGACTTAACCGAGTTCGTCTTAATGAGAGTTCACTGTGTACGTGCGTGCATGCGTGTGTGCAGCATATTTACCCGAATCTAGGCCGGCCCCGATTCCAAGCCGACCCCGAATATCCGAAGCCAGAACAAATTTAAGAACTTACCTCAAATATAAGCCGAACAAAAAAGTGAGGACAGCGTTCACAAAATGAAAATAGCATTTATTTAATATGCACATGCCGAACTCGCTCTACATTGTCGTCGCTCCTAGCCTCGTCCGACTGGGGATGCGCACAAGCTCGCGTCCATGCGCCCATGCATGCGCAAACAGTGTCGCATGGCTCGTACGCGTCGAAACACTACGCGATCTCAGTGAACAGCTCCTCTCTGTTATCGCGCGCTCATCTTCCTTATCGCTGTCAATCTCCTTGCTGCAGCACAGGCAAAAAGCGTCTCCCGTTGCCCCTCCAACGATGGACGTTTTTCTCATCGATGCCGGTGTCCCGTCCAGCTTGAGCGTTTGACAATGCCTCTGTGGCTAGCACAACTTTTCAATTGAATGTGGCACTATAGTGGCATCTGTTTACTGCCTTTACGATAATGCCACACCGCATGCCGATACCCCACAGCTCAAAACAACAACTTCGTTCGTGTACGTCAGTTGGCTACAGGCGCGGCTAGAAGCAGCTGTGATACTCACTTTTATAGATGGCGCTAACTATGCACCATATCATTTTTAGTTACGAACTGTTGCGTCCTTTTAAAATCCTCGAATCTAAGGCAACCCAAGAGTTTGGTATATGATTATTTGAAAGAAACTATCGGCCTAGATTCGAATAATTACGGCATATATATATATATATATGCTTATGTTACTCTTCAAGAAACCACCATTCAAGGAGTGAGCATCAAGACTAGACTAAAAAATTCATCTTTGTTCCCACAAGTAGAACGCACATATATGTAGTTCGACCCTCCATGACCGCCAGAAAATGGCTTGTGACCCATTCGGGGGCCATGACTGCAGTTTGACAAACACTGGTCTAAACTGATTTAGCATTTCTCTTTAGTGCCCCTTTGGAGGAAATACACAGTTTACAACATCAGCTGATAGCAATAGCTGTCAACATTACTGGTAAGATCAACAAAGTTGGCAGCAACATTGGCTAAATGAACACCAGCCTTTCTCTCTTTTCACTCTCCCTCTCTCTTTGGTTTCTAACAATACATGCACTGCTCAGCCAGTGAATCTTTGTAGCAATTGCTACAAATGGGTAGATGTCTGATTTTCCCTTTATTCAAATCTCTTACGCCACCTCAAAACCACTACATATTCCTAGTGTAACAATGTACACAATTGCCTATAAAAAGCTGCCCTATCTTGAAAGATGACCAGAAACAGCACATCTACGGCACCTGCGCATACTACATTTACCCATAACCTCCCAACACACGGTACTATTATTTCATTCGGTTACTACATTATAATGTCTCTGAAGTTCACCACAACAAAAAAAAACAAATCTAGTTACATTATCACTACTTAAAGCTCTAGGTCTAGACCAAAAGGCATCAACAAAGGCATCAACATCAATCTTATGCTGTCACATTGCCCAAACAAATGAGCTCAAAAGATAAGCTCTCGGGCCAAACCCCGAAGTGAAGAGAGACCAATGTCAAAGGCATCAATGTCAATCTACTGCTGTCCCATTTCCAGAACAAATGAAATGTACACTATTAACGGAATGTGTCACCAGTACATACCAACATGCTTCTTGGCATCTTCCATTATCCACTCAATCTGATGCTCGAGGGTTGTTGGGAAGAGAATTTGGTTGGCAGCGTCATACACGTCAAGCTTGTAGAAAAAGCCTTTGTGCTGCAGGATCACATGCTGAAAGAATAAACAATTTTGAAAATGCATTGTGCTACTCTCATTTTTATATTAGAGGACCAAGTAAACAGCTACATACTTGCTAAGTCATTGTTAACTCTTTTCAATGTCTTGAACGTCATATAATTTTTGCCAAGCAATTTCACTATATAGGTACCTGAAGCCTTCGCAACGACTTTTTGCTGTGAACAGCTTTTTTGTGCTCGGCGTCAATCCTGTTCACTTTCAGCTTACCCTCAGCATTATTTATGCTTTTTCACTCTCACTTTCCCGCATATTAACTGATGTTAATGGTTATGAAGCTACCATATTTACTCACATAATGATCGCACTTTTTTTGTCAAAAAAATTGACGCAAATTCCAGGGTGCGATCATTACGCAGGTTAAATTTCCCGCGAAAAGAAAACATTCTTTTTTTTTTCATCCTGCATTTGCTGCGGGGTGACAACAGGTCAACAAATAGGCGGCTGCTGCTGTAACAGTGCGGGACACCAAACCAAAAATGGCGGCCAGCGGAGCAAGCCGAACGCGCTGAACGCAATTTTTTTTCTTCTCGTGAGCACATTATGCGCATTGAAACAGTTTCTTCTGTATAAGTAATGAATAATATCGTTAATAACGGCAAGTATGCGGCAAGAACGTAGCCATGTCCACTTTGAGGGGACAGAAACAGAGATGGCCGCGCTTAGCTGCCAGTGACAGAAACCCATGGCGGGCACGCTGCGATAACTGCAGCATTTGTCTTCCCCACTATCTTAATACGGCACGCTTCCGCTATGGGTGGGCGAATATCTTAGCTGTGTTACAAGCGTCGGCGTATGAATAGGGTACACTTCTAACGCATCAGTGTAAACATGGCTACTATCACTGCCGCTCACGATTTGTTGCGTGCCCATGAGTGCAGACGAGAATCGAAAGGCGCCTTTTTTGTTGTTGTTGTTGACCACAACCATCATAAAGCCTACAAATAATAAAGCCAAGGCAAGTAGTTTCGTTGCAACTTTTTTTCTTTTTTTTCATGGAAGTGTGGAAAGTGATGAAATGAATGAAATGGGGCATCTGCTTAGGAACGTTCGGTGCGTGCAGGCCACTTGGTATGTCTTCAAGAGTCGTTTGCGTAGCATTCGACAGCATTCGACAGATGGCAAGCGCGATCATTAGCTAGACTTGGCACACGACATATCGCTGTGGCACGTTCGGGGCGCGATCATCACACGGAAAAGGAAGAAAATCGAATTTTGACGACGAAATTCAGGGGTGCGATCATTATGCAAGTAAATACGGTAGTTAATCATGAAAGTGCCATTTGTAGGGCACAAGAAGGCACATATTTGTTTCGTTAAATGCCTACTCTACAGTTTCATTTTCACAATTCAAACAAGTATACAATGAAAGACATCGTAGGTTTTATCTTTTAAGATGAGCTGCATGAAAATGAACACAAAGTATTGATTGATTAATAAATTAAATGCTGATAATGAAGCAGATGCACTTGTGCCTCACAAGACGAAGTTATTTAGCACAAGGCAATCTGAACTCACCTTTGATTCAGTTGAACTATAGTGGCAGATTTCGTCAATATCGATGCCAGGTACTCTGAAAAGATGGCAGTTAAACTACATAAGTGACTACGCAAATGTGACAGTCTAGCCCGACATATCTTTCTAATCAGCTGCAGCATGCGCTGAACAACATTGCACACTTATACCTATTTTTATGCAACACTTTTCACATTTACCAAAAAACATGCGCTGTTCAAGCTGCTGGGAATAAAAGAAACCGTCGAAGCTGCATGCTTCGCAAACCCGGCTCCTAATGAGCGAATTATTTCCTCTCTACTATTTGAAGGCTGCTTTATAACATTTAAGGGAGACAAAACTGAAATTCACAGGCTGCTCTTGTTACAAAACCAGAAAGGTCACTGCCAAGTCTGCCACACTCTGCAGTGATAGCACAAATCATTCATGAAAGGCTCTCTACCACCCTTGTGAACTCCCTCAGATGAGCTGTAAGAGTGAAAGGAAGTGCATGTAAACATGTTCTAAGTGACCCTCTTTCACTCTGAAGTACAATACTCAGCATCATCACTTGATGCAGCAAACATTTCCTTCCCCTTCTCTGTTCTAAAAAAAATTCAAAAGCAGAACAACATACAGAGAGCACCCAAGTGAGCAACACCTTACTCCCAGGCACACAAAACAGCATCCCCTTACAACGAATGAACATCTATCAGTACTTCCATTGAGCATAAGGATAAAAAGGTCTCGCTTGGGCTTGAAAGGCTGATTCTATTGTTTGAACAAAGACAAGGCTACCAAAGTATGTGCACCCTCAAGTATTTCTAGCTTTGAAGCAATTTCACTGGCCAAGAGTTGTTTTCTTTTTATCTTACATTAATGCAAAAAGTAAATGGCCAGCATTAATACATTCAATTCATAAACTTAAGCACTCCCTCGATCAGTTACTTTGTGAGCATGGAAAGATTGACCACAATCTAATGCACAAAAGCGAGTTAATAAAACAACATTCCTGGTGCTGAAAGCACTTCAAAGCTTTACTGAAATACTAATGGTACCTACGCAACCATCATGCCATAGGTCATGTTACACTGAGTACGATAGTATTGGTAAGGTAACTACTAAAGATAAGCAGCATTGGCCACATTCAGCCCTTAAATAGAAGACCACCTAGAAACATCAAGTGTGGATAGCTCCTTGTCTGCTATGGAAATAGTTCAGCTGCTGAGCGAGACAGTAGAATGAAATTTCCCCCCATCCTTAGCATCACTAACCACATCCGCCCCCCTACTTCTCTAAAAACAGTGGCAATGCTATGTATCAAAACGAACATTCCAAGAGTCTCACCTTGTCGTTGAGAAGAGCCTTTCATACTGGGACATACAGATCGGGACTGTGCCACGAAGAACAAGAGGCTGCAGTTCTTCCCGGTCAATGAGGCGCTTGAAGGCTAAGCAGTTGTGAACGATCACTGCTGTCCTGCAGCCAAGAGTACACGAGTGTTGTCCCATACAAACACTGCATTTTTATTTTCGTGCAGCAGCTGTTTTTCGTTGGAATGTGAAAAGCGCAAGATGCACTGGACTAGAAGACATGCCATGCTTACTCAGAAGAAAATGTCGACCCAGCAGCCTACACTGAACGGCACGAATACAATCTGAAGTGCACAGTTTCTGTGCACTAGACAAATTGTGTTTGTGATTACAAGAAGCCGTGAACTGTAGAGCAAAAGGCATGGATCACGGCAACCTTCTTCATTAAACACACCCAAAATAGGTTGTCTTGAAACAACAGTCTCTGGTATACTGTGAATACATACACCAAAGGGCACTGCTCACAAGCCTTAGTCTGCCGAGTTCTGTACATCATTGATAATGAGTCCAGAAAAGGCATTTACCATCAATTGATCTCACCAAGAGTTAAACAATGCCACTGGTACAGCAAACACAGTCAGCAACTGTAGTTTTAGACTGCTGAAAGACTAATGTAGTTCTGAAGTTTCCACTCATGAAAAATTGGCATAAGCTGCACTTAGAGAGGTAGCAGGCACTTGTTAGGATTGAACAGAAGGCATAAGGATAAAATTGAAGTTACTGCAAAATCATATGACCGTTAACAGTGTGCAACACGACGCAGTGGCAAACGCCTGCGCTGCCACTGACTCACAAAAGAAAAGGCAAGGCATGACCCTGAAGCGGTAAAACTTCCATGATACTATGGGCACAATTGGTGCATTCAGCAGCCGATGATGATGATAATTATAATGATGATGATGATGCCATGGAACTTTTCTCTTTATAGCAGCCAAATGTGATGTGCAGAGGGCAACACTATCTGGTGGTGTTGCAGGGAGCCAAGTTTTGTGTTATGTGACAAAGTTTCCTCTCTCTCATCGGCAGAAGCACAGATTCCATCGTGAGGACTTCCACCAATGAAAAGGAAAGTGGAGGTGGTCCAAGAGCTGAGAGAAGAGGTCTATAGACAATGACGACAACATGAAATTGAGGAACATGCTAAGAAAAGCTAATGCCTTAGTAAGCATCTCAAACTATGGTCTGAAAGCTGCTTTCTTTCGCATATTACTTTCTCAAAAAACAACGAAATTACCTTTAGGGCTGCTCCATAGCAGATGTGCCCAGGACACACTAGATATTATTGAATTTATGCACTGGTGAACAACACAATGTGGCTGGCCTCAGCACTGTACATGTGGTTGCCTTTCACTCAAACATAGCAGTAAGACAGGAAGGCAGATGTCATAGAACTGGCAGAAATTATGTGCATAAGCACGGAGCATAAGCATGGAGAGATTGGTTGACTGAAGCAGGTTGACAGATAGCAGGAATATGTTCTACTTTACATACCTTGAAGACTGAATGTGTGACGGATGAGAGTAGCTCTGGTCAAAGCAATAGTAGTTGCTGTTAATGGCTAGAGACATACGGTTGCTCAAGTAGATGTACTTTTCCCTGCAAACAGGAGACAGTTGTCAAAGCACACCCAACTAGAGGCATACAAAACATGCTCTTGCAGCAAAGTCAATGAACACCAACACGAGAATGAAAGCAAATGCACATAGGCACACATGCAATAATATCATACACTTCAATCACATTCAGACCTCATTGCACAGACAAAGCAGCTGTCTAATATAAGTGATTAGCCTTACAGCGAGCAACAAACTAGGCAAAACAAGCTCTTGAATTAATAGCCTCTTGATAAACTGTCCTTACTCTGCAAACAAGACATGTAACATCAGCAAGCCTGCATATGGTGTATGAGAAAGCAAGCAAATGACAAGAGTCACTTGTACAGTATGATGAAAGTTAACTGCGACAAGATTACATGGGCCATTATTACAAACACCTACAACATAAAGCTTCCTCGGTTAGGCCTGCACCCAGGTATCATATAATGTGAATAATTCTAGCTAACTGCTTGCAGTGCATGCATAATAATCATCAAGCTTCTAACGCTTTCTCCTCAATGACAGGCATCTAACAAGGTTCCATACTGGGCCCTTGCCTGTTCTTAATAACCATTTATAATCTATCATAAATCTGGCTTGCCAAATCAACACTCTTTCAAGTGATTCTCTATGTTACAAATTAATCCCAAACATTAATGACTTGATTTATCTGCACAACAGCATGACATTCTAACCTGATGTAATGGCTGGCTAATTGGTTTTAAATACTGTGAAATGTATAGTTGAGTCCTATTCACATCCTCACTACCCCCTCTTCCTCGCTTATGTAAATGGTAATACATCTATTGAAGCAGTTAACTCTTTCAGGTGCCCAAGTATCTCTGCCATTCACGTTCTTAACTGGTTTCTGCATTTGTTATACAAAACCCTAGGATACTTAGCAGTCACAAAATTTACCTTCCCCCTAGTTGCTAGTCCTTCATTAATCCAAAACTTAAATATGAATTTGCCATTTGGAACCCTTCCAAAATCAACTTTATCATAAACACTCAAGAATCCACACAAACCTGGATCTCTCACTCATATATGTATACTATATGAGTATCCTTATTAAAGGCATTTTCCTCTTGCTGTCCCACTGCAAGCTTATCACTGTTTTAGAAGATATACTAGTTTTCTCATTCTCTAAATGTCGCTGGCACTTGTGCCTGCAATGTCACTTTTACTGTTGCTGTTTTTTTTTTTTCCTCATACAGCTGCAGACGGGAATGGCCTTCCCAATGAAATAGCTGCTATCGCCCATTTACAAGCATTCATTGAAGATGTAACATCTCATTTCACATTGTCACAAGGTCTATATGAAAAGCATTTTATACGTACTCCTAGAGTGCAATCATTAACCCTTTACTGTCCAAATTCGAGAAAAGTAAATGTTCCCAAAATATTGACTTTAAAAAGAATGCTTGATGGAATTGGCACATTAAATAAATACATTAACTATATGTTTACTTGAAAAACACAGACATAAAAAAATCTGGTGTTATAGAAAGCTGCCTTCATTGCATTGGTTGAAGTTGCCTTACTCAGCACCAATAAAGTAAAAAAAAAGAAAAGTGAACATCTCGAACAGGACTTCCATGTCCTGCGAGAGTTGCGATGCAGCCGACTACTACGTGGGATCAAACTTAGTCATGTAGGAAGGCTTCTCTGAACCTGACAACAACATTTTTCTTAGTGCCAAACTTAAAAGTGCTTCTGTCAAAATTTCAAATTTCTTGCAGTAACATATGCAACCAAAAAACAGTACCAGACATCTGGACATGCTCAGATTGTCTTTGCCAAGATAAATTAGCACTTTTTACCCTGGACTAGCCCAGCTCATCCATGGGTAGCCAGTGTACAAAACGTGTGGATGTGTATAGGTCGTCTATGGGAATTAAAGGGTCAAGGAATTAAAGTAGAAGTCTCATAATACTGGTACACATGTATTTAAGCTTGGCATCTGGTTGAGCAAGCTAATTTTTCCATTTTTTATCAGATTTGAGAGATGATCGAATACAAAAATTGTAGGAAAGGCATCACCTTATTGTCAAACTCACTGCTAGAACCCCACATATGTGGACATGAACACTAACAGGCTGACACCATAGAGAGAGGTGTTGGACATTCAGAGTAGTTTGCAATACACCGAAGTGTTTGATATGTATCTGTCTTGTGGTGCTTCTCTATTTCCAACCACTACCAGAGCAACTCATGTGGCCATGAACAGATGACTTGACAGTTGCAGACAAATTCATAAAGTGAAAGAGAATTAGCCACTGATGATATTTGGGATCTCCAGACTGGCTACAGAAAAAGAAAATTTTATTAGCTGCAAATAACAAAAATGTTCCACGCCTTACCCTTGCCATCACGTGACTATTAACTAACCATATATCTAAGTGAAAGTAGCAATTATCACTCAACACTGTTTCAAAAAGTAAGCTTAAACAAGCTCCAAAATTAGGTAGCTCCCCAGTTGAGGAATGGCATAACATACATATTTCTTTCCATGCCATTAGCAATTTTCAGACATTCAATAAGGTGTCGACACCTACCACCACTCTGTTACATAGTTGCTCGAGATCCAGGAACGCAGATACAAAAGCCGCTGCAGGGTTGGGCCCAAGGTAGATTCGAACTTCTAAATAAACAAAAAAATAACACAATGTATCAAAGATCGGCTGCATTTATTAGAGCAAGTACAAAAGACTATTCACAAAGGTGCACATATAGAGGTGCTAAGTTACCAAAGGAAAAGAGAGCATGGTCAGGTGAAGACAAGTCAACTACTTTCAATTGCAGCTTTTGTTCAAATGACAGCATGGAGAATTCTTTTCTACTTACTGCCCTTATTTTTTAGGAGATTGCATCTGGAACAGCTGGCATGTGCTTTTTACCCATTTTCACAGTTGAAGCCTCCACGTACACTATATCTTCACGCGCCCAACCAGCACCAAAAAGCTTGAAACACAATGTGGAAACCACATCAAGCTATGTCATGAAGCAGCTGTGAAAGCTGCAATAACTGAAAATACAAAGCAAGATTGTTTCTCAAGTTTTGCTTTATGCCGACAGTTTTGCCAAGGTGCTTTCCGCAAAAAATTGAATGTTAGTGTGAGCAGTTATTTGTGATAATTATAGATGCTTCCCCACCCACCCCTTTATCCAAAGGTTGTAGTTGCTGTGTGATGCCACACTCAGAGGTGGGTTATACACACAGAAATACAGCAACAGCATCCAGCTATTTGTAGGCAAGCAGTAAAGTAAATTAATTACCTGCGCCTGCATTTCGAGGACCTTCATCTCTTCTGGAGTGCAGACTGCTTTGAGGGAGTCAAGCAGGCGCTCAATGGTGTCATGCAGAGGAGGCACCGGAAGCCTTGGTAGCGATCGCTGGCAACTGAACAGTGACGGCTGATAGCCGCTGACCACTCGCACAGCCAGGCACCAGAGCATGGTCAGGTACTTGTGGCTGGGTTTCGTTGCTTCATCTGCAAACAAACGCTTTGCTCGAAAAAAGTCCCCCAGGCGCATTTCACCAGACACTAGAACTCAATGCCAGATAGAAAAATTGCCGTTTTACAACTTCCGGCCTACAATGATGTGTAACACCTTACAGTGTATAACAAGAAGTATGTGTACCTGAATCTAAAAGTGCAAAGTGATCTTCAGAAGTTTAACTTGTGCGAGAGGTGAAGGGTTGCCATTCATGTGATTGTTGCCAATACCTACAAAGAAAACCTGCACAATCATGTCAGAAAGAAAGCCTTTTCACTTAGAAGGTTTGTCTTGGTTTCCTGCCTACTGCCTTTCTGGGGTGGTAGGTATACCAAATGAGCTAACAAGCAACCCAGTAACTGGCAATGTAATGGCAGGTTAACTGCCAGCTCCAACAACTGGAACATTAGTTAGCAATATAAGTTCTGCAGATTATATGCAAAGAGGAGGCGGCTTTGTGAAAAGGAATGTCTTGTCATACTTAAATGCTGCCAATCAAGCCACAAAAAGAAATTCGTGCAGGTTCACTTGAAAGGAAAATTTTAGAAAGGCACTCTTTAGTATTTCTGTTGAGGTGGTTTTTCTCAATGAGACACGAGAGACATTTGGCTAAGCTACATTCATCGGCCTATACCCAAGTACATGGACACCTTTGCATTTTGACCCCGTCGAAATGCTGCCGCCATGGCCGGGAACCTATTTCACAACCCCGTGCTCAGCAGCAAAACGCCATGGCCACTCGGCTACTGCAGTGGGTGGAGCAAACATTTTGACATGGGGACTTGTCAACAAGGGGACAAAAATAAATTTCCTTGTTGAAACATTGACTCTAGTGACATCCCCAATGCAAACACTGCAGGGGCAGTATTTACAGGTGAATGCTTTTGGAGACATTTTCACTTTTGTGAGATTTCGCAAGACTTGACACCACAGGCATCCGCGTACATGGCAGAAAGCATTTCAGACATTGTTCCAAACTCGCTATATTCAAACAGCAGCAAGAGCCACATACTGCCACATACTTCGACACGTCCAGTGTCGATTCTCATGAAATATTGCAAAAGCGAAACTATCTCCAAATGGGACTGCCTAAGTGATTGGCCTGATGACTTAGGATCACAGGAAGAGGGAGAATTTCTCCCGTGTTTAGACATAAATATGCACTTTCCTGTGTCATGTTTAAATCACGCCTTCTACCTATATGCCCATGAAAATAAATTGACTTACACATCCATCCTCGGTAGCCTAGTAAGCTGCGAAGTATAATTTGGCGAAGTTTCATAAATACAACGGACAGCACCACACTGATGAAGCAAGCAACGATGATGGCCCTAACTGTGGCTGGGAGTTCTGAAAGGAAAACAAGGTCAATGTCACACTATAACAACAAGAACCAAATACTACTACAAAAACATTCTGACCAAACCAACACAATGGATTAGGCTTCGCACATAGTACTGCAGGAACTTTGCTAACTTATGCCTCCAACAGGTACAATGTATAATGTGTTACTTAACGATAGAAATAATAAGTGCTGATTGATTGTTTGCTTTAAAGCTGCAGACATAAAAACATTTTGCAGACATGCTTATCTTTTGGCTAAAGTAGCATTACACTTAGCAAGAACAAATCACAAGGGCACATAACTAAAGAATGTGGCTGGGCAGTATTTTTGCTACCAATCCCCTACACAAACAGAGCAGCTAGTAATGAGATAGCTTAAAAGGGAAGGTGTACAGCCATCATAAATGTAACTAACACAGCTCTCACAGTTGCCTTGTATGATATTGAACAAGAAGAAAGGTAAGTCAGGAGCCTGATTTTTGTTAGTACTGTTTTGATGATACTGGTGTTTCACCATTAGTCGCAAGTACTACCTACAGATTGCATATGTGAACTACAAGAGCCGAGTCTCGGGTGCCTGAAGGAATACCATGCTGCTAAGCATAAATAACAAAGTGCAGCTACCCAGTAATGGTACTGACATCTCCGAGGCTCGTCTATACAAACAAGGCCCATGTAAAAGTACACAGATGACAGATACATATCTCCAAGTTCAATCGGCAGTACTGGTTTAAAGTAAAAAATTTCTGCATTGAAGACATGAGAGATAGATGATCTTATATATGCAAATGCAAAATCCTGTTTAAAAAAAGATTATATTACGAAAATTCATATTCAAACTGTTCCCATCATCCCTTTTTATCATGCATGGGTAGGTTGTACAAAGGCAGCCATAAATACAAGCACCAGTAGTATCTCTTGTAATAAAGTTATTATTCTATTCATAAACATCTACTTCTAAAAATGCCTTTGGCACATTCTGATGTTTAGGTTCCAAATGACTACAAAACCCAGCGATTTCAACAGACTACAATCTGGGTAGCAAGGTATTAAAGAAAATGGTGCACCATGTTATGCTACAGTTAATGAACTTTTAAACTCTGTAAGTAATATAATCAAAAGCTGTTATGTAATCAAGAGCAACCTCATTGGTGAAAAGATATACACTCCATGTTTCTTTCTTTTACTATTACATATGCAGTAGCGGTAAAGTCAAATAAAAATACAGAGAGCTCATAGCTTACCATGAGGCACATGAAGTTTGTCACCAGTATCCCAAAATAGCTCCTTGATTGACTCTGCGATCTCTATATCCGAGAGCATAAACAGAAAAACTAATATACAAAGTATGCAGATATTGTGTACAGATGTTGGCCACATGCCATTGCTGATGGAATTCCTAGGGGGAAGAAAGACAAGAGTAGAAAGATTAACCTACAAGAAACACGAAATGCAGCAACCTGACACAGACTCACTTTCATGCAGAGGCAAGGTTCCATGACTGCCTGAGTGTGCAAGTACTGTTTTAGTCCCCTTTACAGTAGAGAAATTAGGCTTTTGCATTTAAAGGAGTACTGATGAGGCACTTTTGACCAGTCTTTTATTTCCCCTCCTTTTTTGTAATAAACATAAGCACAAAGTTTTTACACCCTAGGAAAGAAATAGAGGCAAGCATCATAACACCATAAATAATTTACTATAATACTTGTTTTTACAAGCCAGTTTCACTATCGGTACCCAAGAGGAAGCAAATGCATTATGACCATCATGATACACAAGCTCGCTTCGTTCCTGCAATTGCTGCAGCTGCCACACACAAGTGCAGCCGGAAGAAACGTGCGCAGCGCTATTGTTTATGAGCATCATCACCCTACCTGGCATTGCTGCAACGCGACATCAGCAAATTTACCTATGTGTCATGATGTCACAATAATATTGTTTGCCAGGTTGCATTTCCGAGACCAATTTTAGTATAAAATTGAAACATGTTTTACGTTTTTCTCAACCTTTATTCTTGCCAAATGTCAACCTTTTGTGGGCAAGAAGAGTAAAGTTGAGTTTCTATACTTCATAAACATCTGTCAGTATGCCAAGGCAGCTAAGGTTGGGGATCCAGTGTGGAAGTGAATGCCTTGTTTATATCGAAGACAGTAAATTTCCCTTGTTCTTGCACTGAACACGGAAAAGACAAAACATGCAGCTCACTGTCGAGTTAGCTGCTGCAGAAAGGTTAACAGGATTCACGGCCTATGAGCAAGTAATGGTCGGCAAATAATGATAACTGGTGTTGTGCTGAACGATTCTGACCAAAAAACCCACTCCTGTGAAATTTAGCTCAAATCAAAGTATTCATAAGAGCAATATCTTTTTTCGACAGCGAGACATATGGGCAGCTTACAGAAGTATCCCTTCTATTCATTTCGAATGCCTCGACAAGCTCCCTAGTCACTTGATCAGTGTTTCAGTATATCACCTTTGATCTATCAAACAGGGATTTACAGCCACAGTGCATGCTTTTTCGATGTTGAGAAAAAAAAATTGAGACAGAAATCCTGTTCCTATTGCGGCAGCAGCCTGTGACGGTTGATGATGCCAAAAAGTCTTCCATGTTGTGATGGTAGCTTTGTTCCCGTTTTCTTCTTGTAATATGTTGTATATGTTTAACCGTGTGCCATAAACGATCAGTTGTTAGTAGCGCCGTGTCTTTATCTTCTCTGTCATCCTGCATGCTCTTTTGCACTTTGTTTAAAGTTATGCTGGCAAAGCATTCCTTCATGATGCGTCCAAAAGCTCTCTCGGGTTAGCGCTACGTTTGACAGAACCCTCGTATTAAAAAGGGCAAGGAGATACGAGTTCGCACTCAAGTTCTTGGAGATTCCTGAACTTAAGTTGACATTCCAATTTCATCCTGAATCGTTTTTTTTTTTTTTTCTGAAAAGTGGAGATGCAGACGGATACCAGCATTAAGAACCACAAAATGACAAGTGATTCACACTGCGATGTTCGTGCATGCACTGTTTGTTCCGATTTCAGGTTAAGAAATGCCAAAGCAAGCTGGACAAGCAACAAGTAGTACTTCCATAATGATCGAGTTGTCGGGGTGTTTATGGTGGCACTTTCTTATTTCTAATGGCGTCTACCAGCAAATTACCTGAATCGCTTTGCGATACTAGAAACTGCGAGAACACTTTTCGTTCGCCAGCACAAACTGCCAACGAAACTCTTTCTCGCTTATTTCACGTAGCGCAGCGGCGGGGTCATGCGTAACGTGCACAATGCTAACTCCGGTCGTCAACACGACGCAAGCAACCTGTCAAGAAAAGTTCCTCGCTTCAAGCACAGCAGCCACAGTCCGCGCATAGGACATTCCAGGCTCATCAGCACATGTGCGCATCGCCGTCGTGATATGGCGTCGCAGTTGATAGCACCGTGTTTGTCGAGTTATCGAAGTAGGAAGAAGAATGCTCTCCACTTGTTTTGACAAACGCATCGCTGCAACGCGGCACAGCCTAACCGCACCCACCTTTTCACATCAGATGAAAACAACACACTCACCTGACGCGATGATATTTCCGGACGGCAGTCCTCAGCCATACCCGAAAAATGATCCCACAGGAGCCGCGTTCGTCGTCCACTTCGCGCACCTGTAGTCCGGCGACGGCGCTTCTGGCTTCTGCCATCTTCGAATTTTGGCTACGTCGTCCTCAAACTTTCCGAGGCAGGGTCGGCGAGCGGAAAGCGGGACACTCGAGAGTCGGCGGCAGCTTGCCTCCTGCACAGAGCAGCGCACGACGCTCGTGACTCACTGACAGGCACTCGACTGCGGGCATAACACCGCACGCTACTCGCTCTCGGATATCAAAGAACAGAGCAACTCCTCCGACTGAGCTGCGCGACGCCTGGTTTGCATTTACACAGTGGTCGTGTGGCGGTCCGTCCTTCGCGAGGAGGAAAGCTTGCGAGCGAGCACTCCCCTGCAATTTGTGCAGAGCCTTACCTTGGCGTGCTGCGTCCACGAAGGGCAGCAACAAAACACAAGGGTTCCACCGGCTCCACTCTCTCCGCCGCCGGCGTACACAGCTGGGATCACGTGAAGTCCGTGTCAGGAGCCCTTAGCGACGGATCATTCCTCTTCTGGAATTGCGAGCTATAGAGGTCTCAGGTCTTATGACACCATTCTTTCAACACGCATCGGCAAATTGGATAACTGTACCGCTGCTCCATTACGACCAAGATCCGGTGTCGCGCTCCGTGAGACACATGTGTGATGAAGGTACGAAGGATGCCACAGCGGCGCACCATAGAATAAAGATAAAGCACGTAATTTTTATTGAACTGTCCGATAATACATAATACGATAATATTTGCAACTTCTTGGCTCGCGTCCAGCAAGAAAGAATGTGCTTTCTTTTTCTTGTGCCTACTTACTTCTTTAGAGAGATGAAAAAAAAATTACAGGCGAATACAGACTGTTACATAATATTGTGGTAGACAAATCGGATACGCAAAAAAAAAAAAAGATAACACAAAGAATTATCTCTGTAAATGTGAGCTGCACCCACCGAAACAGGATGGGCGTTTTTAATGTTTCGGTTTCAGTTTTAAAACGGGAACGGGTGTTGTTCGTGTTTTATCAATGGAAGCATAGAGATGGAAGGCTCGGCTTTTTGCATGCTTTTAGTTGAAATTTTACTTTAGGTAAAGTTAGACGGTGGAAAAATATAGCATTCATAAATATTTAGTGTTTCTCGGCGCACGCTGTATCGCAGAGGCAAAACGAAAGCGCGCACTTGCGTCCCCGTTCCTCTATGCGTTCCTTCCCTGTCGCAAGTGCCCCTGGGCTGCCCCTGAACAATGCCCTGCAGTTTATTTTAACTCTATAGCCTTAAGGGGGCCCATTGTCGCATAAAATCCGGTGTTGGCGTCCGGCGCCGGCGACTCCGTGAGTGAAAATTCCCGTAGATATATTTAGGTATAGATAGGCCACGCCTTGCTATGTGATATGCGATATATGCGTGTTATATAATTGCCACATCATTCTACCACTAAAGTTGCACATACCTTCTATTACATTCTTGCCAAAGTTATTCCTCTGAATTTTGAGAATGACAGCCCACAAATAAACGTCATGAAACAAAACACCGACAGCGCATGTCATTTAGGTTAAAATCTTCTCAGATTGAAATATTAAAAGTGCGAAACAATCACAGAAAACTGAAAATGATTTTTTTTTTTTTTTTTTTTGCGCGGCTGTGCACTAAATACCTCCGGGATCGCCCCAAGCAAGAGACCGCTTTATACCAGAAAGCTCGCTTTAGTTCAGAGCGTCCGCCGCCAGCGTTTCCCGGTAAACATAACAATTACATAAACTGCTGTTGCCGGGAAGCATGGGACGCAGTCAGCGTTAGCTCGGGCCCATAGAGTTTCATATTACTATGATATTTATTTAGAAACTCTTCTGCCACTTGCACGTCATTCTTTGCGAAAGCAACGTGCTAAAGCTGATGCTGTGAAATTTCGACACAAAGCCTCTTCAAAGGTTAAAAACGGCGTTCCAGAATATGCAGTCATTGCAATATGTTCGGGCCCAACTCCGACGCGGTCTGTTCAAATACATGTAAAACGCAGAAACGCTTTTCTGAGATAACCCCTAGGCCGACTATAATGACGTTTGTTGCATTTGAGAGAGAAAGGTAAATTCTAGTCACTGTTTGAAGCGGAATTTCGATTTGGAGCCTGAATTTTTTTTAAGGAATTTTCAAAAACTTGGAAGTTCAATAAACGTCGAAGCACGAAGTTTACAAATTAATAACTCTGCATCAAGGACAGATATCGCGGTTCTGTAAACGGCATCCATTAGATCATTCAAAGCGGACAAATTCTATATGACAATTTATATCTTACGTGAATTTGTTAAGCTGTATATAATAAGGGTTCTGCAGAAGTTGCATTTCCACATTAATGATGTTTTTCAGGTTCATGTGTAACACATGAATTTTGTCCGCTTTAGATGTACTATCAGATGCATTTCACAGAATTGCGATATCATTTTTCATTGCTGAGTCACAGAGTTTTAAACTTGATAGTTTCGTTTTCTTAAAATTTGCGATTTTTGGCAATTTTTAATAAAAGAGTGACAATTTAAATCAAAAATTCAAAATTAACAGTCACTACATTTTAAGTGTTTCTTTTAAATGCAACAAACCTCGTCAAATTTGGTGCAGTGGTTGCCGAGAAAAACGAATTCTCCTTTTACATTTATTTAGATAGGATTACCCGAGCTAAAGCTTAAGCGTCCTCCAATTTTTCCCTACTTAGCTTGAGCTGTTTCAATGAAGCCACCAACGTCGCTCGTCTAGCTCCAGAAAGTACATTCTAAAGAAAGATAAGAGAGAGAGAGAGAGAGAGAGAGAGAGAGAGAGAGAGAGAGAGAGAAGAAAAATAAATTGCCTCGAGAACCACAACAGGAAAGGAACAAGCTGCTCGAGCACGGATTTATTTATTTATTTATTTATTTATTTATTTATTTATTTATTTATTTATTTATTTATTTATTGCTAATGTATTTATTGCTCCAGTATTTACTTTTTTTTACAATCATGCACAAACAAAGAAAGTAGCCCTGTTGACAGGAGCCATCGACGACGACTGTCAATGTAAGTGAACAGGCGAACGCTTCCATAAAGCTACTCGCTTTCTAAGGGAATTATGTGCTGGAAGGCGCGTATTTGTTGCAGTGAGGATATTTATGCAGCGTTCGTTATTTCATTGCGTAATTCGGAAGACTACACAACCGTTAACGAGCACATTTGTCACGGTAGTATAGATGGCTATACACACAAGTTCATTCGTCTGTCCAGCGGCACGACTATAGGCGACTGCCACCCTCCTCTTTGGCCACCGGAGCCCTCTACCGCAGCCGGAACATGGGGAGAGGGCGGCGGGGGAACAGTACGTTTCTATCCTAACTGGTAAACTCTCCTTCCCGAGGGCGTCACCACAGTGTGTGAACCTTAGACGCCCTAAAGCTCACGCTCAATAGCACCGGGTGTGCCTCAAGTAATTATTTTGTATGGGTGGCGAAAGTCGGACCACCACCATTCGCGAAAACGGGTGAAACCGCCAAAGAAGGCTATTCGCTCTAACTCCTTCAGGCGCCAATCGATTCGGTGCATTGAAAATTTAGTTTGACCACATTAGTTCGCGCATTCGCAACCACGAACACCGAACCGCTGCAGACTGCATTTTAGTATCAACGTCTGTGAAATGATGGTTTGCACATGCAGTGTAAGTGCGGCAGATGCTCGAATAAAAAGAGGGAAAGAAACAAATAGATGGCTACTGTTCGAGGCAACGGTACACATAGAGCGTGCAGCAGAGAATGGTGAAAGCAGCAATGACTTGAAAAAGCAGCGCTATCGTGGTGACGCCAGGGTCAGCAGCAGTCTGTTGTGGGCTATGGCAGGCAGCGTACACTGCACGTGAATGATAAGCAGGTCGTGCAGAGCGATAAAATGGTGGGGCTTCTTGTAACTAACGCACGAATAATAAGATGAGTTGTTCTCATACATGTATGTCTCGGATAAGAGAGACTGCAGCAACAAGCACAAACCAGAAGTTCGTCGAGATCACGGAGTTCTAGAGTGATAGCGCGAGCAAAGAACGCACAAGGAATCAACCAAGAACATGAACACAGTTACATAAGCACGGGTGTATTAACCAAGAAGTAGTACCTCTCCCCAGTGCAAAAACCAAAAAAAAAGAAAGGAAGAAATTAATTCGGTATATCGATGCGCATTTTTTATGGTCAGTGGGAAAAGGAGGCTCACGCCTTCACTGTTCGTTACGATTTCAAATCGCTGCTGGAGTGAGTGCACAGACGTGAAACGCTTACGGAAGACGTATTGCGGAAGACCTATTGCGCAACCTCTGCGGAGAAGCCCCCAGTGCGGGTACCCTATTCTTTCTTGCTTGCTTGCTTGCTTGCCCGCTTGCCGACTCGCTTGCTGACTCGCTGGATAATCGCTTGCTTGGGGCGGGTGGCATCAAAATTTTCATGTTCGCAGCGACCATCTCACCATCGAAGGTGTCCTATAGGCAAGAAGGTGCGGTATGACCAAGTCGCGCGGACGGAGAAGCGCGTTGTGGTGTAAGGACAACCGAATTCCAGGAAATTAACGAGCTTCCTATCACTTCTGCGCAAAATGCTTTGTACTACACACAACGAGCGCCATCGGTTCTTGTTCCGGAACTCGAATGAGAAATATAAATCGCGCAGCTTTGTGAGGGGGAAAATGTAGAGGAAACAAGAAAAAAAAGAGAATTGAAATGACAAAAACGTAGGAGGATATGCGATGGAATGAAAATGCGCGGGGCGAGAAATGGGGCAACCTTCGTTGCGACACGAAACGGGCGCTCTCGCACTCCCTCAAGTCTTTCCCACGCCAAGGCACAAGTTGGCACGGTTCTTGCCCGTTCATTAAGTCTTACTGAATGCTGGCTTAACAGCGGTACAGCAGAGCATTCGTTGTCTCAGTCGGCCCAGGGGCCCGAAGTATAGAGATACGCGTGCGAATACTGGAAACATTGTGATATCAAATAAAATACTGTCGTATTCAATTGGGTCCTCGGATCGTGGACATAAAGAACACGAAGTTACGTTGAGCGCGCTGCGTCGTTCAAGGAGTCGGACTTTTCGAGCTAAACCACAATGATTCGCACTCAAGTTTTCCTCAGACATAGCAATCGGCAGCGTGTATCGCTTAGTGCCATTTGTCGACGCTGCAACTATGTGTTCTTCTGAGGCTAAATGTGAATGCGTTTGATTGTAACATATGATATACCGCGTGTTCTATTATTATTATTATTATTATTATTGTTGTTATTATTGTTGTTGTTATTATTGTTGTTGTTATTATTATTGTTGTTATTATTGTTGTTGTTATTATTGTTGTTGTTATTATTATTATTATTATTATTATTGTTGTTATTATTGTTGTTGTTATTATTATTATTATTATTATTATTGTTGTTATTATTGTTGTTGTTATTATTGTTGTTGTTATTATTATTGTTGTTATTATTATTGTTGTTATTATTATTGTTGTTGTTATTATTATTGTTGTTGTTATTATTATTGTTGTTATTATTATTGTTGTTATTGTTGTTGTTATTGTTGTTATTGTTGTTGTTATTGTTGTTATTGTTGTTATTGTTATTGTTGTTATTGTTGTTGTTATTGTTGTTATTGTTGTTGTTATTGTTGTTATTGTTGTTATTGTTGTTATTGTTGTTATTGTTGTTATTGTTGTTATTGTTGTTGTTGTTGTTGTTGTTATTGTTGTTATTGTTGTTGTTGTTGTTATTGTTGTTATTGTTGTTATTGTTGTTGTTGTTGTTGTTATTGTTGTTATTGTTGTTGTTGTTGTTGTTATTGTTGTTATTGTTGTTATTGTTGTTATTGTTGTTGTTGTTGTTATTGTTGTTATTGTTGTTGTTGTTGTTATTGTTGTTGTTGTTGTTGTTATTGTTGTTGTTGTTGTTGTTGTTGTTGTTGTTGTTGTTGTTGTTGTTGTTGTTGTTGTTGTTGTTGTTGTTGTTGTTGTTGTTGTTGTTGTTGTTGTTGTTGTTGTTGTTGTTGTTGTTGTTGTTGTTGTTGTTGTTGTTGTTGTTGTTGTTGTTGTTGTTGTTGTTGTTGTTGTTGTTGTTGTTGTTGTTGTTGTTGTTGTTGTTGTTGTTGTTGTTGTTGTTGTTGTTGTTGTTGTTGTTGTTGTTGTTGTTGTTGTTGTTGTTGTTGTTGTTGTTGTTGTTGTTGTTGTTGTTGTTGTTGTTGTTGTTGTTGTTGTTGTTGTTGTTGTTGTTGTTGTTGTTGTTGTTGTTGTTGTTGTTGTTGTTGTTGTTGTTGTTGTTGTTGTTGTTGTTGTTGTTGTTGTTGTTGTTGTTGTTGTTGTTGTTGTTGTTGTTGTTGTTGTTGTTGTTGTTGTTGTTGTTGTTGTTGTTGTTGTTGTTGTTGTTGTTGTTGTTGTTGTTGTTGTTGTTGTTGTTGTTGTTGTTGTTGTTGTTGTTGTTGTTGTTGTTGTTGTTGTTGTTGTTGTTGTTGTTGTTGTTGTTGTTGTTGTTGTTGTTGTTGTTGTTGTTGTTGTTGTTGTTGTTGTTGTTGTTGTTGTTGTTGTTGTTGTTGTTGTTGTTGTTGTTGTTGTTGTTGTTGTTGTTGTTGTTGTTGTTGTTGTTGTTGTTGTTGTTGTTGTTGTTGTTGTTGTTGTTGTTGTTGTTGTTGTTGTTGTATAGATAATCTTTAAAAATCGATTTTGATAGATAGCCAGTGGCGTGTGGGGGGCACGCACTCGACCAGGAGAAGCAGGGGAGAGAGAGCTGGGCAGGCGCCATGCTAACACGGAAATTGAGGCGAGGGTGGGGGGGGGGCGTGACCGGTGTGCCACCCCCTGGCTATGCTCCTTGCAGATAGCACAATTCTATATATAGTCCTCGAGCTGGATCACTCGAAGAGGCTGACTTTACTTGCACGAGAAATCAAAATGCATAGCCGAAAAGTAACAAAATTTTACAGATTTTTAACTGTTTTTAACGGATCGCTTCAGGACATCTATTAGAATTTACGAACGGTAACCGGCGAGTTCACAAGGAGTATCGACTTGGAACGAATTCACTGGTTGATACCAGTCTCGGGCTATTAATTCCCAAAGTCTGCGACTATATACAGTGGCTGTCGAATTACTTTTGTGCCTCAATGCATGCAACGGTGTTTTGCTAAAAAAAATGCAAGTGCATTTTTACTGCAGTGCATTTTTACTGCGAGTTTGACGGTACATATACCAAAACTGGTACTATCCTTATAATTTATTCCAACCTGATATGCCTTTTTAACTAGCGGGCTACAATTATTAAATAGCAATATTTGCCGTAATGTACTTAGTTTAAAAACTTAGTGATTTTGGTTAACTAGTCAATTATTCATTTCGATTTACTGTGCAAGTGCGCCTCTTCGAGCGATCCAGTTCAACATAGAATAGTGTCATCCACAGGTAAGTTTTGCGTGAGCTCGGCGCGAGAGGCTCGAGTCAGAAGTCTGGACGACCTTGACCGACCCGACGGAGTTTACATGCATTTAGCCAAGCGCGTTGAAAGAGTCGACTCGACTAATCCCGACTCGCTGGTCACACGACCGGACTGACCCGCTTGCGTTGCCGTGAAATCGACAAATGGAATTCGGCTCGTCGAGGGCGACTGGCACAGGCGTAATGGAAATCTGGGAGAACCGTGCCTGGTGGCAGAGGCCGGTAAGCGTTCGGTGTAGGATAAGCAGCAGGTGTATTGAAATCGAGTTTTCGTGGACATAGGGTTGACGCTTTCCTTTAACAACGGTGAAAAACGAGGAAGTCTGCTTGCTGTCGATACATGCAGTCAGCGGACGCACACGCAAACGCGTTGAATGTCCAGGTTGTACGATATACGCACCCCTTCCTTTACGGTAATATGCGCAGCGTTCGTGCACACTGCATGCAAATGAGCGTGTCGCGCAATTCTCCCACGATTACCCAGCGAACATGCGGCGAATATGCCGTACACGATCGTCCCACTGCATAAAAACGAGTGCCTAAGTCAATAACGGTACGCATGTCACGAAAGGATAGTTCTGTCGAAAACCGTCTTCACAAAACTTTTTTTGTGTGTGTGTGTGCAAGCTTTGTCCAACGTGGGAATGTGCGGTCCGTACAGAGTAATTTCTTTTTCTCGTGAAAAGTAGGCGATACATGCCTTGACCGTCGTCTACTTCTCGCTTTGTTAAAAGAAGTCCCACGGCGTGAAGAGCTGAGGTCCATGGAAAGCGATGAGAATGAAAAGGCCCGAACGAATGATTCATTTACACACGAAAGAAAAAGAAGGATTGTTGGAAGAACCGTTACGTAAACTTCATGCGACGTTCATTCTTTCGGTGATCCTTGCCTTTGGTGTTACCGAACGTGTTTCAGCCACACGAATGTTTGTGATGCCCTCTGCAATTTTCTGTGCGAGACGAAAAAAAAAATTCAATGGTAACGTTTTTTTTTTTTTTTCATTTCATTTTTATTTTGTAATTCGATGTTCGTATTATATAATACCTATATACAATATAGTTTATATCTATATCACATATACTTTATTTCTCGCAAGTTCAAATTACCAGTTCTAAATGAAATTATATTCCTCAAAATGAGTATTTTCTTTTTTAACCCTTGTACCGCCCGATTCATGGCCAATGCCCCAGCGTAGGTTGCGCCAGGTCATTGAAGATCAACAACAACATATTTGTGCCGCACTGATGCCACATGTTTTACAACTGCAATTATGACATCGGTCCCATTTTATGTCATTGTAGTGAATGTCCAAGTTTTTAAGAAGAGCCTAATAACCAGTGCTATTTTTTTTTCTTCAATGGAGAGGCTTCCCTCGCCACGCCTATCTAACCGAACACCACAAACACGTTTTCATTTGCTAGCGTGATTTCAAAATCTGAAAAAGGAAGAAAGAAGTAACTCACTCGCGCTTGTTGGTGCTGACAGCAACGGACTTTAAGTTATTTTTTTCCTTAAGTTTAAGTATAGGCTCTCTCAAAATTTGTGTTACCATTTAGTTGCCAGATGCTTCGTTTTGAATGTTTGCCGTTACCCCTTTTGGGCGTACTTCTCAATCAATCCAATGTGGCCAATCCCCCTCATAGGTACGAGCCATGTTTCGAGGCAACAACAACAACGATCGACGTTCTCAGGCAGCCCTGCTCTTTCGTGGCATACGCACATAAATTACATTGCAGCAAAGGGCGTTCGAGCGGTGGGGTTATTATGTAGACTGAGCAACAGGCGATCAGAAATACGCAATGTCACTTTGTTATCAATCTACCGTGTGTATGTACGCCCTGTCTTGGAGTTCGGGTGTGTATCATACTATAGGACGCCTGCCTACAAGCTGTGCCCTTTTGTTCTAGAAACGCAGGCATTAAGACTGTGTTCAACGCTACCTAAATTTGTAGCAAATACTATTATGTATCTAGAAGCAAGAATTCCTTCTCTTGAAACTCGGTTTCGTGTACTTGCTGTACAAACTTTTGTAAAGGCGTACGAATCACCAATAAGACGTTGCCAAACAGTGTTCATTTCTCAGCCTAGTATGTTTTTAGATGTAAATTGACCTCGATACCATACACCTCAGGGTAATTTTGTACAAGCTCTTCTCGATCAGTTCAACATTAGAATCAAGAGAGGCAAAACCTCCTTGCGACAGGGGAAAATTCTCTTCACATACACTTTGACAATATTTTTCCAACTAAGGAAAGACACCTACCTTACGGAATCTTAAGTGACGCTTTACAGGATTATTTAATGAAATCCCAAACAAATGTGGTCATAGTGACTGATGCCACGCAGAACGAAGAAAAATGTGGTTATGATTATTCAAAAGAATAGCGCAAAGTAGCAGGGACAATGACAGAGAATACGACAGGACGAGCGCTAAACATCAACTGGTTTGTTACTGCGAACGAAGGTACATATATACATTTCGTTGGTGCATGCGCACACAGTGTTAAAAAAGTACAATCTCATTCTAATCAAAATGTGGCAGACTGTTCTGTAAGTACATTTTTTCTTTTTTGGACAAGGCAAGTGAGGCCGTGCTGACACAGTTATCACCTTCCCTGTCAATGTGATATGCCTCAGAAATCTCGCGCCCCCACCTTGTGCCTCCCCTACCAAGCACACGCGTGGTGTCAAACGCAGGCACGCACCCGCATCGCTTACAGTGCATGGCCAAATGGCCGCCCCCCGCTAATGAATCAACCAGCGTTCGGTGCTCTCGTAGCCGTTCATTTAGGCAGCGGCCAGTCTGCCCCACATAGCATCTACCGCATGAGAGAGGTATGCGGTATACGACCCCAACAATGCAGGGTACAAACATGCATGCATGTTTTATGGCGCAGACCGGTTTTTTCTTCTCGTTTACAGCTTTGCACATGCGCACCAGCTTTTCGGGGGCAGTGAACATCACGTCCACACCGCACTTCTCTCCAACTTTTCTCAGCCGGTGCGATAGCTGGTGCACGTACGGTATAGCTGTACATTTCAGCTTCTTGCAGCTTTTTTCGCCTGCTACGCCAGGGCGTCCACCTGCTCTGATTTCTTTCAGGAGGCATTCCGCCACAGCTGTCACGATCTCTTTCGGAAAACCTGCATTCTGCAACCGGAGCACATGCTTCTGCAAGCTGACCTCAATTTTATGGTGGCAGGACTTTTCGAGAGCACCACGCAGGCAATTTTTTTTTGCAATGCCCCTCTTAACCAATTTTGAGTGAGCCGAATTGTATGCTAGAATTTCCTTTTTTGTGCGAGGCTGATACGACCAGCAGATGTGCCCTGTGCCAAAGTGCAAACACAGCTCGAGGAATTGGAGACATCCGTTCATCGGCACTTCATGCGTGAACCTTAATTTGCCAGAACAATCACCGAAAATTTCTAAAACACTTTTTACAACCTGAGGTTTGTCGCTCTCGTTTTCAACATTCACAAACACAATAAAATCATCGACATATCTAAAACACTTCACAACACGTTTTTCCTGTTTTATGCGCGCTGCCACGCGCTTGTCAAATTGGCCTAAAAAAATTTCACTAAGTATAGGAGCTATGCAGGAGCCAATGCAAATACCATCTTTCTGCACGAACAACTTGTCGTTAAAACAAATGTAGGTGGAAGAGAGGTAGCACTCAACTAATGCTACAAAGTCGTTTACGGAAACCCCGCTACTATTTTGGAACTCGACAGCCCCCCAGTTTTCAATCCGCTCTTTTACTGCGTCTAACAACTCTGTTTGGGGAATGGAATAAAAGAGCTCCTCAATATCAACTGAAAAGGCAAAATTGGCTTGTGAAGCACCATCTTGCTCACCCAAAAATTCAATCACATCCTTTGAGTTGCTCACACGAAAAGGATCTTCTACGTCTATTTGGCTAAGATGCTTTTTTAGGTATTTTGATACCAGACCTTGCCAGGCTTCTTTCTCGGATACAATTGCTCTGAGAGGCATGCCTTCCTTGTGGGTTTTTGCAGAAAAAAATACGTTCAGCCCCGGCATATTCGCCGCTTTTACAGACTTGTGTAGTCCTGTCAAATTGATCTGTTCACACAGTTTTAGTGCTTCTGCCTTAACTTTCCTGCCAGATCTTTCCAGGGGAACAAAATTCTTTTCAATTGCCTGCTTAGCTTTTTCATGATACATCGTTTTGGGCAACACGACGAAACCACCCTCCTTATCAGCAGTCAGCAAAGAGAGATTATTCTTCCTAAGGTAATGAATGGTTTTGCTCACCGCTAGTGTTGCCCCAAGTGAGCATGGTTTCCTGCTTGTCAGGCAGTCGACACCTTCAGAAATACATCTAGCTTTCTCTTCTGCATCTGCACATTGCCCAACTTTCCTAACCATAGTAAGGAGCCCGATCGGTGTCTCGTTAACCTCATTACAAAATTTAGGCCCACAGCTCAAAACCCTTTCAACATTTTCTGGGAGACCACATTCCGCTAAACACAACACTTTTTTCTTGTGAACATCTTGGGAATCCTCTTTTGCTTTTTTCCAAGCACACAAAGATGGCAGGCCAGAAGACCACAGAAACTCGGTAACATTAGCTGCCTCCCTAGCCCAAGTCCTCATCAAGGCGTCACAGGTTACCTGGCAGCTTGTCCTAGTCGCGGCATGCACACGTAGGCACGAGTGGAAATACCGGATGTGTCTCCAGAGTTCGGCACGGAAGATCTTGGTGATTCTTCGAGTATGTCGCACGGACGCTTGGCAGGGATGGAACAAGGCTTGCACATCTGGCGGTACCAGTCCATTCTTCAGGGCGAAGGATAGCACTCTTGCCCGATAGGTGGTTACTGCTATTAGGTTCACGTATGTAACTGAGGGATCTCGACACATAAAAGAAGGAAGCACAGGGCCCGATGTACGAGAAATCAAAGCGATCAAAGCAGAAAGCTGGGCTAGTTGGTGTGTCATGATTATTCAAAAGAATAGCGCAAAGTAGCAGGGACAATGACAGAGAATACGACAGGACGAGCGCTAAACATCAACTGGTTTGTTACTGCGAACGAAGGTACATATATACATTTCGTTGGTGCATGCGCACACAGTGTTAAAAAAGTACAATCTCATTCTAATCAAAATGTGGCAGACTGTTCTGTAAGTACATTTTTTCTTTTTTGGACAAGGCAAGTGAGGCCGTGCTGACACAGTTATCACCTTCCCTGTCAATGTGATATGCCTCAGAAATCTCGCGCCCCCACCTTGTGCCTCCCCTACCAAGCACACGCGTGGTGTCAAACGCAGGCACGCACCCGCATCGCTTACAGTGCATGGCCAAATGGCCGCCCCCCGCTAATGAATCAACCAGCGTTCGGTGCTCTCGTAGCCGTTCATTTTGATTAGAATGAGATTGTACTTTTTTAACACTGTGTGCGCATGCACCAACGAAATGTATATATGTACCTTCGTTCGCAGTAACAAACCAGTTGATGTTTAGCGCTCGTCCTGTCGTATTCTCTGTCATTGTCCCTGCTACTTTGCGCTATTCTTTTGAATAATCATGACACACCAACTAGCCCAGCTTTCTGCTTTGATCGCTTTGAAAAATGTGGTGTTGGTAGACTCAGCCCCATTCTCGATGGGCCATTTTCGCTGATGCGTCCAGACTTTGCACCGATATTTCTTGCAGAATTTTTAGCGGTAATACTGGCCCTTCGTAAATGAAGCCCATCAACAGATTATGTAATCATTGTAACCGATTCTTTGTCCTTGCGTAGTTCACTAACAGCACCTAATGAATCTCAGGTTTTGCGGGTGTTTAAATCCTTAGCACCTCAACACTTAACTAATATCCGTTTAGTCCGGGTACCTGGGCACACTGATCTAGTTCTAAGTGAAACGGCAGATTCTTTGGCGATAGCGTCCCCCCGATAGTTGGCCCAGCCATTCAATATTTCCCTACGTCAGCCTCGATCATAGCTGCAAGATTTTGGAGGCAAATGATGGCGCGAGAATTCTCTGTACCATCTATAACAAAGTCCGCGCATTTTAAGCACACTTACTGCACCCCTAGAAAAGTAATCTATGTCAATCCAGATTAGTACGCTCCGCTGTCGCATTTCTTGAAATATTTATTTATTCAGGACTGGTCTGGTACCCTCACCGATTTGTTGTATGTGTAGGGAAGATGAGACCATAGAACATTAAAAAAAAATCTTTTGTCGACCATTTATTAGCTTAAAAAAGCAAACGTTAGAAACGTCACTCCGCCTTCTTGGATTAGACTTAACTGTTCAAAATGTACTTTGTGTGCCTCTACACTTGGGTATAGTGACGGGAAGGTTAGCGCTGCCATTCAAGATATTCTTTTAGGATCAATGAGATTTAAACTCTGAATGCAAAATCTTAAGCCTCCTTTTCTTTCACCTTAATCGAAGTTGAACAGCTTTATTGTTATGGTTATCGTAGAATCGTCATTCTCGTAAATGCAGTCTCTCAAATATCCATCTTTCGATTCCAACTTGCCTATTATATTATGTTGACCCCATATTTTTCACTTTGCCTTCACGAACCCGGTCCCTGTCCAATCCCCCAGGGTTGATGCATGCCAGTATATCACAAGGATCTACATCTACATCGACTTTATAGCTTCTCTAGGAAAGGAACGAAAGACGAATCGACCCATCACTACATGACAGTTCCACGGACAATGCTAGATATGATAACTGTGTCCACTCCTTTCGACGCGCGCTTGCTTAGCCACGGGACCTCGAGGTGGAGGGGGGGGGGGGGGGGTCAGTGCTTTCAGGTCCGCAGAGAAGCCGATGGCTATTTAGGCGCTTGACATCCCAAACTCGACGAAAGGGGCAGCGGACGCAAAAATTGCATAGCTTCTCGCAAGAGGAATTTGCCCTCGCTGGCACGTCGACGCTGTTATTTCTTGGTATCTGATACCTGCAGAAGGCTGTCACCATTGTAAGCTCATTGTCCCATCTCCGGCGTAGCGAAAGCCACTAATTGGCTCCAGCCAGGAAGCGTGTACCAGCGTCGAAATTACCTACAACGTTTCGTCCGTCGCCTCGCTCGTGTTCGTCACCTCTGTCACTCTCAATAAAAGGAAAACTAAACATCCACCCGATCGTAGCAATTGCTACAAAGGAAACCCATACGGGTTCTTTGAAGGAAAAGCCTCGCAGTTGCAGAAAAATTCGTCCTGGTCCGGTACTCCAACCCGGGACCACCGCCTTTCCGGGGCAGCCGCTCTACCATCTGAGCTAACCAGGCGGCTAGCAGATGGCAGGGCGAAGTCGAACTTGTCAACAACTACACGAAGCAAAGGCAAGAGATCGATGTATGAGCTTTGCGGAAACCCGCAAGGTCGAGAGAAGTAATTAATAAAGGGAAAATAACACATCCATCCAGTCGTAGCAATTGCTACAAAGGGAACCCATACGGGAAAACCCTACGACTGGGTGGATATGTTTCATTTTCCCTTTATTAATTATTTCTCTCCAGCTTGCGAGTATCCGCAGAACAATTACATCTGTCGCTCTTGTGCAGTAGCTGCTAACATGGAATGTGTTTTATGTACAGGCCTTACAGAGAATTTCAGGTAATTTGTAATTCGCCTTTGGCGCGCGGTTGATGTCATGGGGAAGATGTTACATGAACGACAGACGGAAAGTAGAACGCATTCCGTGTCGAGCGGACTTTGCGAAAGGGAAACGCCCAACTGAATAGCGCGTTCGTGATTTCTGTGCTATGAGTGCATTTAGCCCATACAGCATGTACAGCATGTGCGTGTTTTAGTAATTTCTTCTGTTGCATAATATATTTTGTCATAGCAGGGCAGCTTATAACACCCTGCGGTGACAGTGAATCTAATAGCAATAGAATGACAGCACTATGCATTAGAAAAGAAATGAGAGCAGATGACATTGCAGTTGACATAATAAGACGAAATATTGGAGCAGGGCGGGTCACGTGTTTTACCGGTTACGAACACTGCGGAAAGCGTTGGAAGCTGGGGTGGGGAGTCTATTAAAATTTCTAATAAGCTTAATCGCTACTTTCTATAAGCTAATAATTAACCGCCTAATTAACCGCTTAAGAAATCCAAAACTTACGTTTTGCATTACCTATCAGTTTTCAGTGTGCGTGTTGAAATAGAGTGTGCGCCTAGTACCTGGCGTTGAAAAAAAAACTACCTCGTTGTTCCTCATTGCCGGTACCTTAAGAAAGAGTACGCGATAGCTGCTGAAGAAAAACAAAGTAAGTTGGCAATCGTCAGAAACCCCGATTACTAAACACTTGTTTGCATGCCTGAACGCGGAAATTATCCGCTCACGCAGAAACATGCTTGGTTTATTTGGCCGAAGTGTTCTTCGCCGGTCAACACCGAGCTATTAACCGAGTAATCGTAACGTGGTTCGGCCAGTCGCCCAGGCCTGGTGGAAACTCGTACATCTGGACAAGGAAGTATACCCAGACAGCCCAGGCAAACGGAAGCAGAGATCGTCTAATGCGATTCGCCGCCGCGGTATTCGAGAGAAGATGACCTGTTTCGCAATCAGCATCTGCGTAAATACGATGCGGCGCCTACGACTTCGCCTGAGGCCGACTTGCATTCAGCGCAGGCGCCCTCACAGCTAGGTGCTTTTGCGGTTCGAGGTCCGCGCGTACGGCGCTGTCCTTCGTTATCAGCAACCGTCCACAAACACGAGACTGCTATACAAAGGAAAAGCACGCAGAAACAAAGCTTGCATATATACGTCATTGTCCAAAGTCACTCGATTTGTTCCACCAGGTGCCGGCTTATCTATTCTATAGTTCTAAGCCAAGTACCCTCGGTGATAAGGGCCTAGCCAGCCGATGATCCGACGGTATTTTCGCGCTGATTAGGCACGCGAGTCTTCATCGAGTCACTCCAAGCCGTGCGTGAAACATTGCATGCCTCTTGAGAGGCCTTGCGCACGTTATGTTCAATGTATGGTCTTGCGTGCGCTGCGAATAGTTTACGACTTCCGCAGTCACGAGACGAAACCGTCTGCGGTGCGACCCTTCGAGAGTTTTATCACTGGATTTTATCGCTCTTCTGCGTGCGATATTGCGCCGTTCCTTGGAAACCGTTAGTCGGATATTTCAAGTTGCTGCTCCAGAAAACTCTCGTCCGCACTCGCTTCCTTGCACAGGTCTCTACACACTCCTTTATTATTTTTTTTATGCCTACGGCAGTTCCTTGCAAGGGTCGTTCCAGAGCATATCGTGTTTACCACGCTGCTTCAAGTTTTGCCCTGCCACCTATCATATGATGGGTGAAGAACACACAAATACACATGCACGCACACTCCTTCTTCATTAGTCTAATCTTTGTCATGAGCTTCATCAACATTTTTTGTGTGTAACTAACATCTCCTTCAGAGACGGGCTCTTAAGGTCGTACTCCTTTTGCATCGCGACTCGTATCTCCAACTGAGACATGCTTTTGACCCGCACGCTTCTGGCCTTACTGGGGGTAACGGAATAGATAGGGAGAGTAGGTTTAACGCGAATGTGCAGCACGTGTGTGCATATGTTCACGGTGTGTGTCACCTCAACTTTTGACATTGATATGGAGTAGCACATGCGAGCAAGGCCATGGTCCACGCTAACATCTCCACGCACTTTATTTCATTAAAGCCAAGCATTTCTGTCTCATCAAACAGACCCGTTCTTATACCTCAGCGTCACTGTACGTTTACTATATATATATATATATATATATATATATATATATATATATATATATATATATATACAGCACAGGGAAAGTTACATATACATAATAATTGAATTAAAGAAATGATAAATGAATCGAAATATAAGTGGATGAAAACACAAATGACCGTAGGTAGGGCACGAACCCACATCTTCGCATTACGGGTGCGATCCTCTTACCAAATGAGCTACCACCGGCGCCGTTTTCCCATCCACTTTCTGGGGTCCTTATGTTTAGCTCCTAGAACTAAATATGACTCATTCGATCAACCAATGGCCCCCGGTCCCCAGCAGCTGCGGAGCACGTGACCAAGGCGACGGTCAGACCTGTAACGCAGCAGAGGGTGCTAAGAATCTCTGGATCCGGACAAGCCGCCAGTGAAAACCTGGTCCTGACAACCTTTTACACCCGAACCCTGCCGAGTGAGGCTAGCTTAGCAGGACTCTTTGAGGAACTCAGGCGTGATTTGGGATATCACTGGCTTTAGTGAGATTAGAAGAACTGGTGAGGCTTATACAGTGCTGACTAGCGACCACGCCCTCTGCTATAGAGGTATCCCAGATAAGAAGCAATACGGGGTAGGATTCCTAATCCATAAGCACATGGCGGGCAACATTGTCGAATTCTATAGCATTAATTAGGGGGCAGCAGTAGTCATAATCAAACTTAGTAAGAGGTATAGATTAAAGGTAGTTCAAGCCTACGTTCCAACATCCAGTCACGATGATGATGAAGTATATCAGTTTTATGAACATGTCGAATTAGCCATGAGAAAAGTGTACACTCGGTATACTGTACTAACGGGCGACTTCAATGCAAAAGCGGGGGAAAAGCAGGCTGCTGAACAACCAATTGGCAACTACGGCGTCAATTGTAGGAACGCTAGAGGTGAGATGCTGGTAGAATTCGCGGAAAAGAATAAACTGCGAATAATGAACACCTTCTTCGGGATGCGTAGCAGCAGAAAGTGGACCTGGTAAAGACCTAATGGTGAAACAAGAAATGAAATAGATTTCATATTTTCTGCCGATCCCAGCGTAGTGAAGGATGTTGAAGTGTTAGGTAAAGTGCAGTGATCATAGATTGGTGAGGTGTACGATCCACCTCAATTTGAAGAGAGAAAGAGTAAAATTGGTCGGGAAGAAACACGCCAACTTAGACGCAGTAAGGGTAAAATCAGACCAATTCAGGCTGCTACTTGCAAACAAATATGCAGCCTTAGAACAGAACGACGAAGATGACATAGAGAAAATGAATGAAGCCGTAACTCGGCTAGCTTCAGAGGCAGCAATTGAAGTGGGAGGTAAGGCCCCAATGCAACCAGTAGGCAAGCTCTCCCAAGTAACAAAGGACCTAATAAAGAAACGACAAATAGTGAAAGCGTCCAACTCAAGAGATAAGATAGAATTCGTGGAACAGTAAAAGCTGATCAACAAGGAGAAAGTAAGGGATATTCGAAGTTATAACGTGAGAAAGACGGAGGAAGCAGTAAAAAATGGACGCACCATGATATATGTGAGAAGGAAACTTGGCATATGACAAACAAAGGTGTATGTATGTACTTAAAGATAAGCAGGGTAATATCATCAGCAATCTCGAAGATATAGTAAAAACAGCGAAAGAATTCTATACTCACCTGTACAGTGCCCAGAGGAGCCACGATACCTCCATTCGAAGCAGTAATGAACAGGTTGCAGAGACTCCTTCTATAACTAACGATGAGGTTAGAAGGGTCTTGCAAGACACGAAACGGGGAAAAGCGGCAGGAGAAGATTGAATAACAGTTGATTTAATCAAAGATGCAGGAGACAGAGTGCTTGAATAACCGGCGGCTCTCTATACAAAGTGTCTATCGACTTCAAAAATCCCAGAGAGATGGAAGAATGCAAACATTATACTAATCCACAAAAAGGGAGACGTTAAAGGATTGAAAGAAAAATATAGACCGCTTAGCTTACTTCCAATATCACATAAAATATTCACCAAGATAATCTCCAATAGAATAAGGGCAACACTGGGCTTAAGTCAACCAAAGGAAAAGGCTGGCTTCAGGAAAGGATACTCTGCAATGAATAACATCCATGTCATTAATCAGCTAATCGAGAAATCCGCAGAGTACAATCAGCCTTTGTATATGGCTTTCATAGATTGCGAAAAGGCATTTGATTCAGTAGAGATACCACCAGTCATAGAGGCATTACGTAATCAAGGAATATATTCCTCCAAGGAGTACAGGCTGCTCGCGTAAATATCTTGGAAAATATCTACATAGATTCCACAGCTACCATAATTCTTCACAAGAAAAGTGGGGCCATACCTATAAAGAAAGGGGTCAGACAAGCAGACGCAATCTCCAATGCTACTCACTGCGTGCTTGAAAGTATTCAAGCTATTAAACTGGGAAGGCTTGAGGACCTTTACAGAGCGTGTGTAAGAGTGTATGTGAATATTAATATGCAGAAGACAAAGATAACGATGTATAGCCGGGCATGGGAATCGCCAGTCAGCCTCCAGAGTCTGTGGAGGAGTGCGTTTACCTAGTTCAATTACTCACAGGGAACGCTGATCATGAGAAGGAAATTCACAAAAAAATAAAAATTGGTTGGAGTGCATACGGCAGACATTGCCAGCTCCTGACTGAAAGCTTACCATTGTCATTGAAAAGGAAGGAATAAAATTAGTGCATTGAACCGGTGCTTACATATGGGGCAAAAACTTGGAGACTGACAAAGAAGCTTGAAAACAATGGCCGCGCAAGGAGCAATGGAACAAAGAATGTTAAACATAACGTTAAAAGACAGGGAGATAGCGGTGTGGATTAGAGAGCAAACGGGTATAGCCGATATTCTATTTGACATTAAGAGGAAAAAATGGAGCTGGGCAGGTTATCTAATGCGTAGATTAGATAAACGGTGGACCATTAGGGTTACAGAATGGATGCCAAGAGGAGGGAAGCGCAGTCGAGAACGGCAGAAGACTAGGTGGGGTGATGAAATTAAGAAATTCGCAGGCGCTAGCTGGAATCGCAGGACATGGGTAATTGGAGATCGCCGGGAGTGGCCTTCGTCCTTCAGTGGACATAAAAAAAGCTGATGATGATGATTAGAAGCGGAAGGATGGTTTTGAATATACAGTGCTTTGGTCGACACACACCCGCACGTACGTACGAACGTATGCCAGTGCACCACAGGTGTGTTTTCCGCTGTGCGTATTCTCCTACAGAAGGTCGTATATAGCGGTAGTCTGGGCCTTTTTTATCGGCGTTGGAAGTCCGTTGAGAGCCCGCCGCGATAACAGAAAGCCGCACAGGCGCGGCACTTGACGGCGACATATCAGACTGCCGGGCGCGGGCCCACACGAAGCAAACGCCTAGTCCTCTTGATCAATCATGCTTTTCTACCCCTTTTATTGCAAGCGCAGAGTCCCGGAGGTTTTTCCCTCCCTTCTGGAAGCCCGTTAGTCGCACCGTTCGAAACGGTGGCCAAAAGAAAGCGTCCCGTAACGGGACGCTCATCCTCATCGTTCCGCATAACGGTCCTGTTCCACAACTACCAGGCCCGTGCATGACGTGCGCGGCCGTGCGCCAAGTTTCGAAGTAAGCGGCCTCGCCAAGTCCGGCTAACACCGACCACGGGATCGTCAACTAGGAAATTATCGAAGGAATCTGGTATCACTATGGGTCGCGGCACCTACAACACGTAAGTGCTGTGGACTTTCTTTCTTTGGTGGCTTGTTCGTACTCGTCGTGCTTCGTCCACTATTAGGCGGCCGAAAAAGACGAGGGCAAACACATATTGTTCCATTTTCCCGATTGTCCTCATAAAAGTCCTTTGAGCGGAGGTTTACCAGGTAGTTGAACTGACACTGGAATATCACAGAGCGAACAACTACAGCTCAGAGAGCGATACGGAAAACACAACAGCAAAACAGAGAGAGAGAGAGAGAGAGAGAGAGAATATATGACCAACACAGCTGACTATCACCACCTGATAACTACTTTTGTTTGTGAAATAGTGTTTATTACAATGGTAATCATAAGCTCTTTGTTACCGTATCACTTACGTGTCACGTTTCTGACCTGAAATCTAAGTGCGAATTCTGCCGATTCTAGCATTTAAATAGTGTCATTGAATATCTTATTATTCTCATTTTGGAGCGGCTGCAAACATAACAGGATTGAACCTCCGCTGTTGCTATCAGGCTGCTATCAACGGTCGTTATCAGAGCGCACACCGTACCAAACTACGCACGCTATCTAACGCCTATACCACCACAAAGTGAACGCATACGTTACCTTCCGCGGTGGTTCTGCGGCTATACTGTGTTTCGCTGCTAAGCACGAGGTCGCGGGATCAAATCCCGGCCGCGGCGGCCGCATTTCAATAGGGGTAAAATGCAAAAACGCCCGCGTCCCGCGCATTGGGCACACGTTAAAGATCCCCTGGTGGTCAAAATTAATCCGCAGACCTCCACTATACGGCGTGCCTCATAATAAAATCGTTGTTTTGGCACGTAAAACCCGAGAGAGAGAGAGAGAGAGAGAGAGAGAAAATAATGCAGAGAAAGGCAGGGAGGTTAACCAGAGGTAGTTCTGGTTGGCTACCCTGCGCAGGGGGAAGGGTTAAGGGGGATAAAAAGGGAAACAGAGTGGAAGGGGGAGATAGAAAGAAAGGGAGGCAAGCACGAACAAAGCGCGTAAATTCATTCATGAATGTATACATATACAAAGCTGCGGCATATTTGACATTATGCTTGCTGCGAACACGCCTCTGCTGCCTATATTGAAGTTAGGTGCTGTTATGCGGTCCATTCGCTGACAACGCCTGCGCGGCATCGCTTGTCAATGATAAAAACAAGTCTTGAATTCCGTTTGGGATATCCGAGAGAACCGAATGGTACTGACAGTTCATCTCACGGAATATTGTCCAGGCTTGTGTGGCAATATGACTACACATCCGTGCGATAACACGCGCTGTCCACTCGCAGCGGCACACTTACGAAAATAAATTGCGCGCGAAGAACATGCGTCATTAAACAGGGAAGAAACTCTGCAATCCAAATTGCTACATCGGGTTCGCTAATAAGTTATGCAAAATATACAACGTTTACAGCGCCTTTCTCGCGTGCGCTCTTATATCGGCTCGACTGCAACCAGTCTCGCTCATTATGTTCCTCAATCGCACTCGCTGTCGGCGAGGGCAGTTCCCTGACAACGAGCGATAAAACCTTTTTCTGCGTGGTGCTGCCCTCTGGGAATCGGGCAATCGGCCTTTCCGTGAGCCTACGGGACGTCCACATAGCGTGGCCCCCCCGAACGCGCATGCCGACCGTGTGATGTTCTTCAATATCGTTATGAGTTGGCAGAAACGATCGACAATAGGGTGAGTAAACCCGCCGAGGTATGCACTTCTTAC